>NC_066580.1:153295507-153930507 GCF_024323335.1 Lathyrus oleraceus
GATTGGTATCTCGATCAAACACCTACCGTAATGACAGATTGTAATGTGTTAGAGGAGAAATTCATTGAAAGATTTTTCTCTCATAACCGATTCATGGAATCAAAGACGGCCATCTCGGTGTTTTCTCAAGGAACCAGTGAATCGTTGAATGAAGCGTGGGAGAGATTCAAGTCCATGCTAAGGAAATGTAAAGGGCATGGATTTGATGAATTAACTCAAATCCATATCTTCAGAAATGGACTTCAACCAAACTGTAAGACGTTGTTGGATGCCACCTCGGGTGGCTCGTTGATGTCAAAGAGTGCCGAAGAAGCCACCAACATTATCAACCGTATGGCTTTGAATGATCTTCAAAGTCAAAGTCGTGGAAATTCTTTGAAGAAGGCGGGAGTGCTTGAGTTAGGGACGAATGATGCCATACTTGCCCAAAACAAGCTCATCTCACAACAAGTGGAACTTTTAACGCAACAAATCAAAGAGTTAAGAGAACCGTCAAAAGCTAAACAAATAGCTTGTTGTGAACTTTGTAAAGGTGAACATGACACCGGATTTTGTCCACCTCCCGGTTTTGACGAAGTAAATTACATGGCCAATCAACGGGACTATCAACCAAGACAACAACAACCTTATCAACCGCACCCTCAACAACAACAACAACAACAACAACAATTCCAAGGGAACCAAGGGTTCCAACCTAGAAGAAACTATTATCATAACCAAGGTTATGGAGGTGGTTCTTCTAGCCGTCAAAATCCTCCCCAAAATCCGTATCAATCTCAACAACCGTCGGTAGTCAATTCTAAATTGGAAGAGACATTGACGCAATTCATGCAAATGTCAATGGCCAATCAAAAGAGTAATGACGCGGCCATAAAAAATCTTGAAACTCAAGTTGGGCAACTTGCCAAGCAACTAGCTGAACAACAAACCGGTCCTTCTTTCTCGGCCAATACGCAAACAAATCCTAAGGAGCATTGTAAGGCGATTGTGACGAGAAGTGGAAGGGAGTTGGGTAGTGAAAATGAAAAAAGAGTGGAGAGTGAAAAAAGAGAGAAAGAGAAGGAGATTGAGGAGAAAATAGTGGATGAAAATGTTGACGGTGAAGTAGGAGTGTGGAGTGATGAGGAAGTAGTTGAAAATGATAAAAATAATGGTGAAGTTGAACAAGAAAAAGGTGTGGAGATTGAGGAAAATAATAATGATGAGGTGCTAAGGGAGGTAGTGAAGAAGCCTAGATGGAAAAGTGCTAGAATTGCAAAGGGAAAGGAGGTAGTGAGCGCTACTCCGGTCCAAAATCTTCCTTACCCTCATGCCCCTTCCAAAAGGGAAAATGAACGGCATTACGCCCGGTTCATGGATATTTTTAAGCAATTACAAATAAACATTCCGTTTGCTGAAGCTTTGGAACAAATGCCAAAGTATGCCAAGTTCATGAAGGACATACTAACCAAAAAGCGGAGGTATACGGAACCGGAGACCATCGTCCTTGATGCGAGCTGTAGTGCCATCATTCAAAGGACGCTTCCTAAGAAAGAGGTTGATCCGGGAAGAGTTACATTGCCGGTTAAAATTGGTGATGTGTATGTCGGAAAGGGACTTATTGACTTGGGGTCGAGCATAAATCTTATACCTTTGTCAATTATCAAGAGGCTTGGCAACATCGAGATTAAGTCCATCCGAATGACATTACAATTGGCGGATAAGTCGACGACCCATCCTCATGGCGTAGCCCAAGATGTGTTGGTGAAGGTCGACAAATTCTTTTTCCCGGTGGATTTTATTGTAATTGATATGGAGGAAGATGATGATGCTCCGCTCATATTGGGCCGACCATTTATGAAGACCACAAGAATGATGATTGATGTTGATGACGGTTTAATGAAGGTGCGTGTTCAAAATGAGGAGGTCACATTTGATCTATTCGAGGCGATGAAGCATTCCAAGGATCGAAATGATAGCTTTCGCATCGATGTGATCGAAGACGCTATTATGGAAGTTTCAAAGCATATCCACGAGATATCTCCTATGGAGTTAGCTCTCGACGACTCATTGGAGGTTTTCACTGTTGAGGAGGAGCTAGCTCTTGAGGAATGTTTGAAGGAACTTGATAGCTTGGAAGACCTACAACCGTGGGAAATAGAGGAAGAAAATTTGAAGAAGGAGGTAATTGATGAGAAAGCGCCAATTGAATTAAAAGAGTTACCTTCGACTTTGAAATATGTGTTTTTAGATGAGACCGAGGCAAAGCCGGTCATCATAAGCAACCTCTTGACAAAAGAAGAAGAAGCCCGTCTAATCATTGTGCTCAAAACCAATCAAGAAGCTATGGGTTGGACTCTTTCCGATCTTAAAGGAATTAGTCCATCCTATTGTATGCACAAGATTTTGATGGAGGAGGATTTCAAGCCGGTGGCTCAACCACAACGCCGCTTAAATCCTACAATGAAAGAGGTTGTAAGAAAGGAGGTGGTGAAGCTTTTGGATGCGGGAATGATTTACCCGATCTCGGATAGTCCGTGGGTTAGTCCCGTGCACGTGGTTCCGAAGAAGGGTGGAATGACCGTAATCCGTAATGACAAAGACGAATTGATCCCGACTAAAGTTGCCACGGGATGGAGAATGTGTATAGATTATAGACGGTTGAATACCGCGACTCGTAAGGACCATTTTCCACTCCCATTTATGGATCAAATGCTTGAAAGACTATCGGGCCAACAATACTACTGTTTTTTAGACGGCTACTCCGGGTACAACCAAATTGCGGTTGACCCGGTTGATCATGAGAAGACGGCTTTCCCGTGTCCGTTTGGAGTGTTCGCATACAGAAAAATGCCTTTTGGGCTTTGCAATGCGCCGGCGACATTCCAACGATGTGTCCAAGCTATTTTTGCCGATCTAATAGAGAAAACAATGGAAGTCTTCATGGATGACTTCTCGGTGTTTGGTGGGACGTTTAGTCTATGCTTGGCAAATTTGAAGACGGTGCTGGAAAGGTGTGTGAAGACTAATTTGGTGCTAAATTGGGAAAAGTGTCACTTTATGGTGACCGAGGGGATTGTGCTAGGCCACAAAGTCTCTAAAAGGGGGCTTGAAGTGGATAGAGCTAAGGTTGATGTAATTGAAAAATTACCCCCTCCGGTCAATGTGAAGGGCATCCGTAGTTTTTTGGGGCACGCGGGGTTCTACCGGCGCTTCATCAAGGACTTCTCAAAGGTGGCTAAACCTTTGAGCAATTTACTCGCCAAAGATCAGGTATTTCTCTTCACCGACGATTGTTTGCAAGCTTTCGAGGTTTTAAAAGAAAAATTGGTTACCGCTCCAATAATAGTCGCTCCCGATTGGAATGAAAATTTTGAACTAATGTGTGACGCGAGTGACTATGCCGTTGGAGCGGTACTTGGCCAAAGAAAGGACAAAACTTTTCATGCTATACATTATGCGAGTAAGGTTCTTAACGAGGCTCAAATAAATTATGCCACAACGGAAAAAGAACTACTCGCAATAGTGTATGCGCTAGAAAAGTTTAGGTCCTATCTTATAGGGTCTAAAGTCGTGGTGTACACCGACCACGCGGCGATTAAATATCTGCTGACCAAGCCGGATTCGAAGCAAAGGCTCATCCGTTGGATCCTCTTGTTACAAGAATTCGATGTCGAAATTAAAGACAAGAAGGGGTCGGAAAACTTGGTAGCGGATCATTTATCCCGCTTGGTGAATGTCGAGGTTACCGCATCTGAAAAGGAAATCCGGGAAGAATTTCCTGATGAAAAATTGTTTAAGGTTCAAGTTAGGCCGTGGTTTGCAGACTTTGCAAACCACAAGGCTAGTGGTTGTGTGCCGGCCGATCTAACTTCGAACCAAAAGAGGAAGTTCCTTTCGGATGCGAAGTATTATGTTTGGGATGACCCATACTTGTTTAAGTTGGGTAGCGATAACCTGTTAAGGAGATGCGTAACTGGTGATGAAGCCCAGAGCATCCTTTGGCATTGTCACAACTCGCCTTATGGCGGACATTATAATGGGGTTAGAACGGCCACAAAAATTCTTCAATCGGGATTTTATTGGCCAACTATTTTCAAAGACGCACATACCCATGCGCAAAGTTGTGACAGTTGCCAAAGAAGTGGTGGGATAGGTAAGAGAGATGAGATGCCTCTCCAAAATATCCAAGAAGTGGAAGTGTTCGATTGTTGGGGCATAGATTTTGTTGGACCTTTCCCACCCTCTTACGGGAATGAGTACATGCTTGTAGCTGTTGATTATGTCTCTAAGTGGGTTGAGGCGATTGCCTCACCTCGGGCGGATGCCAAAACGGTGATAAAATTTTAAAGAAAAACATCTTTTCCCGTTTTGGAACACCCCGAGTGTTGATAAGTGACGGAGGGTCACACTTTTGCAATTCACCTTTGGAAACAATTCTAAAACATTATGGTGTGTCGCATAGGGTGACAACTCCGTACCACCCTCAGGCTAACGGGCAAGCGGAGGTCTCTAATCGAGAGATTAAGAGAATCCTAGAAAAAACCGTGTCTAATTCTAAAAAAGAGTGGTCCCAAAAATTGGACGAAGCATTATGGGCCTACCGTACGGCCTTTAAAGCTCCAATTGGCCTAACTCCGTTTCAATTAGTATTTGGTAAAACTTGCCATTTGCCGGTTGAATTGGAGCACAAGGCCTTGTGGGCCCTAAAATTTATAAATTTTGAACATGAGTTGGCCGGTAACAAAAGGAAAGTACAACTACTTGAGTTGGAGGAGATGCACAATGCCGCATACCACTCAAGTTGGTTGTACAAGGAAAAAGCAAAGAAATATCATGACAAGAAGATCCGAACCAAAGAATTCGTGCCCGGACAATTGGTCTTATTGTTCAACTCCCGGTTGAAGTTGTTTCCCGGGAAGTTGAAATCAAAATGGTCCGGGCCATTTCGGGTGAAAGAAGTAAAAGAATACGGGGCCATTATCATTGAAGACATGGACGAGAAAGACAGTTGGACCGTGAACGGCCAACGATTGAAAGTGTATCTCGGCGGTCATGTGGATCGCGAGAGTTGTGCTCAGCCGCTCGATGCTCCCCTGTGAGCATCGCACCGTCGAGCTTAGCCGACGTTAAACAAGCGCTAGTTGGGAGGCACCCCAACATTGTAAGTATTTCCTGTTTTATGTTTATGTTGTATTGAGTACAATGTGCTGTACCCAAGCTGGATGACTTGCAAGTGCTGCATTTGCCTTTGCACTTGCTGTCATGTTCGCTTGCAGCTCGCTAGGCGAGTCTGCAGCGAGCGCGCTCGCTGACTGCTCGCTAGGCGAGGCAGTAGCGAGCGCACCAGTACTGTTCTATTTAAATACCTCAGCAGAGCAGTTTTGCCCTTACCCTAAAAAAATAAAAATCGTCTGAACTGCTCTGCTGTGGATTTTGTGTGTGGTTTCTCAAACTCCCTCTGTTGCATCTTTATCACCGACACGTGCTCTTTCGCCAATTGCAAACTCTCCCCACTTCTCTTTTCCAAATCCGTTTACCAAAGGTTTGCCCCACTTCTTTTTCTTTTTTTTGTTTACTCTTAAATTCCAAACATGCATAGCAAATAGGATCAATTTGGTATGGGAAACTTGGAGGTTGCATGTAATTTTGGGAGTTTGCAATGTTGTACACTTAGGTTTCAAATTAGGGATTTAATTTTACTTTAGGTTTTCCATGAAATTAGGCATCCCCAATAGCATTGAACAATTCATTATCATGAGAAATCATTGGGTTTTGCTGTGGGAACCTTGTGTGTACGGGTATTGGGGGAAACATCTTTGAAAATGCAGAAAATCCCAAAACCCGTAAGGTTCGCTAGCAGCTCGCTAGGCGACCTGGGGCGAACGTTCGCTGCAGCTTCGCTAGGCGAAGCAGCAGCGAGCATGACAGTATTTTGAATTTTGTTTTAATGGCTAATCTGTTTGTTGGTGTGTATTGTGTCTTTGTATATTTTGCAGAATGGAGTCTAGATCTGGAGCTGGTAAGAAGAGAAAAGGAGATGCAACTACTTCCAGGACCGTGCCAATTCAATTCGACAACGACAAGTTCGTAGGCCCGAAACAAGCGGCACGTTACATCGCTTTGGAGAAGCGAAAAATCCTTCCTGAGAGGCGGTTTCTGATCAACCCGCAGGGCACTTACCGAACTTTTTCCGGGTTGATAGACGCCAAGAAGTGGGACAGGTTGATAAGTCCCTTGGAGCATTATGACATTGGTACAGTGCGGGAGTTTTATGCTAACGCACTGCCCGACGACGACGAGCCCTTCACTTGGGTTTCTAGAGTTGCCGGGCGTACTATTCCTTTTGACCGGGATGCGATCAACAGAATCCTAGGGGAACCGCTCCAGCTGGGAGCTGATCAGAGAGACCAGTACCACACCGACCTCAGACTTCATCGAGACGTCGCTGCCATTACCACCGACCTGCTTTTGGCTGGGAGATCGGTTGAGCCGAACCCATCTGGGGTTCCTGTGAGATATCACCGGGAGGACATGACTCCCATGGCTCAGCTGATTCTACTTCTGGTTTTAACCAACATCCAACCCAAATCACACACCTCTACTGTGCCGATCCCAGTGGCACATTTAGTCCATTCCATCCTCACTAATGTTGAGATTGATGTGGCGAGGATAATCGCCAATGAGCTGAAGACTGTGGTTGAGAGTGGGCTGAAATCGGGGGCTCGTGTGAATTGCCCACTGGCCTTCCCGTGTTTGATTATGAGCTTATGTATACAGGCTAGGGTGAGACTTCCGTCTCGTGGACAGGTTAGGATCCCGGCTCCAATTGATGATCGGTATGTAGCTAAGTATTGTAGAGCTAAGGCTACCGCTGGCAGTACGGCCTCGGGAAGTACTCGGGCTGCTGATGGTCCTAGTGCTTCTTCTCCCGGACTTGATCCGTACCTGAGGGCTGTTTGTGACTACAGTTTTGAGTGGATGGCAGCATCCCAAAGAGCTATGATTGACATGCACAACAGTATGCAGAGGTTAGAGCTGCAAGGTAATGACCCCTCCGGTGCTCGTGCATTGTTAGCGCGTGAGCAGTTTATGCTCAACGCTAATTGGCCTGTGGACAGGCCAGTCTATGGTGAGGGGGAGGGAGCTGAAGCTGATGATGAGGATATTGATGATGAGGCTACCGGTTCTGAAGCCGGTAGTGAAGAGGAGTCTTGAGCCCTTTGTGGGTTAAGTTTTTGAGTATTTGTATTTCAGTTTTTATTATGTCATTTTTATTTGTCCTTTCGAATTTTGTATTTTGACCATGGGTTGTACTATTGGGGTGTTTTGTCCCCCACGAACAAAATTTTATTTTTCAGTTAATGTTATTTATGTTTGTTGTTAATTTTGTGTGTTTAATAAATTTTTGGTTGAATGAGTGGCAAACCCTTCTAGATTGGTTGCTCCTCAAGAAGTACCCAATGAAGGTGCATCCGAGCTTGGATGGCAATGATAAGAATAACAAGTGAATGAAGCTAAGGTACATGGTTACCGTCGGCTAGAATTTTAGAATGCATTAGGAACTTTACTCTTTTTGGTAAATTGAATATTGTCTTTGTGCAACATAATTGAATGAATGTTTCATCTAGAACCTAAAACCACAAAGTGTGAGGAAACCTCCATTGTTCACTTAAATGCTGGATTCTAATAAGTTTTGTTGATTCATGTGATTCATTATTTGTCTGTTATTATTGTGAAATTGTGGAAGCAATTAGAAATGATCAAGGCACTTGTTTTCTTTCGAGCACAACTACATCCAAAAACAACTTACCTGTGAGCAGAGAGAGTATTTGTTAACCCCTTTGAGCCTAAACAGTTGAATCTCGGCTTGAAATAAAGCGAGATCTCAAAAATCTTTTTTTTACAACCCGGAAAATATTGATTATTGTTCTTTTGCCGTAAAAAGGTAAGAGCATTCACTTAGGGTGTGGAAGAAATAAGTTGGGGAGAACGAAAAAGAATTGGTAAGCACCACAACTCTTGAAAAAGAAAAGAAAAACCGAGCAAGCATAGAAAAATATATGTATAGAAAATATAGAAAAGAAACATCTGTTTTGTACATTTGATGTGAAAGAAAAGAACAAAAATATAAAGAATGAAAATGAATGCTTGCTTGGAAGAAAAATAGTGAAAAATAAGAGTTGAGTTGTGGAATATGTGTTGTGAAGGTTACAAATAAGAAACAGATGAAACAAGTCGAGTAGTGTGAATAATACTGTGAATGTCTCTTTTGCATCGGCACTTTCGTTTCAATGGCCTTAGAAATGACCCTTGTTTGTTAACCTGACCAAGCTTCAACCGAAAAGCCCTTAGTGATCTTTATGCTTCCACAGTACCATTTTTAAATTGATTAGACATTGTATGAATCTGTTTGATTTCTTCATTATTTGTTAGAGAGCGAGATTAGTCCCGCGGTTGCAAACGCGCAAAATCTTCATTCCTTATTCGAAGAGGAGAGATAGGATGATTCATTTAGAAGAGTATTGTTGTAGATAGATAAATATTTTGCATTGCTACTTAAGTTTAAGTTCCTAGGTATTATTTTATTCAAACCGTTGGGAACTTGTATATGCGAATTTCGCTTGTGTTTGAGCCGTTTATCCAACTTCGGAGAAACTGTTTCTTTATGCAAATCCTCTTGTCTTTCAAGAGGCATACTTTGCTTGAGGACAAGCAAGAATCTAGTTGGGGAGAGTTGTTAGATGCCCAAAAGTGCTTATTTGAGCTATCATATGTGGGCATCTTTCACTCTTTTGCCTTGCTAAAATTGTCAAAATCACATTTATTTTACATGGAATGCGTACATTGATAAACAAGCTTGGTGCCTTTGATGTGTTTGTTATTGTGCAGGAAAGGCATGAATTAATTGATAATAAAGACACAAGAGAATTGGCAAAGGAACCAAAGCAAAGGAGCATTTCATCTGCCTGCTCGCTAGGCGAGGCTGTGGCGAAGAATGGGTTCGCTAGGCGAGCTCCTGGCGAACAGCTCCAGTAAATTAGCAAATTAATTCGCTAGGCGAGCTCATGGCGAAGTCTGCAGCGAATTCATTCTGTTTTGGTGAAAAAGTGCAGCCAGCACTCACTCGCTAGGCGAGGCTCTAGCGAGTCCCCAGCGAGCATTCCAGTAGCAAAACCTCTCAACCTCGCTGGGGGCGAGCTTGAGGCGTTTCCTTCGCTAGGCGAAGGTATGTTCGCTAGGCGAACATGACAGTTCACCAACGCCCTGTTTTCTCTGGGCGCAGGAGCCTTCTGTGCTCATTTTGGACCTTCGCTAGGCGAGCCATTCTGCTCGCCTAGCGAACATGACAGTTCTGCACTTGTCTATAAGTAGCAGGTGCCACTTTTGGGCACCATACCTCATTTTTTACCAACTTTTCCATTTTTGTACTTTCTCCTAGATATTTTACAGCATTGCTTTGTGGGAGATTTTATGCCCTAATTTCATTTCTCTTCATCTAGCAACCATCTTCCACAAAAAGAAGGTGGATTCCCATCCAACTTCGATTATTCAACTTGGATGTTGATCAACCCTCTTTCCTTACTTGCCGACCAAGCTACCATGAAAATGAGTAGCTAAGTCTTCCATTTGTCAAGGTTAGATGTAGGTGATTGCTAGCTTTGTGTGTAAATGTAAGGATCCTCATATGTAAACTCTTTAACGGTAAATATATGATGAAAACTTTGTTTCTATTTAAAACTCTTTGTGTTGGTATTTGATCGAGAGATGTTTACCGACTCTTGACCTAGGTTTTCATCCAAACTTGTTTGTTAGCTAGAGATAGTAACGAATGATTTTGTTCACCATAAGGTTGAACCAAAACGTTGTCTTTTTGATAGATTGTGTTCGAGAGAAACAATGGATCAAAATGACAAAACTCACAATGGGTGTTCGAGAGAAACGCATTGAGAGGACTTTGTGAAATTATTTATCATCTAAAGGAGTTTATAAGATTGTTGACTGAGCAAATACATGCAAAGCAAATGTAATCATTGAAACCTAACTCTGACAATATTTCTCATATTAATCAAAACGTAACTTTTACCGCAATTAATTACTTTGTATGCAAGATAACTTGATTAAAACCAAAACCCTAGTGTTACATTAAGTTAAGATTAATTCAACCATTGAACGGCAGTGATATCTTACAATCTCTGTGGATACGATAACAAAACCCGACACTTAAAAACTGTTTCAACACTAGGCCGATATCGATGGCTCCGTACCGTATGTCTGCTGTTGAGTTAACTGAATTGAAGAGTCAGTTGGAAGATCTGTTGGATAAGAAATTTATTCGTCCGAGTGTGTCACCGTGGGGTGCACCAGTGTTATTGGTTAAGAAGAAAGAAGGTACTATGAGGTTGTGTGTGGACTACAGGCAACTGAATAAAGTGACGATCAAGAATCGGTATCCTTTGCCGAGGATTGATGATTTGATGGATCAGTTGGTTGGTGCGAGTGTGTTCAGCAAAATAGATTTGAGATCAGGGTATCATCAGATACGTGTGAAAACTGAGGATATTCAGAAGACTGCTTTTAGAACAAGGTATGGACATTATGAGTATTCTGTAATGCCTTTTGGTGTGACTAATGCGCCTGGAGTGTTTATGGAGTATATGAATAGGATTTTCCATCCGTACCTAGATCAGTTTGTTGTGGTGTTTATTGACGATATTTTGGTGTATTCGAAATCTGAAGAAGAGCATGCTGAACATTTGAGAGTGGTTTTAGGAGTTCTACGAGAAAAGAAGTTATTTGCTAAACTGTCTAAGTGTGAATTTTGGTTAGAAGAGGTTAGTTTTCTTGGTCATGTGATTTCAAGAGGTGGTGTTGTTGTTGATCCTTCTAAGATAGAAGCGGTATCTAAGTGGGAAGCTCCGAAGTCAGTTTCTGAGATAAGGAGTTTTCTTGGTTTGGCTGGTTATTATAGGAAATTCATCGAGGGATTTTCTAAGTTGGCGTTACCGTTGACGATGTTGACTAGAAAGGGGCAAGCGTTTGTTTGGGACTCAAAGTTTGAAGAAGGTTTCCAAGAGTTAAAGAGAAGGTTAACTACTGCTCCTATTCTGATATTACCGAGTTCGTCGGAATCATTTGAGGTTTACTGTGATGCTTCATTGTTGGGTTTGGGTGGTGTGTTGATGCAGAATAAGCAGGTTATAGCTTATGCTTCGAGACAGCTGAGGGTTCATGAGAGGAACTATCCGACACACGATTTAGAGTTGGCAGCCGTGGTATTTGTTCTGAAGTTATGGAGGCATTACTTGTATGGGTCAAGATTTGAGGTTTTCAGTGACCATAAAAGTTTAAAGTATTTGTTTGATCAGAAAGAGCTGAATATGAGACAGAGGAGATGGTTAGAGTTTCTGAAGGATTATGACTTTGATTTGAATTACCATCCGGGTAAAGCAAACGTAGTGGCTGATGCATTGAGTCGGAAATCATTGCATATGTCTATGTTAATGGTTAAAGAATTGGATTTAATTGAACAGTTTAGAGACTTGAGTTTGGTGTGTGAGAGTACTCACAATAGTGTTAAATTGGGAATGTTAAAGTTAACGAGTGGTATTCTGGATGAGTTTAGAGAGGGTCAGAAATCCGATGTACTTTTGGTTGATAAGTTGACTCTGGTGAATCAAGGTCAAGGTGGTGAATTCAGAGTTGATGAGAATGGTGTTTTGAAATTTGGTAATCGGGTGTGTATTCCGGATGTTACCGAGCTTAAGAAGAGTATTCTTGAGGAAGGACATCGTAGTGGCCTGAGTATTCATCCTAGAGCTACGAAGATGTATCATGATTTGAAAAAGTTATTTTGGTGGCCGGGAATGAAAAGAGGAATTGCGAGTTTTGTTTATTCTTGTTTGACTTGTCAGAAGTCAAAGATTGAGCATCAGAAGCCGTCTGGGCTAATGCAACCGTTGGCTATTCCAGAATGGAAGTGGGATAGTATCAGTATGGATTTTGTTTCTGGTTTACCGAGGACAAGTAAGAATTTTGAAGCTATTTGGGTGATTGTTGATAGATTGACGAAATCGGCTCATTTCATTCCGATCAGAATGGATTATCCGTTAGAGAGATTAGCCGAGTTGTATATTGAGAAGATTGTAAGTTTGCATGGTATTCCGTCGAGTATTGTTTCGGACAGAGATCCTAGATTTACATCGAAGTTTTGGGAAGGTTTGCAGAAGGCTTTGGGAACTAAACTGAGATTGAGTTTTGCATATCATCCGCAGACTGATGGTCAGACTGAGAGGACGATTCAGTCATTGGAAGATCTTTTGAGGGCTTGTGTTTTGGAAAAGGGAGGTGCTTGGGATTGTTACTTACCTTTGATTGAGTTTACCTACAACAATAGTTTTCATTCGAGCATTGGTATGGCACCGTTTGAAGCTTTGTATGGTAGGAGATGTCGGACGCCTTTATGTTGGTATGAGTCCGGTGAGAGTGCTGTGGTTGGACCGGAGATTGTTCAACAAACTACGGAAAAGATTAAGATGATTCAGGAGAAGATGAGGATTGCTCAGAGTCGTCAGAAGAGTTATCACGACAAGAGAAGGAAGGCACTTGAGTTCCAAGAGGGAGATCATGTGTTTCTTCGTGTTACTCCGATAACGGGGGTTGGTCGAGCTTTGAAGTCGAAGAAGTTGACACCTCGATTTATTGGTCCTTATCAGATTTTGGAGAGGATAGGGGAGGTAGCCTATCGTATCGCTTTACCGTCGTCACTTGCGAATTTGCATGAGGTTTTTCATGTGTCTCAGTTGAGGAGGTACATTCCTGATCCGTCGCATGTTGTCCAAGTAGATGATGTACAGGTGAGAGATAACCTGACTGTTGAAACATCACCTATGAGGATCGAGGATCGAGAGTTGAAGCAGTTGCGGGGTAAAGAGATTGCTTTGGTAAAGGTAGCTTGGGGAGGACCAGCAGGTGGCAATGTGACTTGGGAACTTGAGAGTCAGATGAAGGAGTCTTATCCGGAGTTATTCGCTTGAGGTATGTTTTCGAGGATGAAAACTCTTTTAGTGGGGGAGAGTTGTAACACCCCGATAAAAATAAGATAATTATTTAATTTAAGTTAATATTATATTTATTAATTTAATTAAATAATTGGAATTATTGGATTATTATTATTATTATTATTGGAATAATAATTATTGGAAAATATATAAGTTGGAAATAAGGAAAAAGAGTTCCATTTTGGTAAAAAGAGTTTTCACGTGAAAACAGAGAAGCGGCTCAAAAAGAGGAAAAGGGCAAAGAGGCAGAGCAAGAGGAAGAAGGTTGGAGAAGAGAAGAGCTTGAGGCTAAAGGATTGCCGGATTAACTCAGGTAAGGGGGGTTTATCGTTGTTTAATGGGTATTATGGATTAACATGTAATGGGTAGTGATAAACCGTTGATTTGACCCTAATTGGGATGTTGAATGCTGAAAAATTGTGTTGGATAAGTTGTGTTAAAACTGAAATTGAATCTGTAATTGGATGGGTAGTAATTTTCCGAAAACGTAGCTTTTTACGGAATTGGAATCGGAGGTCCGGAAGTCCTCCAACGGCGGAAAATGCGGAGAATTCTGCATTCTGCTTCGTGTTAGCGCAGGAACAGCTTTCTGTCTTGCGTTAACCGGTTAACCCAGGGTGTTAACCGGTTAACACTGTTAGGAATTGTGAGGTATTGCTGTTTTGCTTGCGTTAACCGGTTAACCCAGGGCGTTAACCGGTTAACACTGTTGTGGGTTGTGAAAATATTGCTGTTCTGTCTGCGTTAACCGGTTAACCCAGGGCGTTAACCGGTTAACACTGTTGAGTTTTGCCAGAAAGCGTGTTCTGTGTTGCGTTAACCGGTTAACCCAGGGCGTTAACCGGTTAACACTGTTGGAAATTGGAAAAATTAATATTTGAATAATGTGTGCATAATTGGTGTTTGGCCTATATTGGCGTATGATGTAATAGGGATTAATTCCCGCTGTTTTGAGCAGTATAGGTATTAGTGGAGTGTGCTAATACTGTGATTAATTATTTGACATGATATGATGTTTTGATACATGTGCTGATGATGTGTGAAAATATGCATAATGTTGTGAAAGTATATATTATGCATGTGTTGGTGAATGGACTGTTTTATGGCTTAGAGTGTGAGCATATGTCCATTGTGGATTGTTGTTAATGATGTTGCATTGCTAGGTGAATTAGCATGCATATTGTGGCCTTTATGGTGGTAGCTAATTCCCATGGTGAGGAATTAGTGAGTAAATCATTGTGGATTATTGTTGATGATTTTGCATTGCTAGGTGATTTAGCATGCATATTGTAGTCTGTATGGTGGTAGCTAATTCCCATAGTGAGGAATTAGTGAGTTGGTGGTAGCTAATTTCCGTGGTGAGGAATTAGTGAGTGAGTCACTAGGTCTCAAATGAGTGGGACTAGTGGGCTTGGTAGCCGTATCTGGATTTGATCGGTGACGTGAACTATATGTTCACGAATAGTCGGTACCGCATGCATGGAGTCTCATTGCATAATGTATGTCTTGTGTATAATATGAATGGATGTGTTCCAATATTATACGCGTGTTTTGATGTTTATGTTGAGCATGATTATGATGTTTGAGTGGAGGTTGCCGTTACCGAATGTGTGATATGATTAGGGTGATTAATGTGTTATTTACTTAGCATTACATGATATTTTATAATGCTTTTTATATCGATTGAGGAACTCACCCTTACAACTATTTTTCAGGTAACGAGCAGTGATTGAGTAGAAGCTAGTGCTTGGAGTCTAGTGTAGTCTCCTTAGTGGGTCATGCTCTGATAGATGTAACATTCGGGACGGGATGTTTTACCTTGTTGAATAATTTTACATGTAATGTGTTACATGTTTTGCATGATTAATTTGATTTCTATCCGCTGCGTATTGTGCAAATGCTTTATGTTTTGAATTAATAAAAGAGCATGACAGTTATTATGGTGAATGGTGTGAAGTGTTTGTGTGACACCCTTAATTGCACCTTTACTCTGATGTATATATTTGTTGTTTTAATTAAATATTTGGGATAATTTAGAAGGGTGTTACAATCACCATCACCAAAAGGATGAAGGTAAGATCAAGACAAAAACTTGTTATCACCAAAAGGATGATAATAAGTCAACAATCACCATCACCAAAAGGATGAAGGTATAATTAAAAGACAAAACTTGTTATCGCCAAAAGGACGATAATAAGTCAAAATAGACTCAAATGATCACCATCACCAAAAGGATGAAGGTAATATCTGTAAGACCCCAATTTTGGGCCCTAAGATCCCTCATGGCCCATATCATATCATATCATTGTCTCAAGGATCACTGCATGCCTTTGCTTTCCTCTTAGTGGATAGATTGCCTTGTGGTTTTGTTTCTTGATCACCAAGCATACTTTGCATTTGTATATCTTTGCTTTCCTATGTTTATCATCCAAAAAGTACAAAAATATTGTCAGTCTAACCTTGTTGCTTGCAGTAGAAGCAACTATCAGAAATTAGGTCAAAGTCAGTCATTGATCAGTCAAAGCAATGGATGGTGGCCATTCTTGCAGAATTTGGACACCATGATCAGTAATCACAAGTTCATACATCTTGAGACATCATTTGAAGTCAAGTACTCAAAGAATTAGGGTTTGGATTTCATCAGAAGTGCATCAGTCATCCAAAACCCTAGAAAAGTCAAACTTGGTCAACTGTTGATTTAATCAGAGATTTGATGGATAAAATTGATTTGAAGGAGTTCATTCATGCTTGTATAAGCCTCATCTATCATGTTCAACCTCATCATGGAAGAAAATCAAGTCAAATCAGAAATTTTCCAGAAATAGAAAGTGGACCTGTAATTTCAACTGCCAAAAATGGAAACTTCTTGATCCTAAACTTACATCATGATGCAAGCTTCAAATGAATTTTTGCCCAACATGAAAGTTGAAGATCTTGTTCTCCCATTTTCAAAAAGTCCAAGAACATCAAAATCCCATGTGTGGTTGTCAAGATATGATCAAATCATTTTCACCAATTTTTGAACTTCAAAGGGCCATATCTCCCAAACCATAAGGCCAAATTTGGTGGGGTTTTTTCCTACAAACCACATTTTTCATCCTCTTTCCAAAGATATAAATTTCATGACCTAAAACCTTACCATTCAAAATGGCATTTTTGGACCTTTTTCATTTAAATTCAAAGTTTGACCAAACTTTGACTTTTTGAGTTTTTGACTTTTTCTTGATTTGGTCAATTGGGAAATGTTCCATATCACATTTGTGACTTGTTCCAATCCCAAAACCATCATCATACCACCATTTTCCCATCATTTTGAATTAAAATGCAAATTTGGCAATTTGGCAAAAGAAGCTTCACAAAAGACAAAATCAGTACAGCATTTCACTTGTACAACCAAAGCAGCAGAAATGCAGTCTGTTTCCAGCCTGTAGCAGGCCCAAATTTGTGCCAATTCACACCTCCACTTCATTTGTACAAGTTTGGCCAAATATGCAAATGGTTTTCATGAGTGGGAGGCAAGTTAGCAATTCATGAACAAGTAAAAGATAGCAGAGTATTTGGTCTTTGGCAGCCTGTCCAGGCCCAGCTCGTGGCAAACATACACCTCCACTTACTCACTTATGCAGAAATTAGCAAAAGGCAAATGATTCATTAAAAACCAAACTAACTTAGCTCTTGATTAAGAAACCTTAAACAGATGAATATAAGGACATTTTCTGACATTGAAAAACCCTAGACACTGCAGCCACAGACCAAGAACCTTGATACTCCCTCATTCTCCATTTTTCGTTTTTTGGCATTTTCTGCTTAAAACACAAAAAACCCTTGAACAACTGGGATTGATTCTTCATCTGGACATTCTTTGGAACTCCTTTCGAGTATAAAACATCCTCTGCACAGTTTTTATCCTGTTCTATTTTCAAAGGAGTCCTTCAATGGCAGCTGGGGTTTAGAGTGAAACCAAGCAAGTTTGAACTGATCTTCTTCAAGCCTTCATCATTATCAACCATTGTGCTCACCTGTTTTTGCTCACAACCACAAAAGGACCACTGTAGCTCACTTTTCTTCAAAACCAAGTGTGACTCATATGCTTGAGTCTTTGTGCCTTGCACAATTGGTCCCTCTGTGGTTGACTTTTGGTTTATTTCCTTTGATTTTGACTGTTGAACTGTTTGCTAATAAGTTTGACTTTTTCAGGTACTTTAGTTGCTTAAGTTCTTTGAACTTGATTGCTTGCTTTGCTATTTAGCATTTGCTTTGAGGTATAATTACTTCTTCTTCATGTAGTCTGGAGACCCGGTCTGTTATTTGACCGGGCAAACTGTCTGAAGTCCTCCTTAAGAGGCAATGCTTGTGCGTGTTTATATTTGTCCTAAGCAGGAAAAGTCCTTCGAGTAAGGCAATTGGTGGAAGGTAGGGATAAGCAATCTATCCCCCACTATTCAGTGTGTCCTCTCTTTGCTCCCATTACATGGTTGAAGCAATGAGATAAATACCCAAGATCTAATCGAGTCAATAAAGGGGAAAGAGTTCCATCTTTCTGGACTCCCCCACTTTCTTTGATGCTCTCTCTGATATGAGGTTGAAGCAATGAGGCACACCCCTCATCTCCTATTCATCTGCTTCACCTGAGCCCCTCAATGGCCAGGTTAAGAGCGACTTTCACCCATTACAGTAGACTTTCAAAGTCAAACCCTCTTGTGTGAGCCCCCATTGTTTGGCTATAGAGTGTGCTGTTTGATATTCATTGATTGATTGATTGCTTCATATGCACTCACTTGCCTGTATGCTATGCATTTATCATCATCATCAATTGCCATTAATGCATGATCATCTCATTTGCTTTCCGTGATGCTATCATTGTTGTTTGCCCATTGAGGACAATTGTAAGTCCATCTCTTTTGGCATTTGCTCCTATGATATGGAAGGATAGAGTGTAAGACCTCATTGGTCACTCATATCTTCTGTTTATCTGTGTGTATGTGAGGATGCAGTTATAAGTCCCTGTAAGTTGGCATCTGTTATCCTGTGATCATAATTTGATCTGTTTGGTGTTGTATGTGAGGTTGCAGTTATAAGTCCCTGTAAGTTGGCATCTGCTTTCCTGTGATCATAGTTTGTTCATCTGTTTGTGTGAGAGGTTGCAATTATAAGTCCCTGTAAGTTGGCATTTGCATTCCTGTGATCATGTCATTGCTTTTGTTCTTGTATGTGAGGATCCATTGTAAGTCCCTGTGATGTGGCATTGGATTTCCTGTGAGCATACTGTGGAGTTAACCTAAGTCCAGATAGATTGGCAGTTGACTTCCATAGTTCATCTTTGTTTTTCTTTTGAGGAGATTGGTGTAAGTCCATTGAGTGGCATCTGATATCCTGTTCTGTTTTAGGAGACTGGTGTAAATCCATCTATTGGTATCCGGTATCCGCTTTTTATTTCTTTGCCTGTGGAGGTTAGTGTAAGACCATTGAGTGGCTTCTGACATCCCATTTTTGTTTTAGGAGATTGGTATAAGACCACTGATTGGCATCCGATATCCGCTTTTGCTTGCTTTGTTTGTTTGTTTTTATTAACTGCCATTCCAAAGGACACACTTGAATCATCTGCTATATGATTTCAAGAGGTGAACCTTCTAAGAAGTTTTACTGTCCATCTTCATTCCATTCATCATTCATTATGTCCTAGACTTTTCACACTTTATCTTTTAAAACTTGGCATAAGTGTTGTGCAAACATCTTCATGTTTTCTAACTAAAAACCTGGACTCAAGTCCTTGACCTTTTTTTAAAATCCATTTCATAATACTTATTTGAATTGATCTTAATTATACTTTGACTCCATTTTTATAATCATAATCAGTAACTTCACTCATTCACTTGTTTTGGCTTTGTCCATTAATCTTTTCATACATGATCTATAGGTTTGATTTATCTTAGTGGTTGATGTTAATCTCACCTTCTGTCTTTAGTGATTGAATTGTAAGCCTTCCTTGCCTATTATAGGGTTAACCCCTCTCTGGCAAGTTGAAGCTGTTCTCACATGGTGGACGTTGTTGTTTGTATAAGGTTGAGTTTTCTCCCGTGGATAACGTAAGACCTAGGGTTTGTGTTTAAAATTGAACCTAACCCACTTTTGGAAATTTTTTAGCCGAACTACGGCGTTCTGATCCTTACCTTTGATGGAAGGTACGTAGGCAACGGGTTCATCCGTTCGAACCCAATACCCAATAATAAATAAAAAAATGTATATTCTTTTCTCACCATCCCAATCATGTTTGCACAATCTTTTTGTCATAACAAATAATAATTTTTGCATAACAAGTGTGAAAAGGGCTCCCTAGGAGTACCTAGGACGTAGTGGGTGCCTAACACCTTCCCATTGCGTAATTTACCCCTTACCCAGACTCTCTGATCTTTTTATTAGTTTTCTACGTGTAAAACTTCTTAGGCTTTTGTTCGCTTTTTAGCCAGTCCTTTGGATAAATAAAAGTGCGGTGGCGACTCGAAATTTCAATGTATCTCTAGCTTATGATTTAATCGATAGATCATATAGCGACGAATACACCGCTACAGAAAAGTGGCGACTCTGCTGGGGAGAACGAACCCAGAATCCCTGGTTGTATTGCCTACTTTTCACCCTTGTTGTGCTATATTGTTATTCTTTATCTGACATATTTTTGTACAATTTGGGATGAATGTATTGATTGTAATGTGTGAATTGCTTGATATACATTTGCTGTGTGCTTTGGTGATCTGTGAGATGAGTTCTGTACCCGAACTCGAGTGCACTCTAGGATAGGAGAATGGCATAGTCTCGTCGACTGGTGTGGAGTAGTCCTTAGCCAGTTGACTTGCGAGCCCATTCACTTGGTGGAGGCCATGTTGAACTAATAATGTCACACAAGTTATTTGTGGTTAGGCATTATTCTTTCAATCATGTTCCGCAGAAGCCAAGGACCTTAGTTTACCAAACCCATCTTGGCCTATTTTTAGGACCGTAGTGCGGAGGTCGTTCAGATGTCCGTTCTGATACGATTGTCACGCGATACTACACTCATAAGAGTTTCTCTTGAGAATATTCTTGGAATACGAGTATTCGTTCCTCCGATAATATTCGAAAGATGGAACGATGATTATGGGAACCTCTGATAGAACATGTCTGGCAGGTTTAAACCCTAGTACACTCCCTTTGGGTGGTTCTTAACCGAGACTCCATGCTCGTGACTCTCAACAAACCCGTGATTCGTGGTTGAGTCGTTCAAACATTGTTAATATCAATGGATCCCGGATCAGGTGAAAAACCTAAAATCCATCAAAGCGGCTGGTTGATATTAGGAATGTTTGAACCGGTTCATGTACCGTTAATATCAATGGAACTTGGGTGTCGATAAGGTGAAAACCTAAATCCACCAAAATGGATGATTGATATTAGGGATACATAGAGCTTTCCCACGACCTTTGTTTGGTGTGCTTTGTTTGATCCTTGAGTGTGTTTGTTGCATTCATGCATTCACGCATTTCATCCGCATTCCTGTCATCAGAAAGAGAAAATTTTCAAGGAACTTAAAGGGTTATTTGCAAAATTTTCAGACATGGAAAGACCGAAAAGGCACACAAAGAAGTACAGCTTCAAGCAGCCCGATGTAAAAGAGTTAAGGAATCTGACATCATATGTATTAGATCCCTTGGGTTTCAAGGCTCGATATGGGAAGCTTCTGCCGTTGTTGACTACGCAAGTGGATGAGGGATTGATGAGCACTCTTGCTCAGTTCTATGATCCGCTCTATCATTGCTTCTTATTTCCGGACTTCCAGTTGCTGCCGACTTTGGAAGAATACTCTCACCTTATTGGGATTCCGATTTTGGATCAAGTGCCGTTCAGTGGCTTAGAGAGTATTCCATCTGCTCGAGAGATTTCCAGTCTGTTGCACATAGATGAAGATCTGATAAGAGCTAATCTGACTACCAAAGGCGGAATTCAGGGTTTTCCCTCCGAGTTCCTCATTGCCCAAGCAACCTTTTATGGGAAGGCCATGAGTGAGGATGCCTTTGAGGCTCTATTCGTACTGCTTATCTATGGATTGGTGCTGTTTCCCAACTTCGACAAGTTCGTCGACATGAACGCTATTAGGATCTTTTCGGTTCTTAATCCAGTTCCGACCTTGTTGGGTGATGCTTATGTCTCCATGCATCTGAGGAATATGAAGAATGGAGGAGTCATTGTCTGCTGTTTACCCCTGCTGTACAAGTGGTTTATTTCGCACTTGCCGCAGACAGTTGCTTTCAAGGAGAACAAGGGATGTCTACGGTGGTCTCAGAGACTCATGTCTCTCACCAATGATGATATCACTTGGTATGATCGCGTGTATGATACCGTCCAGATCATTAATTCTTGTGGTGAATTCCCCAATGTGCCCCTTCTCGGTACATGTGGTGGGATTACCTACAACCCTACGCTTGCACGTCGTCAGCTTGGGTTCCCCCTAAAGGATAAACCCCATAACATTCTGTTAGAAGGTGTATTCTTTCAGGAGGGTAAAGATCCCCAAGGCCTGAAAGCCAGATTTGTCCGCGCTTGGCGCAATATTCGCATAAAGAGTAGGAATGAATTGGGTCCAAAGAACTGCAGTGCTTTGGAGCCATATACCTCTTGGGTCAGACAGAGGGCTGCTACCTACCTGATGCCATATGATCATCCAAGACCTACACTGTTGGATGTGGCTGGGCCTTCAACCCTCCCTACCCAACGTGTAGAGGAGTTGAGAGAAGAAGACCTTTCGCGTGCCTGGATCCGCGAGAGAGAAGAATTGCTGCAGCAGCTCAAGGAGAAGGATGATATGATTGAATTTCTCGAGCACCGAGTGATCGATGATCCGAACGACACTTGGACTTCTCTGCTTCCTCAGTCCTCCAAATTCTGGAAAAGGAAGTATGATCAACTTGCAAAGGAGAAAGCTGATATGGAGGCCGCCTATGAGAGAGAGATCAAGAAGTTGTACACTTCTCGTCTTCCAGCATCCCGAGCTAATAGGGATCCATAGGATGTTATTTACCTTTTCTCTTTGTAATATTTAAAAGAATGCTGTATTTCTTTGTCCTAATATTTTGAATGAAATATTTTCCATGAGCAATCAAAATGTTTAAAATTCAAAATATTGCAAATGAATACCCTAAAGGTTCCTTGAAAATCAAAGCATTTGCACAAGCATTTCATGCATCATTCCTGCATAAACAGGTACCATTTTTCTGGTCTTCTGGTTCTAACCCTTTGATCTTCATTTATTTTGAAGACAAGCTGACTCACCGGTATTATACGAGAGTCAACTCTGCAAGGATTATGGAGCAGTTGGAACAAGAGAACCAGACTCTGAGGGATGAAGTCGCCAGACTTGGCGCATTGATGGAGCAACTCCTTGCTGCTCAGAATCAGCCTGCTCCTCAACCAGCAACTCCGGTTCAGCGGACGGTTATATCTGAAATAGCTACTTCAACGGTACCTGTCAGTGCCCATCAGCCAAATGCTATGCCTCCCGGTTTTCCTTGGGGGATGCCTCCTGGCTTCATGCCTGATCGGCCAGCTCCTACATTCGCTCAAATGCCGGCATCTAGCCCGGTCCCTATCCCTGTTCCTCCTGTCGTGCATACCATGCCGAGGGTAGACGACACCATTTATCACTCTGAAGCGTCTGAGGGCTCAGATGTTCATGAGAAAATGGATGCCATGAACGATCAATTCCTTGAGCTGAGAAAGGAATTGAGAACTCTTAGAGGCAAAGATCTCTTCGGCAAGTCAGCAGCCGAACTTTGCTTGGTTCCCGGTGTGAAGATACCTGTTAAATTCAAAGTCCCAGATTTTGAAAAATATAAAGGGAACACTTGTCCTTTGGCACACTTGGTCATGTATGCCAGAAAGATGTCCACGCAAACAGACAATGATCAACTCTTGATCCACTACTTCCAAGACAGTTTGTCTGGTGCTGCCCTCCGTTGGTACATGAGCCTGGATAGTGTCAACATCCGGTCTTTCAACGACCTTGGCGAAGCTTTCGTCAAGCAATACAAATACAACGTTGACATGGCGCCTGACAGAGATCAACTCAGGTCTATGTCACAAAAGGACAAAGAGACGTTCAAGGAGTACGCCCAGAGATGGCGTGAGCTGGCAGCTCAAATCACTCCACCATTAGAAGAGAAAGAGATGACCAAGATCTTTCTGAAGACTCTTGGGTCATTCTACTATGAGAGAATGGTGGCTAGCGCTCCCTCTGATTTCACCGAGATGGTGAACATGGGGATGCGTCTTGAAGAGGGTGTCCGTGAAGGACGGTTGGCTAAAGATGATAGTTCTTCCTCTAAGCGGTATGGAGCGTTTAAGAGGAAAGAAGGTGAAGCACATGCTGTGCAATCTCAGCCCAAACATCGAAGACCCTCTGTTCAGAGGAAGCCTGCACATCGTGCCGGACATCAGCATCAGGTGGCTAGTGTGGCTCCTGTATTCAAGGATAATGCTCAGCAGTATCAGCATCAGCAGCAATATCCACAACCGCAGTATCAACAGCAACAGCAGCGTCCACAGCAACAGGCTTACCAGCCTCGTGGAAGTACGACCAATCAGGCAAATGTGAACTATGATAGGAAGAAGGTCAGCTTCGACCCTATTCCGATGACATATACAGAGCTTTATCCCTCCTTGTTGGAGAGGAAGTTGGTTTCTCCCAGGGATCCTCCTGCTATTCCTGCCAATCCGCAATGGTGGTACAAACCAGACCAGCATTGTGTCTACCATTCCGGTGCTCCGGGCCACAATGTAGAGAACTGTTTCCCGCTGAAGAGTAAGGTTCAAGACCTCATGAGAAGCGGAATTCTGAGTTTTGAAGACTCCAACCCGAATGTCACCAGGAACCCATTGCCTTCGCATGGGAAGTCTGTGAATATGATTCAGGAAGACCTTGGGAAGTACAAGGTGAAATATGTCAGTCATATCCGGCAGTCATTGGTTGGATTACATAAGATGCTGTGTCGGCACAGCTATTTGAAGCATAACCACGACCAGTGCCGTGTCTGTTCTGTTAATCGCTTGGGTTGCGATCAGGTTCGCCGAGAACTGCAGACGCTGTTGAATGAAGGTACCATTGAGATTCTCCAGAATCGCAATGTTGATGTTGTTGAGCCCGAAGTGAGTGTCATCTCCCCGGTGTTCAAGCTTCCGGAGCCCGTTGTTATTCGGTACAATAGCAACAAGCCTAAGGCTTCACCTTCTTTGGTTATTAAACCAGCTGGCCCTGTGCCATATACATCTGATAGAGCTATACCTTTCAGATATAGCCCTGTTGCTGTTCAAGATGGAGTAGAGGTTCCTTTGCCTTCAACTTCCGTGACCACTATCGCTGATGTTAGTGGGTTGACCCGAAGCGGTCGTGTGTTTTCTGCGCCTGCCAAGGCTGTTTCTTCTGAATCTGTTGAGCGCCCTGTGGGAAATGCTGTGAATGTTCAGAATCCGGCACCTGATGTTGCCCAGCCGTCCTCCTCTGTACAAAAGACTCCTGTTTCTTCAGTTGTTGGCCCGAGTGGCATTGTTGATGAAGAATCTGATGAGATGCTGAGGCTCATCAGAAAGAGTGAGTACAATATTGTAGACCAGCTTCTACACACGCCTTCCAAGATTTCCATTCTTTCTCTATTGCTGAATTCAGAACCCCATCGGGAATCTCTTCAGAAAGTCTTGGACCTGGCGTACGTTGATCATGACGTTACCTTGGAACAATTTGATAGCATTGTTGCAAACATTACCGCTTGCAACACTCTGAGCTTTTGTGACGCTGATCTCCCCGAGGAGGGAAGAGACCACAACCTGGCTTTACACATATCTATGAATTGCAAATCTGATGCAATGTCCAATGTACTGGTGGACACTGGATCGTCCCTTAATGTATTGCCAAAATCCACACTCTCTCGTTTGTCGTATCAAGGTCCTCCTATGAGGCAGAGTGGGGTTGTTGTTAAAGCTTTTGATGGGTCGCGTAAGACCGTGATTGGGGAAGTTGATCTCCCAATCAAAATCGGACCAAGTGATTTCCAGATCACTTTTCAAGTAATGGATATTCACCCATCATACAGCTGTCTCTTGGGCAGACCATGGATTCACGAGGCTGGCGCCGTGACATCCACCCTACACCAAAAGTTGAAGTTTGTGAAAAACAAGAAATTGGTTGTAGTAGGGGGAGAAAAGGCTCTCCTGGTCAGTAATTTGTCTTCTTTCTCGTATATTGATGCAGAGGATGAAGTTGGAACTCAGTTCCAAGCTTTATCTATTGATAAACCAATCGAGAAGAAGTCTCCTTCATTCACTTCCTACCGAGATGCTAAGCTGGCCATTGAATGTGGTGCAGTTGCTGGATTAGGGAAAGTGCTTGAACTTGAAGATAACCGTTCCCGGGCTGGCATTGGTTTTGGTTCTGGGGCATGCAATGAGCAAGGTCTGTTCACCAGTGGAGGATTCATCCATGCTGATCAACCTGCAGAAGAGGAAGCTGCTGCTATCATTGAAGAAGAAGATGCAGAAGACTTGAACAATTTTGTTATTCCTGGTGGTGTCTGCCACAATTGGGTCGCTGTGGATGTTCCTACAGTTATCCATAGATCAGAGTAAATTGTTCACTTTTGTTTAAAACCCTTCTCCCATGCCAAAAGGAGAAGTGATGACATTGTTGGCAAAGCATATATACAATGATGTTTTCATTCAATTTTTGCATTGTCAAAACATTTGTTTTTCCTTTGTTTTCACTTTTTGCTTTTCTTTATGAAATCAGTGATCACAAAAAACCATAAAACAAAATAAAAGCTATAAAAGCAACATTTTTCATCTGCATAATGCTTTGCTTGTTTAAAGTGCTGAATTTTTCTTAACCAAAATCATTATGCAGGTTGATTCTAAAACCCATTGAACATAATGATCCAACGCCATCTCCCAATTTTGAATTCCCTGTATTTGAGGCAGAAGAAGATGACGTTGAAGAGATTCCTGATGAGATCACCCGTCTCCTTGAGCACGAAGAGAAGATCATTCAGCCGCATCTCGAAGACTTGGAAACAGTCAATTTGGGATCTGAAGATTGTGAGCGCCTGGTGAAGATTGGGGCACTTCTTGAAGGGTCTGTTAAAGAAGATTTGATCAGCTTGCTACGAGAATATTCAGATATCTTTGCTTGGTCCTATGAAGACATGCCGGGTTTAGATACAGATATTGTGCAACATTTCCTGCCTTTGAAGCCTGAGTGCGTGCCTGTGAAGCAGAAGCTCAGAAGAACCCATCCAGATATGGCAGTGAAGATTAAAGAGGAAGTTCAGAAGCAAATTGATGCGGGGTTTCTGGTGACTTCGACATATCCTCTATGGGTGGCCAATATTGTGCCTGTTCCTAAGAAGGACGGAAAAGTCCGTATGTGCGTTGATTACAGAGATTTGAATAAAGCTAGTCCTAAAGATGATTTTCCTCTACCACACATTGATATGTTGGTAGACAATACAGCTAAATTCAAAGTCTTTTCCTTTATGGACGGATTTTCCGGATATAATCAAATCAAGATGGCACCAGAGGATATGGAGAAGACAACATTCATCACACCTTGGGGAACATTCTGTTATCGAGTGATGCCCTTCGGTTTGAAGAACGCCGGAGCCACGTATCAACGAGCTATGACTACCTTGTTTCATGATATGATGCACAAGGAGATAGAAGTCTATGTTGATGATATGATTGCTAAGTCCCGAACGGAAATTGAGCATATTGAGCATTTGTTGAAGCTTTTTCAGCGTTTGAGGAAATTCCAGCTTCGTCTGAATCCGAACAAATGTACTTTTGGAGTCCGTTCCGGCAAGTTGTTGGGTTTTGTGGTAAGTGAAAGAGGTATTGAGGTTGATCCTGCAAAGGTCAAAGCAATACAAGAGATGCCCGCACCCAAAACTGAGAAGCAAGTCCGAGGTTTTCTTGGCCGCTTGAATTACATTTCCAGATTTATATCCCACATGACTGCCACATGTGCGCCGATATTCAAGCTCCTCCGGAAAGATCAGTCTCATGATTGGACCGAGGATTGCCAGAAAGCTTTCGACAGTATCAAGGATTATCTGTCCGAACCTCCGATTTTGTCTCCGCCTGTGGAAGGAAGACCTCTGATTATGTACTTAACAGTTCTTGAAGACTCGATGGGTTGTGTACTCGGTCAACAAGATGAATCAGGGAAGAAGGAGTTCGCTATCTACTACCTCAGTAAGAAATTTACTGATTGTGAGTCTCGGTACTCTATGCTTGAGAAGACGTGCTGTGCTTTAGCTTGGGCAGCTAAGCGTTTGCGCCAGTACATGATAAATCATACAACTTGGTTGATATCCAGAATGGATCCAATTAAGTATATCTTCGAGAAGCCTGCTTTAACTGGGAGGATTGCCCGTTGGCAGATGCTGTTGTCTGAATATGATATTGAGTATCGAGCTCAGAAAGCTATCAAAGGTAGTATCTTGGCTGACCATCTAGCGCACCAGCCGATTGAAGATCATCAGTCTGTTCAGTATGACTTCCCTGACGAGGAAATTCTGTATTTGAAGATGAAAGATTGCGATGAGCCTACACTTGATGAAGGTCCAGAACCTGGTTCCAGATGGACGATGGTGTTTGATGGCGCTGTTAATCAATATGGAAATGGAATTGGGGCAGTAATTGTTAATCCCCAGGGATCGCACATTCCATTTACAGCAAGGCTAACTTTCAAATGCACGAATAATATGGCGGAGTACGAAGCCTGTATTATGGGACTTGAAGAATGCATTGATTTGAGAATCAAGTATCTTGATGTCTATGGTGATTCAGCTTTGGTTGTCAATCAGATCAAAGGTGAATGGGAGACGAATCAACCAGGTCTCATCCCATACAGAGATTATGCAAGGAGAATTTCAACTTTCTTCACAGAAGTTGAATTTTATCATATTCCTCGAGAGGATAATCGGATGGCAGATGCCCTTGCAACGCTTGCTTCTATGATTGTTGTCAGATGGTGGAATGATGTTCCCAACATTACTGTGATGCGCTTGGACAGACCAGCTCACATATTTGCAATTGAAGACGTGAAAGATGACAAGCCTTGGTATTTTGATATCAAGAATTTCCTCCAGAACCAGGTCTACCCGCCTGGGGCATCTGTGAAAGATAGGAAAACTTTGAGAAGGTTGTCAGGCAGTTTCTACCTCAGTGGTGAAGTGCTGTACAAGAGAAATTTTGATATGGTTTTGCTCAGATGCGTGGATAGACACGAAGCAAACCTATTGATGACTGAGGTCCATGAGGGTTCATTTGGTACTCATTCCAATGGACATGCCATGGCTAAGAAGATGTTGAGAGCAGGCTACTATTGGCTGACAATGGAGTCTGACTGTTGCAAGTATGTGAAGAGATGTCACAAGTGTCAAATTTATGCGGATAAGATTCATATTCCTCCGACACTCCTGAATGTGATTTCATCACCATGGCCTTTCTCTATGTGGGGAATCGACATGATCGGCATGATTGAGCCGAAAGCGTCTAACGGACATCGGTTTATTCTCGTAGCAATTGATTACTTCACCAAATGGGTTGAAGCCGCTTCGTACGCGAATGTAACCAGGCAGGTGGTTGTGAAGTTTATCAAGAATCAGCTGATTTGCCGTTATGGTGTGCCAGAGAGGATCATTACTGATAATGGATCCAATCTGAACAACAAGATGATGGATGAGTTGTGCGCTGAATTTAAGATTGCACACCATAATTCCTCTCCTTACAGACCTAAGATGAATGGGGCTGTTGAAGCTGCTAACAAGAATATCAAGAGAATTATCCAGAAGATGACTGTCACGTACAAAGATTGGCATGAGATGCTGCCATTTGCTTTGCATGGGTATCGTACGTCTGTACGCACTTCAACAGGGGCAACCCCTTTCTCTCTTGTTTATGGCATGGAAGCCGTTCTCCCAGTAGAGGTGGAGATCCCATCAATGCGAGTCTTGATGGAAGCCAAGTTGACTGATGCTGAATGGATTCAGAGTCGTTATGACCAACTGAATTTGATTGAAGAGAAGAGATTAACTGCCATGTGCCATGGTCAGTTATATCAGCAAAGAATGAAGAAAGCATTCGACAAGAAGGTCAAGCCTCGTGTGTTCCGAGAAGGTGACCTCGTGCTCAAGAAAGTTTTGTCTCTCGCGCCCGATTCCAGGGGCAAGTGGACTCCAAACTACGAGGGTCCATATGTTGTTAAGAGAGCCTTTTCAGGCGGTGCTTTGATGCTTACAACAATGGATGGGGAGGATTTCACTCGTCCTGTGAATTCAGATGCAGTTAAGAGATACTTTGCCTAAAAAGAAAAAAGTATATGCAAATGAAAAAAAAAAAAAGAATGAAAAAACAGAATTGCTCGCTAAGTTGAAAACCCGAAAGGGCGGCTTAGGCAAAAATGAGCGTCTCGGTGGAGAACCCGCAAGGGTAATCCAGGCAAAAATTAGAGACTCGAAAAAAAGAGATATATTTGCATCCCGCTAGATTGAGTACCTCACTCTGGGGCAATCTAGGCAAAAATTAGGGATTTTGGCAAGTAACTGCATCCTGACAAGACTTTCTGGTTCATCAGTCGTCATTTCGTCAGAAGATTCTCGGTTCGTCGTCAACTGAAGCTTCAGATACATCGAGATTCAAATTGGTAGAGAAAGGATCATTATGTTCAATGTAGCCCTCTTCCAATATATATCACTGATTTCAAATTTGTACAGATCTATGGAGTCTTGCCATTTGCAGACTACCATTCTATCAAATCAATTTGAGCTTTTTATCCAATTTATTTGCACTCTTATTTGTTTCAATTCAACAAATGTTTTGCATGTTTTAAATTGATGAAATGTCATTGTTTTAAAATCAAATTTTTCAAAAAATTTTTGTTTTAAACAAAGTGAACATTCACAAGATTGAAAGGATACTCAAGAATGTCTCAGTGCTCTCCCAAGGGTGGCATGATTCCCAACAGGTAAGACATATGTTCATATTCCTGGTTTGGTGGTATCCTCTTTCTTCAGATCTTTGTTGGGGTTGTTCCTCAGACAGAGTTGTTGTTGGGGCTATTCCCCCAGTACAGTCGCAAGTAAGTGTTGTTGAAGACTTCGTTCTCTCCAGCAGCAGTTTCCCCTAGCATGGGTGTTTTCTTGTAGAAGTTTCGGCGGTTGATGGTTTGTCACCTTGGTGCCCCGTCACTTTCTCCAGTGGGTCGTATCCCCAGACTTTATTTGTCTCCTCAGCACAGTCATGAGTGTAACTATTGATTGATACTCCTCTCGGAGTCGCGAGTAGAGCTGTTATTAACATCCCCACCAGGGTTGCAAGTGGAGTTGTTACCGCTTCTCCCCGCGCAGTGTGCCAGCAGGATTTGTCTGTTTCCTCAGCACGGTTGTTTTCTTTTGAAGATTCGGTAAGTCAGTGGTTTGATACCCGGTACTTTACCCTTTCCCCGGCGAAGTCGTCTGCGGAATTGGTGCTATCTCTCCATCAGAATTATTCTCTCCAGCAGAGCAGGATTTATTTTTCCTACTCAGTGGTTGTTTGGGTTGATATCCCAGTATTTACAACCATCTTTTCCTCAGCTCAGTCCGCAGGATGTTGTTGTGGCAGTTTCGTCTGTTGAATACTCCTTCAATTCCCAGTATGGTTGGATGATGGTTTTAGCCTCCAGTGAACGGATTTATGTCCTGACTGTTTGTGATCCCCAGTAGAGTGGCTGATATTGCAGAATCTACTTGTTGTGATCAATTTGCTGTATATTCTCCCCAAGTGGAGTGGTCCGTTGCAGAATATATTTGTTTGATCTGTCCTCCCTCAGTGGTTTGTTCCCAAGAGAGTAGCCGACAGTTTTCCCCAGTAGAATTGCTTATGCAGTCAGATTCTATTTGGATAATATCATTCTCCCTCAGTGGATTGTCCCCCAGTGGAGTTGTGTGGAGTTGCTTCTACAGCAGTTCGTGCTTATGCACCCTTTCTTTTGTTTCTCAGTTAACACTGGGATCCCCTGCAGATACTTCGGGACTTCTCTTGTTCCCTTACAGATTCGTCTTGGTGGCTGTTTCGCCCGTTGTGACTTTCTGTACCCTGTTTGGGTTGTTTCCTGATATTTTCTGATTCGCTGCTTCTTCAGCAGTACTTGCAGATCTTTGCTTTACAGCACGCAGATCTCCGCAGATTGGCTCTCCAGCTGGTTTTTTCCCCTGGGAGTATAATACCGGACGTTTGTTCTTGAACCTGTTTGTGTTAGAATTGTCTGTTTTGTCAGCATTCATCAAACATAAATCACGCATATTCATGCATATTCATAAACATTCAGATATTCATGTTGCATTTCTTGCCATATATCCTTTGTTTGTCGTGTCTCCTGCTATGGTGATATAGATCTCTTTACGGATCTCCCCAAGCAGATGTCGGGTGTTTAAAATCTCTCCATATAGAGTCAGCCCCGTAAGCAGAAAATGCGTCTGTCTTTCCTTCTGCAGTTCCCCACTGAGATATATCCTCGTGGATGACGTTTCTTTCTTTCCGTTTCCTCCCCAACACATATATTGGGATGGATTTTCCTATTTGAGTTACATCCTCATTAGGACGTGTCTTGATTCAGTCTGTCTTTTCGGATCATTCCCGAATTGGCTATTTGTCAGATATCTTGTACTTCCCAGTGGGTTGTTCCCCAGCGGAATGTTTTTGGGCCTCTACCCTCATACCGGTAGTTATAAGTCCTATCTTTCCTGGCTTTCTTAACAGAATTTGTGGTTATACACCTTTTATTCTCCAGCCAGAGTTTTTGGTTTTCTACCCGTATCCCGGTAGTTGTAAATCCTATTTTCCTGCTCTCCAGCAGTTGGTGGTTTGTTATAAACCCTATTTTGGTTTCCCGTGCGGATTTGTGATTTGTTCTATCCCCACGCGGAGTTGTTGGTCTTCTACCCCGTATTCGGTAGATGTAAACCCTAATTTTGTGGTTATCTTCATTCAATATTTTGATGTTGATTTTCCTTTGCTTGTATAAGTTGCTCAGATCAGCACTTATATCCTCAGCAAGTCTTTTGTGGGTAATTGCCGTATGCTAGCAATTTTATCCCCAGTGGGTCTTTTCACCGTATGCTAGTGATTTGTTCCCCGGATCATTGGTTGTTTACCAGTGCGTCCCCAGCTAGTCTTCTGTCGATAATTGCCGGATGCTTGCAATTTATCCTCAGCAGTTCGCCTTTCATTTACCCTTTTGTCGGTAATGTCTGTTGCTCCTTTTGATTGGTTATCATTATATACCTAATTTGGTATCCCGATGCCTTTCTGTCGGTTGATTTATCCTTTATAAACCCAGTAACCGGTTGTGGATAATCTTCCATGCGAGTATATTATTCACGGTCTGCCGGTAATGAATAGTATATCTCATGCACTCTTCAGTCGAAGCCTTTTGTGTTTCCCCAGTCGAGTAAGATTCGTTATTCCCCTTTGTGGAGTCGAATATTTTTCTTGTTGTTGGATAACTGCCGGATGCTTGCAGTTTATCCCTTTGAGTTGTCTTTCGTTTACCCGTATGCTTGGTATCGATTGTCTCTCTTTTTGGTTAGTCACCTATTATATACCCAGTAACCGGTATCTCTGGTGTCTTTTCCTTTCGAGTATATTATTCACGGTCTGCCGGTAATGAATAATATATCTCATGCGCTCTTTAGTTGGAATCCTTTGTTGATTTTCCCCAACTGAGCAAGACTCGTATTCTTTGTAGAATCGAATATCCATCCTTTAACCAGTTTGTGTTTCGGATGATGAGTGTTTTGGAAGTGAAAACCAATTCACGTTTTCGGTAGATCACCTATTATATACCCAGTAACCGGTATCTCTGGTGTTTCTTACCATGCGAGTTTATTATCTACGTTCTGACGGTAATAGATAATATATCTCATGCGAGTATTCTTATCCACGGTCTGCCGGTAATGGATATTATATCTCATGCACTCTTTGGGTTTGTGTCCCCATTTGAGTAAGATTCGTTTTCCCGTTGTGGATTCGAATGTCCATCCTGTAAGTTGTTTTGCTTTTTTCAAGCCCTCCTTTCGGATGATGAGTGTTTTGGAAGTGCAAACCAATTCACGATTTCGGATTTTATCCTATAAACAACCCAGTAACCGGTTCAGGATAATTTTCCTTTTGAGTATATTATTCACGGTCTGCCGGTAATGAATAATATGTCTCGTTCACTCTTGGGTCGATCCTTTGTCGCTTTCCCCTCAGAGTAAGATTCGTTTCCTTGTGGAATTGAATATCCATCCTATAAACAAGTTTGCTTTCGCTCTCTTCAGGATGATGAGTGTTTTGGAACACACACCAATTCACGTCTTTGGTCGGTCACCTGTTACATACCTACAACCGGTATCCTCGGTGTTCCCTCCTTTCTGCTCCCTATTATGACCTCGGTCCCCCTGTGGAGTCAGATTTTCCTGAGTTTGTTACCCGTATGCCTGGCAACATCTCTTTTTCTTTGTTACTTCCCCAGTGGAACCTTTCTTTTGCTTCTCCTCAGGAGTCAGCTTGTGTCTCTCCAATGGATTTATTTTCCATTTGGAATTCTTTTCCCAGTGTGAGTCCTTCACTCCCCAGTAAGTTCTCCGGTCTGTTTTTTCTGTTTTCCTTAATCAGAGTCGTGTTTTGATCACGTTATGTCAGTTTTGTTATTCCCCAGTTTGGAGTCGTGGCTTGTTCACACATCTCTCTTTCTTTTATTATCCCCATAGAGTCTTGTCAGAGTCTCTGTTCCTGGTGAGTGTACTACTCCGATGGATCGTCTTTTCTTCTGTGTGAATCATATTCCCCACAGAATTTTGTGTCTTTTGCATACATACATTTGCATCATGAGGTCTCTTAGGGACCAAAATTTGTCTCATTACTGTTATTTAAGCTCATTCTACCGCGTCGAGATGAAGATTTCTAAACTTCACTTCTCCGGCTAGAATGACCTTAAATAGGGGCATCTGTAAGACCCCAATTTTGGGCCCTAAGATCCCTCATGGCCCATATCATATCATATCATTGTCTCAAGGATCACTGCATGCCTTTGCTTTCCTCTTAGTGGATAGATTGCCTTGTGGTTTTGTTTCTTGATCACCAAGCATACTTTGCATTTGTATATCTTTGCTTTCCTATGTTTATCATCCAAAAAGTACAAAAATATTGTCAGTCTAACCTTGTTGCTTGCAGTTGAAGCAACTATCAGAAATTAGGTCAAAGTCAGTCATTGATCAGTCAAAGCAATGGATGGTGGCCATTCTTGCAGAATTTGGACACCATGATCAGTAATCACAAGTTCATACATCTTGAGACATCATTTGAAGTCAAGTACTCAAAGAATTAGGGTTTGGATTTCATCAGAAGTGCATCAGTCATCCAAAACCCTAGAAAAGTCAAACTTGGTCAACTGTTGATTTAATCAGAGATTTGATGGATAAAATTGATTTGAAGGAGTTCATTCATGCTTGTATAAGCCTCATCTATCATGTTCAACCTCATCATGGAAGAAAATCAAGTCAAATCAGAAATTTTCCAGAAATAGAAAGTGGACCTGTAATTTCAACTGCCAAAAATGGAAACTTCTTGATCCTAAACTTACATCATGATGCAAGCTTTAAATGAATTTTTTCCCAACATGAAAGTTGAAGATCTTGTTCTCCCATTTTCAAAAAGTCCAAGAACATCAAAATCCCATGTGTGGTTGTCAAGATATGATCAAATCATTTTCACCAATTTTTGAACTTCAAAGGGCCATATCTCCCAAACCATAAGGCCAAATTTGGTGGGGTTTTTTCCTACAAACCACATTTTTCATCCTCTTTCCAAAGATATAAATTTCATGACCTAAAACCTTACCATTCAAAATGGCATTTTTGGACCTTTTTCATTTAAATTCAAAGTTTGACCAAACTTTGACTTTTTGAGTTTTTGACTTTTTCTTGATTTGGTCAATTGGGAAATGTTCCATATCACATTTGTGACTTGTTCCAATCCCAAAACCATCATCATACCACCATTTTCCCATCATTTTGAATTAAAATGCAAATTTGGCAATTTGGCAAAAGAAGCTTCACAAAAGACAAAATCAGTACAGCATTTCACTTGTACAACCAAAGCAGCAGAAATGCAGTCTGTTTCCAGCCTGTAGCAGGCCCAAATTTGTGCCAATTCACACCTCCACTTCATTTGTACAAGTTTGGCCAAATATGCAAATGGTTTTCATGAGTGGGAGGCAAGTTAGCAATTCATGAACAAGTAAAAGATAGCAGAGTATTTGGTCTTTGGCAGCCTGTCCAGGCCCAGCTCGTGGCAAACATACACCTCCACTTACTCACTTATGCAGAAATTAGCAAAAGGCAAATGATTCATTAAAAACCAAACTAACTTAGCTCTTGATTAAGAAACCTTAAACAGATGAATATAAGGACATTTTCTGACATTGAAAAACCTTAGACACTGCAGCCACAGACCAAGAACCTTGATACTCCCTCATTCTCCATTTTTCGTTTTTTGGCATTTTCTGCTTAAAACACAAAAAACCCTTGAACAACTGGGATTGATTCTTCATCTGGACATTCTTTGGAACTCCTTTCGAGTATAAAACATCCTCTGCACAGTTTTTATCCTGTTCTGTTTTCAAAGGAGTCCTTCAATGGCAGCTGGGGTTTAGAGTGAAACCAAGCAAGTTTGAACTGATCTTCTTCAAGCCTTCATCATTATCAACCATTGTGCTCACCTGTTTTTGCTCACAACCACAAAAGGACCACTGTAGCTCACTTTTCTTCAAAACCAAGTGTGACTCATATGCTTGAGTCTTTGTGCCTTGCACAATTGGTCCCTCTGTGGTTGACTTTTGGTTTATTTCCTTTGATTTTGACTGTTGAACTGTTTGCTAATAAGTTTGACTTTTTCAGGTACTTTAGTTGCTTAAGTTCTTTGAACTTGATTGCTTGCTTTGCTATTTAGCATTTGCTTTGAGGTATAATTACTTCTTCTTCATGTAGTCTGGAGACCCGGTCTGTTATTTGACCGGGCAAACTGTCTGAAGTCCTCCTTAAGAGGCAATGCTTGTGCGTGTTTATATTTGTCCTAAGCAGGAAAAGTCCTTTGAGTAAGGCAATTGGTGGAAGGTAGGGATAAGCAATCTATCCCCCACTATTCAGTGTGTCCTCTCTTTGCTCCCATTACATGGTTGAAGCAATGAGATAAATACCCAAGATCTAATCGAGTCAATAAAGGGGAAAAAGTTCCATCTTTCTGGACTCCCCCACTTTCTTTGATGCTCTCTCTGATATGAGGTTGAAGCAATGAGGCACACCCCTCATCTCCTATTCATCTGCTTCACCTGAGCCCCTCAATGGCCAGGTTAAGAGCGACTTTCACCCATTACAGTAGACTTTCAAAGTCAAACCCTCTTGTGTGAGCCCCCATTGTTTGGCTATAGAGTGTGCTGTTTGATATTCATTGATTGATTGATTGCTTCATATGCACTCACTTGCCTGTATGCTATGCATTTATCATCATCATCAATTGCCATTAATGCATGATCATCTCATTTGCTTTCCGTGATGCTATCATTGTTGTTTGCCCATTGAGGACAATTGTAAGTCCATCTCTTTTGGCATTTGCTCCTATGATATGGAAGGATAGAGTGTAAGACCTCATTGGTCACTCATATCTTCTGTTTATCTGTGTGTATGTGAGGATGCAGTTATAAGTCCCTGTAAGTTGGCATCTGTTATCCTGTGATCATAATTTGATCTGTTTGGTGTTGTATGTGAGGTTGCAGTTATAAGTCCCTGTAAGTTGGCATCTGCTTTCCTGTGATCATAGTTTGTTCATCTGTTTGTGTGAGAGGTTGCAATTATAAGTCCCTGTAAGTTGGCATTTGCATTCCTGTGATCATGTCATTGCTTTTGTTCTTGTATGTGAGGATCCATTGTAAGTCCCTGTGATGTGGCATTGGATTTCCTGTGAGCATACTGTGGAGTTAACCTAAGTCCAGATAGATTGGCAGTTGACTTCCATAGTTCATCTTTGTTTTTCTTTTGAGGAGATTGGTGTAAGTCCATTGAGTGGCATCTGATATCCTGTTCTGTTTTAGGAGACTGGTGTAAATCCATCTATTGGTATCCGGTATCCGCTTTTTATTTCTTTGCCTGTGGAGGTTAGTGTAAGACCATTGAGTGGCTTCTGACATCCCATTTTTGTTTTAGGAGATTGGTATAAGACCACTGATTGGCATCCGATATCCGCTTTTGCTTGCTTTGTTTGTTTGTTTTTATTAACTGCCATTCCAAAGGACACACTTGAATCATCTGCTATATGATTTCAAGAGGTGAACCTTCTAAGAAGTTTTACTGTCCATCTTCATTCCATTCATCATTCATTATGTCCTAGACTTTTCACACTTTATCTTTTAAAACTTGGCATAAGTGTTGTGCAAACATCTTCATGTTTTCTAACTAAAAACCTGGACTCAAGTCCTTGACCTTTTTTTAAAATCCATTTCATAATACTTATTTGAATTGATCTTAATTATACTTTGACTCCATTTTTATAATCATAATCAGTAACTTCACTCATTCACTTGTTTTGGCTTTGTCCATTAATCTTTTCATACATGATCTATAGGTTTGATTTATCTTAGTGGTTGATGTTAATCTCACCTTCTGTCTTTAGTGATTGAATTGTAAGCCTTCCTTGCCTATTATAGGGTTAACCCCTCTCTGGCAAGTTGAAGCTGTTCTCACATGGTGGACGTTGTTGTTTGTATAAGGTTGAGTTTTCTCCCGTGGATAACGTAAGACCTAGGGTTTGTGTTTAAAATTGAACCTAACCCACTTTTGGAAATTTTTTAGCCGAACTACGGCGTTCTGATCCTTACCTTTGATGGAAGGTACGTAGGCAACGGGTTCATCCGTTCGAACCCAATACCCAATAATAAATAAAAAAATGTATATTCTTTTCTCACCATCCCAATCATGTTTGCACAATCTTTTTGTCATAACAAATAATAATTTTTGCATAACAAGTGTGAAAAGGGCTCCCTAGGAGTACCTAGGACGTAGTGGGTGCCTAACACCTTCCCATTGCGTAATTTACCCCTTACCCAGACTCTCTGATCTTTTTATTAGTTTTCTACGTGTAAAACTTCTTAGGCTTTTGTTCGCTTTTTAGCCAGTCCTTTGGATAAATAAAAGTGCGGTGGCGACTCGAAATTTCAATGTATCTCTAGCTTATGATTTAATCGATAGATCATATAGCGACGAATACACCGCTACAATATCAAGACCAAACTTGTTACCACCAAAAGGATGATAATAAGTCAAAACGATCACCATCACCAAAAGGATGAAGGTATAATTAAAAACAAAACTTGTTACCACCAAAAGGATGATAATAAGTCACACAACTCAAAGGATCCCCATCACCAAAAGGATGATGGTAAGATCAAAACAAAACCCTGTTATCACCAAAAAGATGATGATTGAACCAAAATGACAAGGATTGCTCATCACCATAGGGATCGCCGACACCAAAAGGATGACGGTAAGCTGTAATATTTGCAGAGGTCACCATTCACCAAAAGGATGAAGGTTGGACCAAAACTCCAAGGATCTTCGACACCAAAAGGATGACAGTAAGATCACAGATGTCAAGGATTTACTATTATGAAAAGGATAATGGTGATCGTAAACAGGGTGATGATTAATATTATTCCTCAATGGACTTTCACCAAAAGGATGATAGTGAGAAAAATATTTGGAAAAATAAGGCTACTGTCAAAGTTCAGTAAACCTGATTTGCTAGGCAGTATTGGAGCATTGTTGAGTAACATTTGCTCAGGGTATCGATCAACAAAAGGTTGCAAAAAAAATATTCTCTGGGGAGGCGTAGTTTCTGTCAACAAAGGGTTACAGGAAACGACTTGTTAAGGTACGCTCAACCTGAAACAAGGTAAGTGTTTAAAGAAACAATGCTTTGGCTTAGTTGAGGATAACATCTTACCAACAAAAGGTTGAAGGATGTAACTCAATGGGGAACACCCAATAATAGGGTAGGAACTCACTCAGAGAAAGTGACAGCGACTCGACTGAGGGTTGGCCTGGATGCCTACGACTAAACCTTGGATTTTGATTCGTGCTATATGCATAAATGTCATGTATGCATTATGTAATGAGGTGATGCATATGATGCATGTGATGCATGTTTGAATGCAAAGGATGATTGGCTTGTTTGAGATTGGCCCCCCTTTCAAAGGCGATGTATTTACTGGAAACCAATGCTGGTTGTATTTGGTTTTATGTGGATGCCAACGAGGTGGGCTTTGGTTTTTCTGGTGATTGTCAATGTGGGTTGGGCTATTGGTTGGTGGAAGGATCTGACTTCCCGACACTCGGTAGTTGATGATGTGATGAACACGCAATAGATGCGGATACTCTTGGTGCCCCAAGTTTGATCTTTTGTTGATAATGTTGTGTATTTGTCTTTGAGAAGATCTCGATTCATCTTCTGAAGTGTTTGGCCAGCTTGTAACTGAGCATAGCGACGTGATCAATGCATGATGATTATGCCTTTGACGTGCCCCAAGGATTCTTGTCAAGGTATGATGTCGTATTGGTATGAACTTTCGACACTTTTGGTTGTGAATTCAAGCAGTCACTAGTGTCTGACGCAATCTGCTTGACTGTCTTGAAGATATGAAGGGGACTTGCCCCTTGCAACTTGTCTTGCCTCTGACTAGCCTTTGAAGGACTTGCCTCAGACGAATTGAGTATTGAAGTGTTTTTTCCTCCCTGATCAACTGATGCTTGGAGGTTCGTCTTATACTGACTTCTTCTTAAGTCAATATAATCAAAAAGACGCCATGTCCCTGATTTATGAGATGGTCTTGATTCGTGTCAGCACCAAAGATCAAGTACCTCTTGAATTGCCCTTTGTAGGTTTTTTCTCGATGTCAAGCACTGACTTGCAATTAAGAATTGTTATCCAAGAAATGGTGACTTTAATGCAACAGTTATGCAAGTTTTGAAAAACAATCATTCATTTGGAGTGTTGTGGTTATGTGTGGCGAGTGGATCATGAGTCCAATCGCGGTGCTTGATTTAGCTAGCGTGTGATTGATATAGAGAGGATAGAATATTAGCAAATCTTTCGGAGTCAGTTTACTCAACCTTGCTATAATATGCTTTCAGAACAAACCTTACTTCAATTAGGACTTTTGAAGGTTGTAACGTGGCTTGGTTCATGGTTATTTGAAATAAAAGGATATAAGGCTCAAAGTTTATTTTAACCCACCCCTTCTTCATGATGATCTCCAATCCTACGTCCAGTTACTTCACACACATTCGTTTTTTTCAGGTGTAAGGATAAAGATGGTGATTCAAGGTCTCTTGGAATGGCAGCCACCTTATTTTGTTTTTTTGGATATCGGTGACCCTTTGATTTTGGTATGGTGGTCACTGAATCTTGTTTTGTTTTGTTGGAGACTTTCATTGTCTCTTTCGATTTTTGTTTTGATCCCTAACTTTTGCATGGACCGCTTTGCTTGAAGCTTTAATCCATCGGGATTGCCCCTGTTTTTTCCTAAGTCTCCTTTCGGAGTGTTTGACTTAGCGGGCTCTTTCTTTGATTCTTTTTTTTTTTTGAATTTGTGACTTCCAAGTCATTGGTCATTGAAGAAAAACAGACCTAAAATTTGGATTTGTATGGTTTCTTCGACACATCAAGATGTGTGCGACGAATATCATGTGATTAATCCTTGTATGGGATATTCCATCTTGTAATTCAAAAGTGTAGTTAAATTAACTGAATACTACCCTGCCCCAAGTTAAGCGTAAGGGTTTGTAGATCCGAAAGAAACTCCTACTTCTAAGCTCGAAGTGGTTGACTAGGGATTAACTCCTTATCTCTCCAGTGTTTGGGGATTTGAAACAATGCTTGTACATCATCAGTAGGATTTTATCCGAAAGCATACGATCAACAATTATGAGTATTTCGTTTTCGTCATCCTCCTTCCAACATTTACTAACAATATTGTGATGAAGAAAGTGAAGTGGAAAAGTATGTGTTTGTGATTTTCAAATGTGATAATATGAGTGAATATGAAAGATTGATTCAAGCATGCATAATTATCTCGTTAATAAGACCAAATACAAACAACAATGTTCAAAGCATACAGTATTTAAACGAACAAGAACAAATTACAAGAGTGCGAAAGGTAAAATTGGCATAATGATCGCCTTCATTCAAATGAACAAGCCTTCATCTTTGGATTCTTCGGCGGAATTGCTCTGCTTGTTCAGGTCGGTGAGAAGATTTACCTTCGAGCTTCACTCGACTCTACATGCGCCGGCATGGGGTTTGTTGCAACGTTTGGCCTAACTGGCGTGAATGTAACTGCCTTACTGTCAATCAGGTCCTGGACCTTGTGCTTGAAGGCCTTACAGTTTTCTATTGTGTGTCCTGGAGCACCCATGTGATACTCACAGTGAGCATTGGCGTCGTAGCCTGGAGGATATGGTAGAGTTACAGGTGTTAGCTCCTTCAAAACAATTGATCCATCCTTTAGCAGGTAGGGGAGGATCTTGCTATATGATACTGGCAAAGGATCGAAATGTCTTTCTGGCCTCCTTGCCCTCTATTGGTTAGGTTGACATTGTGGAGTACGTTGCTGTTGATTTTGATGTTGTTGTTGGTAAGCCGACTGTTGATAAGGCTGCTGATATTGTTTTTGATGTGGTTGTTGATAGGGTTGTTGATATGGTTGTTGATGTGGAGGCTGATATGGCGTTGGGATGACAGCAGCAACCTGAGGGTACGACATAGGAACATATGGACGTGTCATATATCCTCCTCCTCCCATTATGGAATTGGTCTGCCCTTCTGGCTTCTTTGGGAGATTGGGATAGGGTTTCTTCATCCCATTTGAACCATTGGCAGCGCAAGGTAGCTTTCCTTTCTTAATCTAACTTTCTATCCGTTCTCCTACAGAGACCACCTCAGCAAAAGTTGGGAAGCTGGATCCTACCATCTTCTCCATGTATTGGGTATGCAAAGTTCCCATAAACATGTCGATTAATTCTTTGTCAAGGAGAGAAGGTTGGACACGAGCTGCAAGCTCTCTCCACCGTTGTGCATATTCCTTGAATGACTCATTGTTGCGTTGAGTCATGTCTTGCAGCTGGGTGCTAGATCAGTATTGTACTGATAATGCCTAAGGAAGGCTTCAGCAAGGTCTCTCCATGACTGGACCTGACCTCTCTCTAGTTGCATGTACCATTCCAAGGGTGCCCCACTGAGGCTATCTTGGAAGTAATGAATCAGGAGTTGATCATTACTGATGTGGGTGGCCATCTTGTGGCAATAAGCTCTGAGGTGAGTCCTGGGGCAGCTGATCTCTTTGTGCTTGTCAAAGTCAGGGACTTTGAATTTTTGTGGGATCACGAGTCTTGGCACCAGGCACATATCAACGGCGTCCAAGCCGGGAGTAGTGTGAACCTCCAAGGACTTAAATTTCTCCTCCAGAGCATGGAGTCTCTCAACAGCTGGGTCTAGGAGACCTCTAACAACAGGTTTGACGAGTAGTGGCATGAAGAAGGCGTCATATGGATCCTTATCACCCATCATGGATCCATGTCGAGCAGATGTAGCAGAATGCTCATGAGGGTTTACATTGACCATTGGGATCGGAATAGGGATCAGTCCTCCTCTAGGCTGGGCAGGATTACCATCAGGTTCAGTTACTCCAGGGATGCTAAATGATGGCGATCCAAACTGGGCAGCAACTTTCCTGGCTTCGGCGCTAGTCTCTGCATCCTTTTCCTTCTAGGCTAGGAGCAACATAGTCTCTAGCAAGCGATCCATCTTTGCCTGCATGAAGTCAATGTCTGTCCTCATCGAAATTTGGTTGGCTTCAAGCTGTTCGAGTGTCATCTTGTAGTTGCGGCGTGTCTCATACCGGTGTCGAGTAGTCAGCGTTTACTGGACAAAGGGTAGAATATGGTGTAAGCTTTTGTTTTTGGAAGATGAAATGCAATGCATGTTTATGATATGCAAATGCATGAAACTTCGCCATTTTTCACAAAGGAATACAAATACTCAAAATCATTCATACGTCAGGTACGTCAAGATAAAAGGAAAAAGCAAAGGTTTCTCTGATTACTAGAAATTCCCAAAGGTAGGTTCTAAAGTTATGTTTTCAAGGAAGGAACTTAGACTCACGGATCAAGTTCAAAACTTCCTCGCAATGATGGGTTGGCCACATCGTGATGGGAGTTCTGAAATGATCTAATCTAAGTGGGATTCTCGTATTGTTCGAACAGGGTGTAGACCCTTCGGTTCAATACTACATAATCGCCAATCATGAAAATAAAACCTGGGTTTAAGGCGAGGTCCCTAGAGTCATGGATCGTATTTAGAATCTCCCCACAATAATGGGCTAGCCATATTATGATGGAAACTCCAAACAGATCTACTTTAGGTGGAGTCTTCGTATTGTCCCAATGAGGTGTACACCCCTCGGTTCAATACTACACAACTTCGGGTTCTAGGTTCTTCTCGAAGCTTGGGTATGAAGCTTATCTCACAGCAAACATCAAGTTCCATGTCAAAGTATCAACACATTATATACAACACAATTAATCAGAATGAAATACAGAGAGATAAAACGGAAAGAAATAATATCTTCCAACAGTCATAGCAAAATCAGACTAGGTTAGGCTAGACTCTCTCTTGCTTGGCGCAGGGTCCCCAGCAGAGTCGCCAGTCTGTCGCACCTCAAAAAAATGATAATGCGATCCCTCGCGATGGAACGCGGAAAAATGTTAGTTCGAACAGAGTCGCCACCGAACTTTATTTCTTCCAATGAAGGAATAGGAAAATATCGAGAAAACCTTTAGAAATAAGAATAATGGTCGTCGCAACCATATTCGGGTTCAAGAGTCGATTACGTAAGGGGAAGGTATTAGCACCCCTCACGTCCGTTGTACTCAACGGGAACCTTTTAGTTTGATTTTGCTATTTGACTGTTATTTGACTGTTATTTGCTTGCTTCGAGTAATTAGAATTGTTGATAGATATGGATGAAGACCTCAGGAAGGGGAAATGGGAGGTTTTTTATTAGTGTGCTCGCGAAGATACAACAATCTCCTTCCTACGTATCCTTATAGTGCAATAAGGAAATCAGAGCATTCGTAGTTCGGGCTACTACGAATATTTGGTGTGTTTTGTTTTGTGAACGACTGTGTAGGTCGGTGTTCTAAAGGCTAAACGCTGGCTTGTCTACTCTCGGAGGAGGCTTAAGCACTGGTTTGTTGTGCGCATTAGAAAGGATTGACAGTGTTCTTTTTAAAGGGTTTTGGTCACGCGGGGGTGACAAGTTGAATTGATGTGTTTGGGTGTATTTTGATTTTGTCTTCGATCGTGCGGGGGCGAGAAGTTAAGTTTGATTTGTTGGAGATGTTTTGAAGAACGACGAAAGGTTGAGCAATGTGGTGTATACCAATCGTCCAATTCTTTCGAGGAATAATAAGGCGACCGCCTTCTATTCCTTTTTCGTTCGAATTATTTTGAAAGTTTGTTTGTGGATGTTGAATGTGCACGGTAGTGAGGCGTACGCCCCCTACTTGTTTATTCAAGGAATAATGAGGCGTGCGCCACTTATTCCCTTATCCAAGTTTATTTAGCGTGTTTTAGTCGGAAGTCGATAATTTGTGCAATATGGCATACGCCAATTATTCAAATAATCGAGAGATGGCGAGGCGAACGCCTCCCATCTTTTGTCATCCGAGGTTTAAATTGTAAAAGATATGTTTAGATGTTCGTATGTGATTTGCGAAAATAGTTTGTATTTGAATTGGTAGGTTTTGATCGAAAGATGATTTGAGCAATGTGGCGTACGTCAATTATTCAAATAATCAAGGAATAGTGAGGCGTACACCTCCCATTCTCTATCGAAGTTTAAGTTGTTTGTTTATTTTGAAAATGGATTTGATCTAAGAGTTGATTTGAATTTATTCGATTGTGTTTTTAATTTGATGACGAGAATTCGAGCATTGTGGCGTACGCCAATTATTCGAATAATCGAAAGATAGTGAGGCGTACGCCTCCTATCCTTTTATTATCGGAAATTTAGGATTAAATGGTTGTAGAATTTGTAGTTGATTTAGAAAATGTGATTTGAATGTATTTGATCATGGTTTTGATTTGATGATGAAGATTCGAGCAATGTGGCGTACGCCAATTATTCGAATAATCGAAAGATAATGAGGTGAACGCCTCCTATCCTTAATTATCGGAAATAGTTAAAAGAATTTGGAATTTGTAGTTGATTTGAAAGAAATGATTTGAAATGTTATGGTTTGATGTTTTAATTAAATTAGGAAAAATTAAGAAAAATTAAGCAGGGTAATCGGTTATCCAAAGTGAAGTAACCGATTACACAGTGGCAAAAAGCACATACATACACACAAAATTTGAAGAAAGAAAATTTCACAAAAATTAAGAAGGATTGGGAACTTGTGTACCTTGGCCTTATGTATAGTGAATAATTGTGAAATAGTTATATGTCACCTTCATCCAAAATGCCAAGTTCTCTTCGAATCTTATAGAATGGTTCTTTTACGAGCGGCTTTGTGAAGATATCCGCCAGTTGATTATGAGTATCGACAAAGGTAACTTCGACATCGCCTTTAAGCACATGATCATGAAGGAAATGGTGTCGAATGTCTATGTGTTTAGTCCTTGAGTGCATGACCAGATTCTTTGTGATATTAATCGCACTTGTGTTGTCGCATCGGAGTGGTATGCATCCAAGATCGATTCCATAGTCACTTAATTGTTGCTTTAGCCAAAGATTCTGGGCACAACAACTGCCTGCTGCTATGTATTCTGCTTCAGCCGTACTAAGAGAAACACATGATTGTTTCTTACAAGACCATGAGACTAGAGCGTTACCAAGGATGTGATACGTTCCACTAGTACTTTTTCTATCTGTTTTACAACCTGCATGATCCGCGTCAGAATAACCAATTAACTTACAAACACTACCTTTAGGATACCATAATCCAATGTTGGTTGTTCCCTTGAGGTACTTCATGATTCTCTTGACCGCCGTGAGATCTGACTCCTTAGGATTTGCTTGGAATCGAGCACATAAACACACGCTAAACATTATGTCAGGACGGCTTATCGTCAAATACAATAAAGAACCAATCATACCTCAATACTTCGTGATATCAATTGACACACCTGATTCGTCTTGATCAACATAAGTTCCAGAGCCCATTGGTGTTGACATTGCTTTACACCCATCCATGTCAAATCTCTTTAACAACTCTTTGCAATACTTTGATTGGTTGATAAAAATTCCATCTTTTAGTTGCTTGATTTGCAACCCTAGGAAGTAGTTCATCTTCTCCATCATAGACATTTCAAATTCACCTTGCATTATCAACGCAAATTCTTCACATAGTTCTTTGTTGGATGAACCGAAGATTATGTCGTCTACGTAGACTTGCACAAGTAAGCTATTCCCTTTTATCTTCTTGATAAATAACGTCTTGTATACTTTTCCTTTTTCAAAGCCTTTTTCACATAGAAAATTGCTTAGACGGTCATACGACGCCCTTGGTGCTTGTTTTAATCCATAGAGCGCTTTCTTCAGTTTGTACACATGTGAAGGATGCTTGAAGTCTTCAAAGCCTGTGGGTTGTTTGACATAGACTTCTTCGTTGATGTAGCCGTTTAAGAAGGCGCTTTTGACGTCCATTTGGAAAAGCTGAAAATTCATTGAACATGCATAAGCAAGTAATAAACGAATAGCTTCTAACCTTGCAACCGGAGCGAAAGTTTCCTAAAAGTCAATTCCTTCTTCTTGATTGTACCCTTGAGCGACCAATCTTGCTTTGTTTCGAACAATTACTCCATTCTCATCAAGCTTGTTCTTAAACACCCATCTTGTTCCAATGATGTGCTTATCACTTGGTCTAGGAACAAGTTCCCAAACTTGATTTCTCTCGAATTGGTTTAATTCTTCTTACATAGAGACAATCCATTGATCATCTTCTAGAACTTCATCAATTTTGGAAGGTTCTATTTGTGAAATGAACGCCATGTTTAAGCATGCATCCTTGAGATTCAATCTTGTAGCGACACCTTGACTAATGTCACCAATTACTTTGTCAATGAGATGATCTCTATGAGTTCTCCATTCCTTAGGTAAATCATTTTCATTTGACTCTTGTTGAATCGGTGCTTCTTGATCCTTGTTTGAAGTATCTTATTTAGGAATTTCTACAAAATCATCATCATCATCATCATCACAAACAACAATTTCCTCTTTCAAGGGGTTAGATTCGTCAAACTTAACATGCATGGATTCTTCTAATTTAAAATTCTTTTATTATAAATTCTGTATGCCTTACTTGTAAGAGAATATCCAAGAAAAATACCTTCATCCGATTTTTCGTCGAACTTACCAAGGTTGTCTTTGTCATTGTTTAGGACAAAGCACTTGCATCCAAAGATGTGAAAGAAAGAGATGTTGGGTTTCCTTCCTTTGAAGAGTTCATATGGAGTCTTCTTTAGGATAGGTCTTATGTTAACTCTATTGCTTACAAAACACGCCGTGCTAACCACATCTGCCCAAAAATACTTAGGAAGATTTGAGTCGCTAAGCATTGTTCTTGCAAGTTCCACCAATGACCCATTCTTTCTTTCAACTACTCCATTTTGTTGTGGAGTCCTTGGAGCTGAGAAGTTGTGAAATATTCCTTGATCTTCGCAAAAATCTTCAAAGGAGGTATTCTGGAATTCTCCACCATGATCGCTTCTTATGGAGGCAATTGTTAATGATTTCTCATTTTGAATCTGTTTTGCATACTTCTTGAATGCTTTGAATGCATCACTTTTCTGCACTAAAAAGAAAGTCCAAGTATATCTAGAATAATCATCAACAATAACTAAAGCATATAAGTTACCTCCGAAGCTTCTTGTTCTTGATGGACCAAATAAGTCCATGTGTAACAGTTGTAGTGGCCTAGAAGTGGACAGCACATTTTTGGATGTGAAAGTTGACTTGGTTTGTTTCCCCTTTTGACATGCATCACAAAGCCTATCTTTGATGAATTTTATCTTTGGCAATCCAATGACAAGGTCATGTTTTACTAACTTATTCAAGTTCTCCATGTGAATGTGAGCAACTCTCTTATGCCATAACCATGAGTCATTATTATTTGCCACAAGACACTTAACCTTCAAAGAAACATCGTCAAGGGAAATCATGAAAATATTATTAATATGCTTACCTATAAGCATTACCTCTTGTGTGATTTCGTCTTCAATTAAGCATTCATCTTTTGTGAACCTTATTTTGAATCCTTTGTCACAAAGTTGGCTTATGCTTAAGAGATTATGCTTTAGTCCTTCGACATATAGGACATCTTCGATGGATATGAAATTTGGTGCACCTACTTTGCCTATGTCAAGAATTCTTCCTTTGTTGTTATCTCCATAAGTAACATAACCCTTGGCCTTAAGCTTTAGATCTGAAAATTTGTGCACATCACCGGTCATATGCCTGGAGCACCCACTATCCAAATACCAAAGATTTGTTGTGGCCTTCAAGCAAACCTACAAAACAAAGTTAGTTTTGTTAGGTACCCAAATTGCTTTGGGTCCTTTATAATTAGTACCTTTTTCAACCCATACATAATGCCCTTTGCTACACTAAAATTTATAATGTAGCAAGCATTAGGTGTATGGCCAATAATACCACAATAAAAATAGGTTGGTTCAAAATTGCTTTTGTATCTAGGAACGAAAGACTTTTTCTTGATAAACTTTTTCTTTTTAGGATGTTGATGCACTACTTTTGGTGTGTTGACTCTTTCTTTTGGAGGTTGATCCTTAGGCCTTACAAAGATAGTTTTACTTGTACTTGGTTTAGAAAATTTGGAATAACCAAGTCCACTTTTGTCATTTGAGTACCTTTGTTGGCTAAGAACCCCTTCCAAACGAATTTGTCCTTTTTCATATCTTTCAAGGACTCTTTTAAGTTGGACAATTTGGAACGAGAGAGACTCACACTCTAGACATACAAGATTCTTCTTTTCACTAATCATCTCTTGTTTCTTATTTTCAAAGACTTCAATCTTCTCTTCCAAGGAAGAAATTTGTTTCTTTTGAGATGATATAGTTTTATAAAGAATTTTGCATTCATTTAACAATTCATTAATTGCATCTTGTGCATCATCATCAAAAAGAGAAAAATTATTACTAACCTCTTCTTCATCATCGGAATGATGTGAAGCCATTAGCGCCAAGTTTTCACATTCCTCGCTATCCGATCCAGATGAAGAGCTAATTCCATTGTCCTTCCATGCAAGATATGCCTTTTTATTCTTGAAGTCCTACTTGCTCTTGAATCCTCCTTTCTTTGAAAGTTTAGGACATTCCGGCTTTATGTGGCCTTGTTTTCGACATTCATAGCATGTTACATCTTGCGTAGATGTGGTGGCCTCCTTCTTCCTGAAATGTCTAATCTTTTTAGCGTTAAAAGATTTATCATTTTTGTTAAAGAACTTACCGATCCTTTTAACAAGGAGCATGAAATTCTCATCTTCCTCCAATGCATCATCATCTTTATCTTCTTTTGCATCTACCTTTAAGGCAATCCCTTTAGATTTCTTTTCTTGGCTTTCATGTTTCTCAAGCCTACCGAGTTGTAACTCATGTTCTTCAAGTTTGCCAAAGAGAGATGCGGAAGTCATTGTTGAGAGACTTTTCTTTTCGGAGATAGCCATCACCTTCGGTTTCCATTCTCGAGTCAATGATCTTAGTACTTTAAGATTGATATCGTCATTTGTAAATGTTTTTCCGAGAGCAATCAAGTGGTTTGTCAAGTGAACAAATCTCTTTTGTAGAGCCACGATGGATTCTCCAGGCAGCTTTCTAAACATCTCATATTCTTGGCTTAATGTATTCAACCTTGATCTCTTTACTTCGGCAGTGCCTTCATGTGTCTCCACTAAGGTGTCCCATATTTCTTTTGCCGACTTGCATTGAGATATGCGGAAGAACTCATCCATGCTTAAAGAACTTTGAAGAATGTTTACTGCTTTCTTTTCATTTAAGATTCTTTTCTTATCATCTTCATCGTACGAACTCTTTATCTTTGGAGTACCAACACCATTGATCACACTCGTAGGATTATGTGGGCCATTTTCAACGACTTCCCATATGCCTTTTCCTTAGGCTTTTAGATGTGCCTTCATACGGATCTTCCAAAAATCAAAATATTCTCCAGAGAATAGTGGTGATTTGTTACTACTTCCACCGTCTTTAAGAACTGGATTCGTGCTTGCGAAAGCCATGTGGATCTTTTAGGAACAGGTTACCTATAATTATAAGTTTAAGGAGTGCCTTAGAGGGGGGGGGGGGGAATAAGGCACTTAGAGTAATTTCTGGATTTTTGACGGTTTATAAATTTTTACTTTCTGAAATTCTTAAGTGATGAAAAGCGGTAAAGTGCGGAAAGTAAATGAAACAGCGATGTATAGTGGTTCCCCTCATAGATTGAGAGTACTCTACTCCCCTTTCAACACGAAAGAGAATTTCACTAAAATGTTAGATTCCTAGACAAGACACCTTAAGTTCTTTCTATGTATTCTAACACACCAAGAACAATCCTCTTGGATTTACAATGTTTAAAGTCCAATCGAGACTCAAATTCTCACAAATGGACCTCTTGTATCCACACACCGGATAACAAGGATAATACCTTACAAACCTATCCTTAACAATCCTAAGAATAAGTTGTAATTAAAGAATATAATTCTGAATAATTTGTATAAGATGAGATAGATGAAAATTGAAGTATATCAATTAAATAATTGATCTTCTCCTTTGTAACACTCAAATCTCACAGTAATTATACAAGTGTTCTTGAATTGGAATGAAACTATGATGCTGAAAAATGAAGGTTTATGCAAAGTTTCACTCTTAAGAAATTGTGGATGAACACTTAGAAAGATTGAGAGAATGTGTGTAAATGATTTAAATTTTTGCAAGGAGGTGATTTTGAAAACTGAAAAATGATGTTTATATAATGTCTAAAACACCTCCTCAGATGAATGCAATAATCCAAAAGTTACCATGTTTCATGATGAAGAAACCATAAGAGTTTTCATGAAAAGATGCAAATATTTTTCATTCTGGATCAGTGGTAATCGGTTATCATAAATAGGGTAACCGGTTGCATGCATTCAACGTTACAAAATAATTTGAAATTTGCTTGAGGTAACCGGTTACCTTAAATTGGATAACTGGTTACATGGTTCCAACGTTAGAAAAAATGTTTGAAAATTACTCAGAGTAATCGGTTACTCTAAAAGTGATAACCGGTTACTCTAACACAATTTTGAAAAATAACTTAAAAAATGAAGTGTGGTGTTTTGTTGATGCATAAAACTATTTTCAATAATTATGATATGAATGCAACATGTTGTGAACACTTGTATAGCTATCTAGAGTTCAAGTGTTACCTTAATCCACGTGAAAGCCGAATCTTCATGTGATTCATCAAGACTTGATCATTTGCTGGAAACTTCATACACGAGCTTTAAACCTTGATCAATCTTTTTGTTAATCCTACTTTATCTATGAATCAAGGTTTGTCGTCATTAAAATATCTGAGAAGTCATGTCTCCACAAAAGGATCGCAATGAGGTTTTGATCAAAGCATGAAATCAAGGCATGAACGAAGAAACAAGTTATGGCACATCAACATGTTTTTGAAACACACTAAGGGTCATGAAAGCTTGAAGACCAAGATGAGATAGCTTGTGAAAGAAGAAAACATGGAGATTAGGGTTTAGAAATAGGTAGTTGGAAATTTGAAGGTTTTGTAATGACTTTGAAAGTTTTTGTAATGAAAATGGTTTTGAATAATGTGTATATGGTTTGATTTTTAGAAAAATGAGTTTCCTTCCAAGATATGAATTTGAAAAAAATGATGAAATTGTACTTGAATGCTTGAATGAATCTTTGGAAATATGAATAAAACTTGATCTTGAATTTGAATATGGACTTTGAATCTTGCAATTTGGACCATGGATCTTAATGAATTGTCTTGAATCCACACCACAAATAATGAACAAATGTAATGACCAAGCCCATAAAGAAACGCAATCAATCAAAAGAAACTCCCATGGTTGACCAATGTGATACTTGCAATCCCTGACTAAATCCAATACCAGACGTTAATAGCCTTATAAATATCAGATAAATGGCTGTAAGCGTCCTGGCGAGTATGTGTGCATGCTGCATTGACATGGGAGCAAGGTATATGGAAGGCCCAGAACTTGCCACAGTCGCACTAACTTCTGTTTAGTTTGATAACATACGGTAAACTTTGCATCCCCTCATTGTGGTCCATTGTTTCCTATACACTAAAATTTTTCCTATAACAGTCAAAGATTATAGGCACTCTTAATAGAAACATGTCTCTATGAAATCAAAAAGAAATTTCCTTGTAGAGCCACATGTGTTCTGATATTCCTAAGGAAGAAACTCCAACCACCAATGATCTCACCTTCAACCAGAGCAAACACAATCGGAAAGACATTATTGTTGTTGTCTTTTGCAACTTCCATAAGCAAGGTGCCCTTATATTTTCCGTATAACCATCTTCCACCAATTTGAATAATAGGTTTGAAGAATGAAAAACCTTTGATGCATGGTTGCAACAGTGTTTTCACATCCCCTTTTGTCCCTAATTTCCACATCAAATTCTTGGAGGAGCAAGATCCATCTCAGAAGCCTCGACTTAGAATCTTGTTTAGAAAATAAATATTTCAAAGCAGCGTGGTCAGTATAAACAACAACCTTCGATCCTAATAGGTTTTGCAAGCATTTACGAAATGCATAAACCACTGCTAACAACTCCTTCTCAGTAGTTGCATAGTTCATCTACGCATGGTTTATCACATGACTAGCATAGTAAATAACATGTAACAACTTCTCTCTCTGTTGTCCTATAACTGCCCCTACAGCAATATCAATAGCATCACACATGATCTCAAATGGGAGAGACCAATTTGGGGCAATTACAATTGGTACTGATACTAATTTGTTTTTTAATGTCTCAAAAGTTATGGTACATTCTTCATCGAACACAAAAGCCTTATCCTTAACCAATAGAGTGGTCAGTGGTTTGACTATTTTAGAGAAATCTCTTATGAACCTGCGGTAAAAACCTACATGTCCTAAGAAACTCCTGATACCTTTTTCATTAACCGAAGGTGTAACAGCCCAAATTTTAGGAATTAATTATTATATTATTTTATTATATTTTAATTTAATTATTTGGAGTGTTAAGTAATTAAGCGGTTGTGAGGTAGTATAATAATGGATTAAGTAATTTAATTAGTGTGGTAATTAATTATTTAGTTGATATGAGATATAATTAAATAATTATTAATTAACCTAGTGTGCATAGTGAGTGGTTAATTATTTGAATTTAAATAGAGGTATTTAAATATTAGGTATTATTGGGCCTAGTGATTAAATTAGATGGATATCATGATTTAAGCCCATCTAGAATACTATTATAAATAGTAAGAGGTGAAGGGAGGGAGAATTAGAATTCACTTGAGCACTGAAAGCAATAGAGAAAGAAGAGAGGAAAAACGAGAGGAGTCAAGGTTTCCATCAAATTGACAAGGTAAGGGGGGAAATCCTTATTATTATGGGTTAGTATGATTGGGTCAATGGGTAGGAACATGTTTTAGGTTGAAATCCTTAATCGGCATGATTTGGAATTCTTAGGTTTTGAAGAATACTCTTAAATTGTGATGATTAAATTATGCTAAAACTGTGAATGAATATATATTTGGATGAGTCATAATTTTCTGAACGTGTAGCTTTTTACAGAATCGAAATCGGAGGTCCGGAAGTCCTCTAACGATGAAAAATACGGGGAAATCTGCATTCTGTTTCGTGTTAGCGCAGGAATTGCTTTCTGTTTTGCGTTAACCGGTTAACCCAGGGCGTTAACCGGTTAACACTGTTATGATATTGAAAAAATTGTTGTCTGTCTTGCGTTAACCGGTTAACCCAGGGCGTTAACCGGTTAACACTGTTAAAAATTGCCAAGAAGCGCATTCTGTTTTGCGTTAACCGATTAACCTATGGCGTTAACCGGTTAACACTGTTTGAAAAGTGAAAATTTGATATTTAAATGTTGTGTGCGTTTTGGAATGAAACCTATGTGTACATATTTGATGATTGGCCTATATTGGTGAATAATATATTGTATGAATGTGTATGTATACCATTATCGAATTCTGAATGATTTATGGCTATGGATGTGTATATGTAATCGTAATTGATGTGTTGTGATGAATGTGTATATGTACCAATTGTGAGTCATGGTGATATGTGGGATGTTAAGACGGTATATAGATGGTCTTAATTGCATATGTGTTGGTATGTGTGCATTCATTCATAGCATGGTTGACTTCATTGTTGAAGTGGTTAAGCGGTGATCCTTCATTGGAAACAGACGTAGCAGACGTTGATCCTTAATTGGGATTAGGTGTAGTATTAAGCGGTGATCCTTCATTGGAAACAGACGTAGCAGACGTTAATCCTTAATTGGGATTAGGCGTAGTATTAAGCGGTGATCCTTCATTGGAAATAGACGTAGCAGACGTTAATCCTTAATTGGGATTAGGCGTAGTTTTAAGCGGTGATCCTTCATTGGAAACAGACGTAGGGCTTTGGTCTTGTCCGGATCGGAAGCGTGGCTTGGATTCTAGATATTGAATCGGAAAGCGGTGAAACTTTGAGTTCACATTGAGGTACCACATGCATGGAGTCACATTGTCTTGCATATAGTCGTCTATAGTATGTGATCATTGAATGCATGTATTGATGTGAGTGTGATGTACCTTTGAAATATGTGGAATGATTGTCTGTTAATATCCTTGATATAATAATACAAAGTGGGATGAATTCTTTAATTGTGTTTTAATTCATTGTGCCTTATTATGCTATTTCAGCATGATTTGGAATTCTCACCCTTTCTGTTTGAATGTTACCTTTACATGGGTATCGTGCAGATACTACAGAGTAGTATTGTTGGAGTAGATGGACGGTAGCTCGCTCGAGAATAACTGGAGAGTTTTCGTAGTTAGTTTGAAATTTGGTAATGAGTCAATGCTATGGTCATGTAACACTGGGTAGATTAGTGGCATTGAACTCGTATCTTATTTGGATATGCTTTATGTCATTAATTGTTTTATTTTATTTGATCATGGTATGGGACATGGATCATCTTATGAAATACATGAGTATTCTTTATTTTCTGTTGCGAACGCATATTACTTGAATACTCATGATGAGTAAAATGTGTTATTTTGAATGACCAGGTGTATTGTTGGTTTTTGAAAGTTTTAAGTTTTGAAAACGTCGATGTGACGCCCTTTTCTTTATATGCGTGCTTATTTACTTTGATTATATGCTAAATAATTTGGGGTAGAAAAAGGGGTGTTACAGAAGGCGGGAGTTTAGATATCCCCTCCACTTTTGCTTGGTCGACTTCAATTCCCTTGTACGAAATTTTGTGACCCAAGACTATTCCTTCCCGCACCATGAAATGGCACTTCTCCTAGTTCAGAATCAAATTTGTTTCCTAGCACCTATCTAAATCAGGAGAAAGGTTTGTTAAACAGTTATCAAACAAAGATCCAAAGACCGAAAAGTCATCCATAAACACTTCCATATACTTTTCAAGCATGTTAGCAAAGATGGAATTCATGCAACGTTGGAAGGTGGCTGGAGCATTACACATCCTGAATGGAATTCTTCTGTAAGAAAATACACAATAAGGGCATGTGAATGTCGTCTTCCCTTGGTCTTCCGGAGCAACAACAATCTGATTATACCTGGAGTATCCATCTAGAAAATAATAGTAATCATGAACAACTAGCCTTTCCAACATTTGATCAATGAATGGTAAAGGGAAGTGGTATTTCCTAGTCGTAATGTTTAACCTCCTATAGTCAATACACACTCGCCAACCTATATCTGTCCTTGTAGGGATTAGCTCATTCTTCTCGTTTCTAATGATGATGGTCCCCCCTTTCTGGGTACCACATACACCGGACTCACCCATGAGTTGTCAGATATAAGGTAGATAATACCAACGTCTAACAACTTTACAACTTCTTTCTGAACCACTTCTTTCATTGCTAGGTTAAGTCTCCTTTGAGGCTGGACCACAGGTTTGTGATCGTATTCCATGAGAATTTTATGCATGCACACTGTAGGGATAATACCTTTCAAATTCTCAATTTTCCATCCGATATCATTCTTGTATTTTTATATGACTTGGATGAGTTTCTCTTCTTGGATACTCTTGAGGCTCGAATTTATTATAGTCGGGTATTGACCTTCAGAATCGAGGAAGACATATTTGAGATTCTCGGGAAGTTATTTCAACTCCATCCCCTTCTTGGATTCTTTATTCTCCTCACATGATTGAGGTAGTCGTAAATCTTCCCACTGGTGTGGTTGAGATCCTTTCCAAGGGGGTTGTACATTCATCATTGCTAGCACTTCTGATTATGTGATGTCCACTTCTTTATCACCGTCAAAAATGGATAAGCTCAACACTCTTTCCAAAGATAATTATGGTGCATTCAAAGGACTATCATAAGTAATCACTTGATCTAGAACCTTTATGGTATGACTAGTGCCAATATCATCATTGCATTTCATGGTGTTTCGAACATCAATTTTTAATTCCTCATCATAAACCTCCAAAGTCATAGTACCTTCCTCTATGTTGATCAAACATCTTATAGTCTCTAAAAAAGGTCTCCCAAGAATGAGAGGAATCTCTTCATCCTCAGGCATTTTAGAATCACGAAATCCACCAGGAATACAAACTTGTCAATCTTCACTAGAACATCTTCAATCATCCCATAAGGTTACTTAACTGAATGATCGGCGAATTGAAGTTTCATCCTGGTATCTTGTACATCCCCTATACCCAAATTCTTGTAAATGGATAACATCATGAGACTTACAATAGCTTCTAAATCAATAAGACCTTTTTTGAATGACCTATCTCTGATGGTGCAAGGGATAATGATAGCTCGTCGATCCTTCTTCTTCATTGGAATTTTCATACCCTGCAAAATAGCACTATAAGTTTCGGTTATAATAATCGGGTTGGTGTAAATGATTCTCCTCTTAGAAATGATGTCTTTCTTGAACTTGTCATAGGTAGGCATTTGTTCAAGTGCTTCCAAAAGCGAAATGTTGATTTCTAGCTTCTTGAACAACTCTAGGAATTTCTCAAAGTTTTTCTCATGTTACCCCTTTTTCTTATTTCTGGTGATAAAGGGAAGCTTAATGACCAGTTTTGGTTCAATGACTTTTTCTTTCACCACTTGTTTAGGTGCAACCAATTCTTCCCTCACAACTTCATTTTCCTTGATCTCAAGATCTACTTCAAGCAATTGATCTTCATCTTCAGCTTTCTCCTCAATGACTTCATGAGATTTACCTCTTCTCGTTATTACAACACTAACATTATTATGATCTCTAGGATTTGTCACAGTTGCACTTGGTAGAGCACCTTGTGCTTGAGAACTCGAGGCTAATTGTTGTGCTATTTGACCCATCATAACTTCAAGATTTTTTATGGAAGAGGTAGTGTTTTTCTGATTGTTTCTAGTTTCTTGTTAGAATTGAACATTATGAGTTGCCATTCTTTCAATGGCAATCTCCTAATATTCTTTCTTAGGGGCTTGTTGTTGTTGTTGTTTTTGTTGATATTGAGTTTGATATTGACCTTGACCTTGTTGAGGAACGTTCCCTTTCTGATCTTTCCATGAGAAGTTAGGATGATTCTTCCAACCAGGATTGTACGTGCTGGAATAGGGATTATTCTGCTTCAAAATTTTTATTTCCTCAACTTGTTGAGCAGTTGCAAAACAATACATTGTTTGGTGCGGTCCATTACAAATCTTACAACAGACGAGAGGAGTAGGTTGGACTTGAGCTACCTGTTGGGTACCTATATTCATCGCTTTCAGCTTCTTTTCGACTTCGGCAGCGATAATATCTTCTATACGGATTCTATTAGTTTCTAGCTTCAAATCGATAACTCCTTCAGGTTTACTTACACATCTGTCGTACAACTCCAAACGCTCATTAGTAGCAATTGCTTCAATGATCTTTTTAATACCGGTGGCTGTTGAGAAATTAGTTGAGCCACAGATTGTGGTATCAATCAACTGTTTAGTATTTATTTTGAGACCATTTACAAACATATGCATATGTTCTGTTGGATCCATATTGTGAGTTGGACAAGCTACCAGGACCCTTTTGAATCTCTTGTAGGCATCTCCCAAAGATTCACCCTTTTTCTGCTTAAAGTTCAGTATTTCATACCTTTTTCTCAAAAACACCGATGTTGGAAAATACTCATTCAAGAAAGACTTTTCCATCTCTTCCCATGATGTAATACTACCGACCGAGAGAGAATAGAACCCTTCTTCAGCTTCTTCTGCCAAGGTGAACGGGAACATTCTTAACTTCTTTGCTTCCTCCGTGTGACCATCAATTTTTAGAGTGTTGCTCATGGTCAAAAATCTCTGCAAATGCTTGTTTTCATCTTCATTTACCTTTCCAGTGAAATGCTTTCTTTCAAGTTGATTAATAGTACTTGTATGTAGCTGAAACTTAGCCACATTCATCGGTTGATTGGCAATTGTTAATCTTCCGGTTGGTGCATTTGCGCCTCTGTAATCACCCAACAGTCTTTCTAGTGGTGGTGGGTTCTCCTCTATTATTTAGATCTCTCTCTCTCTCTCTGAACCTGAATCTGAACCTGAATGAATGGAAAGTTCTTCTTCTTCTGATTTCAGTCTTGCTAATCTATCTTGTCTGAGTCTTGCACACAAAGTTCTTTCAATTTCTGCGTCAAAAGGAAAATCAGCTGAGGCCTTACATCGCATACAAATATCAGACACAAATTAGTTGATAATGATCGAAATGAATAACTAAAAGAACAGAGAATAAATTTTAGTTGCAGAGCAACAAAATTTCAATTGAACTAAATTTAAACTTTATATTTGGCAGTCCCCGACAACGGCGCCAAAAACTTGATCGGTAAAATAACAAGTGTACTATTTTTTCAATGTAGTAATAATAGGGAAGTTTCCCAAATATCGATCTCGAGGACTGTGCAGTAATATTAGTTTAAATCGTGATTCAATTAAACAAAAACAAGAGTTCTAAGGTTTGGAATAAATTCGCACTATAATTGAATTAAACAGAATGCAAAATAAAGCTTTTACACAAATATGAGAATTATGCCAAGGTACAGTTTGTGATTATTTCCTGCAATGACCTTGAATGTATATCTTCTCAACCAATTCAAATATTCAATTACCATATCTTAAAATTGTTTCATCCTAAAACCTTAGAGGGAAACCTTTGGTCATTCATTTCAATACCTAAGTCCTTAGGAAATTATGAAGAAACCAAGCTTTTAGAAATAACAAGATATAACCAGTGAGCATAGGGTATCCCTATTCCTAGGTGATATCTACTACAGTTTAAGAGTGCAAAAACCTTAACAAATGTAATCCCGCAAAGTGTTAACCATATAACAATCCTTATTTTTCTGATAATGAAAGCATTAAAAACATTGCACAGTTAAATTGAATAACAAACATAACATTGAGAGAATTAAGAATTCAAAGTCATTACATGATCAAATCAGGGACACCCCATGGCATTGGGGGGGTTAGTCGCTCATATTATTCAAAGAAAATACCATATTCAAATTAGACATTACAAGAAATGGGGATTCTGTTGATCTTCAATCGCATTCGCTCTTGAAGGACCTCCGTTCTCCGAAACTCTTGATTGTACCAATCTTTGTCGTCCAAAAAAGTCTCGTTCTTTTTCTTAAAAAGTACCTAAATAGTCACTGATCAATTAATCGATGTAACAAATACCTAAAATTCCCTCCAAGGTCAGCAATTCCAAAAATCCAATAAAATTAGAAGATGAGGCGTCTAAGCCAACATTGGCCGTGCCAGGCAATAGGGTCGGCCGTGTTGGCTTACTGCTTCTGGTTTCCAGAATGCCCATGCCAGAATTACTGACACGGGCCGTGTCAGCTGACACAGGCACCCGTGTCAGCCCATTATTTTCCCCTGATCCACATCTTTTATCCTTCCCCTGACACGGGTCATGTCAGGTGACACGGATGGCCATGTCAGGGCCACTGTATCTTCAAAACTTCTTCCTTGTGAGCTCGGAATTCCCGATTCCCTTGGAGAGTCTTTGGGCATTCTTGCTTGCACCTAAAAACCAACAAAACTACCAAAAGAAAGCATAAAATGTAGTACATTGACAAAAACCAAAGATAATAACCAAACGCGGATGGAAATGCGAACATCCAATTTACTTGACAAAATAATAAAAAAGTAAAATAAGGTGTTACCGACTTCATGAATTAATGTTGAATGAGTGTCAGAAAACTAGTAGAATTGGTGACCGATCAGCAGGCATCTCTTGTATTGCTTTAACCTTGGCAGGATCAACTTCAATACCCTTCTCACTGACCTAACAATTTTCCAGAACGAACACCAAAAGTACACTTATTTGGATTCAAGCGGAGTTTATACTTCCTCAAACGCTGAAATAACTTTAACATATGCTCAACATGTTCTTCTTCACCACTTGATTTGGCAATCATATCATCAACATAGACTTCGATCTCTTTATGCATCATATCATGAAAAAGAGTGGTCATAGCTCTCTGGTATGTCGCACCAACATTCTTTAGATTGAAAGGCATCACTTTATAACAAAATGTTCCCCAGGTGTAATGAATGTGGTCTTATCCATATCTTCAGGTTCCATTTTGATCTGATTATATCCGGAAAATCCATCCATAAACAAAAAGATTTTGAATTTAGATGTATTTTCCACCAATATATCAATATGTGGCAGAGGAAAATCATCTTTTGGAATAGATTTATTCAAATCTCTGTAGTCAACACACATGCAGACTTTTCCATCCTTCTTAGGAACAGGCACAATATTGGCCACCCATTGCAGATATGTTAGGGACCAATTAGTACTACTTTTTATATCATTTTATTGGTCCCTTTTACCAAGTTTTGATGTAATTACACACTTTTATTCTTACTAATTTGTATAAATGCAATTACGTTTAATCTATTTTGTTTTGAATAGTTATTTCACATTTCTGTTAGTTTTGTAGAATTTTTGAATGAAAGAGCTTTTGGAGTGCAACAGCATAAAATGAAAGATTTTGGATGAAGCTTGCAAAGCAAAGAAGCTGGGAAAGCTTCAGTTCGCGCCGCGAACCTCCTTCGCACCGCGAAGGCTGCGAATCCAGCAAGCTGATTTTGGGTCAAAAGTGCTGTTTTTCATGACCATCTGTTTTGCCATTTTGGTGTCTGCCTTGGAATAGCTTTTCTGCTTTGGATGAAAATGTTCAATTAAGGAAATGTCAACTCTTTTAGGATAGTAGAATACATTATTCTAGGGCATTCATTATTTTTTTGACACATTGATACATTGAGATATTTTTGGTAAGAGAGAAAAACAGAGAGTTTTTCTTCCATTGCATTTTGCTGTGTAAAATGATGATGAGGAGCTAAACTCCATTTTGTCAAGATTGGAGGTAGTAGTTATTCTCATTTGTTTATGTATTCTATTTGATTTATATATATGATAAAGATTGTTGATGTATTGAATACTGTTTTTGCCTTAAGTTGAAAACCAGATTTGAGTAGTTGTTGAAAGAGATTATTTGAGTCTTGACATAAAACAGATGTTCAAGTAGTGAATAAGTTGTAGAGATAGATTTATTCATTACTCTTCTTTGGTATCAAACATTAAAGACTGCTATATTGATAGTTAGGTGGAGAGATCGTCTAAGGATCAATATAGTAGTTATCACAATATCATTTAGACATAAATGAATTTGAGAGGATACTTGAACATCATCAATAATCTTAAATCTATATAGTTATCATAAGGAATCACAAGCATTTAGAATAGTGAACTCCAATCTTGCCAAGCTTTTACATTTGATTAAAACCATTTTACTGTTTTTAGTGACATTTACTCACAAGATAATTTTCCAAACAAAACAACTTTGCTACCTTTTAAACTTAGAACAATTTGGATTATAGAACGGCGGCAATAACAACCAATCTCTGTGGATACGATATAAAAATATTTACCGAAGATATACTTTTCAACAAATTGGCGCCGTTGTCGGGGATTGGTGTTTGATATTACAAGCATTGCAATAATTCATTGTTTTAAGTTTTGTTACTTTTATTACTATCCCTCTTTTGTTTCACTTGGTTTGTTAGTTTTGTAGATTCTAGTGCATGCGAGGAAAAGCTACCAAGGAGCAATTTCAATTTGATCCCGAAATTGAAAGAACACTTCAGAAGCTCAATAGCAAAACACGAAGAAGAAGGAAACTAGCCGAAGAGAGGAACCGGAGAGAAGAAGCATCTACTTCCGCACTTGTTCAAATCGAAGAAGTGGTTGTAGAAGCTTGTGACGGAAACATGGCAGATGACAATCATACAGAAATGTCCGCTAATAGTCCATGAAGGAATGCTCAATTTGCCCGTGGAGGAAGAAATACGGAGATGAAGACCGAAATCCTCCAACTTCTCTATGCAAATCCATTCACTGGAATGGACCATGAAGATCCGTATACCCATCTCATTAAATTCTATGAGATTGCGGGTTCTACGGGAATTGATGAAACGGGTGAAGAGGCATTATTCAAGAGGATGTTCCCACACTCTTTAGTGGGAAAGGCAAAAGAGTGGTACCTTGATCAAGCACCGAGAGTGATGACGAATTGGAATTTTCTAGAAGAAAAGTTCTTAGAAATATATTTCCCTCAATCCCGATTCATGGAAGCCAAAACGGCTATTGCGGTATTCACTTAAGGAAGCAACGAGTCTCTAAATGAGGCTTGGGAAAGATTCAAATCAATGTTGAGAAAATGCAAGGGTCATGGTTTTGATGAGCTCACTCAAGTCCATATTTTTCTAAATGGGCTCCAATCAACTCACATAACACTTTTGGATGCTACCGTGGGTGGTTCTCTTATGTCAAAGAATGCTGAAGAAGCTAAAGTCATTATTAATCGGATGGCACTCAATGATCGCCAAAGTCAACATGACCGTAGCCCTTCACAACGTAAACCGGGAGTTCTTGAGTTAAATACCAATGACGTCATTCTTGCTTACAACAAGCTACTCTCTCAACAAGTGGAGTTGCTTACTCAACAAATGGCCAAGCATCCACAGCAAATTAAGTAAATTCAAGGTTCTCAAGTTCGACATCAAGTAGCATGTTGCGAATTATGTCAAGGAGATCATCCTACTGGTTTTTGCCCCCCACTAGAAGAAGTAAGCTATGTGAATAATCAAAATCAAGGCTCTCAAAGGAACAATCAAGGTTATCAACCATCAAGGTTCAACAACCAAAATTTTCAGCAGCAAAGTCCTTATCAACACCCAAATTCTCAAGGCCAACAATCGCAAGGAGGAAATTCCAAGCTAGAGGACACTCTTCAACAATTCATGCAGGCTTCCATGGCAAATCAGAAGAGTGATGAAGCAGCAATTAAGAATCTGGAAAATCAAATAGGTCAACTTGCGAAACAACTGTCGGAACAAACTGCAGGATCTTCTTTCTCCGCTAACACTCAAACTAATCCAAAGGAGCATTGTAAAGCAGATTTTACTAGAAGAGGTAGAGAGTTGACAAGTGAAAAAAGTGAGGAAATTATAGTTGAGAATGATATGGATGATGTGCTGGAAAATGAGGATGTGGCTTGTGGAAAGGAGAAAGTGGCAGGAACTGCTCAGTTCGCGCCGTGATCTTCCTTCGCGCCGCGAAAACAGCAGAACCAGCAATTGATGGAAGAATAGCAGTGTGAAGCTGTCGCATCGCGCGAAAAATCGGCGGGAAAAGAAAGAACAACAGAGCCGCCACCGTGCGTTATTTATCCCAGAAGAGGGAAAGGAAACGCTCAGAGTAAACCTAGGAAAGAACATGGTCTCGCGACCAAAGAGGATGGGTTCGGGAGTCGGTTATGCGAAGGGAAGGTATTAGCACCCCTACGCATCCGTCGTACTCGACGGGATCCACGCACAATAGAAAGGAAATTGGTTGCTAAAACACTGCTCAAACTCACACACACTGGCTGAAAAGAGACAAAAGAAACTGACTGAAACTGACTCGGCAGGATATCGTATCCTGGGCCTACTTAGTCTATCAGGCATAGACATCAGAGTCGAAGTAGTTCGGACTAGGGAAACGACACATGCTCGCTAGGATATCGCATCCTATGCATACGTATCTCCTCGGACGAGAGAAGAATCAGAGCATTCGTAGCTCGGCTGACACGCACACAGACAAACAAGACACAGGCAAACGTGGAGCCCGAATGCCAATCACTGGACTTACATCAGCATCCGAACCAAACACACGCACACTGGAACCCAAATGCCACTCGATGGACTTACATCAGCTTCCAAGCACACAACAGCACAACAAGTTAATAGGGAGTCGGGGACTCAGCCTATAACTGTCAAACACACACAAAAAAGAAAAAGGGCGCCCGGAGAGATCAGCTCAATCTCCTGCCTACATACTTCATCTGGTATGAAGATCAGGGCGATGTAGTTCCCCTACGCAGGGATAAGGATCTAGCCTAACCAGATAACAGAGGGAGACACAACTAGGGAGACTACGACTCGAGCCTAGATGTTATCATGCAAGATCATCCCTAAGTTAAGGTTTCTAGCTAAATGGCACAAGGGCCAACCTATCCTGAACAGACACAGGAAAGAGCAAGGTCTCGATTGCAACTAGGGCAAGAGAAAGGGGATATCTCAATCACAACAGGGGTGAGAGAAAATTGTTAGTGTTAGTGGTTAGTCAAACTCGACAAGACATCGCGTCTAGTGCCTACGTATCTCACCTGAACATGAGAATCAGAGTTGCCGTAGTTCGGCCAAACAACTCTAAACATGGCTCACACAGGGAGCAAGCCACACAGACTTGACTTTGCACAAGGGCAAGTCAAGCACAACCTATCTTGCACAAGGGCAAGTCTAAGCTAAACCTAAAGAGGCAAAGCAAGCAGGCAATCACATGAAGCACCTACAGCATGAAATAAACACACCAACAAGGGGGCTCAAACATCAAGGGTTAGGCACTAGGGCCAACTGGAATGGGGTAAGGGTGCTCTTAACCTTGCCATTGAGGGGCTAAGGTGAAGCAGATGAAAGGATGAAGTGAGGATGAGACCTCACAGCTCTTATCCCTGGCCAGGGAGAGCTCAAGACAGGAATGTGTGGGTTCAGAAAGTGGGAACCCTTCTACACATTTGAAACTGACTCAACTGTGCAATTGTACAAGATCTTGGGTTTGTATCTGCAATGCATCAACACAGTGGTGTGAGCAAAGCGGATGACACACTGAATAGTGGGGGATAGATTGCATATCCCTACCTTCCACCAATTGCCTCTTCACTTAGGAGGACTTTGACTCTATGCAAGGACAAAATTAAACATCCACAAACATTGCCTCTCAAGGAGGACTTCAGACAGTTGCCTGGCCAAGTAACAGGCCAGGTCTTCCAGACTACATGAAGTAGAAGAGACATACCTCAATGCAAATTGCTTATACAAGCAAAGCAAAGCAAAAAGTTCACAAGGAACTAAGCAACTAAAGCACCTGAAATAGTCAAGCAGATGTTAGTATGCAACTTCAAACAAAACAAACAGAAACAGACACCAACAGTCAATTAGGGGGCACAAGGATGTGCAAGGCACAAGGCTTATGGCATGTGAGCCAAGCCACCTACAAAACAAAGAGGTTAGGCAATGATACTTGAGTAAGCTCAATCAAAAGAATTGGTCTTAATGGTCATTTGATGGTCAACCTGAAAACACAAGCTCAAAGGTGAGTAACAGGACCACTAGGACAAGCCTAGGGTCAAAAGTAAATGAGAAAGTTAAAACAGAAAGGGGCAAGTATCCAAAATCATGTTCAAACAATTAGGAAACAAAACCAATTGGGTTCACATTCATATCAATCATCATCATCATTTCATGAACCATTTAGGTCAAAACATGGCAAACAGAAGCTCATAGAAGTCAACAGCAAGACTTAACTCAAAAGTCAACTCAAACATTTCCAAAAATCACCAAATAAATCATGGTCAAACCTAACACATAGCATGGTAAGCATGTCAAATTTCATCTCATTTGGACAAGTGGAAGGCAGTCAATGAAAATCAGAAAGTCAAAGCAATTTTGAACATGCTCAATGAAGTCAACCAAACATGCATCAACTTAGAAAAATCATAAGTCAAGAATGGTGTATGATGAATGAATGGGATCAAAACCATGGCATAGATGAGGATGTCTAGTTAGCTCATGTGAAATTTCATGTCCATCTAATAAAGTATGAGAATTTCACAAATGAAATGGGAACATGTGTCACACAAGGGCAACATTTGACTAGGCAGGGAAGAAAAATCTCAAACAAATGGAAAATGACACAAATAATTCCAAGAAAATTCACATGTAAACTAGACATATAAGAGTAGGTTCATGCAAAAAATCAGATCAATTGGAGGTCAAGAAGCATGGTAATGAAAATCATGAAGTTGGACATCAATGGTGTGACACAAATTGTCACACCCTAATTCAAAAATCATAACTCACAAACCACAAATGATAAATGCACAAATTCTACACCAAAATCACCATGAGTGTGTCTATTTTAAGCACAAAAAATTTGGGAGCCATTGGATACATTCTCATCATTTCACAAATGATTTGGCAAAGTGTACAAAATTTGGTCACATGTCACAAACCCTAGCACCATTTAAAAACCACTCATCCAAAAATTCTGGAAAAATAATGATAAAAAATTAGAGATCATGATGAACACAACACAAAAAATCCCATTGAATTTGGATCAAAATGAGCAAGTTATGATTTTTGCAAGATTGGTAATCAAAGTGAAGAAATTAATTGAATTAATATTGAGAAAATGGCATTTTGGTAATATTTTGGCCCACTAATCAAAACACGGTCGTTTTGGCCATTGTGAGGAAATGTTTTCATTGGCTAATGCTGAAAGAGGCCATGCACACGAAAATGGGGAAAATCTGGGCAAATTGGGATTAGGGTTCATGTTCAAAAATCATGATTTCACAATCTTGCCCAAAAATCAAAATTGAGTACATGGAAATGATCAGCATGGCAAGGTCAACATGAATCCACCATTGATTTTCATTAAAACCACACACAAGTCAAGAATCGAGCAAAAACACATTTTAACACCAAACTTGTTTTCCAAATATCTTCATGCACACACAACCATTTCCAAAAATAAGAACATCATGGCACTCAGCATTGAAAGACCTCTTAAACTCATGTATCAATTTGAGAAATCATGGAGCTCGAAAACTTACCAATTTGGAGGAACAGTGGTGATTCAGTTGGTATTTGGTGACCAATGCTCGAAACAGATGAAATAAAGCTTTCCAAATGTTGATTAGTTGAAGAACTTTGCCTTGTGGATGCTTGCCTTTGCCTAAAATCTAACCTGCCATGGATGATGCAAGGTTGAAGACAGTGATGGAAAGGCTTCTACAAGTGGAGAAATATGGTTGCAATAGGTCCACAATGCTATTTTAATGATGTTTCAAGCCAAGCAAATTTGGTCCTTTGGAGGTTTTGGGCAGGAAGTTGAAAAATGCAATTCTTGTTGGTTTGATGATGTTAGTGTGTTTTTGTTATATGTTTTGTAGGCTAGTTGGTTTAACATGATGAAGAGATGTGGAAATGACAATATGCCATGCTTTAGTTTTTTTGGTTTTGGGACAGACTTTACACAATGCAAAAGGTTAGGTTTTGTTCTTTTGGTATCTTGGACCAAGTTTTGACAGAAAAATGCAAGGCAAGGTGAGAGGCTTTTGGTTGGTCTGCTGCTAGGGTTTTTAAGGTGTAATGCAGGGTTGGATTGAAAGGTGAAATGCAGGTAGCAGGGTTAGGTTTTGAGAGAGGGAGCCATGGCCTTGTTGCTGTGTATGGTTACTCTTGGATGCTGCAGGTTTTTTATAAGTTCTTGACAGAAGATTGGGAATGCCAAGCAAGGTGTTTTTTCAGAATGAGAATGCTTCCTCCACTTGCCTTGGCCAAAATGGTTTTTGTGATGCTCTTGCTGTTACTGCTACTGGTTGTTTTATGACAGGAAAATAATGGAAGGCATGGTATTAGGCAAGGCCAGTTTAGTTCATTTTGTTTGGACAGCAAAATAGCAAGATGTATGGTGTGTTGGAGAGAATGTTGTATGCAGTGTTCTGTTGGCAAGCCAGGCTTAGTCTTGTTATGTTTTTGACAGAAAAATCAAATGCCAATAGCAAGCAAGGATGAGGTTGGAAAAATGAGTGAAGGTGTTTTGGTCTGTGGTCTTGTGGTTTGTGGCTGCTGTAGCAGGGTTTTGGTGCTCTTTGTTTTTGACAGGAAAAATGCAAATGGCAAGGTGAGTTAGTTTTAGGATGAGTGATCCATGGTTTGCTATGTGGCTGCCATGTTTTTGTGGCTGCTAGGTGTCACTCCTGACAGCAACAGGATGGAGGGTATGGTTTTGAGCAATTGCCAAGGTTTTCTTTTTCTGCTGCAGGGTGTTGTGACAGGTTTTTTAGAGGAATGGCCAAGGGTGTGTGGTAATGAGTGTAAGGTGGTTGTGTATGGCTGCTACTTGCTGGTCTGTGGTGCTGCTAGTCTCATGTGACAGTACAAGTTATGGCATGGAGGTATGGATGTCCTTGACAGAAAAATAGGAATGCAAGCAGCAAGGTCATGTTTAGCATGTGAGCATCAATGAATTTCTTTGTCCTCACTCCATTTGATGCTGCTGCTGATTCAATTTCATGACAGGAAATGAGGGAAAAATTCTGCAATGTGACTGTACAAGGCAAGGTTGCAAGATGTGGTAGCATGGTGACAATGTACTTTCTTTGCAAAATCCAAGCAACTAAGGCAATGACTTTTCTGTTGGTTATGGCTGCAAAATGTGTTCATAGTGACAGAAAAAATGCTGCATAATTGCTGTCCTTTTGAGGTACAAGGCATGGTTGTGGAAGCATGGACAAGTATGGTGAAATTGTACCTTTCTTACAATTCAAGCAACCAAGTATGGATTCACATGTGCTGCACAAAATGAGTTTGCAAACACATTCTAAATGACATTTCTGAGCTTTTCCAATTGGCCAAATGTTAAAAAAAAGTTTATATCAAAAAGTCAACTTTTGGTCAAACTTGCATTTAAATGAGAAAAGTCAAAATATGCCATTTTGATTGGTGAAGTTTTGGCTCATGAAATTTATATTTTTGGAAAGAGGGGATCAAATGTGACTTGTAGGAAAAAACCCCACCAAAATTGGCCAAACGGTTTGGGAGATATGGCCCTTTGAAGTTCAAGATTTTCTAAAATCGATTCGATCATAACTTGCCAACCACACATGGGAATTGAGAGTTCTAGGACTTTTTGGAAATGGGAGAACAAGATCTTCAACTTTCATGTTGGGCAAAAATTAATTTGAGGCTTGTATCAAAATGTAAGTTTGAGGATCAAGACTTTCCATTTATGGCAGGTTTCAGTTACAGGCCCAGTTTCCGTTTTGGGAAATTTTTGATCTGGCTTCAAATTCTTCCATGATGGTGTTTGGCATGATGTATGATGACTATTTGGCCATGAATGAGCTCTCACAAACCAATTCCAATCATCCAACCACTGATTAAATGGACAGTTGACCAACAGTTGACTTTTAGGGTTTCTGACTGATTGTGCATTGACTGATGACTTCCAAACCCTAATTCTTTGAGAACTTGACTTCAAATGATGTCCCAAGTTGTATGAGCTCTTGATTATTGATCATGGTGCCCAAATTCCACAAGAATGGCCACCATCCACTGCTTTGACTGACTGTTGACTTTCTAGGGTTTTTGACTGTCTGTGTATGAACTGATGATCTCCAAGTCTTCAACCCTTGACCAAAATACTTCAAATAGACCTCCAAGCCATGTGAACTTGTTGGACAAACCCCAAGACCTTGGTTCAATGAGAAATTCCTTTGCTTGCTTGGTTGACTGATCAGGAGATTAGTTTGACCTAATTCTTGATCGCTTGCTCTTGAGGCAACTGAGGATTATGCAAATGCTATGCAATGGACCATGATATGCTATGACCTAATATGAAAATGTATGTACAATGATAGGTGCAAATTTGAGGTGCTACAGCTGCCCCTATTCAATCAGCTGGGAACCCGAATGGATGAGAGCAACGGCTGTCAGACTTTCAGGGTAAACAGGGATTGAATACCAAGAACCGTAGAATTTGCACAATACAGGGATCCGCCAATGGAAACGTCCACTGGGATTTGATTTTTATTGCTAGGTATATATATTTTTTGGTTTTGAAGGGTACGGCCACATCCAGACATCGCAACGACGATGAATGGGAACAAGAATCACAACTAGATGCCAACGGACAACTAGGAAAAACTCGACGTTTATCGGGACCAACGGAGAGGTAACCAGACGTTATTGAATAACTGGAAGGGATACAACCATACGTCAACGGACGAAATGGGAAAAACTCAACGTTTACCAAGACCAACGGAGAGGTAACCAACTGGGGACGACCAGGAAAAACTCAACGTTTATCGACACCAACGGAGAGGAGAACAACTGGGGACGACCAGGAAAAACTCGACGTTTACCAAGACCAACGGAGAGGTAACCAACTGGGGACGACCAGGAAAAACTCGACGTTTATCGACACCAACGGAGAGGGAGAATCAACTGGGGACGACCAGGAAAACTCGACCAGACGTCAACGGACGAAAGGGAGACTCAACCAGGCATTAATGAATGACTGGGAAGGGGTATACAATCAGATGTCAACGGACGAATGAGAAAAACTCGACGTTTATCGAAACCAACGGAGAGGTAAATCCACTTGGGGAAGGGTACAACTAGACGTCATAGGACGAATAGGAAAAACTCGACGTTTATCGACACCAACGGAGAGGAGGACAACTTTTCTGGGAGAGTGAACACAACCAAATCATCAACGGATGATCGGGAAAAACTCGACGTTTATCGACACCAACGGAGAGGAGTAATCTTCACTAGGGAAGGGATAGCGACGTTACGAACATCAAAAGATGATGTTCACAGACATCAAAGAAGACCAGGCACTTACGCATGACTGGAAATCACCGAAAGATGGTGTTTACCGACACCAGAGAAGACCAGACACTTACGCATGACTGGAAATCACCGAAAGATGGTGTTTACCGACACCAAAAAGATCGACCAGACATTTACTGATGAATGGGAACACTCGACGTTTACAGACATCGAAAGATGATGTTTACAGACACCAAAAAGATCGACCAGACATTTACTGATGAATGGGAATAAGAGAAACACAACCAGACGTCAACGGACGACTAGGAAAAACTCGACGTTTATCGACACCAACGGAGAGGAGGAGACCCTACTGGGGAGAGTGAACACAACCAAATCATCAACGGATGATTGGGAAAAACTCGACGTTTATCGACACCAACGGAGAGGAGAATACTTCACTTGGGAAGGAGGACACAACCAAATCATCAACGGATGATCGGGAAAAACTCGACGTTTATCGACACCAACGGAGAGGAGAATACTTCACTTGGGAAGGAGGACACAACCAAATCATCAATGGATGATCGGGAAAAACTCGACGTTTATCGACACCAACGGAGAGGAGAAGACCCTACTGGGGAGAGTGAACACAACCAAATCATCAACGGATGATTGGGAAAAACTCGACGTTTATCGACACCAACGGAGAGGAGAATACTTCACTTGGGAAGGAGGACACAACCAAATCATCAACGGATGATCGGGAAAAACTCGACGTTTATCGACACCAACGGAGAGGAGAATACTTCACTTGGGAAGGAGGACACAACCAAATCATCAATGGATGATCGGGAAAAACTCGACGTTTATCGACACCAACGGAGAGGAGAAATCTTCACTAGGGAAGGGATAGCGACGTTATGAACATCGAAAGAGGATGTTTACCGACATCAAAAGAAGACCAGACACTTACGCATGACTGGAAATCACCGAAAGATGGTGTTTACCGACACCAAAGAAGACCAGACACTTACGCATGACTGGAAATCACCGAAAGATGGTGTTTACCGACACCAAAGAAAACCAGACACTTACGCATGACTGGAAATCACCGAAAGATGGTGTTTACCGACACCAAAGAAAACCAGACACTTACGCATGACTGGAAATCACCGAAAGATGGTGTTTACCGACACCAAAGAAAACCAGACACTTACGCATGACTGGAAATCACCGAAAGATGGTTTTTACCGACACCAAAGAAGACCAGACACTTACGCATGACTGGAAATCACCGAAAGATGGTGTTTACCGACACCAAAGAAAACCAGACACTTACGCATGACTGGAAATCACCGAAAGATGGTGTTTACCGACACCAAAGAAACAGCACACGCGGGTGCTGACGGGATACTGACATCCACAAGATGACAGGGCAAGGCTGAACACTTGCAGGGGGTCTCACTGGGGAGAAGCAGGCTTTCCTTCCACCAACGGATGAGGAAATAAACCTTTGTGGGGATATCAACCCTGAATGCTGTCAGGAGCAACTGTAGCAGACTTGCTGTGCTGATGTTGAAAGAGATGATCCGCCTCTGCCGGGGATACGGTCTGGTGAGGTTAACACATGAATGCATATGTTTGAATTTTTCTATGGCGTAATGCTCCATTTATGAATGGGAATGCTACGCGATTTTTGAGGATGCAATGATTACTACATGCAAAATGCAAATGAACCCTGGCTAGGGAGCCGAAATGATCAGATACTCTGACTCTGTGGGGAGACTCCTCTTGGGGAAATACTCTGAGGGGAACTCTGCTTGGGGAATGGTAAAGCGACTTCACTGGGAGGAAGACTCAACCAATCTTCAGATAGGATAAACCTTGCTTTGGAGAATGTCTGTTACTCCGCTAGGGATAACCCACGCGATCCATCGGTAGAATCAACTCAGCTGGGGATGTAGATATCAGTCTACTACAGAAACTCGTCCAATCCACTGGTAGGATGAACTCTGCTGGAGAAATAAATGCTACTCCATTAGGGACGACCCAACCAATCCATATGTAGGAGAATCACTGCTGGAGATGTATTTCATGAGACCCGCTCCACTCGGGGAACTTGCTGAGGAAAAAACCAACACCATTCTGCTGAGGAGAACGATCCTGCTTAGGATAAGCACTCACGGCCATACTGGAGATAATAGCATCACGAAACCAATGGTTGGGGAACACACCAACAGTCTACTGATAAACTCCACTAGGGGACTCCCGGGGAAAATAACTGCCAGTCGCTCAGCGGGGATTCTCAACTGGGGAAATTTGCAAGCATAAGCCTGCTGGGGATAAACAATCCTCAGATCTGTTGGGGAAAGAAGGTACTGTCTACAGGCATCTCTGCAGGGGAAATAACTCTGATAGCTTCAATACTGACTTGGGCTGGGGACGTGATGACCTTCAGGCTTACTGAGGAGACAACGATCTCGAATCTGCCAGGGAGATCACACTCTCAATCCTCTGGGGAGATACAGCTTGTTGGACAGGGATGTCGGTCGACTCGTCGAACACTAGTATCCATCATCCACCCATAGTGTTGACTTTCCACTTTTAAGAACTCCCAGACTCTTCTGGACTTTTCTGCTCCATCATCTTGTATTCCCAACTCGTTCGTACTTCACGGAGGTTGAACTCTTGGGATTTATACATACTTTCCAATCATCAGACTTTGAAGAGTCTTCTTGATTAACTTTCCAGGATCGTCGTTGTAATCCTTCACCGTCTTTTCACGGTTCATCTATCCCTTGCCCCTGGTTGGACTCTGAGGGGATCTCTTGTCAAAAAGGTTCATATTACAACTGGCAAGTGAATGAAGATGTCTAACAGCACCTGCACAAGAGATCGTCAGATAAAAACGTGCCCCAGGTATGCCCCATGATAAGGCTCAAACAGCACTCTACTGGAGATGCCCCACAATAGAGCTAATAGGGACTTGGAGGGAGAAATGTTGCACTACTGGGGACATGAAGATGAACATCTTCAAACAACACTGCGTCGGGCAACTTCATTGAGGAGAGACCATACGAGGTTCTGTAGGACAAAGATACAGTCATGCTCGAGATACGAACAATTGCCTTACCTGTTGGTAATCATACCACCCCCGGGAGAGCACTGTGGGTCTCCTAAGTATCTTTCCATCATTGTGAAGGTTCACTTTGTTTAAGAACAATTTTTTTGAAAAATTTGTTTATTTTGAAAACAATGATACTTTATCAATTAAAACATGCAAAACGTTTGTTGAGTTGAAACAAATAAGAGTGCAAATAATTGGATAAAAGCTCAAATTGATGTGATGGGATGGTAGTCTGCAAAGGGCGAGACTCCATAGATCTGTACAAGTTTGAAATCGGTGATATATATTGGAGAGGGCTACATTGAGCATAATGACCTTTCCTCTACCATTCTGAATTTTCGATGTATTCAAAACTTCAGTCGACGACAAATCGAGAATTCCTGACGGATGACAGATATAGAGCACAGTCTTGTCAAGATGCAGTTACTTGCCAAATCCCTAATTTTTGCCTAGATTGCCCCAGTGTGAGGTGCTCAATCTAGCGGGATGCAAATTCTCTTTTTTTTTTTTTCAATGTCTCTAACTTTTGCTTGGATCGCCCTTTCGGGTTTTCAATCCACCGAGACGCTCCTTTTTGCCTAAGTCGCCCTTTGGGGTGTTCGACTTAGCGAGCTTTTACTTTTTTCTTTTGTTTTAGGCGAAGTATTTCTTGACTGCATCAGGATTCACAGGACGAGTGAACTTCTTCATCCATTGATGTAAGTGTTAAAGCACTGCCTGAAAAGGCTCTCTTGACAACACATGGACTTTCATAGCTTGGGGTTCACTTGCCCCTGGAATCGGGCACGAAAGACAAGACTTTCTTGAGCACAGGGTCCCTCGGAACACACGAGGCTTGATCTTCTTGTCGAATGCTTTCTTCACTCTCTGCTGATATGACTGGCCATGACACATGGCAGTTGATCTCTTTGATTTTGATTGAACTCAGCATCAGTCAACTTGGGACTTTGAGGGTGCTATTTTCCTTGTTTCTTTCTCTCTTTTTCTTTCTTTTGATTTGGATTTCTTTTGATTTGGTTTTTGATTTTGCACCCTCCTCTTTCTTTTTCTTTTTTCTTTTTCTCTTTTTTTTCGATGCCCCAGTTGGCTGTTCTGCTGATTCTCGAGATGCAGCTGAGTGATCTTCTTTTCTTGCTCAAGAAGTCGGGAAATACCGTCAGGAATCCCTTCAACATCATCTTCTTCCGCTTCGAATACAGGGAATTCAAAATTGGGAGATGACGTCTGATCATTACGTTCAATGGGTTTGAGAAACAACCTGCATAATGATTTAGAGATGAAAAGCTCTTTGAAAATCAAACAAGACAATCGTTATGCAGATGAAAAGATTGCTTTTATTCTTGTTTTTTAGGGTTTTTTGTGATCACCAATTTCATGCAAAAAAGCAAAAAGGGAAAACAAATGGAAAACAAATGTTTTAACATGAATTATTTGAATGAAAATATCATTGCACAAAATGTTGCCAACAATGTCATCACTTCTCCTTTTGGCATGGGAGAAGGGTTTTTAAACAAAGTGATTGTTACTCTGACTTATGAACAACTGTGGGAACGCCCACAGTGACCCAATTGCGATAGATCCCTCCAGGGATGACAACTGTCAGTATCCTTTGCATCAGCAGCTTCTGTTTTCTGAACAACCCTTCTGAAGAAAAAGTCGGCGCCAGCCCAGGACTTGTTATCTTCAGACTTGATTATCACAGGGACCCAAGTCTTCAAAGTTCGAAATACCTGACCTCACGAGGTCTTGAACCTTCATCTTCAGCTGGAAACAACTATCCACATCATGACCAGGAGCACCCGAGTGATACACACAATGTTGTTCAGGCCCATACCACCACCGAGGGTTGACGGGTATGGGTAGCGGGTCTCTGGGAGTAATCAAGTTCCGCTCTAACAGAGAGGGATACAGTTCGGCGTAGGACATGGGGATTGGATCAAAAATGATCTTCTTCCTCTCATTACTTGTACCAGCTTGATTATCAATGGGAGGCTGGTAAGCCTGCTGCTGAGGACGATGTTGTGGAGGCTGATACTGCCGAGTTGGTTTTCTCTGCTGTTGTTGAGGTTGAGTTGCTGGAATAGTCACAACAGCAGCCTGACGATACTGTCCTCTGTTCACACTCCTCCGTCGGTGCACAGCATTTGTTTCAATCTCTCCCCTTTTGGGTGCCCCAGCGGATGGCTTCTTAGTACTCGAGGAACTTGAAGAGCCAGGATGGCGAACCGGAGCGCGGGTTGCTCTGACATTAACAGTCTCTGCAGCAAGAGGCTGTTCACTGATGCTGATCCCCTTCAATTCATCATCCACGGCATAATCATCGACGAGAATGGTGACAGCAACATCCTTATGAGCGGGTACATTCACTGGTGGAGCACGGTGGACTGGTGGAATCACGGCTTCCAGTCTCTGGGCTAAGGCACGCAGCTCCTCTTGCCCCTGAACAACTCCTTGCATCTTTGTCATGAACTGGGCCATGTTTGCCCTCATCTCAGCCAACTCAGTCTGAACCTGATCCATACTTCTCTGATGGTTGAGTCTGGTCGCGGTGCGGACGGTGATCAACAATCCTGTCTCAGTCGGGAACCAAAGCGAGGAGTCTTTCCAAACATGTCTGCAATGCAAGGATGTGTATGATATGCATGATGCGGATGCGGATGCTATCTTATCATGAATGATCCTGAAAAGGATATGCGTATGCGAGTTAACTTTTTTCATGCATTACTATTTTTTTTGAAAATAAATATGCTATGATGCAAATGATGGAGCCAAGACTGGCAGGAACTAGCATCTGAGGAACCATCTGAAACCCCAAAGTCATCTGAGGAGCTGGCATCTGAACCCATGTCTGGAGGACTGAGTCACCATCTGAGCGAGTACCCTCAAATTCAGCCCAGGGATCCGAAATAAACGGAACCCTCTGATCAATACCAGGGTCAAACCTCCGGCGTCCAGAAATATAACTCGTAGTCACCATCAGTACCAGGAGTCACCAACCGTACCTGTTAAAATGATCAAACCCGCCCCGCTCACGGGTGTCATCTAGGCCAGGGTAAGGTCGAGAGAAACGCAGCATAAATAACCTTTCGCAGAATATCATCCTGTGCACACCCGATGTATGCACCGATAATATCCCACCAGGGTCTGAACTGCTCGTGATATCAATGTTCCGCTAAGTGGCGCCATACCACCCGCTTCCCATGAATCACTCTATTCCTAGGTTTCCTAGATTTCACTCATAGCCTGGGTATTGGGCCTTTTACCTCAACTGACTCCCCCCCACACAGAGAAAAACAGACAGCCAGCCAGTAATGAATATGAATGAAATGCAAACATTAATGCAAATAATAAATGCAAGCAATAAATGCACATATATACAATGAATGCAATAAAAAAAAAACAGCACAAAGCAACCGAAACCCTAACCTAGAGAGCGCTAGGAGAGACTCGCTCAGGGAAGATGGACCAGCATAGGTCAACTTCTCTATTTCCCCAGCAGAGTCGCCAGCTGTCGCATCGCGCGAAAAACCGGCGGGAAAAGAAAGAACAACAGAGCCGCCACCGTGCGTTATTTATCCCAGAAGAGGGAAAGGAAACGCTCAGAGTAAACCTAGGAAAGAACATGGTCTCGCGACCAAAGAGGATGGGTTCGGGAGTCGGTTATGCGAAGGGAAGGTATTAGCACCCCTACGCATCCGTCGTACTCGACGGGATCCACGCACAATAGAAAGGAAATTGGTTGCTAAAACACTGCTCAAACTCACACACACTGGCTGAAAAGAGACAAAAGAAACTGACTGAAACTGACTCGGCAGGATATCGTATCCTGGGCCTACTTAGTCTATCAGGCATAGACATCAGAGTCGAAGTAGTTCGGACTAGGGAACGACACATGCTCGCTAGGATATCGCATCCTATGCATACGTATCTCCTCGGACGAGAGAAGAATCAGAGCATTCGTAGCTCGGCTGACACGCACACAGACAAACAAGACACAGGCAAACGTGGAGCCCGAATGCCAATCACTGGACTTACATCAGCATCCGAACCAAACACACGCACACTGGAACCCAAATGCCACTCGATGGACTTACATCAGCTTCCAAGCACACAACAGCACAACAAGTTAATAGGGAGTCGGGGACTCAGCCTATAACTGTCAAACACACACAAAAAGAAAAAGGGCGCCCGGAGAGATCAGCTCAATCTCCTGCCTACATACTTCATCTGGTATGAAGATCAGGGCGATGTAGTTCCCCTACGCAGGGATAAGGATCTAGCCTAACCAGATAACAGAGGGAGACACAACTAGGGAGACTACGACTCGAGCCTAGATGTTATCATGCAAGATCATCCCTAAGTTAAGGTTTCTAGCTAAATGGCACAAGGGCCAACCTATCCTGAACAGACACAGGAAAGAGCAAGGTCTCGATTGCAACTAGGGCAAGAGAAAGGGGATATCTCAATCACAACAGGGGTGAGAGAAAATTGTTAGTGTTAGTGGTTAGTCAAACTCGACAAGACATCGCGTCTAGTGCCTACGTATCTCACCTGAACATGAGAATCAGAGTTGCCGTAGTTCGGCCAAACAACTCTAAACATGGCTCACACAGGGAGCAAGCCACACAGACTTGACTTTGCACAAGGGCAAGTCAAGCACAACCTATCTTGCACAAGGGCAAGTCTAAGCTAAACCTAAAGAGGCAAAGCAAGCAGGCAATCACATGAAGCACCTACAGCATGAAATAAACACACCAACAAGGGGCTCAAACATCAAGGGTTAGGCACTAGGGCCAACTGGAATGGGGTAAGGGTGCTCTTAACCTTGCCATTGAGGGGCTAAGGTGAAGCAGATGAAAGGATGAAGTGAGGATGAGACCTCACAGCTCTTATCCCTGGCCAGGGAGAGCTCAAGACAGGAATGTGTGGGTTCAGAAAGTGGGAACCCTTCTACACATTTGAAACTGACTCAACTGTGCAATTGTACAAGATCTTGGGTTTGTATCTGCAATGCATCAACACAGTGGTGTGAGCAAAGCGGATGACACACTGAATAGTGGGGGATAGATTGCATATCCCTACCTTCCACCAATTGCCTCTTCACTTAGGAGGACTTTGACTCTATGCAAGGACAAAATTAAACATCCACAAACATTGCCTCTTAAGGAGGACTTCAGACAGTTGCCTGGCCAAGTAACAGGCCAGGTCTTCCAGACTACATGAAGTAGAAGAGACATACCTCAATGCAAATTGCTTATACAAGCAAAGCAAAGCAAAAAGTTCACAAGGAACTAAGCAACTAAAGCACCTGAAACAGTCAAGCAGATGTTAGTATGCAACTTCAAACAAAACAAACAGAAACAGACACCAACAGTCAATTAGGGGGCACAAGGATGTGCAAGGCACAAGGCTTATGGCATGTGAGCCAAGCCACCTACAAAACAAAGAGGTTAGGCAATGATACTTGAGTAAGCTCAATCAAAAGAATTGGTCTTAATGGTCATTTGATGGTCAACCTGAAAACACAAGCTCAAAGGTGAGTAACAGGACCACTAGGACAAGCCTAGGGTCAAAAGTAAATGAGAAAGTTAAAACAGAAAGGGGCAAGTATCCAAAATCATGTTCAAACAATTAGGAAACAAAACCAATTGGGTTCACATTCATATCAATCATCATCATCATTTCATGAACCATTTAGGTCAAAACATGGCAAACAGAAGCTCATAGAAGTCAACAGCAAGACTTAACTCAAAAGTCAACTCAAACATTTCCAAAAATCACCAAATAAATCATGGTCAAACCTAACACATAGCATGGTAAGCATGTCAAATTTCATCTCATTTGGACAAGTGGAAGGCAGTCAATGAAAATCAGAAAGTCAAAGCAATTTTGAACATGCTCAATGAAGTCAACCAAACATGCATCAACTTAGAAAAATCATAAGTCAAGAATGGTGTATGATGAATGAATGGGATCAAAACCATGGCAAAGATGAGGATGTCTAGTTAGCTCATGTGAAATTTCATGTCCATCTAATAAAGTATGAGAATTTCACAAATGAAATGGGAACATGTGTCACACAAGGGCAACATTTGACTAGGCAGGGAAGAAAAATCTCAAACAAATGGAAAATGACACAAATAATTCCAAGAAAATTCACATGTAAACTAGACATATAAGAGTAGGTTCATGCAAAAAATCAGATCAATTGGAGGTCAAGAAGCATGGTAATGAAAATCATGAAGTTGGACATCAATGGTGTGACACAAATTGTCACACCCTAATTCAAAAAATCATAACTCACAAACCACAAATGATAAATGCACAAATTCTACACCAAAATCACCATGAGTGTGTCTATTTTAAGCACAAAAAATTTGGGAGCCATTGGATACATTCTCATCATTTCACAAATGATTTGGCAAAGTGTACAAAATTTGGTCACATGTCACAAACCCTAGCACCATTTAAAAACCACTCATCCAAAAATTCTGGAAAAATAATGATAAAAAAGTAGAGATCATGATGAACACAACACAAAAAATCCCATTGAATTTGGATCAAAAATGAGCAAGTTATGATTTTTGCAAGATTGGTAATCAAAGTGAAGAAATTAATTGAATTAATATTGAGAAAATGGCATTTTGGTAATATTTTGGCCCACTAATCAAAACACGGTCGTTTTGGCCATTGTGAGGAAATGTTTTCATTGGCTAATGCTGAAAGAGGCCATGCACACGAAAATGGGGAAAATCTGGGCAAATTGGGATTAGGGTTCATGTTCAAAAATCATGATTTCACAATCTTGCCCAAAAATCAAAATTGAGTACATGGAAATGATCAGCATGGCAAGGTCAACATGAATCCACCATTGATTTTCATTAAAACCACACACAAGTCAAGAATCGAGCAAAAACACATTTTAACACCAAACTTGTTTTCCAAATATCTTCATGCACACACAACCATTTCCAAAAATAAGAACATCATGGCACTCAGCATTGAAAGACCTCTTAAACTCATGTATCAATTTGAGAAATCATGGAGCTCGAAAACTTACCAATTTGGAGGAACAGTGGTGATTCAGTTGGTATTTGGTGACCAATGCTCGAAACAGATGAAATAAAGCTTTCCAAATGTTGATTAGTTGAAGAACTTTGCCTTGTGGATGCTTGCCTTTGCCTAAAATCTAACCTGCCATGGATGATGCAAGGTTGAAGACAGTGATGGAAAGGCTTCTACAAGTGGAGAAATATGGTTGCAATAGGTCCACAATGCTGTTTTAATGATGTTTCAAGCCAAGCAAATTTGGTCCTTTGGAGGTTTTGGGCAGGAAGTTGAAAAATGCAATTCTTGTTGGTTTGATGATGTTAGTGTGTTTTTGTTATATGTTTTGTAGGCTAGTTGGTTTAACATGATGAAGAGATGTGGAAATGACAATATGCCATGCTTTAGTTTTTTTGGTTTTGGGACAGACTTTACACAATGCAAAAGGTTAGGTTTTGTTCTTTTGGTATCTTGGACCAAGTTTTGACAGAAAAATGCAAGGCAAGGTGAGAGGCTTTTGGTTGGTCTGCTGCTAGGGTTTTTAAGGTGTAATGCAGGGTTGGACTGAAAGGTGAAATGCAGGTAGCAGGGTTAGGTTTTGAGAGAGGGAGCCATGGCCTTGTTGCTGTGTATGGTTACTCTTGGATGCTGCAGGTTTTTTATAAGTTCTTGACAGAAGATTGGGAATGCCAAGCAAGGTGTTTTTTCAGAATGAGAATGCTTCCTCCACTTGCCTTGGCCAAAATGGTTTTTGTGATGCTCTTGCTGTTACTGCTACTGGTTGTTTTATGACAGGAAAATAATGGAAGGCATGGTATTAGGCAAGGCCAGTTTAGTTCATTTTGTTTGGACAGCAAAATAGCAAGATGTATGGTGTGTTGGAGAGAATGTTGTATGCAGTGTTCTGTTGGCAAGCCAGGCTTAGTCTTGTTATGTTTTTGACAGAAAAATCAAATGCCAATAGCAAGCAAGGATGAGGTTGGAAAAATGAGTGAAGGTGTTTTGGTCTGTGGTCTTGTGGTTTGTGGCTGCTGTAGCAGGGTTTTGGTGCTCTTTGTTTTTGACAGGAAAAATGCAAATGGCAAGGTGAGTTAGTTTTAGGATGAGTGATCCATGGTTTGCTATGTGGCTGCCATGTTTTTGTGGCTGCTAGGTGTCACTCCTGACAGCAACAGGATGGAGGGTATGGTTTTGAGCAATTGCCAAGGTTTTCTTTTTCTGCTGCAGGGTGTTGTGACAGGTTTTTTAGAGGAATGGCCAAGGGTGTGTGGTAATGAGTGTAAGGTGGTTGTGTATGGCTGCTACTTGCTGGTCTGTGGTGCTGCTAGTCTCATGTGACAGTACAAGTTATGGCATGGAGGTATGGATGTCCTTGACAGAAAAATAGGAATGCAAGCAGCAAGGTCATGTTTAGCATGTGAGCATCAATGAATTTCTTTGTCCTCACTCCATTTGATGCTGCTGCTGATTCAATTTCATGACAGGAAATGAGGGAAAAATTCTGCAATGTGACTGTACAAGGCAAGGTTGCAAGATGTGGTAGCATGGTGACAATGTACTTTCTTTGCAAAATCCAAGCAACTAAGGCAATGACTTTTCTATTGGTTATGGCTGCAAAATGTGTTCATAGTGACAGAAAAAATGCTGCATAATTGCTGTCCTTTTGAGGTACAAGGCATGGTTGTGGAAGCATGGACAAGTATGGTGAAATTGTACCTTTCTTACAATTCAAGCAACCAAGTATGGATTCACATGTGCTGCACAAAATGAGTTTGCAAACACATTCTAAATGACATTTCTGAGCTTTTCCAATTGGCCAAATGTTAAAAAAAAGTTTATATCAAAAAGTCAACTTTTGGTCAAACTTGCATTTAAATGAGAAAAGTCAAAATATGCCATTTTGATTGGTGAAGTTTTGGCTCATGAAATTTATATTTTTGGAAAGAGGGGATCAAATGTGACTTGTAGGAAAAAACCCCACCAAAATTGGCCAAACGGTTTGGGAGATATGGCCCTTTGAAGTTCAAGATTTTCTAAAATCGATTCGATCATAACTTGCCAACCACACATGGGAATTGAGAGTTCTAGGACTTTTTGGAAATGGGAGAACAAGATCTTCAACTTTCATGTTGGGCAAAAATTCATTTGAGGCTTGTATCAAAATGTAAGTTTGAGGATCAAGACTTTCCATTTATGGCAGGTTTCAGTTACAGGCCCAGTTTCCGTTTTGGGAAATTTTTGATCTGGCTTCAAATTCTACCATTATGGTGTTTGGCATGATTTATGATGACTATTTGGCCATGAATGAGCTCTCACAAACCAATTCCAATCATCCAACCACTGATTAAATGGACAGTTGACCAACAGTTGACTTTTAGGGTTTCTGAATGATTGTGCATTGACTGATGACTTCCAAACCCTAATTCTTTGAGAACTTGACTTCAAATGATGTCCCAAGTTGTATGAGCTCTTGATTATTGATCATGGTGCCCAAATTCCACAAGAATGGCCACCATCCACTGCTTTGACTGACTGTTGACTTTCTAGGGTTTTTGACTGTCTGTGTATGAACTGATGATCTCCAAGTCTTCAACCCTTGACCAAAATACTTCAAATAGACCTCCAAGCCATGTGAACTTGTTGGACAAACCCCAAGACCTTGGTTCAATGAGAAATTCCTTTGCTTGCTTGGTTGACTGATCAGGAGATTAGTTTGACCTAATTCTTGATCGCTTGCTCTTGAGGCAACTGAGGATTATGCAAATGCTATGCAATGGACCATGATATGCTATGACCTAATATGAAAATGTATGTACAATGATAGGTGCAAATTTGAGGTGCTACAGAAGCGGAAATGAAGAAGGAAATTAAATCAAGAAAAAAGAAAACAAGAGACAAAGGAGTGAATGTCATTCCAGTTCAACATCTACCCTATCCGTACGCACCATCAAAGAAGGATAATGCTAGACACTATGCACGGTTTATGGACATATTCAAACAACTTCAAATCAATATTCCATTTGCCGATGCATTAGAGAAAATGCCGCGGTATGCAAAGTTCATGAAGGATATTCTCACAAAGAAAATAAGACATGTGGAAGATAAGACAATCTTGCTCGATGCACGTTGTAGTGCCATCATTCAAAAGAATCCCCCAAGAAAGGAATCTGATCCGGGCTGAGTCGTTTTACTGGTAACCATTGGAGACACCTATATTGGTAATGGCTTGAATGACTTGGGATCTAGCATCAATTTAATTCCCCTATCCATTGTCAAAAGATTGGGAAATGTTGAGATCAAATCTACAAGGATGACTTTACAACTAGCTGATAAGTCTACTACTTCACCATATGGAGTTGCTTAAGACATGTTAGTGAAGGTGGACAAATTCTTGTTTCCGGTAGATTTTGTGATAGTAGACATGGACGAGGATCGTGAGGTTCCTATAATTCTTGGAAGACCATTCATGAAAACGGCCCGAATGATGATTGATATTGATGATGGACTAATGAAAGTGAGGGTGCAAGATGAAGAGGTAGCCTTCAATCTTTTTGAAGCCAAAAAGCATCCCAATGTTAAGCATGACTCCTTCCGAATCGATGCCACCAAGGAGGGACTAGTTAAGATCGCAGACCAGGTTCATGTTTCTAATCCATCAGAGAAATCTCTTATTGGAGTCTACAAAGTTTCGACCAACAATGAAGGAAAAGAGATGGAAGCAATGTTTCATGAATTAGAGTCTTGTGGAGAACTTGTTTATCATGAAGAGACAAACGAAGGCTTGGATATGACAGAGAAAGTGGAAGAGCCAAAACTAGAGCCACATTTGAAGTATGTGTTCCTTGGTGATGACTGTACTAAACCGGTGATCATTAGCAATACGTTGTCCATAAAAGAGGAGAATCAATTGATGCAAGTGCTGAAAAAGAAGGAAGTTGTCAAACTAGTAGAGGCCAGGATGATTTGTCCCATCTCCGATGGTGAATGGGTGAATGTTGTGCAAGTAGTTCCGAAAATGGGTGGTATCAGATTTTATCAAAGGTTCATCAAGAACCTCTTGAAGACAACAAAGCCATTGAGGAAGTTGCTCAACAAAGTCGGACCGGGCTAATCAGTGGACCGTCGAGCTCTAAACGACTTTAAACAAAGCGCTTGTTATGAGGCAACACAACGTTGTAAGTCTGCATTTTACTTTTTTCTGATAAGTTGATTTTCTGCTATGTTAAATTTTGTGAAATTGGGTTCTGTTTTTTGCCGTTCGCCCCGCAAATTGAATGCAAAGCTTCAGTTCGCGCCGTGAACAAGGTTCGCCCCACGAACAGTGCGTGGCAGAACCACTTAAGTTCTATTAGGTTATATTTTCCTTTTCATTTCAAATAATTTTCAAAACACCAAGTTTGCCTCGCTTTCACTTTCGCTACCAAAAACTTCCCAAAACTGAAAATTTTCCTTTCCTAAATCCCTAATTTGCATCTTCTAACAAGATCCAAGTGCTTCAATAAGGTATGTTATGCTTTTCAATTCCTCTTCTCCATTTCCTTTTGGGTTCACATTCAGGTTTGGTTAGGGATTGGAAAATTTTGAAGATTGACACTTGAAATCATTATGCATGTCTGATTTAGATTAGGAATAGGATAGAGTTGGAGACCTTGACTGTTAGAAGTAGCATACCTCACATTTTTTGGAACCCTAGGAGGCTCCTGGAGATTTCCTGGTTCGCAGGGTTCGTGCCGCGAACGGGCCTTCGCGCCGCGAACTGGGAATTCCAGGGGCATGTTTTTTATGTTGTTGATTGCTAAATCTCTTCATGTTTGTTTTGTGGTTGTTCTGATGATTAATGCAGATGTCAAAGAGAACCAAAACCATGACTCCCGTTCAATCCCGTTCATTAAGAAGGTTCACAAGCGACGAATACAAAAAACGATTCGAGAGCTTTATCAAAAGAACCATCCTGTCGGAGAGGTTCATCCGTTTAGCACCAAGTGGGACTTATCAGAGTTTGGTTTCCACTTTTGAGAGACGAAGATGGATGAAACTGTGTGAACCAGAAGCGACAATCAACTATGATATTGTTCAGGAGTTCTATGCAAACGCCATGCATCAAGAAGAGGGGGTAGCTTTCAACTACCGAACAAGGGTAAGAGGCAAGATCATTTCTTTTGATAGGGATGCCATTAACTCATACCTTGGTAATCCTCTAACCCTTGGAGAGAACGAGCGGTGCGAGTACCGTACCCAGGAATTAGCTAATGTGTGGGATCTTCAAGCAGTAAATGCTACCCTTTGCCTTAAAGGAAAATCATTTGACCTAAATGATCAGGGACATCCCAAATCTTGGAAAAGAGAAAATTTAAATCTGGAAGCTAGGGCCTTTCTTGTGCTGCTGTTGAGCAATATTCGGCCAAGGAGCCACACCACCACGATTCCTCTGGATGTAGGATGTTTGCTGTACTGCATTATGATCGGAAAATATGTGGATGTAGCATCGATCATCGCGGGAGAAATGAGAAAGATGGCTATAAGTGGAACCAAATTCGGTGGTAAAGCAGGTGTGCTTGCATACCCGGGGCTGATCATGGGACTTTGCCGTCAGGCGAATGTTGCCATTCCGGAGGAAGTACACTTCTCTATCACCAGTGTGATCAACGATGCCTATCTGGATAGGTTCTGCCAAAGCCAAATGGATAGAACTGATGGAGCTGGGACTTCGTCATCCAGACCCCGACCCCAACCCCACACTACTCCAGTCTTTGACCAGATGGCGTTTGCCAATTACTGTCGCGAGAGCTTTGAGGCCTCTAGGAGGTCTCAATCATTTATCTTCGATGCTATGCAGCAACAGTTCCAGAACACGTTTCTTGCACCAGAAGCACACACATTTCCTTCTCAGGCGAAATATGTGGCTTATGCTAATTGGCCTGAGGGCAAGCCAAATTTTATGGGGGTGTAGGAGGTGGTGCAAACCCTAATGAAGAGATGGAGGACGTCCTTGGTGATGTAGGTGGTGGCCAAGAAGAGGAGGATTGAGGAGTTAGTGAATTTGAGGAGTTTTTGTCATTTCATTTTGAGTTTCTTTGTATTATTTCTGTTTTCGAAATTTTTTTGATGTACTTTTGGGTGGCTCTAGTTCACCAAAACTTTGTTTTTTTTGTTAGTTGTTTTGATAATTGCATGAATACTATTTGAGAATTAAGTGTGTTGCAATCAAATTGGTTTACCAACATTTTTGTTTAATTGTTCTTACTCTTAAGTCAAGCTTAAAGCAACCGAGAAATGATCACAAAGAAAGAAGCATAGGACACTTCGAGTGGTGATGATAAGAATTAGTGTCGGCATTTCAAGGTACACGTTATCGCTTTCTAGACTTAACATGAGTAGGTTGATGGTGTGTGCAAATTCCATGTCATAAATTCATTGAAGTATATGTCACTTTTTGAATCAAAATAGGACTTAACCAATTGTGAGGAAGATTTTCCAGTGTGCACTAAAAAGCGGGAAACCAAGCATTATTTTAAATCATTCTTATCATGCTAAATCATGCATCAATCTATTTTTGTGTGAAAATTTTGAAAATGATAGAGGCATTGCTTTTGAGAAAAACCACTTGACCAAAAAGTTTGTATCAACTAACCTTGTGAGGAATAATCCTTAGTTAAACCCCTTTGAGCTTATTTTAGGATTCATTTTATTGATCATTGAAAAATCAATTGAAAATTGTGGAATAAACGAATCCTAATTTCTTTCGTGTCAATTGAAACCTCAAATCGATTTATTGCAAATTTTGCGTTTTGCTTATTTCTAATTAGGGAGCATTATTGAATAAATTTGGTTTTGGAATCTAAAGTTGGGGAGAGTAAAACGAGAAGTGATTAGAAACCATGGAAAAGTGAGTTTTTATGAAAGGGTGAAAAAGTTGAAAAGAAACAAGAAAAAGAAATCACCCTTGAAACCATAGAGCAAAGAAAAAAGAAAACAAAGAAAAAAAAAACAAAGAAAATGCTCATGGTTGTGTGGATTTAAAAATAAAAAGAAAAAGAAAAAGATATGGATCAAAGAAAGGGAAATCGTGTAGAGTTGAATGTTTAGGAATGCTCCCTTAGGATAAGCAACTTTGTTGAATTCTCCTAGTCATATCCTTTCTTGTAACCTAAGCCACATTACAACCTTTGAAAGACCTCTTGATTCTCATTTTTCACATGATTTGGTATTTGTTGTGATAACCGCATGATTTGAATTGTTGTTGATTTAATTGCTTGGATGAGTGAAAGTAACCCTTCATGTTATTCATCATTATTATGATGTGTGTGTAAGTTTTATTCAAGTTTGACATATATGGCTTTGAATTCCTTGGAATGATTTTTGCACTTAACCATTTCTCTTATTCATGCTTTGTCTAGAATTGAGATAGGTGGATTGAGAAATTGTCAAACACTTTTGAACCATTTGAATGTCCTTGGTAAATCCTTGCTTCGATCTTTTGTGTCATTGCTTTGGTTATGATGGTGGAAACTTTTGTTTAGGGACAAACAAAATGCTAAGTTGGGGAGAGTTGTTAGGGACCAATTAGTACTACTTTTTATATCATTTTATTGGTCCCCTTTACCAAGTTTTGATGTAATTACACACATTTATTCTTATTAATTTGTATAAATGCAATTACATTTAATTTATTTTGTTTTGAATAGTTATTTCACATTTCTGTTAGTTTTGTAGAATTTTTGAATGAAAGAGCTTTTGGAGTGCAACAACATAAAGTGAAAGATTTTGGATGAAGCTTGCAAAGCAAGGAAGCTGGGAAAGCTTCAGTTCGCGCCGCGAACCTCCTTTGCGCTGCGAAGGCTGCGAATCCAGCAAGCTGATTTTGGGTCAAAAGTGTTGTTTTTCATGACCAACTGTTTTGCCATTTTGGTGTCTGCCTTGGAATAGCTTTTCTGCTTTGGATGAAAATGTTCAATTAAGGAAATGTCAACTCTTTTAGGATAGTAGAATACATTATTCTAGGGCATTCATTATTTTTTTGACACATTGATACATTGAGATAATTTTAGTAAGAGAGAAAAACAGAGAGTTTTTCTTCCATTGCATTTTGCTGTGTAAAATGATGACGAGGAGCTAAACTCCATTTTGTCAAGATTGGAGGTAGTAGCTATTCTCATTTGTTTATGTATTCTATTTGATTTATATATATGATAAAGATTGTTGATGTATTGAATACTGTTTTTGCCTTAAGTTGAAAACCAGATTTGAGTAGTTGTTGAAAGAGATTATTTGAGTCTTGACATAAAACAGATTTTCAAGTAGTGAATAAGTTGTAGAGATAGATTTATTCATTACTCTTCTTTGGTATCAAACATTAAAGACTGCTATATTGATAGTTAGGTGGAGAGATCATCTAAGGATCAATATAGTAGTTATCACAATATCATTTAGACATAAATGACTTTGAGAGGATACTTGAACATCATCAATAATCTTAAATCTATATAGTTATCATAAGGAATCATAAGCATTTAGAATAGTGAACTCCAATCTTGCCAAGCTTTTACATTTGATTAAAACCATTTTACTGTTTTTAGTGACATTTACTCACAAGATAATTTTCCAAACAAAATAACTTTGCTACCTTTTAAACTTAGAACAATTTGGATTATAGAACGGCGGTAATAACTATCAATCTCTGTGGATACGATATAAAAATATTTACCGAAGATATACTTTTCAACAGGATACTCGAAGGTTACAAGAAAACCAACATCAATCTTCTTTTTCACTTCTTCTTTGATCTTTACTGCCATATCAGGATGAGTTCTTCTCAACTTCTGCTTGACTTCTTTCAATCAACCCCTTCTTAACCTCTGGACATAGTTGAGACCGAATCTTGACTTCTTTCACATCATTCTTGGAACCCAAGTTGACTAGTTCAATCTACTCTTCAAACGACTGAATGGCTTTTTCCTCGTGCTCAAGCAAACAAGATAATTCATCCTATACTTCTTCATCATCAATCTCTTCCTCAGCTTCAAACACAGGGAAATCAAAGTTTGGATAGGGAGTAGGATCATTGTATTAAATGGGTTTGAGAACCAACCTGCATAATGATTTGATATTTTGATTTTAGAAAAGTGGAGTGTGAACAAATATTATGCACATGGAAGAATTATTATTTATTTATGTTTTTTGTGATTACTATTATCAGAAAAAGCAAAAAGTAAAAATAAAACATCATAGATGTGGATGAATAAAATTGTATTTTATTGATGATAATAATAAAAATGCCCAACAATGTTCACTTCTTCCTTAGGCATAGGAGAAGGATTTTTCTTAAAACAATAAAAAACAAATTACTTAGAACAGTGAATGACAACAGGAACATCAACAGCAACCCAATTGTTGCAAGTCTGGCCATGCGTCACAAAGTTGGCGCAAGCTTCGTCTTCATCACCACTGTCCTCAAGAATGGCAGTTGAGTGTTGACCATTCCCATGAATGGATCCTTCATTGTGGAAAATTGGTTGCATAACTTTGGCTTTGGAGTTTAAAGGCCCTGGTTGAAATCCTAGACCGGTTCTGTTCTTGTTTTCGACGACCTCCAAAACACGACCCCAATTGTCAATGTTGTCAGTCTGAATAGCTTCTTGCGCATCTTTTAAAGAAGACATGGGTGCCCCAATTTTATTTAACTCATCAATAATAGATAAGGATTGGAACGGTGTTCCAACCTCCTCCTCAGCATCGACATATGTGAAAGATGACAAATGACTCACTAATAATGCCTTCTCTCCACCCACAACGACAAGCTTGTCGTTCTTCACAAATTTCAGCTTTTGGTGCAAAGTAGATGTCACTGCTCCAACTTCATGAATCCATGGCCTTCCCAACAAGCAACTATAGGTCGAGTGGATATCCATTACCTGGAAAGTAATTTAGAAATCACTCGGACCTATCTTCATTGGAAGGTTCACTTCTCCAATGACAGTTTTACGAGAATCATCGAACGCTTTGACAATTACGCCATTGTACCTCATTGGGGCGCCTTGATAAGAGAGTCTTGACAAAGTTGATTTTGGCGGCATATTCAAAGATGACCATGTGTCAACCAACACATTGGATAAAGCGTCCTCCTTACAGATCATTGAAATATGTAATGCCAAATTGTGATTTCTACCATCCTCAGGAAGCTCTTCATCACAAAAACTCAAATTATTACAAGAAGTGATGTTGGCAACTATGTGATCAAACTGATCCACAGTAACATCATGCTCAACATAGGCATGTTCCAACACTTTTTGTAATGCTTCTCCGTGTGCTTCATGTCATACGGTGAACTGACTTTAAGTGTTTTGCTTTTTATCGCAATGTCGCGGATAGCAAGAGTCGCCACCGACTTTTATTTTATCCAATAAGGAAAGGTGGAAAAGAACAGGAAAGACCTCAATAGATTTTGGGTTCGGGAGGTAAATTATACAAAGGGAAGGTATTAGCACCCTTTGTATCCATGGTTATCCATGGGCTCTTAATGGCTGGATCACTTATATTTTTGTCTGAAAAGTGTTGGTGAATTGCTTAAAAAATGTTTTGAAAAGAGGGTTTAACTTTGTAATGATTCTCGTATGAATGTATACAAAGTATTTATCTCATTTAATTTTGAAAGCTGTTTAGAAAAATATAACTTGGTAATGATTCTAGTGTGAATGTATACCAAGTGGTGATTTTCTAGGATTTGTAAAGTGTGAGGTATGGAAAATGTTTTAGGTTGTGAGCCAGCAATTAAGAGTTATACCTACCCAAGGCCTTTATGGGTAATTTCCTATCCTCATGAGGGTAAAACTGCCCCTACTATTGAGAAGTAAGTAGTTTTATCCTTTGGATGTAAAAGGGTCATCGTAGGGTCATCGATTGGTCATTGAAGGCAACATTTGTAAGGATACCTTAACATTCGAAGGGACGATCATCATTTAACCGTAGGCTACACCGAAGGGTCATCGAGGGACAAAATCATATATTCGCAGGCAACATCCGAGGGACTATGATTTATTTTATGATGATTTAATCGAAGGGTCTTTGCTAAGTATATCCCCACATTCGCGGGACATGACCATAATACCATAATATCGTAAGGCAAAAGAGAGGTCCCAGATCACATATTTAAAGGCCATATTTTAAAGTCAATTAGGTAATTAGGATGAATCTCCACATTAAAATTAATACATTAAAATTAATACATTAAAATTAATTAAGCGATTTAGGGTGAATCTCCACAAGGGTATCCCACAAATAAAATGGAATACCTAAATAGCGATCTTTTCCTGGGGTATGTGGACCTTTGCAAAATTCAGCAAACGGGTTAGAATACCAAATCAGGGTGCAATCGAGGATTACACCGCAAAACGAACACAACAGTATGCATGCCAGGCAAAACAACGCAGAATTAACATAGAATAGATCAGATAAGCATAAGACATAACAACCAAAATATTAGCGACTGTCACGTTCGCCTCTGCCTCGCCTAGCGACGGCCAAGCGAATACTCGCTACATGCTCGCTTAGCGATGTGCTAGCGAGCGGCTGCGGGTTTTGAATTTCAGGACAATACAATCTTAGCATGCTGCATGCCCTATTGCATTCAATTACAGAAATAATATGGTCCAATACTCAGGATATCCAGGCATACTTAAACTCACATGCAAAATCTAATTACATATCCAAAGATTCAATTATGATGCATTATGTATTTAGGGATTACGGATAGGAAGCATAAACAGTAGTGATGCGCAAACCTGTTTGCAATGGAATTGGAATGCTGAATTGGCAGATCACTTTTGGTATCGGGTTGAGTTGGGCGTAGGTATCTTCGGTGCGGACGAGCGGCCGTCAGGGGTTTCTTCACTCCGACTTCTCTGGGCTATTCTCCAGGGTTTCTATGCTAGGGTTTCCGTCCGTCGTCGTCTGTTTTCTCCTTTTTTTTCCGTGACTGAAGCTTGGCTATTTATAATGCTCTTGTTGTGACCTAATGGGCTCAGAATGAAGCCCAAAAATTCTGATATTCGCAGACTTCGCTAGGCGAAGGATATGCTCGCCTAGCGAGCAGGCCATCTGTGACCTAATGGGCTCAGAATGAAGCCCAATAATTCTGGTATTCGCAAGCTTCGCTAGGCGAAGGAGTTGCTCGCCTAGCGAGCAAGCTAGTTTGGGCCTTTTTCTGGATTGGGCCTGTTGTGAGCTGGGCTTTTGTTCCTTTAAGGTCAATGCCTTGAAAAATAAGTTGGAGTACCTTAAAAAATGCCTTGTAATATGAACGGGCAAATTTTGGGGTATGACAGCTGCCCCTGTTCAAGATTCTTGAACCGAGAGAGTTAGAATGGTAAGTGCGCCATTCGTGGTCCAGAGGTGGAAGATTATTGAACATTAGAGTGCCCAAAATTTTGCACCTGCTAATGGAGATGGGCTTAAAGATCCCATCCAGGTAGTTTGATGATGAGAGCTTCAGAGTGCGTCGTACATTAGACGATATCTGAAGACGTGGATGTCCTATTGGGTCGTACACTAGACCGTAGGGTAAGTCATCCATTCGGCTGTCGACTTCGCTGGGGAGTCAGAATGTGTCATACGCCGCTGGGGATAAGGGATCAGAATGGATCATACGTTAGATCGTACCTGAGCTGCAGAATGAGCCGTCCGTTAGGCTGTCTCTGGCGAAAAGTAGTCGTATGCTAGACTACACCTCGGAATGTACTGTACGCTAGGTAGTATCTGAGGAACGAACATCCAAATGGGTCGTACTCTAGACCGTATCGGATTTGTTGGAGGAGTCATATGTTGTGCCGAATCAGGATGAGATAAGGATCCGAATGAGTCGTGCACTGCTGGGGATAAGGGATCAGAATGGATCGTACGCTAGATCGTATCTGAATAGTAGAGTGAACCGTCCCTTAGGCTGCATCTGGAGAGGTACAGGTCAGAATGGATCGTACGCTAGATCGTGTCCGAGTAGCAGAATGAGTTGTCCATTAGGCGGGTGACTTTATTGAGGATGAAACATCGGAATGGATCGCACACTAGATCGTATCCGAGTTGCAGAAGGAGCCGTCCATCAGGCCGGTGACTCCGCTGGGGATGAAATACCAGACTGAATCGTACGCTAGACTGTATCCGTCCATTAGGCAGTATCTGAGAGGGGTAGTTGTATGCTAGGCTACACGCTAGGTAGTCTCTGAGAAATGACAGGTCCTACTGGGTCGTAAGTTAGACCGTATTGGAGTAGTTGAAGGTCAGAATGGATCGTACGCTAGATCGCATCTGAGTTGAAGGAGTCATATGTTGAGCTGAATCAGAATGAATCGTACGTTAGACTGTATCTAGTCGTATTTGTAGGTGCTGTATTTGCGATGAGTGGCCGGGATGGGCTTAAGGATACCATCCTTAGGAGGAAAATTAACCTGAAAAATAAAGTTAGCTTCATGCCAGGTCATGATGCATGAGATGTTTTATGCTTCTGAAACTAAATGCGAACAATGTATGCATGTGTATGTTGTGAAATGATGTAATGAATGAATTATGTATCTGAAAAGTTCCTCCCGAGGGCTCTATTGGGGAAAATAAATCCCCATATCACGATTGGAGATATTTGTATTGATGACCCTTTCTTAGCTGGGGATACTCGATTTCTGTCTGATGGCAGAAACATCCAACAGAGCCCGGCTGAGGATAGAAGAGATGACTAGTCTGTCTGGTGATGCCAACCTCTTCTGGGGAATAACTGGTTTCGCTGGGGAATAAAATTAGCCACGGATTCATTGGAAAGCATGGTTAGACCTTCTCCTTGATCCTGAAGTCTCGTAGTAATTGCTATTTCTATTTTATGCATGCATTTTTGGTAAACATCGATCATATTCAAATGCATATTAATTCGAATTAAGTCAATGGACGTTTATGCAAACAAAACAGAAAAAGTAAAACAAAAGCATCTTTTTGAAATCAAGATTATATTGATTTTGAAAGGGGCCTATAAACAGGCGATTTGTGTACAAGGAGACAGAAATCCTAGTAAGAGGAAATTGTCGAGAAAACAAAGAGAAAGCTATGAAGAAAAAGTCCTATTGATTTTAATTCCACTACTGTCATTATGTCTTCAAGCATCTCATCCCTTGCTGTCGGATGGAAGTGATTGGCTTGTTCAGCCCCTTGAACTTGGATGAAGCTGTCTGAGAACGGGACATAGTCATACGCTTTTAATCCCTAATTTTTGCCTGGACCGCCTTTTCAGGTTTTCAGTCCACCAGGATACCCCTTTTTTGCCCAAGCCGCCTTTTCAGGTTTTCAACTTGCCGGGTGTATATTTTTATATGTCTATCCCTAATTTTGCCCGAACCCTTTTGGTTCGCCGGGATGCCCTTACTTTTGCCTAGGTACGTCGACCTAGCAGGTCTCTTTTATGCGTAGTATTTTTTGACTATGTCTGCGTTCACGGGATGCGGGAAGTCTTCGCCATCCATTGTAGCTAGTATCATGGCTCCACCAGAGAATACCTTCTTAACTACAAATGGCCCTTCGTATGTGGGGGTCCATTTGCCTCTGGGATCACCTTGTGGTAGAATGATACGCTTGATCACCAAGTCGCCAATTTGATACACCTGTCTTCTGACCTTTTTGTTAAATGCCTGGGTCATGCGCCTCTGATATATCTGCCCATGACAAACAGCCGCGAGTCTCTTTTCATCAATCAAATTTATCTGATCGAGCCGAGTCTGAATCCATTCGTCTTCATTTAATCCTGCCTCTTTCATGATTCTTAGAGAGGGTACCTGAACTTCCACTAGTAAGACGGCTTCCATTCCGTAGACCAAAGAGAAGGGAGTTGCCCCCGTCGAAGTGCGTACTGAAGTGCGATAACCATGAAGAGCAAAGGGTAACATCTCATGCCAATCTTTGTATGTTACGGTCATCTTTTGTATGATTTTCTTGATATTCTTATTAGCCGCTTCTACGGCGCCATTCATCTTTGGCCAGTACGGAGAAGAGTTATGGTGTTTTATGTTGAACTGCGCGCATAGTTCAGTAATCATCTTATTGTTCAAATTAGTACCATTGTCAGTGATAATTCTTTCAGGGATGCCATACCGACAAATGAGACTATTCTTGATGAACCGTGTCACCACGTTCTTGGTGACGGAAGCGAATGAGGCTGCCTCTACCCACATTGTAAAGTAATCAATAGCAACAAGGATGAAACGGTGTCCGTTGGAAGCAGTAGGTTTTATCTCTCCAATCATATCAATGCCCCACATTGCAAAGGGCCAAGGGGCTGTCAACACGTTTAAAGGAGCCGGAGGCACATGTACTTTGTCCGCATAAATCTGGCACTTGTGACAAGTTCTGGCATGATAGTGGCAATCAGTTTCCATGGTGGACCAATAATATCCTGATCTCAGAATCTTCTTGGCCATCGTATGTCCACTAGAATGAGTCCCAAAAATACCGTCATGCATGTCTCTCATAATCTTTTCTGCTTCCTTTTTATCCACACAGCGAAGCAAGGTCGAATCATGGTTACGTTTGTATAATACTCCATTACTCAGAAAGAATTTAGCGGAGAACTTCCTTAGAAATTTTCTGTCATTGACGGATGCCCCTTCGGGGTATTCCCGGGTTTCTAAATATCTTTTTACTTCGTAGAACCAAGGTTTCTCCTCTGCCCCCTCGGTATTAAGTTCATAACAATATGTTGGTTCATCTAATCGTTCAATGGTGATCCTGGGAGCTTCATTGTCCCATCTAACTCTGAACATAGATGACATGGTAGCCAATGCGTTAGCCAATTGATTCTCTTCTCGTGGAATATGTTCGAATGTAATTTCTTCAAAATATGGGATTAATGTTAACACCCGCTCTCGGTAAGGGATGAGATTCGGATGTCTAGTGTCCCATTCTCCTTTGATCTGACTGATTACTAAGGCTGAGTCTCCGTACACTCTCAAAAACTTGATTCTTAGGTCTATAGCAGCTCTGAGTCCCAAAATACACGCTTCATACTCAGCCATATTATTGGTACAGTCAAAACATAGTCTAGCTGTGAAAGGCGTATGGCAATTCTTGGGGGAAATGATCACAACACCAACACCGTTGCCCAATGCATTAGAAGATCCATCAAAAACCATAGTCCATCGGGATCCCAGTTCGGGTCCTTCATCCGGTCCAGGTTCTTCATAATCAGTGACGAGCATGACATCCTCATCTGGGAACTCAAAATTCATAGATTAGTAATCCTCCACCGCTTGATAAGCCAAATGACCAGCTAGCACGCTTCCTTTGATTGCTTTCTGGGTAGTGTATTGGATATCATACTCTGTTAAAATCATCTGCCATCTTGCTATTCTTTCGGAGAGGGCCGGTTTCTCAAATATATATTTGATAGGGTCCATCTTAGAAATCAATAAAGTGGTGTGATTCAACATATATTGTCTTAGTCGACGAGCAGCCCAGGCCAAAGCACAGCAAGTTCTCTCGAGCAGCGAGTATCTTGTTTCACAGTCGGTAAACTTTTTGCTAAGGTAGTATATGGCATGCTCTTTTCGACCAGACTCGTCATGTTGCCCCAACACACACCCCATTGAATTTTCTAACACGGTCAAATACATGATTAGCGGTCTTCCTTCCACTGGCGGTATCAGAATCGGAGGTTCTTGAAGATACTTCTTGATTTTGTCAAAAGCTTCTTGACATTCATCATTCCATATCATCTCTTGATTTTTCCTCAGTAGCTTGAAGATGGGTTTGCAAGTAGTGGTCAAATGGGAGATAAACCGGGCAATGTAATTCAAACGTCCCAAGAAACCTCTGACTTCTTTATCCGTACAAGGAACTGGCATTTCTTGGATAGCTCTCACCTTAGCCGGGTCAACTTCGATTCCTCTGCCACTGACAATGAATCCCTAGAGTTTACCGGATCTTACTCCAAAGGTGCATTTGTTCGGGTTCAATCTCAGTTTGTATTTCTTCAACCTCTCAAACAATTTGTACAAATGGTCGAGATGTTCTTCTTCAGTATGAGATCGGGCTATCATGTCATCCACATATACCTCTATTTCATGATGAATCATATCATGGAACAAAACCACCATAGCACGCTGGTATGTTGCCCCCGCATTCTTTAAACCGAACAGCATTACTTTATAGCAGAAAGTGCCCCATTGCGTCACAAACGTAGTTTTCTCCATGTCTTCAGGTGCCATCTTAATCTGATTATAACCCGAGAATCCATCCATGAAGGAGAATACTTTGTGTTGAGCGGTGTTGTCTACCAGAACATCAATGTGCGGGAGAGGAAAGTCGTCTTTGGGACTCGCTTTATTCAGATCTCTGTAATCTACACACATTCGTACCTTACCATCCTTCTTTGGCACCGGTACCACATTAGCAACCCATTGCGGATAAGAAGTAACGGCCAGAAAACCCGCATTGAATTGTTTCATAACCTCGGCTTTGATTTTCTCAGACATTTCAGAACGCATGCGACGAACCTTATGCTTAACAGGGCGACAATTTTCCTTCGTTGGCAGCCGATGCACCACTATATCAGTATCCAGTCCTGGCATGTCTTCATAAGACCAAGCAAAAATCTCTACATAGTCATGTAACATCTGAATCAATTTTCCCTTGACACTGTTTCCCAAGCCTGCTCCTATTTTGACTTCTTTCTTCTCTACTTCAGTACCCAGGTTTACAATTTCGATTGACTCCCCATGCGGCTGTATAGTTCTTTCCTCTTGCAGTAACAGTCTGGCAAGTTCTCCAGGTACTTCACAATCTTCCTCACTTCCATCCTTAGCTTGGTAGATCGGATTTTCGAAGTCATAATGAACAGTAGTAGCACTATTATCAACAGGATCCAGAGTGGGTATGGATCTGCAATTCGTTACGTGAGTGTGTGTAAGAAAACATAGCCTTTTTTGGAAGATGATAGGAAAGACGAAGAGCGCAATATTTGAATGCAAAAAGTCCATTGATTTATTGAATATGAATATGCTTATGAAAATGACAAAACCCTTAACAAATTAGCTATTGTGCCCCGGGCATAGACACAATGCTTTAAGAAGTTCAATTGTAAAAATTAAAAATTGCAACACTAAAAAAGACAATAACAATTACTCCTGACTAAAGGAAATCGGGATAGTGTCTTCAGCCTTCCAATTATTGAGTCCGTCACCAATTGTTGGGAAAATCCAGCTATCCAGGTCACAGTCGCTGTCAGCATCTTCTATGGCATTAACCTGATCTTTGACCATCTTCTCAGAGTTAAACCCCAGGCCAAATTTATCAGACTTGTATGGTATGTTGATCAGTCGACCCCAGCCAGTACGATTACCATCTTCAACCACGGCTTGAGCGTCCTTCAGAGAAATCATAGCAGGAGGAGCACGAATGACCTTGGGCGCACAGGAAGTTGGCTTAAGGATAGGATTAGTCGGAGGAACTACTTCAAATGACTGACAAGGAGTCTCAATGAATTCACCATCCATCTCGACGTATCTGAAGGCATGCACACTACTAACAATGTACTCTTCTTCCCCACACACGGTGACAATTTTGCCCTCTGTGGGATATCTCAGCTTTTGATGGAGAGACGAAGCTACAGCACCTGCCCCATGAATCCAAGGGCGTCCCAGTAAGCAGGAATAGGCAGGACGAATGTTCATCACGTGAAAGGTAGTGTTGAAGACTCGAGGTCCTATCTTGATAGGGAGAACTACTTCGCCATAGACAACACTCTTCGCACCATCGTAAGCACGTACCACAATGTCACTGGGTTTCAGTTCAATGATTTTACAGTCAAGTTTATCTAGCACAGCTGTCGGCAGCACATTCAAAGAAGAGCCATTATCGATCAACACATGAGACAAGGTGATCCCACTACACTCAATGGAGATATGCAGGGCTTTATTGTGATTCTTTCCCGCTGGTGTCAGGTCAGCATCGGAAAAGCCTAAGCCATTGTCAACAGCCAAGTGAGCAACATAATTTTCGAACTGATCGACAGATGTCTCCTGAGGTACATGAGCGGTCTTCAAGAATTTTATCAATGCATTGGCATGAGATTCAGAAGATAACAGCAAGGATAACATCGAGATCTTAGACGGCGTATGCCCCAACTGTTCTACCACATCAAAATCACTCTTGCGGATGATTTTCAGCATTTCTTCCATTTCTTGTTTGGCAACATCTTCGGTAGTAACTTCGACCGGTGTCTCTGACTGAGACGGATTGACTGGTTCCTTTCCTCGAGTTTCAGGGACGGGAGGTGAGATTTCTGGAGAGAAGATCCTTCCACTTCGAGTAATTTTACTAGTCCCGACAATGCCATTAGGATTAGCAGCATTATCCACTTGCTTCACGCCATGGACGTAAACATCGCCTCCATAATTCCACGGAATGGCTTTGTTTGAGGAATACGGTACTGGGCCAGGTGCAGTAATGATTAAGGGAGATACCTTGGGCTCGGCGGTAATCTTCACAGGTGCCTTAGTAGCGGTAATCTTCACTGGAATTTTGGACCTAGCAATCACAGATACTTCCTCAATAGGGTTTTCTGCCTTGGGAATCGTTTCGAAGAGAATTGGACGATCATCTATCAGCCGTTGAATACCCTTCCTCAACTTCAAGCAATCATTGGGTCGGAGTATGCAGAGTTCGCAATCTTCAGCACAACCTGGAAATAAACCAGCTTGTACTAAATTCTTCTTGATGATCAGGAGAGGAGATGCTAAGTCAGCTACATTAGAAATGTGAGAATAGTCATCCACAGCATTAACAGTCTTGTCATGATTAGGCCTGGGAGCAGTGATGACATTAGGAGTCTCCGGAGGCTCAAATTCAATTTCTCCAGCTTCGATCATATCCTGAACCTTATTCTTCAATGACCAGCAATCGTTTGTATCATGCCCGGGGCTATCGGAGTGATATGCACACCTGGCATCGGGATTATAACGAGAAGAAGTAGTGTTGGGTTTCGTAGGAGGATCTCTGAGGGTGATCAAATTTGCCTTTAGCATTCCCTGTAGTGCCTGTGCCAAGGTCATATTGATCCTGGTAAACTGCCTTCTTGGCTTGTCTTGTTTGTGCTGGAAGTTTTGAGATGGCGGTGCGGCAATCGTAACCGCTCCAATGGTATGGTCACAGTTTTTCTTGTTACTGTTACGACCCTTTTGATCGTACACAGCATTTGATTCGTTCCTACCCTGATAGGACCTTTTGGTGCTTGCAGAGGTAGCCGCCTGTATCTTTCCACTCCTAATGCCGCTTTCAACCCGTTCCCCTGTCAATATAAGTTCAGTGAAACCCGATGAGGAACTTCCCAGTAGATGGCTGTAGAAGGGGCCAGTCAATGTACTCATGAACATGTCTACCAACTCTCGATCAGTCATAGGGGGTTTGACTCTGCCAGCCAAATCTCTCCATTTTTGAGCATATTCCTTGAAGCTTTCTTTAGATCCCATAGTCATATTTTGCAGTTGTAGCCGAGTAGGCGCTAGTTCAGAATTATACTGGTACTGTTTATAGAAAGTTGTTGCTAAATCAGTCCAGGTGCGGATGTCAGAGCTCTCGAGCTGATAATACCATTCCAACTGTGTGCCAGACAGGCTCTCTTGGAAGAAATGGATCCATAGCTTCCTGTCAGTGGTATGCGGCTGAATCTTTCTCACATAAGCTCTCAGATGCATCTGAGGACAAGACGCACCATCGTACTTAGTGAAAGTGGGGATTTTGAATTTGCGAGGAATGGTCACATCGGAGACCAGACCCAAACTTTCGAAATCCAGACCGGGCGCCTTCTGACCCTCCATAGCTAGCATACGTTCTTCCAGCAACTTGTACTTATCATCTCTTGGAGAGCACTGTTCATTTTCATAATTTTCACCATCATCCTCAGGGTCGGAGGAATCAACATTCTCCTCCTCTGAATCATTCTCCGTCTCCTCTTCCGGACCATTCGGAATTCCAAACTTGACTCCCGCGGCCTGTCTTTTAAGCCTTCTTCCCGGGTTAATGAAACTCACAGCTTTCTTGTCTTTCTTCTTTTCGAGCAAAAGAGCCTTCAGTTCCTCCTGCCCCTTGGATAAGCTTAGCATCATCTCCTGGAATTGAGCATTCTGAGTCTGGAGATCTTTGACAGTTTGTTCGAGATCCATTTTTCTGTTTGCAATGAAGACCGTGAGAACATTGAACTTGTAGAATACCTGTTATGCAGTGTTATGTTATGCTATGCAATGTATAAAATGTTTTCAAGGACTTTTGGAATTTAACTTTGCGTAAATCACCAACAAGAGAGAAATTTTTATTGCTAATTTCTTTGATCAATGTTCATTACAAAAGGAATAATAATAAAAATACAATGAAAGCTCAAGTCTCCCAGGGGCGACTTCTTTTTGGGCGAAGATATGTATTGAGTCTTCGTTCCTCATTAAGCTGATTGGTAAGTTCTAACACTTTCTTCCTTTCTGCAACGAACTGAGTCTCAAAAGTATCCCTTTCTTCCCTCAACCGGATCCAGGATCTCTTTAGTTCTTCAACACTGGTAGGCATATCTGGATAAGGCATGATCTGAGGAGTACCTCCTTCAGCTTCGGGTTCGACAATCTGAGGTCCGACTGCAAGATATGGCATGACAAGTTCACGAGCTCTGGCGCGTACCCATCTGAGATAAGGTTCCATAGGAATAGAGTTTTTCTGTCCTAAAGTGCTTCTTTTCACCATGCCCCAAGCTCGTACAAACCTTTGGCGGAGACCTTGGGGATCGTTGTCATAGTCAAACACAGTACCTTGGATAATTATCTCATGTGGACCATCTCTTCGAGCATAACCAAATTGACGGAGGGCTAAAGCTGGGTTGTAAGTAATGCCTCCTCTTATCCCCAAGAGCGGTACATTAGAGAATTCTCCACAACGGTCGATTAGGATAACGTCTTCTTTGAGATGAGGACACCAACGAATGTCTGAATGGGAGAGCGACATTATCTTTTGAGACCATTTCACACTTTGATCATTCTTCAAGACTGATTGAGGAAGGTGCGAAATAAACCACCTAGACAATAAAGGTACGCAACACATGAGGGTCCCTTGTCTCTTCATAGTACGGGTGTGAAGGGAATGCAAAATGTCTCCAAGCAAGGTAGGCACAGGGTTACGAGTGAGAAATATCTTAATAGCATTCATGTCTATGAATTGGTCTGGATTAGGAAACAACACCAAGCCATAGATTAGTAATGCTAGGACATCTTCGAAAGCATGGACATCCATAACTTTTAAGAATTCTCGGGCCTTATTTATCAGAAATTTGGCAAGTAAACCCTTAACTCCACTTCTTGTTACCCAGTTGGTTTCAATATCGGACTTTGTCATGTGTAGAGCTGCGGCAACCTCTTCAGACTTCGGAATCTTTTCCAAACCACTGAAAGGTGTTTGATCAAGTATAGGTACCCCAAGCAACCTGGAAAATTCTTCTAGTGTGGGTACCAACTGATAATCAGGGAAGGTGAAGCAATGATGTTTAGGATCAAAGAACTGGAATAGGACTCTCATCATATCTTCTTTGAAACCAGTGGCAACCAAATTGAGAAGAGAACCGTGTTTCTTGACGAACTGAGCATGATCAGGAAGTTCTGACACTAAATCCTTTAGTTGAGGAGAGGTCACTACGAAATTAATCTAGATAGTCTTCCTGGAAGCCATAGCCTTACAAAATAGAGCAAAGTTGAATCCCTAAGTCCTTGAAATGGTTAGTACAATGCCATGATATTATGATGTTATGATGTTATGATGTTATGATGTTATGTAAATAACAAGCACAAGCAAGTCACACAACAATCATTCCTAAGTTTTAAGGCTTGCATGAGTTCCATGGGTAAGTACCCTCCCCACTGAAGTTTGGTTGGTTCAGCCTGTCCTAGAATAGTAACCGCGTTCTAAAAGGATCTCCAATCATTGACCTTCCTTTAAGTCCACTTCAGTGCAACACCAAGTTGTTGACCGAAGCTTCCCTAAAGTCCAATCTCAAGGAGTGTAGTATCGAGTCTCAACCAACCCCAGTCGGAACCGAAGTCAGTTATCTCACTACTGTCTAATGGCTAGGATGAGTCAATTAGGGTTCTAAAGGTATGGTTAATGCTTTGATGACACCACGCGGAAGCCAAATTTTTCCTCAAGTAAACATGAGGAACATCAGGACATCCAAAGTGTCACATTAACCATAGCCATCATTTTAACCATTCCAGTATACGCCGGATAGTCGCGATGATCTATTGCTACTTACCTAAGGTACACTAGATCCGGGTGTAGGATCTTTCACTCAAAAATACCCAAGCAATCCCTTAAAAGTAAATCAGGCAATTTGGAATAAGTGATCTTGTTTTTTAAGGTAACCTCTCTTCTGTTATCCCCAGCAGAGTCGCCAGTTCTGTCATATGGTGAACTGACTTTAAGTGTTTTGCTTTTTATCGCAATGTCGCGGATAGCAAGAGTCGCCACCGACTTTTCTTTTATCCAATAAGGAAAGGTGGAAAAGAACAGGAAAGACCTCAATAGATTTTGGGTTCAGGAGGTACATTATACAAAGGGAAGGTATTAGCCCCCTTTGTATCCATGGTTATCCATGGGCTCTTAATGGCTGGATCACTTATATTTTTGTCTGAAAAGTGTTGGTGAATTGCTTAAAAAATGTTTTGAAAAGAGGGTTTAGCTTTGTAATGATTCTCGTATGAATGTATACAAAGTATTTATCTCATTTAATTTTGAAAGCTGTTTAGAAAAATATAACTTGGTAATGATTCTAGTGTGAATGTATACCAAGTGGTGATTTTCTAGGATTTGTAAAGTGTGAGGTATGGAAAATGTTTTAGGTTGTGAGCCAGCAATTAAGAGTTATACCTACCCAAGGCCTTTATGGGCAATTTCCTATCCTCATGAGGGTAAAACTGCCCCTACTATTGAGAAGTAAGTAGTTTTATCCTTTGGATGTAAAAGGGTCATCGTAGGGTCATCGATTGGTCATTGAAGGCAACATTTGTAAGGATACCTTAACATTCGAAGGGACGATCATCATTTAACCGTAGGCTACACCGAAGGGTCATCGAGGGACAAAATCATATATTCGCAGGCAACATCCGAGGGACTATGATTTATTTTATGATGATTTAATCGAAGGGTCTTTGCTAAGTATATCCCCACATTCGCGGGACATGACCATAATACCATAATATCGTAAGGCAAAAGAGAGGTCCCAGATCACATATTTAAAGGCCATATTTTAAAGTCAATTAGGTAATTAGGATGAATCTCCATATTAAAATCAATACATTAAAATTAATACATTAAAATTAATTAAGCGATTTAGGGTGAATCTCCACAAGGGTATCCCACAAATAAAATGGAATACCTAAATAGCGATCTTTTCCTGGGGTATGTGGACCTTTGCAAAATTCAGCAAACGGGTTAGAATATCAAATCAGGGTGCAATCGAGGATTACACCGCAAAACGAACACAACAGTATGCATGCCAGGCAAAACAACGCAGAATTAACATAGAATAGATCAGATAAGCATAGGACATAACAACCAAAATATTAGCGACTGTCACGTTCGCCTCTGCCTCGCCTAGCGACGGCCAAGCGAATACTCGCTACATGCTCGCTTAGCGATGTGCTAGCGAGCGGCTGCGGGTTTTGAATTTCAGGACAATACAATCTTAGCATGCTGCATGCCCTATTGCATTCAATTACAGAAATAATATGGTCCAATACTCAGGATATCCAGGCATACTTAAACTCACATGCAAAATCTAATTACATATCCAAAGATTCAATTATGATGCATTATGTATTTAGGGATTACGGATAGGAAGCATAAACAGTAGTGATGCGCAAACCTGTTTGCAATGGAATTGGAATGCTGAATTGGCAGATCACTTTTGGTATCGGGTTGAGTTAGGCGTAGGTATCTTCGGTGCGGACGAGCGGCCGTCAGGGTTTTCTTCACTCCGACTTCTCTGGGCTATTCTCCAGGGTTTCTATGCCAGGGTTTCCGTCCGTCGTCGTCTGTTTTCTCCTTCTTTTTTTTTCCGTGACTGAAGCTTGGCTATTTATAATGCTCTTGTTGTGACCTAATGGGCTCAGAATGAAGCCCAAAAATTCTGATATTCGCAGACTTCGCTAGGCGAAGGATATGCTCGCCTAGCGAGCAGGCCATCTGTGACCTAATGGGCTCAGAATGAAGCCCAATAATTCTGGTATTCGCAAGCTTCGCTAGGCGAAGGAGTTGCTCGCCTAGCGAGCAAGCTAGTTTGGGCCTTTTTCTGGATTGGGCCTGTTGTGAGCTGGGCTTTTGTTCCTTTAAGGTCAATGCCTTGAAAAATAAGTTGGAGTACCTTAAAAAATGCCTTGTAATATGAACGGGCAAATTTTGGGGTATGACACTTCAGAATTCATCAGCAGTTACAGCACGAAGATCTTTGACGGAGTCTGGAGAAGTTGCTCTACAACATTGAATTCACTTATCTTAATCAATCTTAACACTTCATCATCATCGTTAGTCTTCAACTTGCTAGACTCACCAGACTGACACGTTGGAGTACTAACCAGATTCGCTACATGAATCTATGCCTTCTTACTTGTGGCAACATCTTCTACTATTTTTGGAAACACTAGACTGAACACACGACTGCTACGGGTCACCTTTTCTATATCTGCAATATTTACCATTGGATCTGCAATTGGTAGAGGAACCTCTTGACCATTTTCTATCATAGTGGCATTGTATTGATATGGCACAGCTTTATCGGATGCATAAAGGACAGGGCCCTCTAACTGTATAACCAACGGCGATACCGATCTATTGACATTATTGTTGCTGCTACTATATTATTGTTGCTGCTACTATCAAACTGAAAAACTACCCACTCAGGTTGTAGCGGGGTATTCGTTACCATTAGACATATTGACTAAATCCAAGGTAAACCATACAAATCGAGTCGCTACCGCACTTCTATTTATCCAAAGGAATGGTTAGAAAGCGAATAAAAACCTAAGAGTTTTATCGAATCAAAAACTAGTAAAAATGTCAGAGATCGGGGTAAGGGGGTTGGTTATGCAATGGGAAGGTTTTAAGCACCCAAAACATCGTAAGTACTCCTAGGGAGCCCTTTTCATACTTGTTGTAAGGTTGGTATTTTGTGAAAATTTGTTTGTGCAAATATGATTGAAGAGATGAGAAGAGAATATACAAGTTAATTGCAATTTATGTTTGGATGGATAAACCCATTGCCTACGTACCATCTTGAAAAAGATTAGGATCAAAACCTCGTAGTTCGGGGTAAAAACTCAAAACAAGTTGGTGAATTGATTGGTTCAAAAGCCTTAAGGTTTTTTGTTATCCAAGGGAGAAAACTCAGCCTAAAACCATAAATCCACCATGTGAGGATAACTTCAACATGCTAGTGAGGGGTTAACCCTATAATAAGCATGGAAGATTCATTGTCCATCACTAAGGATATAAGTGAGTATTACATCTACCTCAAGGATAACTCAAACCTAATAGCTAAAGGTTATGAAAAGTTTTTTGATTAAGAGAGTGGCCATTGAAACCACAAAAAGGTATTTGAATGAGTTATATTTACCAATGAAAAGTATTTACAAAATATGGTCAAAGTTGACTTAAAGATTCAATTCAAAATAAGTGTTATAAAAAGAAAGTTGTAAAATCAAAAGCATAAGGCTTAGGTTTCTAATGTTTAAAAGAAATGTTAATGTTTGCACAAAAGTTTTGGCTTGGGTTAGAGTTGAGGGAAGAAGAAGAAGTGCTAAAGTCCTAATCATACAAGAGATGAAGGATAAGAAACAAGACCATAAATGGAGTTCCTCTCTTGAGATCATATTGATGATCCAAGTAGCTCCCATCCTTTGGAATAAGCAAGCAAAATAAGTGTAAGCTCAAGCAATCAACATAATCAAATAAGCTTTTAGAAGATCCTCAATGGCTCTTGTATCTTTCACTTTGGATGAACATGGCAATGGTTCTTCACTTTGGCTCAAATAGGATTCCCTAGCACAAAAGCACACACATCAAAAAGATCCAAGAAGTAAATCAAGCATGGACAAGAGTGAGTTTAGAGGTTTGGTCCTTCTAATCCATCTTCAACATCAAGGTCCTTTTACTCCAATTTTTCATAGGGAATATCCTAGAAACTAAGTCCATTTGTCCATTTTTTTTGCATTTGGTCCACAACAATCAAAACAAAACACAAGCATAATAATATATACACAATTATGTGCTCAAGTGAGCAAAAGGCAAATGGCATTAACATAAACATGTGCTCAAGTGAGCAAAGAGCAAAACAAATGAATAATATGTACAAGAATAGTAAATTGCATAAAGGTAAAGAGCAAGAATTAAATGTTAATGGTTAATGGTTAGTGTTAGAGTTAGTGTGCCATAAGGCAAATTTAGCGCTATGTTAAGCAATCGTAATTGGACTTATGTAGAAGTCACAACTATCTGAGACCGGTCAATAATAATGTAGGCAACAACACAAGTTAGAGATTTTTATTAGTGAATCAAACTCCAACAACTTGTCATGCCAAAAAGAAGATGAGAAATGATCTTGTATTGATTTAGGTTCTTTGCATGATTTAGGAAGCAACCTATCCTTAATGCAAAGCCATTCACTTGATCCATGATCAAGATGAATTAGATTTGAATCAAGGAAGATTAAACCTCCATGTATCAATGCTAACCACCAATCCTTAACTCATTGATCAAAAAGAAAAAAAAAGAGAAAAGAAGATGATCCTTAACTCATTAATGGAAATGGAATGAGATAATCAACAAGTGTTGACCAAAGATAGAGAAGGTCAAGGTCGAACAATATAAAACAGAAGCAAGATGAAGATTAGAAGTCAAGAAACAAATAAAATATTTTTGGTATTTTTTAATATTAAAATAAAACTTGAATTAAAATAATAAAGGAAGGTCAAACTTCAAACTCACTTCAAATCAACTTTTAAAAGTCCAAGTGAATTATCCCAAGTTCAACAAGGTCAAACAAAGTTTGACAAAAAATTTCAGCATTTTTAGAAGTCAAAAACTATTTTAAATCAATTAAAAATGCATAAAAATAACCTAATTGAATTAAAATCTAAAATAAATCTCAAATCAATTAGTAAAATGATGAGAATATTTTTCATAGATCTATCATCATTAAAAAAAGGTTGGAAAAATATTTTTGTATTTTTTGAGTATCAAAAACTATTTTAAATGAATTAAAAATAACCAGAAAAGAGAAAATTACTAAAAAATAGCAAATGATAAAATAAAAAATATTAAAAATCATTTTTAGAAATTAGAAATTAAAAGGAGAAAAATGAAATTAGTCTCATATTTTTTGGACCAATAATGAGAGAGATATGAATTTTTAAAGAGAAATGGAATTAAAAGAAATAAAAGAATTAAAAATCAGAAAAATAGAAAATAGGAAATGCGTGGGCTGTCAGATGATGATTCATTAATTGACGTGGATCATCACATGGCTAAGAAGCGCGCGTTCACCATATGCGCCAGTCAACTGTGATACACCGAGCCTAATAAAAGGTCATAACAATGGACACATGAGATTGCATCTGGAAAAATGAATGGACGATCCAAATCAAATATGGGAACCAGACGGTGGCCAACGCCACCTGTAGCACCTCAAGTTTGCACCCTACTTTGTGTACATACATTTTCATTTTTAGGTCATTAACATAACATAGGCCACTGCATAACATTGCATTGTCCTTTGCCCAAGTGCAAATTCAACTGACAAATTAGGTCAAACTGGTCAGGAGATCAGGTCAAACAAGCAAGCAAGTGCCATTGCCATTGAGACAAAGCCCTAGGGTTGATTTAACAAGTTCATATGGTCTAAGGATCATTTTGAAGTGGTTTGGCCAAAGATTGGATGATCAAAGCTCAACAGTCAAGCTGAATTTCTTCAGAAACCCTAGAAAGTCAACTGTGGTCAACTGTGCCTGATTTTATGGATTGGAAGGTGTGAGATGGTTTGAAAGGCCTCATTTATGTCCATATAAGTCTCATTTGACATGTCAAAGACCAAGGTTGAAGATTTGGAGGTCAAACAAAAAGTTTCCAAAAATAGCAGGTGACCTGTAATTTCAACTGCCCAAAATGGAAACTTTTTCTCCTCAAAATTACTTCATCATACAAGCTTCAAATGGAATTTTGTCAAACATGAAAGTTGAAGATCTTGATCTCACCATTCCAAAAAGTCCAAGAACATGAAATTCCCATGTGTGGTTGGCAAGATATGGTCCAATCATTTTCAGAAAAGGCCTAAATTCAAAGTGCCATAACTTTCACATGGAAAGACCAATTTGGGTGATCTTTCTTTGAGCAAACCATATTTGACATGAACTTTCATGGTGCATTATCACATTTCATTAAAAATCATCATAGCAAAATGGCATTTTTCAAGTGGACTAATTTGCATTTTTGGCATGAAATGGTGATTTTCAAAAATCCATGGCATTTGCACTTGGGACCTTTTCCAACACATTCTAAATACCAAATAGAACTTATTTGCATTGCCATTGTACTGTTACATTGATGCATAATGGAAAGGGCATTTTGGCCAAAACTCACAAAAATGCATTTTACACTAATCACTTGAATTCGCCTAATTGAGATTAACATTTGGATTAATACGAGGTATAAAGGCCTAATTGTAACAGAAATGCATAATCACAATCACAATTCTCAGATCCAAACTCCAAAATTCACCAAAATCTCAAATTCTCTCCAAAGTTCTTCACACTTTTTTTCAACTTTCCTTTGAATTTCTTGATCCTTTTTGTTTTCTCTTGTGATAATCATCATCAAGAGGTACTATTGTAGATCTGTTTTCACCAAATCGTGGCCAAGGCATCAAGGAATTACCACTGTTGAAGCAAGAACACATCCATGGCAGTTTGAAGATTCAACAACCTGGAGCATAATTGAGCTATAACACGTGTTCTAATCACCTCCTACACCATCAAGCATCATCTGTTTTGATCATTTGCAGCTTGAATCCACCAAATCAGGACCTGCATAGCTTCGAAGGTTAGAAATCGATCTTCGCCATTGCTGGAATTGAGATGTGGTTCTTATAGATCTTAGTTTGTAGAGTGCAACGCAATTCGTAGAACTGAAATCCATCAAGATTTGAGAGAGAAATCTAGAATTTAAGTTTAGATGTTAAAACTATTTTTGATCGATTCTTGTTGTGTGTTGATTTCTGGATAATTTCATGGTGATATTGTTGATGTACTAGCTTAGACGGTTCCAACGATGTATGATTTGTTTGTTTTGGTGAAATATTGTTCATGTTGATTTCTGGAATGGATGAATGTTGATGAACACTCCAAGAACGTGTTTCCAGAACCTATTTGATCTGCCTTGCTTCGTTTCCATTTGAAATTAGTGTTTACCGCCGCTTCTGGCCAATCACGTTTCGCCACGCCGTTTATTTAAACTCGGCGTTTTGACCGCGCCTTTCAGTATTTACGAAATTGCCATTACTTCACTTAATTTTCATTTTAATGTTCAATATTTATTTCATTTCATCAACCAAACTTCAAAAAATCACAATTAATTCATTTTTAATCCAAATTGAGTGAGGATTTTTATGTTGATCTCCAAATTCTCTCTAGTTTTTTTTAGGTATGATAGTCAAAGTTGTGCCTGGTGAATTTTTTGACTTTGTCTAATGCCTTTGATCATGTATGCTTCATGTGTATGTTTTACCATTTTAATCATGAAATCTTGATGCCTTATCCAAAATGAATGAAATTTTATAGGCACGTTCCTGACTCTTTCCTGGTGATTTTGATGTATAGTTTGCGATTTTTGAGCTTATGGTTTGAGAGATATGATGTGCTCAAGTTGAGTGTGACAATTTGTGTCACACTATGTTATGCTATGCTCATGAATTTTGTTTCCATGCCTATGCTTTGCCATCTGCTCCCAATTTTTGCATGTGATCACTTGTGTATGTGTAGTTTTGCCATGATTTTTTGTAGGATTTGTTGAGCCATTTCCTATTTGATTGGGATTTTTGTTTTCTGTTTAGTCATTTTTAGGGTTTTTTTGAGTAGTCAACTTCCATGCTTTGTGAAATTCTCATACCTTATCATATGAAGATGAAATTTGATGGAGTGATTCTTAACATGTTGGACTTCACTTTGGCTTTGGTCCCATTCATTTCTCATTTGTTTCCACTGTTTTACATTTGCTTGAAATTGATGTGCCTTTGGTGACCTAGTTTGGATTGATTTTTGCATGTCCTGACTTGTTGAATTTAATTTTCCTACTTCCTCTTGTCCAAATAGCATGAAATTGGATATGAATCTCATTGAACGTGTTCTGTTTAGAGTTGAATTTTTGTGGAATTTATTGAGCTGTTTTGGTATTTGTTTGACTGTGATCATTCTGTTTGCTTATATGTGGTTCACACTTGCCTAGTTTGACTTAAATTGTGCATGAAATGAATTTGGTGCATAGTTTTGATGTGAGACCAATTGGATTCTCTTCTTAATTGATTTATCTTGGTTTTGATCATTTTTCACTTGTTGTTTTGGATTTTTCATCTCTTTTTGACCCTAGTCTTGGACTAGTGGTTTGTGATCTCACTTTTGAGTTGTGTTTCAGGTTAATAGCACAAATGGCCTATGCTTGATGATGTGCTTCCATTGGAGTTGACTTGTGACTTGTGTATAGCTAATTTTGACTTTGTTTTGCAGGGTTTGATATTTGAGTTTGAGCCTTAATGGCTTGCACTTTGGTGCATTGGCTTGTGTTTGTCTGTGTATAGTTAATTGTGAACCATTTGCTGTTTGGTTTTGTGATTGGTATACTGATTGTATTTGATTGATTTCAGGTACATTAGTTGCTAATATTGCTTTGCTTTGCTTGATAAGCAATTTGCACTGAGGTATAACATTCTTGTCTCCATGTAGTCTAGAAGACCTGGCCTGTTACTTGGCCAGGCACCTGTCTGAAGTCCTCCTTAAGAGGCAATGTTTGTGCTTGTTTACTTTTGTCCCCAAGCAGGAAAAGTCCTTGATTAAGGCAATTGGCGGATAAAAGAGATAAGCAATCTATCTCCCGCTCTTCTGTTGAGTCATCCCTCTGCTCACACCACTGTGTTGATGCATTGGGATACAACCCAAGATCTTGTACAATGTACAGTTGTGTCAAAGTCTTAAGTGTAAAAGGGTTCCTCCTTTCTGGACCCACACTTCTTTGTCTGAAGCTCTCCCTGGCCAGGGATAAGAGCTGTGAAGTCTTATCTTCACTCACCTTTCATCAGCTTCACCTTGGCTCTCGATGTCAAGGTTAAGAGCTAACACCACCCCTGTACAGATGACTTGCTCTTGCAGTCTTACCCTTTGATTGAGCCCCACTTGTGTGTATATAGTGTGTGCTACTTGTGAATGCTTGATTTGCTATTTACCTATGTTGAATAGGATAGGCTTGCTTCCTATGCAAGTTAGCTAGAAGCCTTGACCTAGGGACAATTTTGCATGATAACATCTAGGCTCGAGTTAGTCTCCCTAGTTGTGTCTCCCTCTGTTATCTGGTTAGGCTAGTCCTGTGTCCCTCCGTAGGGGAACTACGTCGCCCTGATCCTCATACCAGATGAGGTACGTAGGCAGGAGATGAGCAGATCTCTCCGGGAGCCTGTGTCTTTGTTTTGTGTTGTTGTGTGCTTGGAAGCTGATGTAAGTCCATCGAGTGGCGTTCGGGTTCCAGTGCGGGTTTGTTTGGTTCGGATGCTGATGTAAGCCCAGTGATTGGCATTCGGGCTCCACGTTTGCCTTCTTGTGTGTGTTTTGGGTTCGGATGCTGATGTAAGTCCAGTGATTGGCATTCAGGCTCCACGTTTGCCTTTGCCTGTGTTTGTTTGTGTGCGTGTTAGCCGAGCTACGGATGCTCTGATTCTCCTTCGTCCAAAGGAGATACGTATGCATAGGATGCGATATCCTAGCGATCATGTGTCGTTTCCCCAGTCCGAACTACTTAGACTCTGATGTCTATGCTTGATAGACTAGGTAGGCCCAGGATGCGATATCCTACCGAGTCAGTCTTGTTTGTTTCTCGTGTCTCTTTCAGCCAGTGTGTGTGTGTGTGAGCAGTGTCTTAGCAACCATTTTCCGTCCTATTGTGCGTGGATCCCGTCGAGTACGACGGATGCGTAGGGGTGCTAATACCTTCCCTTCGCATAACCGACTCCCGATCCCATTCTCTTTGGTCGTGAGACCATGCTTTTTCCAGGTTTACTCTGAGCGTTTCCTTTCCCTCTTTTGGGATAAATAACGCACGGTGGCGGCTCTGTTGTTCTTGTTTTCCCGCTGGTTTTTGGCGTAATGCGACACCACCGTCTTCTCCGGCCAAGCTCCGGCCATGTCCAAAATTGCAGAAATGTAAATGGTAACCAAAAGGCACGATCCAGGCATCAATCGAGAGCTGGGGTGATGTACATCACCCCTGTACCACTCAAATCCATTCTAGATCTCTATATTGAGAGAAATCAGAAGTGGAAGATCTGTGGTGTTCATATGAACTTCTTGATTTTTGAAAATTGAAAGCACAATAATGTTGCCTCTATGTAGAGGACTTCAGATCACACAATAACAATGAGAAACAAGCACTATACAAGTCGATTCGAAGAAAATAACAGTTGATGTAAACCTCTAATTTGCAGGGCTCTGAGTCACAATTCTTGGATGCTATTGCTTACAGTCCACACTATCGATCAAGGAGAAGAAGGTTTAGGAACTTTAAGATCTGAAAATTGATCAATGAAACCAAAGTTCAGATCTGAAAATTTTGAAGAAAATTGAGCTAGTTCCTTTAGTGATAGCTGAGGTTTCAGTTTAGCAGCAATTGGGGCACCTTAAGGTTGAAGAATTATGAAGCTATGGCATTGTATTTATAGGCAAGGCAATGTTGAATACATGATTTCAAATTTGCATGAATGGAAAGGGCCTCCATGCATGGGCCTGTACAAGCGCATGGAGGGCCCAATTCCAAATGGAATTGAAAGCTTATGCATGATGAAAGCAAAATGGATGTGCATATTGGATGGTAGTAGCTCATGCAATGCAAATTAAGTGATTTTCCAAAATTGTACTATTATGCTCAAGCTTTCGAAAATGCTATGCCAAAAATGGAAACACCACCTTATGATTAATGGTTGGAAAGCTTATTGCATAAGTATCATTTGTTATGTGTCATACCCCGATTTTGGCCCTGAATTTTTTCCCATCAATCGGTCATTTACATTTCCCTTCATTCCCTATCTCATTCTTCACACAATGCTTCTCTTTCTCTTCCTACCAACCTCATCATCCATGTAGCTCCACAAGCAGACTCAGAGCTTCTATGTCAATTCCTGATCAAACTCATTTCGAAGACCATGACACTGTTCGTTTGTTTTGTTCCAACGCCCTCAAAATCTCAGCCAAAAAGGGGTTATCTTCCTGAAGGAAAACAATTACATGCCCATTTAATAAAGTTTGGATTTTGTCATGTTCTTTCCTTGCAAAATCAGATTTTGAGTGTTTACCTTAAATGTAAAGAAACTGAAGATGCAGAGAAGCTGTTTGATGGATTGCCTGTGAGAAATGTTGTGTCGTGGAATATTATGATTTGCGGTATTATTGGATCATGCGATAATGAAAATGAATTGGATCGTAAGCAGCTGTGTTTTTCTTATTTTAAAAGGATGCTGTTGGAAATGGTGGTTCCTGATTATATAACTTTAAATGGTTTGATTTGTTCTTGTGCTCGGTTTTATGATGCTGAGATGGGAATTCAGTTGCACTGTTTTACAGTGAAAGTTGGATTTGATTTGGATTGTTTTGTCGGCTGTGCTCTTGTTGATTTATATGCGAAATGTGGTTTTGTTGAAAATGCTAGGAGGGTGTTTGTGTTGCTCCTTTTAGAGATTTGGTTATGTGGAATGTGATGATTTCTTGCTATACCTTCAATTGTTTACCAGAAGAGGCTTTTAACATGTTCAATTTGATGCGGTTGGATGTTGCGAACGGGGACGAGTTCACTTTTAGTAGCATGTTGAGTGTACTAAGTGATGATGCTTTGGGATATTATGATTTTGGAAAAACAGATTCACGGTCTTGTTCTGAGACAGTCGTTTGACTCAGATGTTTTAGTGGCTAGTGCATTGATCAACATGTATGCCAAAAACAAAATATAATTGATGCACGTAGAGTATTCGACGAGATGTCGATTCGAAATGTTGTGGCATGGAACACCATGGTTGTTGGGTGTGGAAATTATGGTGATGGCAATGAAGTTATGAGGCTTCTCAGAGAGATGCTTCGGGAAGGGTTTCTTCCCGATGAATTGACTATTTCCAGCGTCATTAGTTCATGTGGCTACGCTTCTGCCATTACCGAAACACTTCAAGCACATGCTTTTGCGGTTAAGTTATCGTGTCATGTTTTTTTTATCTGTTGCCAATTCTTTGATCAGTGCTTATTCCAAATGTGGTAGCATTGCTAGTGCATTTAAATGCTTTGAATTAACTTCACAGCCTGATCTAGTTGCTTGGACTTCATTGATATGTGCATATGCATTCCACGGACTAGCCAAAGAAGCTACAGGTGATGTTTACATGTGGGACGGGAAGAAAGGTAAGGATAAGCCGCTTGTTGCAACTCGGATGCCGGGTGTAAAGGAGGCTACTTCAGTTTCAGTTGGTGAAACACATTTATTACTTGTGGCTTCCCTGTATCATCCTGTCTACCCTATCAACATGATTGATAATTCTCAGAAGCTCAAGTCGAGTGACATAAATAACATGGAGGAGTTCAACGAAGACATTTTATTTGAGGATACCAATTCCTATAATACAATATATACAGTTCAAAATGATAATCTTAGACAGAGATCTACATCCAGCTTAAAAAGTCTTTGTGAAAAAAGCAGCAGCAGAGTGTCTGCTGGAGCCACGAAATGCCATACAATTGCTTGAGATTGCTGATTCTCTTGGAGCAGATGATTTGAAGAAATATTGCGAGGACATTGTCATGCGCAATCTTGATTATATATTTTCAGTTTCAGCACATGCTGTAGCAAGTGCCTCACTAGATATTTTGGCGAGCCTCGAAGGGTTGTTAGACCAGAGATCATCCGAGGCATGGAGTTACCGTCGACTCCCTACTCCAACTGCTATACTCCCCGTCACCATTGACAGTGAAGAGGAAGATGAAAAAGTTCCTGATTCCGCTGGAGCAAAAGTTAACGGTGAATCCGGAAAGAAGGGCTATGTTGGGATCCACAGTTCAGGATTCAGAGACTTTCTTCTAAAGCCAGAGCTTCTACGGGCTATTGTGGATTCAGGATTTGAGCATCCTTCTGAAGTACAACATGAATGCATACCTCAAGCAATCTGGGGAATGGGTGTTTTATGCCAAGCAAAATCTGGAATGGGAAAAACTGTTGTTTTTGTTTTATCAACTTTGCAGCAGATTGATCCTATTCCAGGCCAAGTTTCTGCTCTTATTCTGTGTCATACAAGGGAATTAGCTTACCAGATATGCCATGAGTCTGAAAGGTTCAGCACCTACTTGACTGATCTCAAGGTTGTTGTCTTCTATGTTGGTGTCAACATTAAAGTTCACAAGGATCTGTTGAAAAATGAACGTCCCCAAATTGTTGTTGGTACACCTGGAAGAATACTAGCATTGTCCAGGGATAAGGACCTTTCTTTGAAGAATGTCAGGCATTTCATTTTAGATGAATGTGATAAGATGCTGGAATCACTTGACATGAGGAATGACGTGCAAGACATTTTCAAGTTGACTCCCCACGATAAGCAAGTTATGATGTTTTCTGCAACGCTCAGCAAGGAAATCCGCCCGGTCTGCAAAAAACTTATGCAAGATCCCATGGAAATTTATGTTGACGACGAAGCAAAGTTGACCCTTCATGGTCTTGTTCAGCACTACATCAAATTGAAGGAGGAGGAGAAAAAACCGGAAGTTGAATGATCTTCTTGATGCACTGGACTTCAATCAAGTTGTGATTTTTGTTAGTCGAGCAGCAGGAGTACAACCAAATTCCTTTACACTGTCTACCATTCTTGGAGCTTGCAATAAAATGAGGTCTGTTGCTCTAACTATGATGCTCCACGGACATATAAGAAAAACAAAAACAGCAAGCGATCAGAGTCACAGTCAAGTGTTGATCCCATTGCGGGTAAGAAGATACCGAAAAGTTTTTGCACAAGGGAAGTTACCTGTTTCCTCTTAAACAACTTCAATAAGACCAGAAATGAAGATTGGTTTCCTTGGTTGTTGTGGAACGAAAGTAGATTCTATTGATCATTACACCACTGAAATTGACAAGCTATCAAAAGAAATAGCTTTAGAGAGAGATAAGGTCACCAACGATCCTAAGACCACCAACTGCTGGCACTAGCTTCTCTCCATCCAACGATAAGATCATTACTGGCGTTGGCCTCATTGTCATGTATCCAATTTGCGGGAACTTAACATCTTTGAACTGGAACTATGCCTTGTATCGCCCCAAAAACGTCATAACGGTAGTGATAGCAGGCCCTGCAACAATCCTTAACAAAATCACACTCAACCTCTAAATCCTGTATGCATGATAATTTAAAGAAAATGGATAATGATTCCAATACCACTAGCCATATTACAGATGCCGTAGAAAGGTCGAGTCCCATTGTATGTTCAAGTTTCCACAGTTGGTGATGTTGTTAAGAAGCTTGGTGTGAGAGCATGATTTCGACTATGACCAAGAGTTACTCTGCAGGGAACCGCCGAACCTGCGGAAACAGAACGAGTTTAAGGAAATGCATTAATTTGCCGGCTTACCGATGGAATTCGCCCATGATGGAATAGGCATCAAACCAGAGCAGTGATCAAAACCGAAACTGCTTTCGGAAGCTTACCATTTGTTATGACGTGGGCTGCCTCAAACCAGTACGCAATTGAGCGTTGTAGTCGGCACCGATCCTGCAACATTGCCAACAATGTGCATCAGTTAACACTGCCACATATCAGAACTATACGAACAATAGGATATCTGCATTGTCAAGGTTGGCTCATATGCCGTCTGATGCATCAATGGAAAGACCCTTACAACGTTCCAGGCAGAACAAGTGCGGCACCTTTTGGGGACCCAACAGGATTTTTTTTTGGCAGGGATATATTGAATTCTATTATGATACAGGCCACGCAGAATAGCTATTTGAGGTCAACATACCAGTACTTGGTCAACATCTTATCATGGACTGATATGAGTCTTTACTGTCATCACAGAGACATTGATCTATCCTGAGTTGCCGATAGTGTATGACAGGCAGCTACGAGGAGAAATAGTTAACTTCTTTAAAGCTGCAGTAGTTATAATCAACTGTCGACACCCACAGTTTTTTAGATATTATGGAGATTTGAAACACCAGAACCTTTTACATAGGAGCAATTTTCCAGTTTTGATTGCATTGGCAATAAAACTGAAATTTGAGACAAAGGCGAAGATAGCTAATCAGTTCCAGGCACCAACAAACATAGACCCTGGAGTGGTGGATTATTTGGCTAAGCTTCACAATCTGCTATGAGCATGAGCAAATAGGCTCTATTGCAAGCTTGCAATCAACATTACCAAGCGCATCAAAATCAAACCAAGCTCACCAATTTTCACTGCGGTAAAACACAAATTAAATTAGTCAAAAGCAGTAAAAATTCAAGAAATATCCCAATTTGGCATCCAGACAAAACAATGAAGAAGAAAGCGTGGCTCAGATTACCTGTTACGAATCCATACATCAAAGGGACCAATCCGATACTGAGCACAAAGAAAGTGCTTTGCAGGAACGCCTCTTTTGAACATCAAAGACCCCCTTGGAAACCCTAATCAAGGAACATAAATAGAGAGGGAGAGAAAATCAGTGGGACGACGGCGAAGGAATTTTCAAATACAAAAAACCTAATCCTAAAATATAAGAAAACCAGCGTTTGAAGAGGGGAAGGGAAGATTCAAGCATTACCTGAGCTCGCCGTCACCGTCGAAGGTGAGCCTTTTCAACCGCCTTTGCCTCTGTTTGCATGTAGAGCAAAGTTTGAGAGAGAGAGGGTTGAGGGCGAGAGAGATACGTTGAGTCGAGATAGAGAGAGTGCGATTGAGAGGGTTTTGGGCGATTTTGAGAGAATGTGGAAAGTTTCTACACCTGGATGAGGATCTCGTTCTGATTTCTCTTACCGGAGAAGAACCGAGTTTTAAGTTTCAATATTTGATTTTCCCAAGTTTTCCATTGATTTGAGCCTTTAAGATTTTCCTTTGGATTTTGATATATGTGTTGTGTTTCCCTTTATCCATTGGCTTTTAGGTTTTTTCCATTGAATCCCACCGTTTTCCCATTTAAGCACCGCCCACCAGCCATTAATGAGAATTTTATTCTCCTCTGCTCATCATCAAAAATTCACGTGGTTGGAGTGTTGCTCCATATCTCTAGTGCCACCTCACTGGGGGCCAAACCGGAGCGGGTTCCCTGCAACCCGAACCCAGACAGTCTAAGGGACTGTTGAGTATTGGGTTTTGTCTTAGCCCAAACTCCAACGGCCCATTTTCACCTTTCTTTTTTAGTTAGTTTTTCGTTATTTATTTTCAGCCATATGTTTGGATTGCTACTAGTCTAGCAGGTGACCACTTGTGGCCTGGTGGAGATGGAGATAGCTCATCTCTTCTATGGTTTTTAGTGTAGTGGGTTCGATACCCGTATTGAGCATTTTATTTCTTTCAGCATTTGCATTTTATTTTCTTTTAGCATTCCACTTTATGTTTATGTTTTTATTATACTCATGGTTAATTTATTATCTTTTAATTTCATCATTCATTCAAAACCATTTTAAAACTATAAAAATCATATTTTTCTCGATTCAATATCGAGCCCATTTTTCACACCCTTGTAAGTCGATTGCTTTTTAAGCATCGCCATCAACCTCACATAGCTTACTCTTGGGCTTTCTTACAATGAGCCGGTTCTCTTGCACTTACACTCATATTTCGCATCATTTTGTTTTTTGGGTCCGATTTAATTATTTCATGATTTTTTAATCCCCATTTGACAAAATGTACCCCACTCCCCCGATGTGTAATAATCTTGTACTGTTTATTTATTTATTTGCTTGACTGTTTAGTTAGCTACTAACACAAGAATAAAATCAACCATTTCCAAAAGATAAAAAAAAATATGACTCGATCCAACGTCGAGTATTTTCTCAATAAACAAATCAATTCATTTCGCCCTCCTATTCTTTTCCTTTTCTTTCAAACTTTCATTAAATGCTTGATTCAACGTCAAGCCATTTTCTCTAATAAAAAACTCAAAAATATTAATTCATAAGTCAATACTTTTTTCAATAAAGATGGAAGTGGAACGTGGTGTATACCACGCACTCCTGAGACTAGGATTCGAGATGTATATCTCGCCAATCCTAGCTTTCGCCATCATCCAATTTACCCACTTTGTTTTCTCAAACACTCATCCAAATCTTTCTCAAACATCCATCAATACTTGATCTAGGTCAAGTCATTTTCACAACAAAAACTCAAAATACCTAATTCTTATTTAACACTTTTTCAATAAAGGTGGAAATGGAACATGGTGTATACCATGCACTCCTGAGGTTAAGATTCGAGACGTATGCCTCGCCAATCTTAACTCTCGCCATCGCCTAAAATTGTCAATGCGGTTTCTCCAAACCCTTTCTCAATCAAATTCAAAACACTTAATTCTCTATTAAACACTTTTGCAAATAAAGGTGGAAATGGAACATGGTGTATACCATGCACTCCTGAGGCTAGGATTCGAGATGTATATCTCGCCAATCGTAGTTCTCGCCATCACTCAAAGCACATCCAACCAATCAAACTCTTTTTTCTCGCCGCCGTGCGACCAATCAAAAACCCTTTAAAATGAAAGATGTATTATCATAAGAGATACAAAACAATGTTTCAGATACGTTTGTTGAGTAGAGATAGATGACGCTTTTCCGAATGTAGATCCTAACACCTAAGTACATATTGCATGACAACTCTAGGGCAGAACTTCCCCATTTCTTTTAGACCTTTCTGTGCGTCTCCGATCCTGTGGCATGTCAATCCGTCCTATTGCAAAGAGGTAACTGCCTAAGACTCGATTCAGCGAGCTGCGACACCTACTGCTAGGACGTGAACACATTGCCCACTCTCCTTTGACACAACTGGTGTCCTCCTTTGTAAGTCCATGTTCAGATGGCAACCCCTATGTAGGGGAACTACATCGCCCTGATCCTCATACCAGATGAGGTACGTAAGCAGGAGGTCGTACGAGATCTCTCCGGGCACTCTCTTCCCTTTTTTTTTTGTGTGTTTGCTTGACAGCTAGCAGGCTCGAGTACCAGACTCCCTGTTAGCTTGTTTGTTCAACTTTGTTGTTGCTTCTGACGATTCAGCGTCCGGTTAAACCCTTTGTGTGTGTAGGAGTCTGACATAAGTCCAGCGATTGGCAGTTGGTTTCCTGTGTGTGTTTGTTGGTTCGGAGTCCGATATAAGTCCACCGATTGGCATTCGGTTTCCATGTTTGCCTGTTTGTGTGGAGTCTAACATAAGTCCAGCGATTGGCAGTCGGTTTCCTGCGTGTGTTTTGTTTGGCGTCCCTATGTAGCCGAACTACGGCAACTCTGATTCTCATGTTCAGATGAGATACGTAGGCACAAGATGCGATGTCTTGCCGAGTTTGACTAACAACTAACAACTAATCTTTGTTTGCTTTCGCCCTTGTTGCGATCCTTTCTCTCGCCCTCGTTGCGATCGAGACTTTCCTTTTCTCTTGCCCAAGTTGCAATCGAGACCCTTGTTCCCGTAGTTAGTTGAACTACGTTTTGCTCTGATTCTCATTCCCGATGAGATACGTAGGCATAAGACGCGGTGTCTTAGCGAGCACACATTTATCCTTAACCCTTTGGTAGCCGAGCTACGAAGACTCAGATTCTCATATTCAGATGAGATACGTATGCAGTGTATGCAACATCCGTGCGAGTCATTTTCTTTGACCCCTCTTTTAGTAAAATGTACATTAGATGTTACCTACACCCTTTAGACAAGAACAACAAGAGTGGATCCCGTAGAGTACTACGGATGCGTAGGGGTGCTAATACCTTCCCTTCGCATAATCGACTCCCGAACCCAAGATTTGGTTGCGAGACCTTGTCTTTTCCTTTCCTCTCTTCAGGTTTACTTCGAGCGTTTCCTTTCCCTCCTCTGGGATAAATAACGCACGGTGGCGACTCTCCTGTCTTTTTCTTTCGCCGGTTGTTTTTTCGCGCACTGTATTTTCGAGACTGCGACAGCTGGCGACTCTGCTGGGGACCGAACCCAGAATCTCTGGTTTCCCTAAGCGAGTCCCTCCTAGCTTTTGTAGATTTCTTGTTTGTTGGGTGTTTATGCTTTTGTACAGTCGTTTACTTTCCGCATTTACCTGCTTTACCTTATTGCATTCATGTACATATGCTTGCTGTATCTGTGGGTTGTTTGTTTGTTGGGTTGGGACTGTTCTATGAGAGGTAAGCCCACTACCCAGGCTTGAGTGTACACATAGGTGTTAGAGTGGATAGTCATGAGGCTTACGTGGTATGTTGCTACGTTAAGTCGTTCATGAGACCCACATTCCAGACGAGGTTTCTTTGGATATGTTTTGTCCTATGGGTGTTCCATAATGACAGATATTCCTTTAGAAATCGTCGACTCTGGTGACCATTTCCCGAGAACTCAGTCGAGGCCTCTCCTCTGAGACGTGGTTATGTTAGCTCTGGTGGGCGCATTCTCGCTACTCAATCCGAGGACCCCGAGACTGGGAACTTGCTTTAGGATATCCTGTTGAGGGGAGTCAGCAGAGGTCTTTTATCCCGTAATAATGCCAAACCTTCAGTGGTAAACGTATTATTCTCGACTGAAGGGCTGAAGCTGACAAACTTCTGTTCTTAGAACCTACTAGTGAGGGGTGGGCTAAATTCAGGAAACCTTGACCTCCAACCAACCCGGTTTTCTGGAGCAGAGTTTTGATCTTGTATTATATTCCTCAGTGGGTTTCTCTTCAGACAGTGCAACCCAACAGATGTTCAAGCGGAAACAGCAGTCCCGATTTCCATGTCACTGTATTGCATCACATCATTTTGCATTTAAATCATTCAACACATGTTTATCTATTCCCAGGGGCTGATATCTTCTTCTTGATTTTAGTCGGGGTTTTCTTCTTACACTGTTTATCAAATGTGAGACTGGAATCAAGGGGGTAGATGCCCTTTGGAATTGATAAACATGTTATTACATTTGCATATCCATAGCATGTCTTGCATAACAGGTACCGTTGCGGTGTTCTCATTTTGTGGGGTGTTCCATTAGCAGGATAGCTGATTCAGGAATTCACCGGTACGGTACCCGCAGAAACCAGCAGAAAGCAATGGAGGGTCTACAAGCAGAACTTGCCGAGATGAGGGTCCGCATGAACCAATTCATGGATGTGGTTCAGGGAGTAGCTCAGGGACAGCAGGAGATTAGACAAATGATACAAAGGAATCCCGCAACTACTCAACCAGAGGTTGTGACTGATCCTCCAGTTGGAGAGGTTAATGGATCGGGGCCTATCCCGATTCCACATAACAATCCTGATCAACAACCCATTCACGATGATCAAGATGATCAGTTCTTACTGCCGGAAGACTTTGGCATGGGCCATGGCATGGATCCTATGTTCAGGAGATTAGAGGAGAGGCTGAAGGCGGTAGAAGGACACAACCCCCTGGGGTAGATGTTTCTGACTTGGGATTGGTCCCAGGCGTGAGGGTCCCACCAAAGTTCAAAGTCCCAATCTTTGACAAGTACAATGGTAGCTCTTGCCCGAAGACCCATGTGCAAGCCTACTTCCGAAAGATGGTTGCATACTCTGATGATGAGAAGCTACTTATGTACTTCTTCCAGGACAGCCTAGCTGGGGCATCCCTGGAATGGTACATGAGGTTGGATAGAGCCCATATCCGTTGCTGGAGGGATTTGGCGGAAGCTTTTGTGAAGCAATACCAGTATAATGTAGACATGGCCCCGGACAGAACTCAACTCCAGAATCTGTCTCTTAAAAGCAATGAGTGCTTCAGGGAATACGCTCAACGCTGGAGGGAGACAGCTTCCCGTGTTCAACCTCCCATGTTGGAAAAGGAGATGGCCAACATGTTCATGAATACGTTGCCTGGACCTTACCTGGAGCGTCTGGTGGGGTGCAATGCCTCCAACTTTGCTGATGTGGTCTCTACCGGAGAGAGGGTAGAAAATTACCTGAAGACCTACAAGAGCCACAATGGAGGTGGATCTTCATCAGGAGTAAAGAAGCCGTTTATGGGAGGACAGAAGTCGAGGGAGGGGGGTGTGAATTCTGTGTCGTCATATCAAAACAGGAGGAATAATTTTCAAAACTATCATCAGCAACCGTATGTTGCAGCTGTGACTATTCCGGCTGCAGCACCACTACAACAACAACAACAACCACGGCATCAACAGAATCAATACCAACAACAACAACCACAACGTCAGCAAACTCAGTATCAACAACAACAACAGCCAGGTAACAGACCCACCTATCAACAAAGGCAAAGGATGATGGACCGGTGTTTCGACACTCTTCCGATGTCGTGCGCTCAACTGCTTGCTAATCTTCAACAGCTACAACTTGTGCAGCTACGCACTCTGGCTCCTCCTGTTGGTAGACTTCCGGTGGGTTACGATGCCAACGCTAGGTGTAGCTTCCACTCTGGGGCACATGGCCACAATATTGAGAACTGCAAAGCTTTTAAGCACGTAGTTCAGGACCTCATAGATTCAAAGGCTATCAGCCTTGCACCGGTTCCTAATGTCGTCAATAATCCCATGCCACAGCATGGTGGTGCAAATGTTAATATGCTGGAGGGAGAAGCCAAGTCTGTTAAGGATGTGTTGAAATTGAAGACCCCGTTGTGGGAAATTAAGGAATGCTTGCTGAAGGCCGATGTTTTCCCCGGTTGTGGGAAGGGTTGTTTGGATTGTGCTACACAGGGGAAGGGTTGCTTGAAACTGCAGCAGGGTATCCAGGTCTTGCTTGACAATGGTACCCTCCAAGTTGAAGACTTGTCTGCCAAAGAGCTTGCTGAAGGGGTAGTTGAAGAGGCATTTGAAGATGTTGTTGAAGAATTCACAGATGTTGTTCCTGCTGACTGTGTATTTCCCGTTGATGTATTTAATTTTTCAAATGTTGTTGCTGATATACCAAACAATGTGTCTGATTTTGATGTAACTGACATTGATTCCGGTGTTCCGGATGTTTTTGTTTCAATGAACGAGATTCCTGAGTATGACTATGATGTTGCTACTATCACCATCTTTTACCCGACTAATCAGATCAGTGTGCCAGAAGCGCAACCAGTGCGACCGGCCGCTATGACAATCACAACCCCTGGTCCTTTACCTTTCACAAGCAATAGGGCCATTCCTTGGCATTATGGGGGGAATGTATACACACACGATCATGGGGTGGAACGACCTTTGAAGGTAGAAGAGGGTCAAAAGTCTGAACTCGAAGTTGAAGGTCCCGCAGTGGACAATGTTGGTGGAATCGGGCGATTCACCAGGAGTGGTAGATTGTTCTCACCACCGGTTAGCCAAGCTGATAGTGCTGATGCCGCGGTTAAGGCCAAAGGCAAGCAAGTTGTAAATGAGGGCACTTCTGCACCCCGGACTGGTTCTGAGCCCACTTTTGCGAAGGATGTGGATGAGCTTCTGAGAATCATAAAAAAAAGCGACTACAAGGTAGTTGATCAGTTGGTTCAGACGCCGTCTAAGATATCCATTCTCTCACTCCTATTGTGTTCCGAGGCACACAGGGAGGCACTTCTGAAGGTCCTTAATGCTGCATATGTGCCTCAGGAGATCTCAGTAAACCAGCTAGAAGGGATCATTGCAAATGTTCATGCAAGCAACGGGTTGGGCTTTACTGATTCTGACTTGACACCAGCTGGACGCAATCATAACAAGGCTTTGTATATCTCAATGGAATGCAAAGACACCGTGTTATCTCACGTTCTGGTGGATACAGGTTCCTCTCTCAATGTGCTACCCAAGAGAGCCCTGTCAAGGTTAGAAGTAGAAGGTTTGATTTTGAAACCTTTCGATCTCATGGTGAGAGCCTTCGATGGTTCTAAGAGGTCGGTGTTTGGAGAGGTAGAATTGCCAATTCAGATTGGATCACAAACCTTCAACACCGTATTCTATGTGATGGATATCAGTCCCTCGTACAGTTGCCTTCTGGGTCGACCTTGGATCCACAATGTTGGGGCAGTCTCTTCAACTCTGCATCAGAAGATCAAGTTCCCAGTCAATGGAAGAATTGTCACCGTCTGTGGTGAGGAGGACATACTGGTAAGTAACCTGTCTACCTTCAAGTACGTAGAGGTAGAAGGTGAAATTCATGAGACTCTCTGTCAGGCCTTTGAGTCAGTTCAGATCAAGGATGCAGCTCCGGTGGAAGGGGTTAAAGCAGGAGCCCCTATCTCATCTTTCAAGCAGGCGCAAGCCTTGGTGGATTTAGGTATTGCTCCTGGTTGGGGACGTCTGGTGGAGTTACGAATGAAAGACGACAAGTTCGGGATTGGGTATCAACTAGCGCTGACTTCTACAACTTCAGCACTTCAGACTCGTCAGGGGCCGATTACTTTCTCCAGTGCTGGCGTCATCTAATATGGCCAGATCTCGGCGATCAACGATGAAGATGGGGATAGTGATTGCGACATCGACAACTGGGTGCGTCCGAGGATCCCTGGCGAAGTCATCAACAATTGGTCTTCCAAGGAAATTGTCCAAGTCACTCTTCTAGAGGAATAATTTTTCTTTGTTTTATTCATGCATGTCCAAGTCTTACGTTCCGCCCAGGGCGTAATGACTCATTGTAGGGCTCATCAATGTGAATACCTGCATTGTTTATCATAAATGAAGGACGTCTTTTCCATTCAAATATTTTGTTCATTGTCTTTCTATTTTTACAGTTTTCAAAATTTCAAAAGAATAAAAATATTTGGCAATGTTTTTTTTAGTTTTCACTCACTGTTCACACTCATAAGCACATACCATCACTCATGCAGATGCACATCACCGGATCCTATTGATAACGATTCTGCTATGGCTCGCTTCGACTTCGAAAACCCAATCTTCCAAGCTGAAGAAGAGGGTGATGAAGACTGTGAACTCCCTGAAGAACTTGCCAGACTGTTAAAGCAAGAGGAAAGGGTCATTCAACCGCATCAAGAGTCTACTGAAGTGATTAATCTTGGCACCGAGGACGTCAAGAAAGAAATCAAGATAGGGGCTGCTTTGGGAGATGATGTGAAGAAGGGGTTGATTGAACTGTTGCAAGAGTATGTTGACGTCTTCGCTTGGTCTTATCAGGATATGCCAGGGCTTGACACAGACATTGTGGTACACCGTTTACCTCTCAAAGAGGGTTGTCCTCCGGTCAAGCAGAAGCTCAGAAGAACAAGACCAGAGATGGCTGTCAAGATAAAAGAAGAAGTGCAAAAACAGTTGGATGCAGGGTTCCTAGCGGTTACCAATTATCCGCCATGGGTCGCAAACATCGTTCCAGTACCTAAGAAAGATGGAAAGGTACGGATGTGTGTCGACTACCGGGATCTGAACAGAGCTAGTCCTAAAGATGATTTCCCATTACCTCACATTGACGTTTTGGTGGATAATACAGCTCAGTTCTCGGTATTCTCCTTCATGGATGGCTTTTCTGGCTATAACCAAATCAAGATGGCACCAGAAGACATGGAGAAGACAACTTTCATAACCCCATGGGGCACCTTCTGCTATAAGGTGATGCCGTTTGGTCTGAAAAACGCTGGGGCAACATATCAACGAGCTATGGTGACTCTATTCCATGATATGATTCATCATGAAATTGAAGTTTATGTGGACGATATGATTGCCAAATCTCAGACAGAAGACGAACATTTGGTGAATCTGCAGAAACTGTTCGAACGGTTAAGGAAATTCAAGTTGAGGCTTAATCCGAACAAGTGCACTTTTGGGGTGAGGTCTGGAAAATTGCTAGGTTTTATTGTTAGCGGAAAAGGGATTAAGGTGGATCCTGACAAAGTGAAGGCGATACAAGAAATGCCTGAGCCAAGAACAGAGAAATAAGTTCGTGGTTTCTTAGGGAGGTTGAACTACATTGCAAGGTTCATCTCTCACCTGACAGCCACGTGTGAGCCAATTTTCAAATTGTTGAGGAAAGATCAGGCTATCAGGTGGAACGATGATTGTCAAAGGGCTTTCGAGAAAATAAAAGAGTATTTGCAGAGTCCTCCTATCCTCATGCCTCCAGTCCCAGGGAGACCGCTGATTATGTACTTGACAGTACTCGACAATTCCATGGGTTGTGTTCTCGGTCAACACGACGAGACAGGTAGAAAAGAGCATGCCATCTACTACCTGAGTAAAAAATTCACAGACTGCGAGTCGAGATACTCAATGCTTGAAAAGACATGTTGTGCACTTGCATGGGCTGCTAAGCGATTGAGACAATATATGATGACTCACACAACCTTACTGATCTCCAAGATGGATCCAGTCAAGTACATATTTGAGAAGCCAGCTCTCACCGGAAGGGTTGCTCGTTGGCAAATGGTACAGACAGAGTACGGCATCCAGTATACATCCCAAAAAGCCATCAAGGGGAGTATTCTGTCAGACTATCTTGCTCAACAACCGATTGAAGACTATGAGCCGATGAAGTTTGATTTTCCAGATGAAGACATCATGTTCCTCAAGATGAAAGACTGTGAAGAGCCAGTTGTTGGGGAGGGACCTGATCCAGATGAAAAGTGGATTTTAACGTTTGATGGGGCCGTCAACGCCAAAGGAAGTGGAATTGGCGCTGTCATTACTACTCCGAAAGGTGCCCACATGCCTTTCACCGCTCGTCTGACTTTCGAGTGCACTAATAATGAAGCTGAGTACGTGGCCTGTATCTTGGGTATTGAGCAAGCCATTGATTTGAGAATCAAGACTCTGGACATCTTCGGAGATTCAGCTCTAGTGATCAATCAAGTAAATGGTGATTGGAATACTCTCCAGCCCACTCTGGTCCCCTACAGAGATTACACGAGAAGACTGTTGACTTTCTTCACAACAGTAAAGCTGTATCATATACCTCGTGATGAGAACCAAATGGCAGATGCTCTTGCTACTCTATCCTCCATGATCAAGGTGGTTCGGTGGAATCATGCTCCTAGGATCGATGTTATGCGCCTTGATAGGGCCGCGTATGTGTTTGCTACTGAACTGGTAGTGGATGACAAGCCCTGGTATCACGACATCAAGTGCTTTCTGAAGAATCAAGAGTACCCTGCAGGGGCATCCAACAATGACAGAAAGACCTTGAGAAGATTGGCAGGCAGTTTCTTCTTAAACAAAGATGATGTGCTGTATAAGAGGAACTTCGACATGGTTTTGCTCAGATGCGTGGACAAACACGAGGCGGACATGTTAATGCAGGAAGTTCATGAAGGCTCTTTCGGTACTCATGCCGGCGGACATGCAATGGCTAAGAAATTGTTGAGGGCGGGTTATTATTGGATGACCATGGAATCAGATTGTTTCAAGTATGCTCGGAAGTGCCATAAATGCCAGATTTATGCTGATAAGGTGCATGTACCGCCGAATCCTCTGAATGTGATGTCTTTGCCGTGGCCGTTTGCGATGTGGGGCATCGACATGATTGGAAAGATTGAGCCGACTGCTTCCAATGGGCATCGCTTCATCCTTGTTGCCATCGACTATTTCACCAAGTGGGTCGAAGCAGCGTCGTTCGCGAATGTCACCAGACATGTGGTTGCCCGTTTCATTAAGAAAGAAATCATTTGTCACTATGGGATTCCCGAAAGAATCATTACTGATAATGGTTCTAATCTCAACAACAAAATGATGAAGGAGTTGTGCCAGAACTTCAACATTCAGCATCACAATTCTTCCCCCTATCGTCCTAAGATGAACGGTGCTGTTGAGGCAGCAAATAAGAACATAAAGAAGATTGTGCAGAAGTTGGTCGTTACATACAGGGATTGGCATGAGATGTTACCCTTCGCCTTGCATGGGTACCGCACTTCAGTACGTACGTCGACCGGGGAAACCCCTTACTCCCTGGTGTATGGTATGGAAGCAGTCCTACCTGTTGAAGTGGAGATTCTTCTCTAAGAGTCCTGTTGGATGTCAAGCTAGATGAAGCTGAATGGATTCGAACAAGGTTCAATGAGTTGAGTCTTATCGAAGAGAAGAGAATGGCAGCCATTTGTCATGGGCAGTTGTATCAGAGTCGGATGAAGAGAGCCTTTGATCAGAAAGTGCGTCCTCGTTGTTTCCAAGTTGGAGATTTAGTGTTGAAAAGGATCCTTCCTCCTCAAACGGATCACAGGGGCAAGTGGACTCCTAACTATGAGGGACCTTATATTGTCACCAAAAGTTTTTGATGGTGGGGCCCTAATGCTTGCAACTATGGATGGTGAAGACTTCACTTCCCCGGTAAACTCAGACGCAGTTAAAAAATACTTCGCATAAAATAGACCCGCTAGACGGTAAAAAGAACAGTCCAGGCAAAAATGGGCATCCCGACGAACCAAGAAAATGGAAAGGTTCGGGCAAAAGTTAGGGATTTAAAAATGAAAAGATAGTACACCCGGTAAGTTGAAAACCTGAAAAGGCAACTTAGGCAAAAATGGGTATCCCGGTGGATTGAAAACCCGAAAAGGGCGATCCAGGCAAAAGTTAGGGATTAAGCGAATGACTGCATTCTGAGTTAGTTCTGAATCCCATCTCATGTCAATGACTGGAAATTTTCGAAAGGTAGGAAACAGTCCAATCACCTTTTCAGAAGGCTGATCATCTGGAGGATCTTGAAGACGAGCAAGTCATAGCAGAATTGGAACCCAATAGAAATCCATTGCACATTGCCATTAGATTAATTTCCGTTTTATCTTCTTTGTGATTACCTCTTTCCAGAGATTGCTTCCTGATGTAAATGCCTATTCAGAGGCCATTCAATCAATAAAATCATGTTATTCAGTACATCTCTGTGTTCATTTTCATTTTACTGTTTTGTTTGCAAAAATGACGTCCGAATTTTTGATAAACATTGCATCATGAAACATAAGAGCTTTACAGGTACATGCTCAATGAACATCTAAAATTGCTGTAAATTTTAAGTACTTTGAATCGTCTATTCAGAACAGGTGCACTTGGGGCATTTCCTTAAGATTCCCAGCAGGTTCTCACTACTGTACTCCCCCAAGCGGTTGTTTCAGACTATACACTCCCTAGTAGAGTTAACAGTGCCAGACTGTATATCCCCAGCGGAGTTAACAGTGCCAGACTGTATATCCCCAGCGGAGTCGACAGTACCAAACTGTATCTTCCCAGCAGAAGCAGCTGCTCCTCAGAGTTCGATGCCAGATCGATGATCCCGATCCCAGATCGGTGATCTCTTTCCTGGAAGCATAACCTCGGTACCGTATCGGTGTTTGCTCCCCCTGCTGAGTCACCTCTCGTAGATTATGGTTGCCAGAACCACTATCGCTTTCCCCAACAACAGGTTTTCAGCGCCGTTCTCTCCCCAGTCAGAGTCTCGGTATCTCGTCATTGCCAGAACACCGCGCGGCCGGTCATTTCCCCACATAGTTCATTATGCTGTGCATCTCCAACAGTAGTGCCGGGGTCCAGAAGATTGTGATCATTTCCACAACAGGATTCCTTGCTTCGGCTTGGCATTTTCCCCAGCATTTCGCATCCCTGCATGTAGAATCATATTGCATTGCATTCTCCCAAATCGCGTAGCATTTCCATTTTCATGGAGCATTGCGCCATCACAAAATTCAAACATACGCATGTAAGCATAAAACATTCTCGGTATCCCAAGTGATAAGCCAGAAGTTTGTTTCCAGTGCTCAGACTGAAGGTTGTTCATGACTTATTATCCCCAGCATGGGTCGTCGGCCCACGTGCCGCCTCAATTATTATTGTTCCCTATTTCTGCCGATGCTGACAGGCATGAAGTTTCCGGTATCCAGACAGAAGTGGCATTCAGGCCAATTTTCCGGTATTCAGACCGAAGTGGCATTCAGGCCAATTTTCCGGTATTCAGACTGAAGTGGCATTCAGGCCAATTTTCCGGTATTCAGACCGAAGTGGCATTCAGGCCAATTTTCCGGTATTCAGACCGAAGTGGCATTCAGGCCAATTTTCCGGTATTCAGACCGAAGTGACATTCAGGCCAATTTTCCGGTATTCAGACCGAAGTGACATTCAGGCCAATTTTCCGGTATTCAGACCGAAGTGGCAATCAGGCCAATTTTCCGGTATTCAGACCGAAGTGGCATTCAGGCCAATTTTCCGGTATTCAGACCGAAGTGGCATTCAGGCCAATTTTCCGGTATTCAGACCGAAGTGGCAATCAGGCCAATTTTCCGGTATTCAGACCGAAGTGGCAATCAGGCCAATTTTCCGGTATTCAGACCGAAGTGGCATTCAGGCCAATTTTCCGGTATTCAGACCGAAGTGGCAATCAGGCCAATTTTCCGGTATTCAGACCGAAGTGGCAATCAGCCCAATTTTCCGGTATTCAGACCGAAGTGGCATTCAGGCCAATTTTCCGGTATTCAGACCGAAGTGGCATTCAGGCCAATTTTCCGGTATTCAGACCGAAGTGGCATTCAGGCCAATTTTCCGGTATTCAGACCGAAGTGGCATTCAGGCCAATTTTCCGGTATTCAGACCGAAGTGGCAATCAGGCCAATTTTCCGGCATTCAGACCGAAGTGGCATTCAGGCCAGTTTCCGGTATCCAGATCGAAGTGGCATTCAGGCCAGTTTCCGATTCTCAGATCGAAGTGGTGTTCAGACCAGATTTTTGGTGATCAGACCAACATTGATACTCTCATATTCCGATGCTTAGTGTTCAGACTAATGTGCGGCATTCAGGCCATGGGTATTCCTGTGTTACCATTTATTTTGGTATCCAGGTCAACTTTCTGTTTCGGTACTCAGGCCGATTTTCACCGTACCAGACGGATTTTTGAAAATTGAAAGCACAATAATGTTGCCTCTATGTAGAGGACTTCAGATCACACAATAACAATGAGAAACAAGCACTATACAAGTTGATTCGAAGAAAATAATAGTTGATGTAAACCTCTAATTTGCAGGGCTCTGAGTCACAATTCTTGGATGCTATTGCTTACAGTCCACACTATGGATCAAGGAGAAGAAGGTTTAGGAACTTTAAGATCTGAAAATTGATCAATGAAACCAAAGTTCAGATCTGAAAATTTTGAAGAAAATTGAGCTAGTTCCTTTAGTGATAGCTGAGGTTTCAGTTTAGCAGCAATTGGGGCACCTTAAGGTTGAAGAATTATGAAGCTATGGCATTGTATTTATAGGCAAGGCAATGTTGAATACATGATTTCAAATTTGCATGAATGGAAAGGGCCTCCATGCATGGGCCTGTACAAGCGCATGGAGGGCCCAATTCCAAATGGAATTGAAAGCTTATGCATGATGAAAGCAAAATGGACGTGCATATTGGATGGTAGTAGCTCATGCAATGCAAATTAAGTGATTTTCCAAAATTGTACTATTATGCTCAAGCTTTCGAAAATGCTATGCCAAAAATGGAAACACCACCTTATGATTAATGGTTGGAAAGCTTATTGCATAAGTATCATTTGTTATGTGTCATACCCCGATTTTGGCCCTGAATTTTTTCCCATCAATCGGTCATTTACATTTCCCTTCATTCCCTATCTCATTCTTCACACAATGCTTCTCTTTCTCTTCCTACCAACCTCATCATCCATGTAGCTCCACAAGCAGACTCAGAGCTTCTATGTCAATTCCTGATCAAACTCATTTCGAAGACCATGACACTGTTCGTTTGTTTTGTTCCAACGCCCTCAAAATCTCAGCCAAAAAGGGGTTATCTTCCTGAAGGAAAACAATTACATGCCCATTTAATAAAGTTTGGATTTTGTCATGTTCTTTCCTTGCAAAATCAGATTTTGAGTGTTTACCTTAAATGTAAAGAAACTGAAGATGCAGAGAAGCTGTTTGATGGATTGCCTGTGAGAAATGTTGTGTCGTGGAATATTATGATTCGCGGTATTATTAGATCATGCGATAATGAAAATGAATTGGATCGTAAGCAGCTGTGTTTTTCTTATTTTAAAAGGATGCTGTTGGAAATGGTGGTTCCTGATTATATAACTTTAAATGGTTTGATTTGTTCTTGTGCTCGGTTTTATGATGCTGAGATGGGAATTCAGTTGCACTGTTTTACAGTGAAAGTTGGATTTGATTTGGATTGTTTTGTCGGCTGTGCTCTTGTTGATTTATATGCGAAATGTGGTTTTGTTGAAAATGCTAGGAGGGTGTTTGTGTTGCTCCTTTTAGAGATTTGGTTATGTGGAATGTGATGATTTCTTGCTATACCTTCAATTGTTTACCAGAAGAGGCTTTTAACATGTTCAATTTGATGCGGTTGGATGTTGCGAACGGGGACGAGTTCACTTTTAGTAGCATGTTGAGTGTACTAAGTGATGATGCTTTGGGATATTATGATTTTGGAAAAACAGATTCACGGTCTTGTTCTGAGACAGTCGTTTGACTCAGATGTTTTAGTGGCTAGTGCATTGATCAACATGTATGCCAAAAACAAAATATAATTGATGCACGTAGAGTATTCGACGAGATGTCGATTCGAAATGTTGTGGCATGGAACACCATGGTTGTTGGGTGTGGAAATTATGGTGATGGCAATGAAGTTATGAGGCTTCTCAGAGAGATGCTTCGGGAAGGGTTTCTTCCCGATGAATTGACTATTTCCAGCGTCATTAGTTCATGTGGCTACGCTTCTGCCATTACCGAAACACTTCAAGCACATGCTTTTGCGGTTAAGTTATCGTGTCATGTTTTTTTTTATCTGTTGCCAATTCTTTGATCAGTGCTTATTCCAAATGTGGTAGCATTGCTAGTGCGTTTAAATGCTTTGAATTAACTTCACAGCATGATCTAGTTGCTTGGACTTCATTGATATGTGCATATGCATTCCACGGACTAGCCAAAGAAGCTACAGGTGATGTTTACATGTGGGACGGGAAGAAAGGTAAGGATAAGCCATTTGTTGCGACTCGGATGCCGGGTGTAAAGGAGGCTACTTCAGTTTCAGTTGGTGAAACACATTTATTAATTGTGGCTTCCCTGTATCATCCTATCTACCCTATCAACATGATTGATAATTCTCAGAAGCTCAAGTCGAGTGACATAAATAACATGGAGGAGTTCAACGAAGACATTTTATTTGAGGATACCAATTCCTATAATACAATATATACAGTTCAAAATGATAATCTTAGACAGAGATCTACATCCAGCTTAAAAAGTCTTTGTGAAAAAAGCAGCAGCAGAGTGTCTGCTGGAGCCACGGAATGCCATACAATTGCTTGAGATTGTTGATTCTCTTGGAGCAGATGATTTGAAGAAATATTGCGAGGACATTGTCATGCGCAATCTTGATTATATATTTTCAGTTTCAGCACATGCTGTAGCAAGTGCCTCACTAGATATTTTGGCGAGCCTCGAAGGGTTGTTAGACCAGAGATCATCCGAGGCATGGAGTTACCGTCGACTCCCTACTCCAACTGCTATACTCCCCGTCACCATTGACAGTGAAGAGGAAGATGAAAAAGTTCCTGATTCCGCTGGAGCAAAAGTTAACGGTGAATCCGGAAAGAAGGGCTATGTTGGGATCCACAGTTCAGGATTCAGAGACTTTCTTCTAAAGCCAGAGCTTCTACGGGCTATTGTGGATTCAGGATTTGAGCATCCTTCTGAAGTACAACATGAATGCATACCTCAAGCAATCTGGGGAATGGGTGTTTTATGCCAAGCAAAATCTGGAATGGGAAAAACTGTTGTTTTTGTTTTATCAACTTTGCAGCAGATTGATCCTATTCCAGGCCAAGTTTCTGCTCTTATTCTGTGTCATACAAGGGAATTAGCTTACCAGATATGCCATAAGTCTGAAAGGTTCAGCACCTACTTGACTGATCTCAAGGTTGTTGTCTTCTATGTTGGTGTCAACATTAAAGTTCACAAGGATCTGTTGAAAAATGAATGTCCCCAAATTGTTGTTGGTACACCTGGAAGAATACTAGCATTGTCCAGGGATAAGGACCTTTCTTTGAAGAATGTCAAGCATTTCATTTTAGATGAATGTGATAAGATGCTGGAATCACTTGACATGAGGAAAGACGTGCAAGACATTTTCAAGTTGACTCCCCACGATAAGCAAGTTATGATGTTTTCTGCAACGCTTAGCAAGGAAATCCGCCCGGTCTGCAAAAAATTTATGCAAGATCCCATGGAAATTTATGTTGACGACGAAGCAAAATTGACCCTTCATGGTCTTGTTCAGCACTACATCAAATTGAAGGAGGAGGAGAAAAAACCGGAAGTTGAATGATCTTCTTGATGCACTGGACTTCAATCAAGTTGTGATTTTTGTTAGTCGAGCAGCAGGAGTACAACCAAATTCCTTTACACTGTCTACCATTCTTGGAGCTTGCAATAAAATGAGGTCTGTTGCTCTAACTATGATGCTCCACGGACATATAAGAAAAACAAAAACAGCAAGCGATCAGAGTCACAGTCAAGTGTTGATCCCATTGCGGGTAAGAAGATACCGAAAAGTTTTTGCACAAGGGAAGTTACCTGTTTCCTCTTAAACAACTTCAATAAGACCAGAAATGAAGATTGGTTTCCTTGGTTGTTGTGGAACGAAAGTAGATTCTATTGATCATTACACCACTGAAATTGACAAGCTATCAAAAGAAATAGCTTTAGAGAGAGATAAGGTCACCAACGATCCTAAGACCACCAACTGCTGGCACTAGCTTCTCTCCATCCAACGATAAGATCATTACTGGCGTTGGCCTCATTGTCATGTATCCAATTTGCGGGAACTTAACATCTTTGAACTGGAACTATGCCTTGTATCGCCCCAAAAACGTCATAACGGTAGTGATAGCAGGCCCTGCAACAATCCTTAACAAAATCACACTCAACCTCTAAATCCTGTATGCATGATAATTTAAAGAAAATGGATAATGATTCCAATACCACTAGCCATATTACAGATGCCGTAGAAAGGTCGAGTCCCATTATATGTTCAAGTTTCCACAGTTGGTGATGTTGTTAAGAAGCTTGGTGTGAGAGCATGATTTCGACTATGACCAAGAGTTACTCTGCAGGGAACCGCCGAACCTGCGGAAACAGAACGAGTTTAAGGAAATGCATTAATTTGCCGGCTTACCGATGGAATTCGCCCATGATGGAATAGGCATCAAACCAGAGCAGTGATCAAAACCGAAACTGCTTTCGGAAGCTTACCATTTGTTATGACGTGGGCTGCCTCAAACCAGTACGCAATTGAGCGTTGTAGTCGGCACCGATCCTGCAACATTGCCAACAATGTGCATCAGTTAACACTGCCACATATCAGAACTATACGAACAATAGGATATCTGCATTGTCAAGGTTGGCTCATATGCCGTCTGATGCATCAATGGAAAGACCCTTACAACGTTCCAGGCAGAACAAGTGCGGCACCTTTTGGGGACCCAACAGGATTTTTTTTTGCAGGGATATATTGAATTCTATTATGATACAGGCCACGCAGAATAGCTATTTGAGGTCAACATACCAGTACTTGGTCAACATCTTATCATGGACTGATATGAGTCTTTACTGTCATCACAGAGACATTGATCTATCCTGAGTTGCCGGTAGTGTATGACAGGCAGCTACGAGGAGAAATAGTTAACTTCTTTAAAGCTGCAGTAGTTATAATCAACTGTCGACACCCACAGTTTTTTAGATATTATGGAGATTTGAAACACCAGAACCTTTTACATAGGAGCAATTTTCCAGTTTTGATTGCATTGGCAAGAAAACTGAAATTTGAGACAAAGGCGAAGATAGCTAATCAGTTCCAGGCACCAACAAACATAGACCCTGGAGTGGTGGATTATTTGGCTAAGCTTCACAATCTGCTATGAGCATGAGCAAATAGGCTCTATTGCAAGCTTGCAATCAACATTACCAAGCGCGTCAAAATCAAACCAAGCTCACCAATTTTCACTGCGGTAAAACACAAATTAAATTAGTCAAAAGCAGTAAAAATTCAAGAAATATCCCAATTTGGCATCCAGACAAAACAATGAAGAAGAAAGCGTGGCTCAGATTACCTGTTACGAATCCATACATCAAAGAGACCAATCCGATACTGAGCACAAAGAAAGTGCTTTGCAGGAACGCCTCTTTTGAACATCAAAGACCCCCTTGGAAACCCTAATCAAGGAACATAAATAGAGAGGGAGAGAAAATCAGTGGGACGACGGCGAAGGAATTTTCAAATACAAAAAACCTAATCCTAAAATACAAGAAAACCAGCGTTTGAAGAGGGGAAGGGAAGCTTCAAGCATTACCTGAGCTCGCCGTCACCGTCGAAGGTGAGCCTTTTGTTAGTTGTAAATTTACGTGTCGGGTTTTTGTTATCGTATCCACAGGGATTGTAAGATATCACCGCCGTTCGATGGTTGTATTAATCTTAGCTCAATGTAACAATAAGGTTTTGGTTGGTTGTCACGTTATCTTGCATAAAAAGGTAATAAATTGCGGTAAAAGTTATGGTTTGAATAAATGAGAAATATTGCCAGAGTTAGGGTTCGATGATCACTTTGCATGTATTTGTTCGGTCAACACTCTTATAAACTCCTTTAGATGATAAATCATTTCACAAAGTCCTCCCAATATGTTTCTCTCGAACACACATTGTGAGTTTTCCCATTTTGATCCATTGTTTCTCTCGAACACAATCTATCAAAATGACAACTTTTTGGTTCAACCTTATGGTGAACAAAATCATTCATTACTATCTCTAGCTAACAAACAAGATTGGATGAAAACCTAGGTCAAGAGTTGGTAAACATCTCTCGATCATAAACCAACACAAAGAGTTTTAAATAGAAACAAAGTTTTCATCATATATTTACCATTAAAGAGTTTACACATGAAGATCCTTACATTTACACACAAAGCTAGTAATCACCTACATCTAACCTTGACAAATGGAGGACTTAGCTACTCATTTTCATGGTAGCTTGGTCGGCAAGTTTCGGAAGAAGGTTGATCAACATCCAAGTCGGATAATCGATATTGGATGGGAATCCACCTTCTTTTTGTAAAAGATGGTTACAAGATGAAGAGAAATGAAAACTAGGGCATAAAAGCTCCCAAGAACAATGCTGGAAAATATCTCTAAGAAAGTACAAAAGTGGAAAAATGCTGTAAAAACTAGGTATGGTGCTCAAAAGTGGCACCTGCTACTTATAGAGTAGTACTGGGCTGTCATGCTCGTTAGGCGAGCAGAAAGGCTCGCCTAGCGAGGGTCTAATTGTGGTAACAAAAAGGCACCTGTGCCCAGAGAAACAGGGTCTGTTGAACTGTCATGTTCGCCTAGCGAACAAACCTTCGCCTAGCGAAGGACACGCTCCAACCTTCGCCCCAGCGAGGTTGAGAGGTTTTGCTACTGGAATGCTCGCTGGGGACTCGCTAGAGCTTCGCCTAGCGAGTGAGTGCTGGCTGCGCTTTTCACCAAAACTGAACGAACTCGCTACCACCTTCGCTATCAGCTCGCCTGGCGAATTTATTGACATTTTACTGGAGCTTTTCGCTGGGCGCTCGCCTAGCGAGCAGGCTTCGCCACAGCATTCGCCTAGCGAGCATGATGATGAATGCTTGTTTTTCTTTGGTTCCTTTGCCAACTTTCTTGTGTCTTAAATTTCAATTATTTCATGCCTTCTTCCTGCACAATAACACACAAATCAAAGGCACCAAGCTTGTTTATCAATGTAATGCATTTCATCTAAAACAAAGGTGATTTTGACAATTTAGCAAGGAAATAGAGTGAAAGATACCCTTAATTGATGGCTCAAATAAGCACTTTTGGGTATCTAACAACTCTCCCCAACTAGATTCTTGCTTGTCCTCAAGCAAAGTATGCCTCTTGAAGGACAAGAGGATTTGCTTTAAGAGAATGGTTTCTCCGAAGTTGGATAAACGGCTCAAACACAAGCGAAATCAGCATATACAAGTTTCCAACGGTTCGAATAAAATAATACACAAGAACTAAAACTTAAATCGCAATGCAAAATATTTATCTATCTACAACAATACTATTCTGAATGAATCATCCTATCTCTCCTCTTCGAATAAGGAATGAAGATTTTACGCGTTTGCAACCGCGGGAATAATCTCACTCTCTAACAAACAATGAAGAAATCAAATAGATTCATACAATGTCTAACAATTATAAATGGTACTGTGGAAGCATAAAGATCACTAAGGGCTTTTCGGTTGAAGCTTGGTTAGGTTAACAAACAAGGGTCATTTCTAAGGCCATTGAAATGAAAGTGCCGATGCAAAAGAGACATTCACAGTATTATTCACACATCTCGACTTTGTTTCATTTGTTTCTTATTTGAAACCTTCACAACACATATTTCACAACTCAATTTTTATTTTTCACTATTTTTCTTCCAAGCAAGCATTCATTTTCATTCTTTCTATTTTTGTTCTTTTCTTTCACATCAAATATACAAAACAGATGTTTCTTTTCTATATTTTCTATACATATATTTTTTTATGCTTGCTCGGTTTTTCTTTTCTTTTTCAAGAGTTGTGGTACTTACCGATTCTTTTTCGTTCTCCCCAACTTATTTCTTCCTCACCCTAAGTGAAAGCTCTTAACTTTTTACGGCAAAAGAACAATAATCAAGATTTTCCGGATTGTAAAAAAAAAGATTTTTGAGATCTCGCTTTATTTCAAGCCGAGATTCAACTGTTTAAGCTCAAAGGGGTTAACAAATACTCTCTCTGCTCACAGGTAAGTTGTTTTTGGATGTAGTTGTGCTCAAAAGAAAACAAGTGCCTTGATCATTTCTAATTGCTTCCACAATTTCACAATAATAACAGACAAAGCATGAATCACATGAATCAACAAAACTTATTAGAATCCAGCATTTAAGTGTACAATGGAGGTTTCCTCACAATTTGTGGTTTTAAGTTCTAGATGAAACATTCATTCAATTATGTTGCAAAAAGACAATATTCAATTTACCAAAAAGAGTAAAGTTCCTAATGCATTCTAAAATTCTAGCCGGAGGTAACCATGTACCTTAGCTTCATTCACTTGTTTATTCTTATCATTGTCATCCAAGCTCGGATGCACCTTCATTGGGTACTTCTTGAGGAGCAACCAATCTAGAAGGTTTGCCCCTTAATCACCCAAAAATTTATCAAACCAACAAAATTAAAAACATAAATAAATAACATTAACTGAAAATATAAATTTGTTCATGGGGGACAAAACACCCCAATAGTACAACACCAAAGTCAAGATACAAAATCCGAAAATACAAATAGAAATAAACATAAAAACTGAAAAGTACAAAAACTTAACCCTCTAAGGGCTCAGGACTCCTCCTCGCTACCGGCATCAGAACCGGTAGCCTCATCATCAACATCATCATCCTCCTCATCATCATCATCAGCAGCGCCCACCCCCTCACTATACACTGGCGTGTCCACAGGCCAGTTGGCGTTCAGCAGAAACTGCTCACGCGTCATCAAAGCATGAGCACCACTTCCTTGCAGCTGCAACCGCTGCATAGAGTCGTGCATATCTAACATGGCTCTCTGGGATGCCGCCATCCATTCCAAACTGTAATTGCACACAGCTTGGACGTATGGATCTAGTCTAGGAGTAGAAGTACCAGGACCATCAGAAGCCCGGGTACTTCCTGCAGCTGCACTGCCACTGGTAGTCTTCGGTCTACAATATTTGGCCACATACCGATCATCGATAGGTGACGGGATCCTTACCTGACCCCGAGACGGAAGTCTCACCCTTGCCTGAATGCACAAACTCATGATCAAGCACGAGAAAGCTAGGGGACAATTAACACGAGCCCCCGACTTTAGCCCGCTCTCGATCACGGACTTCAGCTCATTTGCGATGATCCTCGCGACATCGATCTCGACGTTGGTGAGGATAGAATGGACCAAATGTGCCACTGGGATCGGCACTGTAGAGGTGTGGGATTTAGGCTGGATGTTGGTCAAAACCAAGAGCAATATCAGTTGAGCCATGGGAGTCATGTCCTCCCGGTGATACCTCATTGGAACCCCAGATGGGTTCAGCTCAACAGATTTCCCTGGTAAAAGCAGGGCGGCAGTAATGGCAGGAACATCACGGTGAAGCCGTAGGTCAGTGTGGTATGCGTCCCTCTCTTCAGCTCCCAGCTGGAGCGGTTCCCCAAGGACTCGGTTGATGGCATCCCGATCAAATGCAATTGGACGCCCGACCACTTTAGATACCCAAGTAAAGGGCTCGTCGTCGTCGGGCAGTGCGTTAGCATAAAATTCCCGCACTGTAGCTATGTCGTAATGCTCTAAGAGATTAATCAACCGATCCCATTTCTTCGCGTCAATCAACCCGGCAAAATTTCTGTTAGTGCCCTGTGGGTTGATCAGGAATCGCTTCTCTGGAAGAATTTTCCGCTTCTCCAGAGAAATGTATCTGGCGGCCTGCTTCGGGCCGACAAACTTATCTTGGTCAAACTGGATAGGCACAGTCCGGGAAGTAGTCGCTCCCTTTCTTTTCTTAGCCGCTCCAGACCTTGACTCCATCTGCAAAATATGAGAGGAAACAACACACACCAAACAAACAGATTAGACATCAAAGCAATATTCAAAAGACTGACATGCTGACGCTGCTGCGCTAGCCTAGCGGTGGCAGCGAACGCTCGCCCCAGGTTCGCCTAGCGAGTGCTAGCGAACCTTACGGGTTTTGGGGTTTTTCAGCATGTTCAGAGATTCTCCCCCAAAACCCATACTCAAATGGTTCCAACATCAGAACCTAATGATATATCAAGTAAATAACCGTTCTATGCTATTGGGGATTACATATTTGCATTCAAAACCTAAAATCCCCAATTCTAAAATCTAAAATCCCAATTTGCAAAACCTAAATAACCACATGCAAACCTAATGTTTCCCATACTCCACTCATCCTAATTGCAATTCAAATTGGAAATATAAAGTTCAAACAAAAAGAAAATGTAGTAGGGCAAACCTTAGTTACAGTGATAGGTTGAAAATGTGAAGTGAGTAGGATTTGTAATCGACCGAGTAGGAAGAGAGTGTTAGTGAGAGAGATGCAAATGAGAGATTGTGGAGAGCTCTGGAAAAAAATGTTCTCAGCAGGGTTGCAAGACAGCAAAGTTGTGTTAGGGCAAAAATGAGTCCCCTGCTGAGTTTTTAAATAAGTGCTGTCATGCAGCGCTCACTGCTGCTTCGCCTAGCGAGCAGCTAGCGAATCAGCTCGCTACTGCCTCGCCTAGCGAACAGCAAGCGAGCATGACAGCAATTGCCTTTTCATAGGCAGCAATTCATGTTCATACAGCATGGTTTAAGCACAAAGAAACCCAACACAACACAACACAAAAAAAGCAGTAAATACTTACAATGTTGGGGTGCCTCCCAACTAGCGCTTGTTTAACGTCGGCTAAGCTCAACGGTGCGATGCTCACAGAGGAGCATCAAGCGGTAGAGCACAGCTCTCGCGATCCACATGACCGCCGAGATAAACTTTCAATCGTTGGCCATTCACGGTCCAACTATCTTTCTTGTCTATGTCTTCAATAACAATAGCCCCGTACTCCTTCACATCTTTCACCCGAAATGGCCCGGACCATTTTGATTTCAACTTCCCAGGAAACAATTTCAACCGGGAGTTGAACAATAGGACCAATTGTCCGGGCACAAATTCTTTGTTACGGAGCTTCTTGTCGTGATACTTTTTTGCCTTTTCCTTGTACAACCAACTTGAGTGGTATGCGGCATTGCGCATCTCTTCCAACTCAAGTAGTTGCACTTTCCTTTTTTCACCGGCCAACTCATTCTCAAAATTTAAAAATTTTAGGGCCCACAAGGCCTTGTGCTCCAATTCAACCGGCAAATGGCATGTTTTACCAAATACCAATTGAAAGGGAGTTAGGCCAATTGGAGCTTTAAAGGCCGTACGGTAGGCCCATAATGCTTCGTCCAATTTTTGGGACCACTCCTTTTTTGAATTAGACACGGTTTTTTCGAGGATTCTCTTAATCTTACGATTAGAGACCTCAACTTGCCCATTAGCTTGTGGGTGATACGGAGTCGTCACCCTATGCGATACACCGTAATATTTTAAAATAGTTTCCAAAGGTGCATTACAAAAGTGTGACCCTCCGTCACTTATCAACACTCGGGGGGTTCCGAAACGGGAAAATATGTTTTTCTTCAAAAAATTTATCACCGTTTTCGCATCCGCCCGAGGTGAGGCAATCGCCTCAACCCACTTAGAGACATAATCGACAGCAACAAGCATGTACTCGTTCCCATAAGAGGGTGGGAAAGGTCCTACGAAATCTATGCCCCAACAATCAAATACTTCCACTTCTTGGATATTTTGGAGAGGCATTTCATCTCTCTTACCTATCCCACCACTTCTTTGGCAACTGTCACAACTTTGCGCATGGGTATGTGCGTCTTTGAAAATAGTGGGCCAATAAAATCCCGATTGAAGAATTTTAGTGGCCGTTCTAACCCCATTATAATGTCCACCGTAAGGCGAGTTGTGACAATGCCAAAGGATGCTCTGGGCTTCATCTCCAGTTACGCATCTCCTTAATAGGTTATCACTACCCAACTTAAACAAGTATGGGTCATCCCAAACATAATACTTCGCATCCGAAAGGAACTTCCTTTTTTGGTTCGAAGTTAGGTCGGAAGGCACAAAACCACTAGCCTTGTGGTTTGCAAAGTCTGCAAACCACGGCCTAACTTGAACCTTAAACAGTTTTTCATCAGGAAATTCTTCCCGGATTTCCTTTTTAGATGCGGTAACCTCCACATTCACTAAGCGGGATAAATGATCCGCTACTAAGTTTTCCGACCCCTTCTTGTCTTTGATTTCTACATCGAATTCTTGTAACAAGAGGATCCAACGGATGAGCCTTTGCTTCGAATCCGGTTTGGTTAGCAGATATTTAATCGCCGCGTGGTCGGTATACACAACGACTTTAGACCCTATAAGATAAGACCTAAACTTTTCTAGCGCATACACTATTGCAAGTAGTTCTTTTTCCGTTATGGCATAATTTATTTGAGCCTCGTTAAGAACCTTACTCGCATAATGTATCGCATGAAAAGTTTTGTCTTTTCTTTGGCCAAGTACCGCTCCAACAGCATAGTCACTCGCATCACACATTAGTTCAAAATTTTCATTCCAATCGGGAGCGACTATTATTGGAGCGGTAACCAATTTTTCTTTTAAAGCCTCAAAAGCTTGCAAACAATCTTCGGTGAAGAGAAATACCTGGTCCTTGGCGAGCAAATTGCTCAAAGGCTTAACCACCTTTGAGAAGTCCTTTATAAAGCGCCGGTAGAACCCCGCGTGCCCCAAAAAGCTACGGATGCCCTTCACATTGATCGGAGGAGGTAATTTTTCTATCACTTCAACCTTAGCTCTATCCACTTTAAGCCCCATTCTAGAGACTTTGTGGCCTAGCACGATCCCCTCGGTCACCATGAAGTGACACTTCTCCCAATTAAGCACCAAATTGGTCTTCACACATCTCTCCAACACCGTCTTCAAGTTCGCCAAGCATTGACTAAAAGACCCACCAAATACCGAGAAGTCATCCATGAAGACTTCCATTGTTTTCTCTATCAGATCGGCAAAAATGGCTTGCACACATCGTTGGAAAGTCGTCGGTGCATTGCACAGCCCAAAGGGCATTTTTCGGTATGCGAACACTCCAAACGGACACGTGAAGGCCGTCTTCTCATGATCGGCCGGGTCAACCGCAATTTGATTGTACCCGGAGTAGCCGTCCAAAAAACAATAGTATTGTTGGCCCGATAGTCTTTCGAGCATTTGATCCATAAATGGGAGTGGAAAATGGTCCTTTCGAGTCGCGGTATTCAACCGCCTATAATCAATACACATTCTCCACCCCGTTGCAACTTTAGTGGGGATCAATTCGTCCTTGTCATTCCGGATCACGGTAATCCCCCCCCCCTTCTTCGGAACAAGTGCACGGGACTAACCCATGGACTATCCGAGATCGGGTAAATCATTCCCGCATCCAATAGCTTTACAACCTCCTTTCGAACAACCTCCTTCATGGTAGGATTTAAGCGGCGTTGTGGTTGAGCTACCGGCTTGAAATCCTCTTCCATCAAAATCTTGTGCATACAATAGGATGGACTAATTCCTTTTAGATCGGAAAGAGTCCAACCCATTGCTTCTTGATTTGTTTTTAGCACAATGATTAGACGGGCTTCTTCTTCTTTCGTCAAAAGGTTGCTTATGATGACCGGCTTTGCCTCGGTCTCATCAAGGAATACATATTTCAAAGTAGAGGGTAGCACTTTCAATTCAATTGGCGCTTTTTCGTCAATAACCTCCTTTTTCAAGTTTTCCTCCTCCACTTCCCATGGTTGTAGGTCGTCTAAACTATCAAGTTCCTTTAAGCATTCCTCAAGAGCTAGCTCTTCTTCAACAGTGAAAACCTCCAATGAGTCATAAAGAGCTAACTCCATAGGAGATATCTCATGAATATGCTTTGAAACCTCCATAATAGCGTCTTCGATCACATCGATGCGAAAGCTATCATTTCTATCTTTAGAATGCTTCATTGCCTCGAATAGATCGAATGTCACTTCCTCATTTTGAACTCTCACCTTCATTAAACCGTCATCAACATCTATCATCATTCGCGCGGTCTTCATGAACGGTCGGTCCAAGATGAGCGGAGCATCATCATCTTCCTCCATATCAATAACTATAAAATCGACCGGGAAAAAGAATTTGTCGACCTTCACCAAAACATCTTGGGCTACGCCATGAGGATGGGTCGTCGACTTATCCGCCAATTGCAACGTCATTCGGATGGACTTAATCTCAATGTTGCCAAGTCTCTTGATAATTGACAAAGGTATAAGATTAATGCTTGACCCCAAGTCAATAAGTCCTTTCCCGACATAGACGTCACCAATTTTAACCGGCAATGTAACTCTTCCCGGATCAACCTCTTTCTTAGGAAGCGTCCTTTGAATAATGGCACTACAGCTCGCATCAAGGACGATGGTCTCCGGTTCCGTATACCTCCGCTTTTTTGTTAGTATGTCCTTCATGAACTTGGCATACTTGGGCATTTGCTCCAAGGCTTTGGCAAACGGAATGTTGATTTGCAACTGTTTAAAAATATCCATGAACCGGGCGTAATGCCGTTCATTCTCCCTTTTGGACGGAGCATGAGGATAAGGAAGGTTTTGGATTGGAGTAGCGCTCACTACCTCCTTTCCCTTTGCAACTCTAGCACTCTTCCATCTAGGCTTTTTCACTACCTCCCCTATTACCTCATCACTTGTATTTTTCTCAATCTCCACACCTTTTTTCTTTTCAACTTCACCATTATTTGTATTCTTTTCAACTTCTTCCTCATCACTCCACACTCCTACTTCACCATCAACATTTTCCTCCAATATTTCCTCCTCAAATTCTTTCTCTTTCTCTCTTTGTTCACTCTCAACTCTTTTTTTATTCTCACTACCCAACTCCCTCCCACTTCTCGTCATGATCGCTTTACAATGCTCCTTAGGATTTGTTTGCGTGTTTACCGAAAAGGAAGGACCGGTTTGTTGTTCCGCGAGTTGCTTGGCGAGTTGCCCAACTTGAGTCTCGAGATTTTTTATGGCCGCGTCATTGCTCTTTTGATTGGCCATTGACATTTGCATGAATTGCGTCAATGTCTCTTCCAATTTAGAATTGACGACCGGCGGTTGTTGAGGTTGATACGGATTTTGGGGAGGGTTTTGACGGCTAGAAGAACCACCTCCATATCCTTCGTTATGATAATAGTTGCTTCTAGGTTGGAACCCTTGGTTCCCTTGTAATTGTTGTTGTTGATTTTGAGGGTGCGATTGATAAGGTTGTTGTTGTTGTTGTCTCGCTTGATAGTCCCGTTGATTGGCCATGTAGTTTACTTCGTCAAAACCGGGAGGTGGACAAAATCCGGTGTCATGTTCACCTTTACAAAGTTCACAACAAGCTATTTGTTTAGCTTTTGACGGTTCTCTTAACTCTTTGATTTGTTGCGTTAAGAGTTCCACTTGTTGTGAGATGAGCTTGTTTTGGGCAAGGATGGCATCGTTCGTCCCTAGCTCAAGCACTCCCGCCTTCTTCAAAGAATTTCCTCGACTTTGACTCTGAAGATCATTTAAAGCCATTCGATTTATGATGTTTGTAGCTTCTTCGGCACTTTTTGACAATAAAGAGCCACCCGAGGTAGCATCCAACAACGTTTTGCAGTTTGGTTGAAGTCCATTTTTGAAGATATGGATTTGAGTCATTTCATCAAATTCATGCCCTTTACATTTCCGAAGCATGGACTTGAATCTTTCCCACGCTTCATTTAATGATTCACTGGTTCCTTGTGAAAACACCGAGATGGCCGTCTTGGATTCCATGAACTGGTTATGGGAGAAGAATCTTTCGATGAATTTCTCTTCTAACACGTTCCAGTCTGTCATTACGGCTGGTGTTTGATCTAGGTACCAATCCTTTGCTTTACCGAGCAAAGCGTGGGGAAATAATCGTCTGAACAACGGAAGCTCCTGAGCCTGATCCACTCCGGCAGCCAATGTTATCTCATAAAATTTTGTGAGAAAAGCAAATGGGTCTTCATGGTCCATTCCGGTGAATGGACTTCCATATAATAAATTTAGAGTTCCCGTTTTCATCTCAGCTTGCCTTCCTGTGTGGTTGGCAAACTGAGCGGTGTTCCTTGGACTATTGATGCATGGAGTAGAAATAGGTGGTGGTGGTCGTGGCTCCATGTTTGGTATGAATGGTGGTGGATTTGTGGTTGAAGAACTTTCTCCTTGCTCTTGGCGTTGTCTAGCCTGTTGCCTCCTACGTCTCGTTTTCCTATTGAGCCTCCTTGCGGTTCTCTCGATCTCAGGATCAAAAAGAAGTTCGTCCACAGGGATTTGCCCTCGCATAAAACGTAAGCTACACACTAAACCAAACAGATTACAAGCACAAGTCAAAAATTCACAAGCTAAAACTTAAACAACCATTGCGATGCTCGCAATATCAATTTACAATCCCCGGCAACGGCGCCATTTTGTTAGTTGTAAATTTACGTGTCGGGTTTTTGTTATCGTATCCACAGGGATTGTAAGATATCACTGCCGTTCGATGGTTGTCTTAATCTTAGCTCAATGTAACAATAAGGTTTTGGTTGGTTGTCACGTTATCTTGCATAAAAAGGTAATAAATTGCGGTAAAAGTTATGGTTTGAATAAATGAGAAATATTGCCAGAGTTAGGGTTCGATGATCACTTTGCATGTATTTGTTCGGTCAACACTCTTATAAACTCCTTTAGATGATAAATCATTTCACAAAGTCCTCCCAATATGTTTCTCTCGAACACACATTGTGAGTTTTCCCATTTTGATCCATTGTTTCTCTCGAACACAATCTATCAAAATGACAACTTTTTGGTTCAACCTTATAGTGAACAAAATCATTCATTACTATCTCTAGCTAACAAACAAGATTGGATGAAAACCTAGGTCAAGAGTTGGTAAACATCTCTCGATCATAAACCAACACAAATAGTTTTAAATAGAAACGAAGTTTTCATCATATATTTACCATTAAAGAGTTTACACATGAAGATCCTTACATTTACACACAAAGCTAGTAATCACCTACATCTAACCTTGACAAATGGAGGACTTAGCTACTCATTTTCATGGTAGCTTGGTCGGCAAGTTTCGGAAGAAGGTTGATCAACATCCAAGTCGGATAATCGATATTGGATGGGAATCCACCTTCTTTTTGTAAAAGATGGTTACAAGATGAAGAGAAATGAAAACTAGGGCATAAAAGCTCCCAAGAACAATGCTGGAAAATATCTCTAAGAAAGTACAAAAGTGGAAAAGTGCTGTAAAAATTAGGTATGGTGCTCAAAAGTGGCACCTGCTACTTATAGAGTAGTACTGGGCTGTCATGCTCGCTAGGCGAGCAGAAAGGCTCGCCTAGCGAGGGTCTAATTGTGGTAACAAAAAGGCACATGTGCCCAGAGAAACAGGGTCTGTTGAACTGTCATGTTCGCCTAGCGAACAAACCTTCGCCTAGCGAAGGACACGCTCCAACCTTCGCCCCAGCGAGGTTGAGAGGTTTTGCTACTGGAATGCTCGCTGGGGACTCGCTAGAGCTTCGCCTAGCGAGTGAGTGCTGGTTGTGCTTTTCACCAAAACTGAACGAACTCGCTACCACCTTCGCTATCAGCTCGCCTGGCGAATTTATTGTCATTTTACTGGAGCTTTTCGCTGGGCGCTCGCCTAGCGAGCAGGCTTCGCCACAGCATTCGCCTAGCGAGCATGATGATGAATGCTTGTTTTTCTTTGGTTCCTTTGCCAACTTTCTTGTGTCTTAAATTTCAATTATTTCATGCCTTCTTCCTGCACAATAACACACAAATCAAAGGCACCAAGCTTGTTTATCAATGTAATGCATTTCATCTAAAACAAAGGTGATTTTGACAATTTAGCAAGGAAATAGAGTGAAAGATACCCTTAATTGATGGCTCAAATAAGCACTTTTGGGTATCTAACACCTTTTCAACCGCCTTTGCCTCTATTTGCATGTAGAGCGAAGTTTGAGAGAGAGAGGATTGAGGGCGAGAGAGATACGTTGAGTCGAGATAGAGAGAGCGCGATTGAGAGGGTTTTGGGCGATTTTGAGAGAATGTGGAAAGTTTCTACACCTGGATGAGGATCTCGTTCTGATTTCTCTTAACGGAGAAGAACCGAGTTTTAAGTTTCAATATTTGATTTTCCCAAGTTTTCCATTGATTTGAGCCTTTAAGATTTTCCTTTGGATTTTGATATATGTGTTGTGTTTCCCTTTATCCATTGGCTTTTGGGTTTTTTCCATTGAATCCCACCGTTTTCCCATTTAAGCACCGCCCACCAGCCATTAATGAGAATTTTATTCTCCTCTGCTCATCATCAAAAATTCACGTGGTTGGAGTGTTGTTCCATATCTCTAGTGCCACCTCACTGGGGGCCAAACCGGAGCGGGTTCCCTGCAACCCGAACCCAGACAGTCTAAGGGACTGTTGAGTATTGGGTTTTGTCTTAGCCCAAACTCCAACGGCCCATTTTCACCTTTCTTTTTTAGTTAGTTTTTCGTTATTTATTTTCGGCCATATGTTTGGATTGCTACTAGTCTAGCAGGTGACCACTTGTGGCCTGGTGGAGATGGAGATAGCTCATCTCTTCTATGGTTTTTAGTGTAGTGGGTTCGATACCCGTATTGAGCATTTTATTTCTTTCAGCATTTGCATTTTATTTTCTTTTAGCATTCCACTTTATGTTTATGTTTTTATTATACTCATGGTTAATTTATTATCTTTTAATTTCATCATTCATTCAAAACCATTTTAAAACTATAAAAATCATATTTTTCTCGATTCAATATCGAGCCCATTTTTCACACCCTTGTAAGTCGATTGCTTTTTAAGCATCGCCATCAACCTCACATAGCTTACTCTTGGGCTTTCTTACAATGAGCCGGTTCTCTTGCACTTACACTCATATTTCGCATCATTTTGTTGTTTGGGTCCGATTTAATTATTTCATGATTTTTTAATCCCCATTTGACAAAATGTACCCCACTCCCCCGATGTGTAATAATCTTGTACTGTTTATTTATTTATTTGCTTGACTGTTTAGTTAGCTACTAACACAAGAATAAAATCAACCATTTCCAAAAGATAAAAAAAAATATGACTCGATCCAACGTCGAGTATTTTCTCAATAAACAAATCAATTCATTTCGCCCTCCTATTCTTTTCCTTTTCTTTCAAACTTTCATCAAATGCTTGATTCAACGTCAAGCCATTTTCTCTAATAAAAAACTCAAAAATATTAATTCATAAGTCAATACTTTTTTCAATAAAGATGGAAGTGGAACGTGGTGTATACCACGCACTCCTGAGACTAGGATTCGAGATGTATATCTCGCCAATCCTAGCTTTCGCCATCATCCAATTTACCCACTTTGTTTTCTCAAACACTCATCCAAATCTTTCTCAAACATCCATCAATACTTGATCTAGGTCAAGTCATTTTCACAACAAAAACTCAAAATACCTAATTCTTATTTAACACTTTTTCAATAAAGGTGGAAATGGAACATGGTGTATACCATGCACTCCTGAGGTTAAGATTCGAGACGTATGCCTCGCCAATCTTAACTCTCGCCATCGCCTAAAATTGTCAATGCGGTTTCTCCAAACCCTTTCTCAATCAAATTCAAAACACTTAATTCTCTATTAAACACTTTTGCAAATAAAGGTGGAAATGGAACATGGTGTATACCATGCACTCCTGAGGCTAGGATTCGAGATGTATATCTCGCCAATCGTAGTTCTCGCCATCACTCAAAGCACATCCAACCAATCAAACTCTTTTTTCTCGCCGCCGTGCGACCAATCAAAAACCCTTTAAAATGAAAGATGTATTGTCATAAGAGATACAAAACAATGTTTCAGATACGTTTGTTGAGTAGAGATAGATGACGCTTTTCCGAATGTAGATCCTAACACCTAAGTACATATTGCATGACAACTCTAGGGCAGAACTTCCCCATTTCTTTTAGACCTTTCTGTGCGTCTCCGATCCTGTGGCATGTCAATCCGTCCTATTGCAAAGAGGTAACTGCCTAAGACTCGATTCAGCGAGCTGCGACACCTACTGCTAGGACGTGAACACATTGCCCACTCTCCTTTGACACAACTGGTGTCCTCCTTTGTAAGTCCATGTTCAGATGGCAACCCCTATGTAGGGGAACTACATCGCCCTGATCCTCATACCAGATGAGGTACGTAAGCAGGAGGTCGTACGAGATCTCTCCGGGCACTCTCTTCCCTTTTTTTTTTTTGTGTTTGCTTGACAGCTAGCAGGCTCGAGTACCAGACTCCCTGTTAGCTTGTTTGTTCAACTTTGTTGTTGCTTCTGACGATTCAGCGTCCGGTTAAACCCTTTGTGTGTGTAGGAGTCTGACATAAGTCCAGCGATTGGCAGTTGGTTTCCTGTGTGTGTTTGTTGGTTCGGAGTCCGATATAAGTCCACCGATTGGCATTCGGTTTCCATGTTTGCCTGTTTGTGTGGAGTCTGACATAAGTCCAGCGATTGGCAGTCGGTTTCCTGCGTGTGTTTTGTTTGGCGTCCCTATGTAGCCGAACTACGGCAACTCTGATTCTCATGTTCAGATGAGATACGTAGGCACAAGATGCGATGTCTTGCCGAGTTTGACTAACAACTAACAACTAATCTTTGTTTGCTTTCGCCCTTGTTGCGATCCTTTCTCTCGCCCTCGTTGCGATCGAGACTTTCCTTTTCTCTTGCCCAAGTTGCAATCGAGACCCTTGTTCCCGTAGTTAGTTGAACTACGTTTTGCTCTGATTCTCATTCCCGATGAGATACGTAGGCATAAGACGCGATGTCTTAGCGAGCACACATTTATCCTTAACCCTTTGGTAGCCGAGCTACGAAGACTCAGATTCTCATATTCAGATGAGATACGTATGCAGTGTATGCAACATCCGTGCGAGTCATTTTCTTTGACCCCTCTTTTAGTAAAATGTACATTAGATGTTACCTACACCCTTTAGACAAGAACAACAAGAGTGGATCCCGTAGAGTACTACGGATGCGTAGGGGTGCTAATACCTTCCCTTCGCATAATCGACTCCCGAACCCAAGATTTGGTTGCGAGACCTTGTCTTTTCCTTTCCTCTCTTCAGGTTTACTTCGAGCGTTTCCTTTCCCTCCTTTGGGATAAATAACGCACGGTGGCGACTCTCCTGTCTTTTTCTTTCGCCGGTTGTTTTTTCGTGCACTGTATTTTCGAGACTGCGACATTATGTTGATCAAAACTCCATTTGGGCCTTGGAAATTGATGAAAAATGTCCATGAAGTGTAGGGTGCAAAACATGCATATGTGAAATTTTCAAAATTTGCCAAAGTTCAAGCCCTTCTGTCTCAATGATGAAAGCTCCAAACGATAAAAGCTTCAACATCAAAGTTGTAGATATTTTCAAGGCAATCAATTTGGACTTAAATTTTGCATCATTTGGATTTTTGATGAAGAAGGTATGGGCACTTGAAGTTGGACTTTTTCATATTTCAATGCATTTGGTTCAAAGTGACCTATAATGTCTTGCATTATCACATGTATTTATTTTGAGATTTTGAAATTTTTCTCAACATAACATTTGAAGTAGACATATTAAGATTTCCAATGAATTTGATCTCACCTCAAAATCATGCAAAATGAAGGAGTTATGTCCTTGGGAAGTTGACCCAAAATTAGGGTTTCAGTCAAAATGACCTATAATGTCTTGGAATGGATGGTGACCTTCCAAGCTTCAAATCAATTTTTGATGAACACGAAAGTTGTTCATATGGTTCTTAAGAACATTTTTGCTCTTGGGGTCATCTCCATTTGACAAACACATATAAAGTTAGGTCTTAGTGTATTTCAAAATAGTCAGATGAATTAACTGATCAACTTCTCAAGCCCAAACCTCATATCTTGATGAATTGATGATTGAGGATACTCAAGTAAGTTCAAATATGCATTAAATGATGAATTAAGGAACTTACCTTGATTGTATTTGACCATGGGTTGAGGTTGCTTCATGAGCAAGGCACAACTGATGAATAGATGAATTAGGGTTTCCTTGGGAAACAAGCCTCAAGCCCTTTGATTTGCTTTGGTCAAAATGATGAATTGAGAAATTTGGGAGGCATATTTTATGGATGAGCTTTGGGAACCATTTCCATGCTTTCTTTCATCTTCTCTTGGTCATATGAATGCACATAGGATCTCCTAAAAGCTTTAGACCTTGTGACTGCTCAAGCTACAAACAAGAGATGTTAGTGACATATTTTTGTGCTTTTGGTTAGTAAATAAAATGAGACAAGCAATAATACACAATTAAAGCATGCTTGGTGATCTCAAACCAACTCTCAAAAGATCCCACCCAATAGTAAAGGAGCCAAGATGCTCATGATCCTTGAGGCAATGCAAATGCAATGTTATGATGCCATGAGGGATCTTAGGGTCAAAATTGGGGTCTTACAGATGCCCCTATTTAAGGTCATTCTATCCGGAGAAGTGAAGGTTAAAATCTTCGTCTCGACGAGGTAGAATGGGCTTAAATAATAACAAAGAGACGAATTATGGTCCCTAAGAGACCTCATGATGCAAATGTATGTATGCAAAAGGTAATACTCTGTGGAGATATATGTCCATAAAGAGAAAAGAAATCAGGAGAAACTGATAATCCATATGAGTAATACACTCCATGGGACAGAGACTCTAGGGACTCTAATGGGGATAAAAATGGTAATAAAATGTGTGAGCAGATCACGACTTAAGACTTGCAGAGAGACGCGAGGGGAATTCCATGAAAATAAATCAATGGAAGGACTCGAGCTGACTCAAAGATGCATGTATTGGGGAATATGTCAATACAGCAAAATTATCCACAAAGGATACTTCGGATGAAAAATACGGACTCAGATGGGGGAAAATCCACTAAGAGAGTTACCGGGGAATGTCCAAACAGGACTCATCTGAGGAAACAACAAGATGATGTATTACCGGTTACTGGGTAATAAGCTCAAGGAGACATGTGATCATAACACCGGTATAAGGGTGAGAGAACCACACGCTTGGGGAGAATGAGTATCTAAGACCGGTATGAGGGTGAGAGATATCAATATCCCAAAATCATATAAGGAAGACCTAAAAAGGTATATTTTGACTCAAGAGATCTGACTCCACAGGGGACAAAAATTCATAATAGGAAGCAGAAAGGAAGGAACACCAAGGATACCAATTAATGGGCATATAATAGGTGACCGACCAAGCGTGAATTGGGGAATATTTCCAAGACACTCATCATCCTAAAGGAGGGCTAAAAAGCAAACTCGATTATAGGATGGACATTCGATTCCGTAAAAAAGGGGATACGAATCTTACTCGACTGGGGAAGACCAAAAGACTTCGACCAAAGAGCGCATGAGATATATTATCTATTACCGTCAAAACGTAGATAACATACTCGCATGGAAGATTATCGACAACCGGTTACTGGGTTAATAAAGGATAAATCGACCGAAAAGAAAGGACATCAGGATACCGAAGATATAAAATGATGACCAATCAAAGGGATAAACAATCATTACCAACCAAAGGTAAATGAAAGATGACCCGTTGGGGATACATTGACAAAGACAATGATCCGGGAGATATATCACTGGTTACTGGGAGATATACTCAAAAGGTGAAGGAATATCAATACTGAATATTGGACAAAGATAAACGTCGAATAGGGGATTACATCTACCAAATATTAGGTAGAAAACCACGGAAAAGTAACCGTCATCGGTTAGGACGAACAAAATAAGGTTAACTCTGCAAGGGGATAAAAAGGGGTTTACAACTACCGGTATGAGGGTAGAAAACCACAAAAATAGGACTTATAACTATCGGTTACTGGGTAGAAGGCCACAGAAGCTCCGCCCGGAAAAAGATGGACAATTACTGGTTACTGAGCAATCATTCATCTAGACTCCAGGGAAGTGCAGGGAAAATCGCAAGGAGTCAATCTAGGAACAAACTAGAGAGACACAATGAAACAAGACTCATCCCCGTGAGGATATAACTCAGGGGGAACTCCATCCCAATATATGTGTTGGGAGGAAACAGAAACAACAATCATCCACGAGGACATAACTCAGTGGGGAATATGGAGGAAAGGATAAACACTTTCTGCTTATGGGGCTGACTCTACATGGGGAGATCAGACATAAACATCTGCTTGGAGAAATATGTATCACCAAATAGCAGGAGACAACGAACAAAGATATATGGCAAAGAATTCAACATGAATATCTGGATGTCAAGCTTATGCATGTATATGCATGGTTTATGTATGATGAATGCTGACAAACAGACATATCTAACACAAACATGTCCAAGAATCCATGGACAAGTATCCGGTACTACATATCGGGAGAGAAAGCCAGGCCTACTAGAAAACATCCAATCTGATGGGGACAAAAGATACCAGGAAACAAAGATCTCTGCATGTAAGGAGAAATCAGTTACTCCAGCTGAGGACATGATCAACAGACAGATAAAATATGCCGTAGAAGCAACTATACTATGGAAATTATCATAGGGAAAGATGGAACTCTGTGGGGAACAACCACCAATCAGAAGGTTCCCATGTCACCACGTGTCTTTCACTGCTGAAGAAATCAACATCTCCCGAGGCGGAAGGGACACTACTCCCCTGAGTAAGGATAAACATCTCCATCAATCACTCTGCTCGGGAGGAAACCGCCAACGGGCTCTGATCAGACAAATGCTGGAGATATTCTGATGGTGACCATACTGGGGAGTAAGAGTGGGATTAACCCTATCGAGGATGGTCGAGGAGTAAAATTGCTGGAGATCCAAAGTAGACAAGTCCCTGTTGAAGTGAGAAAGATGTACGATATCCATGCAAGGCAAATGGAAGCATCTCATGCCAATCTTTGTACGTACCAACCATCTTCTGGACAATCTTCTTGATATTCTTATTAACAACTTCAACAGCCCCATTCATCTTGGGTCTATAAGGAGAAGAATTATGATATGCAATCCTGAACTCGCTACACAGCTCTTTCATCATCTTGTTGTTCAAGTTAGATCCATTATCAGTAATGATCTTATTTGGCACACCATAACGACATATGAGTTGATTTTTGATAAACTTCACAACCACCTGCCTGGTTATGTTTGCATATGACACCGCTTCAACCCATTTGGTGAAGTAATCAATAGCTACGAGAATGAATCTGTGACCGTTGGATGCTTTCAGCTCTATCATGCCAATCATGTCAATTCCCCATATGGAGAAAGGCCATGGTGATGAAATCACATTCAAAAGTGTCGGGGGAATATGAATCTTATCAGTACAAATCTGACACTTATGGCATTTCTTCACGTATTTGCAGCAGTCAGACTCCATTGTCAACCAATAGTAGCCTGCTCTCAACATCTTCCTAGCCATGGCATGTCCATTGGAATGAGTACCAAAGGAACCCTCATGGACCTCAGTCATTAACATGTCCGCTTCGTGTCTATCCACGCATCTGAGCAGAACCATGTCAAAATTCCTCTTGTAAAACACATCGCCATTGAGGTAGAAACTACCTGATAATTTCCTCAAAGTGTCCCTATCTTTCATAGATGCCCTAGGCGGGTAAATCTGGCTCTGAAGAAAACATTTGATGTCATAATACCATGGCTTATCATCTTGCACCTCTTCTACTGCAAACACATGAGCTGGTCTGTCCAAGTGCATCACAGTGATATTGGGAACCTTATTCCAGAGTCTCACCATAATCATTGAAGCAAGTGTAGCAAGTGCATCTGCCATCCGATTTTCATCTCGAGGAATATGATGGAAGTCAACCTCAGTAAAGAATGTTGAAATCCTCCTCGCATAATCTCTATATGGGATGAGGCCAGGCTGATTCATCTCCCATTCACCCTTAATCTGATTAACAACAAGGGTCGAATCACCATAAGCATCAAGATGCTTGATCCTAAGATCAATTCACTCTTCCAATCCCATGATACAGGCCTCATACTCAGCCATAATATTCGTGCATTTGAAAGTTAGCCTTGCTGTAAAAGGAAAATGTGTGCCCTGAGGAGTAATAATCACTGCCCCAATACCATTTCCATATTGATTTATAGCGCCATCAAACACCATGCTCCAACGAGAACCAGGCTCCGACCCTTCGTCGAGCGTAGGCTCGTCGCAATCTTTCATTTTCAAATACAGAATCTCCTCATCTGGGAAGTCATACTGAACTGACTGATAATCCTCAATTGGTTGATGTGCCAAGTGGTCAGCCAAGATACTACCTTTTATCGCCTTCTGAGCTCGATACTCAATATCATACTCAGATAACAACATCTGCCAACGGGCAATCCTCCCAGTTAAAGTAGGCTTCTCAAAGATATACTTGATTGGATCCATTTTGGATATTAACCAAGTCGTATGATTCAACATATACTGGCGTAAGCGCTTAGCAGCCCAAGCCAAAGCACAACATGTTTTCTCAAGCATCGAGTATCAGGACTCACAATCGGTGAACTTCTTACTCAGGTAGTAGATAGCATATTCTTTCTTCCCTGTTTCGTCTTGCTGACCAAGGACACAATCCATTGAATCTTCAAGAACTGTCAGATACATAATCAATGGTCTCCCTTCCACAGGTGGAGACAGAATTGGAGGCTCAGACAGATACTCTTTAATACTGTCAAAGGCTTTTTGGAAATCCTCGGTTCAATCATGAGACTGATCTTTCCGAAGGAGCTTGAATATCGGCGCACATGTGGCAGTCATATGGGATATGAATCTGGAAATATAATTCAAGCGGCCAAGAAAACCTCGGAATTGCTTCTCAGTTTTGGGCGCAGGCATCTCTTGTATTGCTTTGACCTTGGCAGGATCAACTTCAATACCTCTCTCGCTGACAATAAAGCCCAATAACTTGCCAGAACGGACTCTAAATGTACACTTGTTAAGATTCAGATGAAGCTTATACTTCCACAAACGCTGAAAAAGCTTCAACAAGTGCCCTACATATTCAACTTCCGTTCTTGACTTTGCAATTATATCATCAACATAAACCTCGATCTCCTTGTGCATCATATCATGAAACAAGGTAGTCATAGCTCGTTGATACGTGGCTCTGGCGTTCTTCAAACCGAAGGGCATCACTCGATTACAGAATGCTCCCCAAGGTGTGATGAATGTTGTCTTCTCCATATCCTCGGGTGCCATTTTAATCTGATTATATCCGGAAAATCCATCCATAAACGAGAAGACATTTTATTTAGTTGTACTATCTACCAACATATCAATATGTGGTAGAGGAAAATCATCTTTCGGACTAGCTTTATTCAAGTCTCTATAGTCCACACACATTCGTACTTTTCCATCTTTCTTAGGAACGGGCACAATATTGGCCACCCATTGAGGATATGTAGAAGTCACCAGAAACCCCGCATCAATTTGCTTTTGAACTTCTTCTTTGATCTTCACTGCCATATCAGGATGAGTTCTTCTGAGCTTCTACTTCACAGGCACGCACTCAGGCTTCAAAGGCAGGAAATGTTGCACAATATCAATATCCAGACCAGGCATGTCTTCATATGACCAGGCAAAGACTTCGACGTATTCTCGTAGCAACTCAATCAACCCCTTCTTAACAGATTCTTCTAGGAGTGCCCCAATCTTCACTTCTCGCACACAATCTTCAGACCCTAAGTTGACTGTTTCCAGATTCTCGAGATGTGGCTGAATGATCTTCTCTTCATGCTCAAGTAGACGGGTGATCTCGTTAGGAATCTCTTCAACATCATCTTCTTCGGCCTCAAATATAGGGAACTCAAAGTTGGGAGATGGTGTTGGATCATTATGTTCAATGGGTTTGATCAACCTGCATAATGATTTTGGGTATAAAGAGATTTTAGAATTCAAAAAAGGCAAATCATTATGCAGATGAAAAGATTGATTTTATTCTATTTTTTAGGGTTTTATGTGATCACCAATTTCATGCAAAAAGCAAAAAGGGAAAATAATTGGAAAACAAACATTTAACATGAATTTATTGAATGAAAACATCATTGTATTTATGAGCCAACAATGTCATCACTCCTCCTTTTGGCATGGGAGAAGGGTTTTTAGACACAATGAACATTACTTTGACTTATGGATAACTGTCGGAACATCAATAGCGACCCAATTATTACAGACCCCTCCAGGGATGACAAAGTTGCCAGAATCTTCCTTTGCATCCTCTTCCACAATAGCAACAGCTTCCTCGTTTTGACCAGTGTGGATGAATCCACCACTCTTGAACAGCCCATGCTTGTTGAAAATGCCAGAAGAATACCTTATGCCAGCCCGGGATTTGTTGTCTTCCAGCTTGATCATTTTCCCCAATCCAGTAGTTGTACCATGCTCAATGGCCAACTTAGCATCATTATAGGCCGCAAATGAAGAAGTTCCTTTCTTAGTAGGCTCAGTAATAGATAAATCTTAGAACGGAGTTCCAACTTCATCCTCAACATCTATGTAAGAAAAGGAAGACAAATGGCTAACCAGGAGAGCCTTTTCTCCCCCTACCACCACCAGTTTCTTATTTTTGACAAACTTCAATTTCTGGGGTAGGGTGGATGTCACGGCGCCTGCCTCGTGAATCCATGATCTGCCCAATAGACATCTATACGATGGGTGAATATCCATGACCTGGAAGGTGATCTGGAAATCAATTGGTCCAATCTTGACTGGGAGCTCAACCTCTCCAATCACAGTTTTACGGGACCCATCAAAAGCTCTGACCACTACTCCACTCTTCCTCATGGGAGGCCCCTGATATGACAATTTAGCAAGAGTGGACTTTAGCAACACATTTAGCGATGATCCAGTGTCCACCAGCACATTGTACATGGCATCATCCTTACAGCTCATAGAGATGTGTAGTGCCAAATTGTTGTCTTTTCCCTCCTCAGGGAGATCAGCATCACAAAAACTCAAATTGTTACAAGCGGTGATGTTTGCAACAATACTGTCAAATTGTTCTATCGTGACGTCGTGATCTACATACGCCACATCCAACACCTTCTGCAGAGCTTCTCGGTATGGTTCTGAATTCATCAACAAAGATAATACAGAGATCTTTGATGGCGTCTGTAGAAGCTGATCTACAACGTTTTACTCACTCCTTTTGATGAGCCTCAGCATCTCATCACAGTCTTCTTTCATATTACCACTCTAGCCAACAGAGACAAGAGTTTTCATAACTGAGGTAGGTTTAACGGCAGCAAGTGTCGGATTCAGAGCATTCACAGTAGTCCCAATTGGGCGTTCAGCATAATCAGCAACACCTACCCTTCTGATATCAGCTTGGGGTTTCGGCGGAGCCGAGAAAACACGAACGCTATGGGTCAGGCCGCTGACGTCGGCAATATTAACAACAGAGGTAGAGGGCAGGGGCACCTCCTTTCCATCCTCCAATGCCACAACATTGTAGCAATAGGGAACCGCCTTCTCAAAAGAGTATGGCACAAGGCCAGTTGGTTTAATAATCAAAGAGGGAGAAGCCTTTTGCTTGCTACCATCATACTTGATGACAACGGGCTCAGGGATCCAAAATACCGGAGATATTACATTGACTTCATCATCATCCTCATCAACATTTCGATTCTGAAGTATCTCAATGACTCCTTCATCCAGCATTTCTTGAATGTCTTTGCGGACTTGGCGACATCCTCTTTGATTGACAGTGCAAACTCGACATCTGTCATGGTCATGCTCGTAATGGCTGTACTGACACAGCAGTCTGTGCATCTCGACCAGAGATTATCGAATATGGCTGACATATTTGACTTTGTATTTACTAGGGCAGCCCTGGACCATGTTGACAGAGGATTTCCCATGCTCGAGCAATGGGTTCTTCTTTACATTAGGACCTACGTCCTCGAAACACAGGATACCACATCTCACAAGGTCTTGAACCTTGGTCTTCAGTGGGTAACGATTTTCCACGTCATGTCCGGGAGCACTAGAATGACAAACACAATGTAGCTCGGGCTTATACCACCACTGAGGGTTGGTAGGTGTAGCCGGTGGGTCTCGTGGAGTAATCAATTTCCTCTCTATCAAAGAGGGATACAATTCTGCGTAGGTCATGGGAATAGGATCAAAGCTTGTACTGGCTTGATTGTTGTTTCGAGGATGGTAGGCCTGCTGTTGAGGACGGTGCTATTGTTGTTGATATTGCGGATGTTACTGTTGCTGATTATTATTGTGATGCTGATATTGCTGGATATCTCTGAAAACAGGTGCTATGTGAGCCACCTGATGCGGGTTACCGGCAGGATGCACGGTCTTCCTCCTCACTGAGGGTCTTCTAGGTTTAATATGGGAGGTCACAACATGTGCCTCGCCATCTTTCTTCTTTCCAAATGTCCCATACCATTTAGCAGAAGAGCCTTCTTCTCTGGTCAGGCGCCCTTCCCTAACTCCTTCTTCCAGACGCATCCCCATATTCACCATCTCGGTGAAGTCAGAAGGAGCGCTGGCAATCATCCGCTCGTAATAAAAAGAACTCAAGGTCTTCAGAAAGATCTTGGTCATTTCTTTCTCCTCCAGCGGGGGCACAATCTGTGCTGCTAACTCTCTCCACATCTGGGCGTACTCTTTAAAAGTTTCCTTGTCCTTCTGGGACATGGCTCTCAATTGATCCCTATCGAGATCCATATCCATGTTATACTTGTATTGTTTGACGAAGGCCTCGCCAAGGTCATTGAAGGATCGGATGTTCGCGTTGTCCAAGCCCATATACCAAATTAGGGCAACACCGGACAAACTGTCCTGGAAGTAGTGAATGAGAAGTTGATCATTGTCGGTCTGAGTCGACATCTTCCTGGCATACATAACCATGTGGCTGAGAGGGCAAGTATTTCCCTTGTACTTTTCAAAGTCAGGTACTTTGAATTTTACAGGGATTTTGACATTTGGGACCAAACAGAGTTTAGCAGCAGACTTGCCGAAGAGGTCCTTTCCTCAGAGAGTTTTCAATTCCTTGCGGTTCTCAAGAAATTGATCATTCATAGCATCCATCTTTTCATAGACATCTGGGCCTTCAGACGGCTCAGAATGATAGACTGTGTCGTCTACTCTGGGCATAGTATGCACGACAGGAGGTGGAACGGCAAGGACCGGGCTAGATGCCGGTAGAGAAGCAAAGGTGGGTGCAGGACCCTCAGGCATGAAGTTGGGAGACATCCCCCAAGGAAACTCGGTTGGCATAGCAATTGGTACGAAGTGGGCGCTGGCCGTAGGCACGATTGAAGAGACAATCTCAGAGATGACTGTCCTCTGGGGAGGAGTTGAAGGCGTCGGAGACGACTGGCTCTGGGCATCCATGAATGACTCCATTAGGGCAGTCAATCTGGCTACTTCCTCCTTGAGTTCACGGTTCTCTTGCTCCAAATGATCCATTAGTCTTGATGTGTTGGCTCGGGTGTAGTACTGGTGAGTCAACTTGTCTTCAAAACAATGAAGAACACATAGTTAGACCACAAAACAAGAAGCCCGGAGCAAAACCTGCTTATGCACATGATGCATGCAATGCATATGATTTAATTTTTATATCAGAAGAAATTTTAGAGTCCTATTTGTAAATATTGGAAGTTTTAAACATTTATCACATATGGAAATATCACATCAATAATATCTGGAAATATTTTTACACCAAAGAAGTACAGTCTTGGTAACCAAATACAATACAAGAGAGAAGGAAGATGAACATCCTATGAAACCCTAGAAACAATTTTCTAAAGCTCTGAATACTGGAAGATAAGCTGCACGAAGCCTCTTCACTTCCCTCTCGTAGGCTGCCTCCATATCTGCCTTCTCTTTGGCGAGTCGATCATACTTCCTTTTCCAAAACTTAGAAGACTGAGGAAGTAGAGAATTCAATGCATCATCAGGCTCATCAATAACCTGGTGCTCAAGGAACTCTATCAAAGCATCCTTCTCCCTAATCTTCTGAAGCAACTCCTCTCGTTCACGGATCCAGGCACGCGAACGGTCTTCGTCTCTCAACTCCTCTACTCCTTGGTCAGGGAGGGTTGAAGGCCCAGCCACAACCAAAGGTGTAGGTCTTGGATACTCATAAGGCATGAGGTACTCAGAAGCTCTCCTCCTAACCCAAGAGGTATAGGGTTCCAAAGCGATAAAGTTCTTCGGACCCAGCTCCTTCCTTCCCTTCCTATGGATCTTGCGCCAAGCGCGGACCATCCTGCCCTTCAAGCCTTGGGGATATTTACCCTCCTAAAAGAACACACCCTCTAACAGAATGTTATTAGGTTTATCCTTTAGGGGGAACCCAAGCTGACGACGTGCCAAAATAGGGTTGTAGTTAATCCCACCACATGTACCAAGAAGAGGCACATTGGAGAATTCACCACAAGAGTCGATAATCTGCACCATATCATATACAAGGTTGTACTAAAAGATATCATCATTAGTGAGAGACATAAGCCACGTGGACCACCGTAGACATCCTTTGTTCTCCTTGAAGACGACCGTCTGTGGCAAGTGCGAAATAAACCACTTGTACAACAGAGGCAAACAGCACACAATGGTACCACCACCCTTTGCATTCCTCATATGCAAAGAAAAATAAGTATCACCCAACAAAGTCATAACGGGATTAAGAGTAGAGAAAATCCTAATAGTGTTCACACCCACAAACTTGTCGATGTTGAGGAATAACACTAGCCCATAGATGAGAAGTACAAATATGGCCTCAAAGGCGTTCTCACTCATGGCCTTCCCATACATAGTAGCTTGAGCAATGAGGAACTCAGAAGGGAGACCTTGAATTCCACCTTTGGTAGTCATATGAGCACCAACTAGAGATTCATCTATATGCAACATATAAGCTATCTCTTGAGAAGTAGGAACACTCTCTAAGCCACTAAACGACAACTGGTCTAGAATAGGTATACCCACAAGGTAGGCATACTCCTCAAGCGTGGGCAAAAGCTGAAAATCCGGAAATGTGAAGCAACAGTACAAGGGGTCATAAAACTGCACCAATACACTCATCAATCCTTCGTCCACTTGAGTAGTCAGAATAGATAGAAGCTTCCCATAACGAGCCTTAAAACCCAAGGGATCCAATACATAGGGTGTCAAATTCCTTAGCTCTTTCAAGTCGGGTTGTCTGAAACTGTACTTCTTTGCATTCCTTCTTTGTCCTTCCATGTCTGAAAATTTGCAAATAGACCTCTTAAGTTCCTTGAAAATTTTCTCGTTGTTGATGATATGGATGCAAATGGGTGCATGAATGCTGGATGCAACAATCACACTCAAGAATCAATCAAAGCACACCAAACAAAGATCATGGGATGGATCATGTCATCCTTAATATCAATCATCCATTTTGGTGGATTATGGTTTACACCTTATCAACACCCAAGTTCCATTGATATTAAGGAGACAAGAACGTATCAACCATGAATCAAGGGTTTGTTGCAGGTCACGAGCATGGAGTCTCGGTTAAGAACCACCCAAAGGGAGTGTACTAGGGTTTAAACCTACCAAACATGTTCTACCAGAGGTTCCTATAGTCATCATCCCATCTTTCAGATATTATCGGATAAACGACTACTCGTATTCCAAAAATATTCTCAAGAGAGACTCTTATGAGTGTAGTATCGCGTAACAATCGTATCAAATCTTACACTTGAACGACTTTCGCAGCACATCCTAAAAATAGGCCAAGATGGGCTTGGTAAACTAAGGTCCTTGGCTTCTAAGGTCTATATTGGAAAGAGTAATGTCTAACCACAACTACTTGTGTGACATTATTGATCCCAACATGACCTCCACCAAGTGAATGGGCTTGCAAGTCAACTTGCTAAGGAATAACTCCACACAAGTCAACAAGATTATTCCATTCTCCTATCCTAAGTGCACTCGAGTTCGGATATAGAACTCATCTCACAAAGATCACCGAGCATACAAGGAATTAATATTCAAGCAATTCAATCATTACATACAATACAGTAATCCCAAATTGAACAAAAATATGTCACAAAAAGAATATACACAACAATACAACAAATATGAAAAGTAGGCAAAACCCACTAGGCAAATGTACTCCCCAGCAAAGTCACCACTTTTCCGTAGCGGGGTATTCGTTACCATTATACATATTGACTAAATCCAAGGTAAACCATAGAAATCGAGTCGCCACCTCACTTCTATTTATCCAAAGGAATGGTTAGAAAGCGAACAAAAACCTAAGAGTTTTATCGAATAAAAAACTAGTAAAAATGTCAGAGATCGGGGTAAGGGGGTTGGTTATGCAATGGGAAGGTTTTAAGCACCCAAAACATCCTAGGTACTCCTAGGGAGCCCTTTTCATACTTGTCGTAAGGTTGGTATTTTGTGAAAATTTGTTTGTGCAAACATGATTGAAGAGATGAGAAGAGAATATACAAGTTAATTACAATTTGTGTTTGGATGGATAAACCCATTGCCTACGTAGCATCTTGAAAAAGATTAGGATCAAAACCTCGTAGTTCGGGGTAAAAATCTTAAAACAAGTTGGTGAATTGATTGGTCCAAAAGCCTTAAGGTCTTTTGTTATCCAAGGGAGAAAACTCAACCTAAAACCACAAATCCACCATGTGAGGATAACTTCAACGTGCTAGTGAGGGGTTAACCCTATAATAAGCATGGAAGACTCATTGTCCATCACTAAGGATATAGGTGAGTATTACATCTACCTTAAGGATAACTCAAACCTAATAGCTAAAGGTTATGAAAAGTTTTTTGATTAAGAGAATGGCCATTGAAACCATAAAAAGGTATTTGAATGAGTTATGTTTACCAATGAAAAGTATTTACAAAATATGGTCAAAGTTGACTTAAAGATTCAATTCAAAATAAGTGTTATGAAAAGAAAGTTGGAAAATCAAAAGCATAAGGCTTAGGTTTCTAATGTTTAAAAGAAATGTTAATGTTTGCACAAAAGTTTTGGCTTGGGTTAGAGTGGAGGGAAGAAGAAGAAGGGCTGAAGTCCTAATCATACAAGAGATGAAGGATAAGAAACAAGACCACAAATGAAGTTCCTCTCTTGAGATCATATTGATGATCCAAGTAGCTCCCATCCTTTGGAATAAGCAAGCAAAATAAGTGTAAATCAACATAATCAAATAAGCTTTTAGAAGATCCTCAATGGCTCTTGTATCTTTCACTTTGGATGAACATGACAATGGTTCTTCACTTTGGCTCAAATAGGATTCCCTAGCACAAAAGCACACATCAAAAAATTCCAAGAAGTAAATCAAGCATGGACAAGAGTGAGTTTAGAGGTTTGGTCCTACTAATCCATCTTCAACATCAAGGTCCTTTTACTCCAATTTTGCATAGGGAATGTCCTAGAAACTAAGTCCATTTGTCCATTTTTTTGGCATTTGGTCCACAACAATCAAAACAAAACACAAGCATAATAATATATACACAAATATGTGCTCAAGTGAGCAAAAGGCAAATGGCATTAACATAAACATGTGCTCAAGTGAGCAAAGAGAAAAACAAATGAATAATATGTACAAGAATAGTAAATTGCATAAAGGTAAAGAGCAAGAATTAAATGTTAATGGTTAACGGTTAGTGTTAGAGTTAGTATGCCATAAGGCAAATTCAGCGCTATGTTAAGCAATCGTAATTGGACTTATGTAGAAGTCACAACTATCTGAGGCCGGTCAATAATAATGTAGGCAACAACACAAGTTAGAGATTTTGATTAGTGAATCAAACTCCAACAACTTGCCATGCCAAAAAGAAGATGAGAAATGATCTTGTATTGATTTAGGTTCTTTGCATGATTTAGGAAGCAACCTATCTTTAATACAAGCCATTCACTTGATCCATGATCAAGATGAATTAGATTTGAATCAAGGAAAATTAAACCTCCATGTATCAATGCTAACCACCAATCCTTAACTCATTGATCAAAAAGAAAAAAAAAATAGTGAAGAAGAAGAAGAAGATGAAGAATTAAAGTGTATTAATGGAAATGGAATGAGATAATCAACAAGTATTGACCAAAGATAGAGAAGATCAAGTTCAAACAATATAAAACAGAAGTAAGATGAAGATTAGAAGTCAAGAAACAAATAAAATATTTTTGGTATTTTTTAATATTAAAAGAAAACTTAAATTAAAATAATAAAGGAAGGTCAAACTTCAAACTCACTTCAAATCAACTTTGAAAAGTCCAAGTGAATTATCCCAAGTTCAACAAGGTCAAACAAAGTTTGACAAAAAATTTCAGCATTTTTAGAAGTCAGAAACTATTTTAAATCAATTAAAAATGCATAACAATAACCTAATTGAATTAAAATCTCAAATAAATCTCAAATCAATTAGTAAATTGATGAGAATATTTTTCATAGATCTATCATCATTCAAAAAGGTTGGAAAAATATTTTTGTATTTTTTGAATATCAAAACCTCTTTTAAATGAATTAAAAATAACCAGTAAAGAGAAAATTACTAAAAAATAGAAAATGATAAAATAAAAAATAATAAAAATCATTTTTAGAAAGTAGAAATTAAAAGGAGAAAAATGAAATTGGTCTCATATTTTTTGGACCAATAATGAGAGAGATATGAATTTTTAAAGAGAAATGGAATTAAAAGAAATAAAAGAATTAAAAATCAGAAAAACAAAAAATAGGAAATGCGTGGGCCGTCTGATGATGATTCATTAACAGACTTGGATCATCACACGGCTAAGAAGCGTGCGTTCACCACATGTGCTAGTCAACTGTGATACACCAAGCCTAATAAAAGGTCATAACAATGGACACATGAGATTGCATCTGGAAAAATGAATGAACGATCCAGATCAAATCTGGGAACCAGACGGTGGCCAGCGCCACCGCCTTCTCTGGCCAAGCTCCGGCCATGTCCAAAATTGCTGAAATGTAAATGGTAACCAAAAGGCACGATCCAGACATCAATCGAGAGCTGGGGTGATGTACATCACCCCTGCACCACTCAAATCCATTCTAGATCTCTATATTGAGAGAAATCAGAAGTGGAAGATCTGTGGTGTTCATATGAACTTCATGATTTTTGAAAATTGAAAGCACAACAATGTTGCCTCTATGTAGAGGACTTCAGATCACACAATAACAATGAGAAACAAGCACTATACAAGTTGATTTGATGAAAATAACAGTTGATGTAAATCTCTGATTTACAGGGCTTTTAGTCACAATTCTTGGATGCTATTGCTTGCAGTCCACACTATGGATCAAGGAGAAGAAGGTTTAGGAACTTTATGATCTGAAAATTGATCAATGAAACCAAAGTTCAGATCTGAAAATTTTGAAGAAAAGTGAGCTAGTTCCTTTAGTGATGGCTGAGGTTTCAGTTTAGCAGCAATTGGGGCGCCTTAAGGTTGAAGAATTATGAAGTTATGGCATTGTATTTATAGACAAGGCAATGCTGAATGCATGATTTCAAATTTGCATGAATGGAAAGGGCCTCTATGCATGGGCCTATACAGGTGCATGAAGGGCCCAATTCTAACTGGAATTGAAAGATGATGCATGATGAAAGCAAAATGGACATGCAGATTGGATGGTAGTAGCTCATGCAATGCAAATTAAGTGATTTTCCAAAATTTCACTATTATGCTCAAGCTTTCGAAAATGCTATGTCAAAAATGGAAACACCACCTTATGAGTAATGGTTGGAAAGCTTATTGTATAAGGATCATTTGTTATGTTGATCAAAACTCCATTTGGGCCTTGGAAATTGATGAAAATTGGCCATGAAGTGTAGGGTGCAAAACATGCATATGTGAGATTTTCAAAATTGGCCAAAGTTCAAGCCCTTCTGTCTCAATGATGCAAGCTCCAAATGACAAACTCTTCAACATAAAAGTTGTAGATCTTTTTGACTAAATCAATTTGGACTTAAATTTTGCATCACTTGTATTTTATATGAAGAAGTTATGGGCACTTGAAGTTGGACTTTTTCACATTTCAATGCATTTGGTTCAAAGTGACCTATAATGTCTTGCATTATCACATGTATTTATTTTGAGATTTTAAAATTTTGCTCAACATAACATTTGAAGTAGACATATTAAGATTTCCAATGCATTTGATCTCACCTCAAAATCATGAAAAATGAAGGAGTTAGGTCCTTGGGAAGTTGACCTAAAATTAGGGTTTCAGTCAAAATGACCTATAATGTCTTGGAATGGATGGTGACCTTCCAAGCTTCAAATAAATTTTTGATGAACACTAAAGTTGTTCATATGGTTCTTAAGAACATTTTTTCTCTTGGGGTCATCTCCATTTGACAAACACATACAAAGTTAGGTCTCAATGTATTTCAAAATAGTCAGATGAATTGACTGATCAACTTCTCAAGCCCAAACCTCATATCTTGATGAATTGATGATTGAGGATACTCAAATAAGTTCAAATATGCATGAAATTATGAATTAAGGAACAATTGATGAACAAATAAATTAGGGTTTCCTTGGGAAACAAGCCTCAAGCCCTTTGATTTGCTTTGGTCAAAATGATGAATTGAGACATTTGGGAGGCATATTTGATGGATGAGCTTTGAGAACCATTTCCATGCTTGCTTTCATCTTCTCTTGGCCATATCAATGCACATAGGATCTCCTAGAAGCTTTAGACCTTATGACTGCTCAAGCTACAAAACAAGAGATGTTAGTGACATATTTTTGTGCTTTTGGTTAGTAAATAAAATGAGACAAGCAATAATATACAATTCAAGCATGCTTGGTGATCTCAAACAAACTCTCAAAAGATCCCACCCAAAGGTAAAGGAGCCAAGATGCTTATGATCCTGAGGCAATGCAAATGCAATGTTATGATGCCATGAGGGATCTTAGGGTCAAAATTGGGGTCTTACACAGGGGTCTTAAACACTGGTATAATAACATTCAAGTCATCTCCCATATCCCTCGACTGTTGAATCTGGATGACATTCTCATCCGTCAACATCTCGATATCCCTATTGACAATCATACACCCATGGGGGTTCACACTGCAGATTACACATCCCACATGGTCATGTTCACAATCACTGATTAAACAAAAAGTCTTATGCATCTCCACCAGAGATCTTTGGATACATCCCACATCAAAAACTCAGGAATTACCTGGATAGTCGTCCACCATGTTGACAGAAGCATTACCATGAGCAGGTAACAGATTGGCTTTCACATTTGGCGCTCTGTCCTCAAAGAACACCATACCACTCTTCACAAGCTTCTTAACTTCATACTTTATAGGATATCAATTCTCTATATCATGGCCAGGGGCTCCCTGGTGAAAAGTGTAACAACCCAATTTTAGTAATTATTTCTTATATTATTATTACTATATTTTACTTTATTTATTTGGAGTGTTAATTAATTAATTGGTTGTTAGGTAGTATAATAATCGATTATATTAATTAATTTGGTGTGTTAATTAATTATTTAGTTGATATGAGATATAATGAATAACTGAATTATTTAACTTGGTGTGCATATTGAGTTGGTTTAATTTATTTGAATTAAATAGAGATATTATAATACTAGGTCTTATTGGGCTTAATAATTAAATTAGAGGTATCATTCTTTAAGCCCAAATACAATACTAGTATATAAGAGGTGAGAAGAGTGAGAATTAGGATTCATTTGATCATTTGAAGGCAATAGAGAAAGAGAAGAGTGAGAATTAGGATTCATTTGATCATTTGAAGGCAATAAAGAAAGAGAAGAGGAAAAGTATGGAGAAGAGGGGAAGAATAAGAGAGGATCTAGGGTTTTCATAAAATTGAAGAGGTAAAGGGGAGAATCCTTATTATTATGGGTTAGTATGATTGGGTCAATGGGTAGAAGTATGTTTAGGTTAAAATCCCTAATTTTGTATGGTTGTTTGAAATTGTTAGGTTTTAATGAGTATTCTTGATTTGTGGTGATTTGATTGCGTTAAACTGCAAATTAACGTTATATACTTAGAGTATTGTGTGAGTTATAATTTTCTGAACGTTTGGCTTTTTACGGAATCGAAATCGGAGGTCTGAAAGTCCTCCAACAATGAAAAACGCAGAAAACTCTGCATTCTGTTTTATGTTAACCGGTTACCCACCGAGCGTTAACCGGTTACTTGCTTGAAAATCTACACAGGAAATTGATTCTGTTTTATGTTAACCGGTTACCCACCGAGCGTTAACCGGTTACTTGCTCTGTTTTGTGTTAACCGGTTACCCACCGAGAGTTAACCGGTTACCACTGTTGAAAAAAATGAAAAATTGAGATTTTAAAAAGTTGTATTCATTTGCAATGAGATCTAGTGTGCGTAGTTGATAATTAGCCTATATTTGTGAATGATATATTGTTATGAATGTGTATATGTACCATTGGTGGATAATTCATAGAGTTGAATTATGGTGATATGTGGAATGTTAAGATGGTAGAGATGATCTAAATTGCATATGTGTTGGTATTGGTACATTCATTCATGGCATGGTCGGCTTCATGGTGGAAGCGGTGAAGCTGTGGGTTCACATGGTATTAGACGTTGATCGTTGAATGGAAATAGGCGTAGCATACGTTGATCCTTAATTAGAAATAGGCGTAGTAGACGTTGATCCTTGAATGGAAATAGTCGTAGCATAGATTGATCCTTAATTGGAAATAGGCGTAGTAGACGTTGATCCTTAATTGGAAATAGACGTAGTGGCTTTGATCTTGTCGGGATCAAAAGCGTGGCTTGGATTCTAGATATTGAATCAGAAAGGGGTGAAACGTTGGGTTCACATTGCGGTACCACATGCATAAAGTCACATGTCTTGCATTGAGTCACATTAGAGTTATGTGATAATTGAGTGTATGCATTATTGTGATTGTGATGCGTGTATGTGATATGGTAAGTGAATTTGATGATGTTTGGATACATAACTTGGCAACGTATGTGATTATGTGATAATTGTAGTTATGTGTATTTTTGGGAATATAATATTGGATTTGAATATTACACTCCTTGAGTTTTTATGTGTGCTTGAAACATGTGAAATAAATGTTGGTTAATATTATTTACATGGTTATCTGAAGTGTGATGTATTCCTTTAATTGTTGATTTAATCATTGTGCTTTATTATACTTCTTCATAATGATTTGAATTCTCACCCTTCTGTTGGAATGATGCTTTACATGGCATCGTGCAGATACTTCGGAGTAGTATTGCTGAAGTAAGTGGACGGTAGCTCACTCGAGATTAGCCGGAGAGTTTCCGTATTTTAGTTGAAGATTGGGTAATGAGTCAATGCTCTGGTCATGTAACACGGGGTAGATTGTTAGTATTGAACTCATATCTTATTTGGATATGCATTACGTTATTACTTGTGAACATATTTATTTGAAATTGCTGTTGGAGAGGCCATCGTGCCAATTATTCTGGATATGGTTTTATTTTATCTTGAGGAGATTATTGAGAGATGATCATGGTATGGGACATGGATCATTTTATGAAATGCATGAGTATTCATTATTTTCCGCAGCAAACGCATATTCTTGAATATTCATGATAATTGAAATGTGTTATTTTAAATGACCAGGTGTATTGTATATTGATGATGAATGAGGTTTGGTTTTTGAAAGCTTTTAGTTTTTGAAAACGTCGATGTGACGCCCTTTTGTTTATATGCGTGCTTATTTACTCTGATTATATGTTAAGTATTTTGGGGTAGAAAAATGGGTGTTACAAAAAGCACAATGAAGATCAGGCTTGAACCACCATGGTAGTGGCTCTGAACTTCATACTTTATAGGATAACAATTCTCTATATTATTGTTACTTTTCAAATAATAATTTTTATTTTATCTATAATAGCCTTAATCATTTATTATACTCATTTATCTTCTTTTTTTTCTGTAATAAGTTTCCTTTTTATACTAAATTGAACTTTGCAAGTGACAATTGAAAATGAACAATTTTTTTCAAGAAAGTTATACTTAAAAAAGAACTGAGAGAATATTATTTATATTACAAATCAAGTTAAATTAAAAATAAAAAGAAATAATTGTTAGTAAATTCAATTAAGAGAAAATCAAAGACATTATTTGTTCAAATTGTTGTTCTAAATAAAAGATAATTTTCATTAAATTTTTTTTATTTTTATTTTATGCATAAAATAAAAAACTAAATTTTTGTTAGAATTAATTCATATTTTGAGAAACTTATAGAAAACGTTTGTTAGAGGGTATTTTATTATTTTTCCTAAAAGTCCCACTTGTATTTAAGCAAGTGAGTGGTAAGAACAAATTGCACCTTTATTCCTTTTGCAGTGTGTATGTGCATTTTTTATGTGCAACCATTTTGTAACCATTTCAAGAGTAGTGGTAGTTTGTTATTATTCACTCTTCTCTCTCGTGTTCATTGTTCATCGTTATCATTTTGTGCACCAATAATTGGTATCTAGAGCTCCGGTTCAGATCCACAAGGAAACACGAGTGAAACGGTGAGGCGTTGTGTGATTGATTTATGTTCGAAGAATTCGTGTTGAATTTCTATTCAGAATCGTAACAGAATCATATATCTTGATTCTGCGGGATTGGGAAACATCGTGTTTAGGTGAGATCTGAGTGTATTGCACAAGGTTGAAAATAAACGAAACGGTAATCTGAGTACCAAGCTTCCAGTGTTCGATGGAAAGAACTGGAATCGTTGGATGATTCAGATGGTGTGTTATTTGGAGCTCAAGATGTTCTTAATTTCATCAATGAAGGTTACGTTCAGGTTGTACTTCCATAAAATGCAACAGATGCGCAGAGAAATGCTCTGTGTGATATGAGGAAGAAGGATCATAAGGCGTTGTTCTACATCCATCAGTGTGTGGATGTGAACGTGTTTGAGAAAATCGTTGATTCAACAATGACGAAAGCTGTGCGGGACACACTGGTGCGGTGCTACGACGGTGATGCATTAGTGAAGAAGGTGAAGCTTTAGTCTCTATGTAAGCAGTATGAGAATCTTATCATGAAGAACAATGAGAAGATACCTGACTACATCTCCAGAGTGATTCTGATCACAAATGAGATGAAGTCGTATGGAGAAAGTATCTCTAAGAAAAGTATCATTGAGAAGGTACTTAGATCTCTTACTCCTCAGTTTGATTACATTGTTGTAGCAATTGAGCATTCTAAGGATCTGAGCACCATGAGAATAGAAGAGTTGCAAAGAATTCTAGAGGCGCAAGAGTTGTGTATGACTGAAAGAACCTCTAAGAGAGAGGTAGAGCAGGCTCTAAAAGCTTTTTTTGTCAAGAAAGACCAGAAGCAGTCTTGGTCAGAAGTAAATAAAAGACATGGTAGGTCTCAGAAGTCATAAACCCCAACTTCTGGAAGTCAGAAGGGAAAGGAGAAGTATGAAAAGAGAAAAGTTCATTGTTATTATTGTAAGAAATTTGGCCACTTCGCTGCAGATTGTTGGTTAAACAAGGAAAGGAAATCATATGAAGCAAATATATCCAGAAGCTCTGATGATGAACATGTGCTATTAATGGCTTCTAATTCTGATAGTGCATCTCTAGAAGACTAGTGGTATATGGACACTGGTTGTTCAAACCATCTTACTGGAAATAAGAAATGGTTGGTTGATTTTGACTCTGGGAAGAGGACCAAGATCAAATGTGTTGATGATAAGTGTCTAACTGCTAAAGGAATGGGGAATGTTAGAGTGATTCAGAATAATGACAAATATGCGTTAATTCAGAATGTTTGGTATGTTCCTGGCATGAAGAGCAATCTGATGAGTATAGGTCAATTAATTGAGAAGGAATTCTCAGTTACCATGAAGGAAAATCTTTTGAAGTTGTATGAATGTAATCAGAAGCTAATTATGGAGTCAGAACAGAGAAGGAATAGAACATTCAAGATGAATGTTAAAACTGTAGACTCTGAATGTCTTAGCCCAACAAGTGTTGTGAAGGAAAGTGAGTTGTGGCACAAAAGATTTAGTCATTGGAACTTCAGAAGCTTAGGGCATCTGAATTCAAAGAAATTGGTACGTGGAATTCCTGCAATTAAGAAACCAAAAAATTCATGCAATGTGTGCATGAGAGGGAAGCAACCAAGACTGTTATTTACATCGGAAGTAGCTCCAAGAGCAAAATATGCTTTGGGAGTAGTGCATTCTGATGTGTGTGGACCATTTTCGGAATGTTTACTAGGAGGGAATAAATACTTTGTGTCATTTGTGGATGATTTCACAAGGATGACATGGGTACCCTTATAAAGTTCAAACACGAGGTGTTTACTGAATTTAAGAAATTCAGAATCAAGGCTGAGAAACAGAATGGTCAGACTCTGAAGATTCTCAGAACTAATGGTGGAGGTGAGTATAATTTTACAGAGTTCAAGAAGTTCTGTGAGAAGAATGGAATTGAGCATGAAATGACTGCTTCATATACTCCTTAACACAATGGTCTTTCTAAAAGGAGAAATCAAACTTTTCTTGATATGACAAGGAGCATGCTGAAGGAGAAGAATCTTCCTAACATTTTATGGGGAGAAGTTGTTGTCACTGCAACATATGTGCTCAACATGTGTCCAACCAAGAAGTTGAAGGAAATTGTTCCTTTTGAGAGGTGGATTGGAGATAAGCAAAGTGTGATTCATTTTAAAGTATTTGGTTCAGTGTGTTATAAGCACGTTCCAAATGCTACTAGAAAGAAACTGGATGATATAAGCAAGATGATGTTACTGGTGGGGTATCACAGTAAAGGTGCTTATAAGATTTATTGTCCATTCATTAATAAGGTTGAAGTCAACATATATGTTATAATGAAAGAGTCAGAAGTATGGGATTTGAGCAAGTCTCAATCTAACTCAGGTGTAAAGTTAACTTGTGAAGACATTGATTCTGATTCTGAAGATAAGTCAGATCCTGAAAATGATTCTGAGAGTGAGTTAGAATCAGAAGGCGGGATTGACTCTAAGGAAGAATCTGATTCTAATCCAGATTCTGATGGTGATTCAGATTCTGGTGGTAGTCCAGATCCTGAAGGTGGTCATGCTTTTGAAGTCGGTACTTCTAGAGTTCCAGCATCTGATATTGTTCTAGAATCAGAAGGTTCTGAAGAAGTTCAGAGGCTACAAAGAATCAGAAACATTTCGAGAAGGTTTGTAGAGTTTGACATACTGCAAGATACTGAAGTAGATTCTGAATGGGAAATTATTCAGTGTACCATGTTAGTCGATTTTGAACCTATGAGTACCGAAGAAGCTCTAAAGAAGAAAGTCTGGCTGAAGGACATGAAAGAAGAACTCGATGACATAAAGAGAAACAAAACTTGGAAGCTGACAAAACTTCCAAAGAACAAGAAAGCTATCAGTGTGAGATGGGTTTATAAGGTGAAACTAAATCCAAATGGATCAATTGGCAAACACAAAGCAAGGTTAGTTGTGAGAGTTTCTATGCAGAAACCTGGGTTAGATTACTTTGAAGTGTCTGCGCCTGTAGTAACACATGAAACAATCAAGTTGGTGATTGTGATAGTTGCTAACAGGAATTGGCCTCTGATGCATTTAGACGTGAATTATGCATTTCTGAACGGTTCATTAGAAGAATAGGTTTATGTGTCACAACCTCTTGGATTTGATAAAAAGAATCAGGAAGGAATGGTGTACAAATTACACAAAGCCTTACATGGACTGAAACAAGCCCCTAGAGTTTGGAATCTGAAAATTGATTCATTTTTCAAGAAGCATGCATTTCAGAAATGTGAGATGGAGTATCGTGTCTATGTTCAACATACTTCTAAAGGCAATATGATTCTAGTGTGTCTGTATGTTGATGACATATTGTTAACAGGAAGTCGTGAACATGAGATAGGTAAGTTCAAGAAGAAGCTGTTGAATGAGTTTGAGATGAATGATCTAGGAAATATGGTTTATTTTCTAGGGATGAAAATTATGTACTTTAAGAAAGGCATAATTTTACATCAGCTGGAATACGAACTTGAGCTTCTAAAGAGGTTTGAGCTGCTGAATTGTAAAGTTGTTGTCACACCTATTGATACAAATCATAAATTGGATTCCAATTCTGATGGTGATAATGTAGATGCGACAACGTTCAAGCAGTTGGTAGGGTCTCTGAGGTATTTGTGTAATATCAGACCTGATATTTGCTATGCAGTTGGAATGTTGAGTAGGTTTATGAGTAAACCGAAGTGGTCTCATTACCAAGATGCTGTCAGAATTCTGAGGTATATAAAGGGAACTCTGAAGTATGGAGTTTTATTCCCTTCTGGTGTAGCACTGTAGCACCCAGAAGCAGCTGAAAAATGTTCTGACGAAGGCGATCAAGACTGGTCAATTTCTCCGCTTGAGGGATGAAATTGGTGTTGTTAGTTTTGGTTAAGTTGAATATGAATTAACGGATGGTGTTATAATTAATTCATATTTTGAGAAACTTGTAGACAAAGTTTGTTAGAGGCTATTTTAGTATTTCCCTAAAAGTCTCACTTGCATTTAAGCAAGTGAGTGGTGTTAACAAATTGTACCTTTATTTCTTTTCCAATGTGTATGTGTGTGCATTTTTTTATGTGCAACCATTTTGTAACCATTTCAAGAATAGTGGAAGTTTGTTATTATTATCTCTTCTCTCTCTTGTTCATTTTTCATCTTTATCACCTTGTGCACCAACAATTTTACGCGTAATATATTTTAGTAAAACAGATACCCAAATTTAAAAAAATTTGTCTATAAAACCAAAATTTTATTTTGGTTGACTTTTTAGAAATTTATGTTCTAATATGCAGATGATTCAAATGTCATGATGGATAAATGCAGTGGTAAAAGGGGAAAATTTTAGAATAAGATACAAATCTACTATATGTTGCCGTATTAGAGATCAACACCACCGATTTAGAATTCTTCATCATTAACTTATACATAATTTTGATTTCATAATGGAACAATAAGAAAAAAATGTATTTATGACATTAAGGAACATTCAGGAAAACATTATTGTAGCCCAAAAAAGGTTGCACACCATGAATCACATGCAAAGTAGAACTGGTGCTTTTGTTATAAAGGTGGACCTTGCTAAAGTTTATGATAATCTGAATTAGAATTTTGGACAGCATAGCAATAATGACATAGAAGGTTATAACTATGGACATTGAATAATAAAATTGTGATCAAACTGGATTTGTATTCATGTAATAGTACTTTAGCAAATTAAAACTTTAACTATTCCAACATTCACAGTCAAATTAAAACCTAACTCTTGTTTTCTAGGATAAGATAGTAGCAAATTTTTACACATTTTACAAAATAATAGAATCGTGTCCCATCCTTGTCTGTCTAGATGCTATGTGGAGGACATCCTCAAATAATCTAGAACTGTCTGTCACCGTCTTAGAAAAAGCATCACGTCACTAAATCTTGACCATTATATTGACACGTGTATTCAAACACTGTATTTATATACACACATTTTATTCTATGCATATATCTCTCAAACACAAGTATATAAAAATGAAAGGTTCTTCTTTTGCTGCTAATGTCCACAATATTTCCTTTTCTCCTTCTTTGATTAGTTCTAACCATCATGATTTGAAACCATTGTTGGGAAAAGGGAAAGTTTCTTGGCCAAAAAGTGTGGGTTGTGTTGTTAAGCAACAAAAGGGTAAAAGTGGGATTGTAGTGGAATGTGGTAGTTGTTGGGGTATGGTAAGAGAGATGGAGAGAGAGCTTGAAGGTGAGATAGATGAAGAAAAGGGTAAGGGTAAAAGTGGAATGACAAGGTTTAGAGAAAAGTGTGGGGAAAGGAAAGGAGCTGTGGAGTTGTTGGAGTGTTTGGAAAAGGAAGCAATAATGGGTGATGATGTTGGGAAAGAAGCTAATGATTATAATAGAAGGGCTAAGATATTTGATAGAAGCTCTAGAGTGTTCCAAGCTCTCAAGGAATTCAATGATCATGCTTGAATGAAATGGCTTTTTTTGACTCATTTCAAATTTTTATTACTTTGAAATAAACATACAGTGACAACAATTTGTATCTTTTGTTTAGCTAAATAACTTCTAATATGTTGATCAGCATTAGGAGGTGACTCATCTGTGGACTATGATGTAGAATTAGATTGTTGTGTTTTGGTTTTTATTATTTATTTCTGTTGTCTGTAATAGTTTTATGTTTATGTGATTAGTGTTACATTGGATACCAATAACTATGAAATGGATACTGTGCTTCTTAGAACTATACTATAGCTAAAAGTTCTCTTCCATACACATGGTCTATTGCTAGGCCCCAAGGATTTAGGTAAGATATGGGATGTTGGTCATGCATTAAAATTGCTCCAATTCTCTCCCAATGTGCATCTTTTTCCACAGTAAATTTCTTTGTAAATTTTGGTAGGCTAAAATAGGTGCATATATCAAGGCTTACTTCAAGTGTTCAAAAGCAGATGTAGCCTCCTCGGACCATATAAAGCTATCTTTTCTTAACAAATCAGTCAATGGCGTTGCCCAACTAAGCCTAAGAAACCCCTCAATTGTTTAGGGATTTTGAAACTAGACAAGGACTCACAGCAAAAAAATTGGTTGGTCAGTAGATACTCCATCTTTGGTAATGAAGTGTCCCAAATATTCTACTCAAGGTTCAGAAAAGCACATTTGTTTTTGTTCGAAAACAATTGATTCTCTCTAATAGTTTGGAAATCAAATGTAAATGAATAATGTGATACTCTAAGGAATGACTATAAACTAGTAAATCATCAAAGAATATTTCACAAACTTTCCGAGAAATTGCTTAAAAACCTTACTAACGAGTGCCGGGAAGGATGCATGTGCGTTTGTGAGCGCAGATGGCATCACTAAGTACTCAAAATGTTCATGGTGAGTTTTGAAAGTGACTTATGCTCAACATGGAACACCCAAAGTCTGAAATTTAAAATATCTTAAATTAGAATATTCGAAATATCATCTTAAAAATTCCAAAAACTTATTAATTGGTTAGAGCATAGTAACACGAAAATAACTTCAAAAGTTATCTTGCATTCACAGCAGCAACTTTTAATCTTGATTATCTGCAAGATGTCCAGACAACATCTAATAAAAAATGTGAGAGTTTATATCAATAAATTAGCGGTATAAATTGGAAGTCAAATATTTACACATTCATCAACAATCACACAACATCATTCTCACACCCAACTTATCATCAGTCGAAAAGCAATCACATATTCATCAGTTAAATTATGCAATGAGACTCTCAACTTCAACTAGACTCATATGCATATGATATCATATCATCATCAATTGATTCACTCAAGAACCGGATTCACCATGCTCGAACTCCGAATCCACCCTACTCGGATTTTGGACAAGGCGTCAATCCACCCAACTCAGATTGTAACTTGCCTCTTTTATCAATAACAACGAGATCACGAATGCATGTCATAGCACGTCAATTCAACAACAATGTAATGTTTAAAGCCCCCTTCTGACAATAAACAAAACACGCATTGACCCAATGATAGTAATTCTCATCCTGAACTATCATTCCACGACAACATACTCACAATTCAGCAACATCAATCATGCTCATACAACAGTATATCATCATCACGATTCACATACATTATCACTAACATCATCATATATGAACATATCCATCATACATCAAATACTTCATTATTTTGATTAAAATCATGTGTAATCGTTAAATCATCCTAAACAACATTTAAAACAGCAACTAACAGAGTATAATAATGCCCAAAATATCCACGAAAGTTGAAAAATCGAAATTGGGATCTTAATGACATCAACACAAATATATGCGTCCACTGCAGACCCATGACGGGTTACCCGTCACAATAGTGACGCATGTCACCAACCTCAATACTCTAGACTGTCACTCAGGTGACAAACGGTTTGAAAGACAAGCCTAGGCAGCATGACTGGTTACCCGTCACGGTGGTGACACCCATCATCTCCCTGAAGGTTGCAGAATTCGTTCTGCTAAATGGAGTTCACTACAAAACTTCAATTTTTCAATCTCAATCATACGAATTCGACCCGAAACAACACATACATGTTACATAATCCCAATTTCATCCAATTAATACATTTAGTTCACGGTTTTCATATATACCATGTTATTCCCAAACCTTCAAAATAACAACAATGATGAACTTTCATCCACAAGTCAAGCAGAATTTCATACATATCACAGTGCACGAACTTAACATCAATAATATCATAAACATCAATTCAATCATCACAAGATTAAAATTTTATCAAGACTCAAAGAATCCTAATGGAGATTAAGGACTCATCCATTCTATCCCTCAAGCATATATCCATATTGAATCAATCCCCCTACATGGTTTTCCTACCACCAATAGCAAAATTTTGGCCTTTGATTGTTCTTCCCTAGTCTCCAAAGCTCTGACCTTCTATCTCCCTTGTACCTTTAATCCTCTTTTCACGTACTGATAGAAATTTTCTAAACCTAAGTTATCTCTTAACCTTATATAATTAAGATAATCTAGTCATAATTATAATTCTTTCCCTTACTAACAATTACTCTTTCCTCCCCTATATTTTGTTAGACGATAGTACTGATCTAGAAGAGGGGTTGAATAGATCAGTATTTTAAAATTTTGACGCTTTTTGAAATCTTTTTTAAAGATTGCGAAAGCTCCCTAGACCACGATTGTCTAAACGATCCGTTATTGGAAAGATCGGATATGCGTGAAACCTAATGGAATGACTAAGATAAAGCTAATCAACAATAATCTTAATCAATCGATCAAATACACAGATCCTTGATATAGCTACCACCAATGATGAATTAAAACAATGAGAAAACAAACAGAATATTGATAAACTTGTGTGAAGTTAATTTTAGCAAACACTTCGTGTGCACACTACACCAAATCTTAATTTCACTAGAATTAATTGTGCAGAATTTTCCTTAGTTACAACCAAAGTGATTATAACTATTTATCAAACAACTTTAATGCACAACAATTAAGCGAGATGAAGTTACCAATTAGTTTCACATAAGATTCAATTTATGCAAAAATTGAAAAGTTAGAGAATGAGAGAACAACACCAAATTTGTTTAGGCAATTCCCCTTTCGTCCTCGCTTCGGGCACGTCTGCCCTCAATTCTAAACGTAGAATTGAGATATTTATTATCAATTGCAAAGCTTATAAAAGAGAAGAAATAATCACCACCAAGAAAACCTAAGAGTTGTTGTAGATCCTATTCACTTCTCTCCCCTTGGTTCGAGTTGAACCAAGTGCTTTAAACGTTCCAAACAAACCTCCGATAGTAGCTACCTTATTGAAAGAACTTTAAGTTCTCCAAAACTCTAGCTAGGCTGATTTCGGTCGTGACACGCTTGAACCCAAACCTTTCTTCATAATCCTCTGGTTACCGTTACTCGTTCGAATGAACCCGCCGTTCTTCAAATCTTTCATTCGGCTGAATCTATGAAGCAAAGAATTGTGCAAAAAAACCCAAATCTTGGAGGAAAAAATCCTAAGATTTTATTCAAGAAAAACCCATTAAAAACCACTACTCAAACCAAGATACACAATCCTATTTGGACATTATCACCACAACAATCCACTATGATCAACCAAAAATTGTTACGTGTAGTTATTGAAACATGCAATGAAGAATGAAGATGAAAAGGAACTTTAGTGTATATCTTTCACTTTTCTTGTTGTTTAGATGAAAATGAGACTCAAGAATATATATATATATATATATATATATATATATATATATATATATATATATATATATATATATATATATATATATATATATATATATATATATATATATATATATATATATATATATATATGATGTATGGACCAAGTGAAAAACACAGCAGAACTTTTAGTAAAAATACACAGTAGAAAAAATGAGTGAAATCAGCGACCACTCGACCTGTTCACATTGGGGACTCGACATGTTCAGATTCGCAACAACACAATTCAAATAAAATAGGTTATGAGTCGACCGCAACAGGGAGATGAGTCGACTCATTTTTTTTTTCCAGAAATGAGTCGACCTATGACTCAACCTGTTCAGACCCGCAGTAACACAATTCAAATAAAACAAGTTATGAGTTGACCGTAATAGGGAGATGAGTCGACTCATCTTGTTTTTCCAGAAATGAGTCGACTTATGACTCGACCTGATTAGGCCCGTGAGTTACAAAGAAAATTACATGCATGAATGAGTCAACTGCTCCAAAGCATGAGTCAGCTCAAAGATTTTAAATGGTCAAAAATGAGTTTTTAAGATGTATTTTGGCCAATCCAAACCATTCTCTTATGGACCTAAGGTACCAACAATGATCAAGTGCGATATTGACATATATGAGATGCTCCTATATGCATAAACACACTGTATTGATACTTTGAGCATGTTAAAGAATGAATTCACTCTACGATATGATGACACCATCCAAAGTACACAGTATGAACTACTAAAAGGGTTGACATCATTAAAACAAGGACTAAGAACCTTTGCCCTCACATACTCCCCCTTTTGATGATGGAAAACTGTGGCACACTCTTTCATATATCGCGTACTTTGATAGACATCATCCCCTTGATTTTATGCATTCCTTTTAAAAAAACTCTGCTATGATAATCATAAGTTGTGTTTCCGTTGCTTCACCCCCTTTGACAACATCAAAAAGAGACAAGGACAAGGTCAACCGGAAACAAAATATATTCATAAGCACGTAATCAACCACTTTGCAACAGATTAACATCAACAACCATTCACATAAAATGAAGTTAATGTAAGAAATATAATCATAAATAAGACACATAACTAGAAAAATAAATTTAGTACACTACATAGCCAAATTTGTTTAACATAAGTTCAAATACAAATAAACTAAACACAATAACATGCAAACATGAAGAAGATGAAATGTGCTACATGGACGAAAGCTAAATGAATAAACCTTTTAAGGTCTTCTCTCCCGTGACGGGTCATTTCCACTTCTATAAACAGAAGGGTGACGTGGAGGTCTGTCTTGTTCATAGAATTCAATGAATTCAATAAAGTTCCGGTTAAGAGTATTGAACGATCCGGTGAGAGAGTGATGATTGGAACCCATAATATCAATTTGTTGCGTAATCGTGGAGGCAAATGAATTAAAATTGTCACTTTGGGTTTGAATCTGACCCCTTAAGGCTAAGTATCATTCCTCTTGAAGAGTTGCGAAAGAGGCAAAGTTGTCACTTTGAATCGGAAGCTGAACCTGCAAAGCCGTAAATCTCTCATCTTGAAGTGTGGAAAAATTTTGCTGATGAATTTGCATAATTCTCAACAGTTCCATTACTTTAGAATTATAAGATTGGGGAGGAAAGGGAGGCATATAGGAAGATCGTTGGCTGGTCCAGCCGGTGTGTTGCCACTCTCCCCAACCTTGGTTATCAGATGGATTTTGCCCAAGTGTAGCACCTAGCCAATATCCATGGTCATCAACTTTTTTATCATCCTCCATGGGGTGAGTATCGTCATCAACATTCTCTTCTTCATTCTCATCATCATCATCATCTTCCAAATGCTGAATGCTAGAACTTGAAGCTTAAGTACGAACCTTGTATACTCGCGCTATAGGATCCCAAATATAGCCCATTAAACTTAGTGATTTTTGACAGAATTCTTGATTAGTAGGCACAGAGGTGTATTGATATCCTGCAACAAAAACTTCAGCCCGATTGAGAATACTTTGAATAAATGAAGGATAGCAAAAAGTGGTGCCTCAACCCAATGTAAGATCCTGTTGACATGCTTTAAAAGTCCAGTAGTCACACTAGTAGGGAACAAGTTACTCACGACAACATTGTCAGAATAAGGTTTCTTCAGCATTGAGTTTAAGGAAGACTTGAAATCATAGTTTGGAGCAAATACAATATCGGTTATCTTAAGATCATTAGGAGACGACAGTGGAGAAATTTCAAACAGAGATTTCCAAACATCATCATTAACCTCAAGAACCCTATTACCGGTATTATGTTTAAACTCATAACCCTCGAAAATTCCAACAACACCTGTATAAAATAGTTTGACCAAATCTTCATTGTACTTAGTAGTACACTCTAAGAATAAGTCAATTCTTTGAATATTTAATCGCTCAACAACATCTGGAATGCGCATATGTTCACCCACTAATGGAGAGTATACATACTGCTTAATAATTTTTCTCTTTTTGAACTTCTTTTCAAAAGATTCAGTACGACCATCGGAGAGTAAAGAGAGAGCAGTTACCGACATATTTGAGTGAGGTTGTGCAATACCAATAAGAGAATAGGGTCCCCTTGTAGTTCTTCTTCAAGATATTCTTGATGAAGCCATTTGAGTTTTGTTTTGAAGAGATTTGAGGTAATGTTAGGGTTAGTGTGAGGAAGTAGAGAGAGAGAAGAGAAGAACTAGGAGATTGATTATGCAAATGGAGATAAATGAATTTGAAGTGAGACAACCTAGAGAAAAAATAAATGAGTGGAATAACTCACAAGGAGAAAATTCTGGAATTCACGGTGAAGAGTCGACTCAAACAGGTAATGAGTCGACACATACTTGTTTAAAACGTAGATGATTGAACCTTGAGTAGCGAAGAGTCGACTCATGGGTCGACCTGTTGGGACCCGAAGTTAATGATTCGCAAACATGAAATGCAACAATGGTCCTAATGATGGATGCATGTTAAATATGATTTCTAAGCTAGTTTACACATATTTCAGACATAGAAATGGATTAATCTTAGACCAAACCATAAAATAAACATCAAGAAAGTGCATTATATAGAACAAGTACATACATATATAAATGATCAAGATAGTTCAAATAGATAGGAACGATATTACCTCCAATGATGATAAACGATGAATTCCCTCACATAGATCTCACTTATCAATGTGATTAATCAAAGACTAGACAAGCATAGATATAGAGCAAGCATCATATATAAATTTAAAAGCGATCCGAGATATCGAGAATACCAAGTTCCATACGGATGTGGAAGAAAGGTTCTTTCACAAGTCGTTTTGTGAAAACATTGGCAAGTTGATTTTTGCTATCAACGTGCTCGAAAACGACATCACCTTAATGATTTTGAGTATAAAAGAGATTTTAGAAATCAAACAAGGAAAATCATTATCCAGATGAAAATTTGATTTTATTCTCTTTTTAGGGTTTTATGGTGATCACCAATTTCATGTGAAAAAGCAAAAATGAAAAATAATTTGGAAAACAAACATTTAACATGCGATTTTTGAATGAATATCATTGTATTAATCAATTATGCCAACAATGTCTTCACTTCTCCCTTTGGCATGGGAGAAGGGTTTTTTTAATAGGAATAGACAAAAGTCATGTGAGTAATGGTTGGAAAGCTCTTGAAATAAGTTACAAAAGTCATGTTGGGCAAAAAATCATTTGGCATGTGCAAATTGATCAAAACTGGCTTGGAAAGTCTAAGTGTAAAACATATTCAAATCACTTTGAAAAATTAACCCAAAAGTAAGCTTGATCAAACCCCTCTGTCCTCATGATACAAACTTCAAATGAAACAATCTCCAACATCAAAGTTGTAGGTAGTTTCAAGATGGTTAATCTAGACTCAAAGTTTGAATCATTTGGATTTTCTATGACAAAGTTATGGGCATTTGAAGTTGGGTATTTTTTCAAATTCAATGAATTAGGTCCAAGATGACCTATAATGTTTTGCATTATCACATGTATTTATTTTAGGATTATGAAATTTTTTCCAACATAAAATTTGAAGTCGACATCTCAAAATTTTGAATGCCATTGATCTCACCTCAAAATCATAAAACTTAAGGAAGTTATGCCCTTGGCAAATTGACCCAAAATTAGGGTTTCGGTCAAAATGACCTATAATGTTTTGAAATGAATGATGACATTCCAAGCTTCAAATGGATTTTTTTATGAAAATTAATGTTATTAATATGTTTATTAGGAACATATTTGCTTTTGGGGTCATCCTCATTTGACAAACACATCAAAAGTTATAGCTCATTGAACCTCGGCTTAGTCAGATGACTTGACTGGTCAACTTTTCAAAGTCCAACTTCTAATCTTGATGAATAAATGATTGAGGGGCCTCAAATAGGCTCATATATGCATAAAATGATGAATGAAAGAATTTCCCTTGATTAAATTTGATCAGAGGTTGAGATTGCTTCATGGGCAAGGCACAGTCAAAGCATAGTGAAATTAGGGTTTCCTTGGGAAACAATCTTCAAGCCATTTGGGTTATCTTGATCAAATTGGAAAATTGAGATACTTGGGAGACATATATGATGATTAGGAACTTTGTGGACCATTGTCATGCTTTTTCTCTTCTTCATCTAGTCATTGCATTGGGCTTAGGAGCATTGTGGAGCACATGATCACTTGAGCTTCAAAATAAAAAGAGTTAGTGACATATTTTTGTGCTTTTGGTTAGTAATCAAATAAGAAAATCAATAACATACAATACAAGCATGCTTGGTGATCTCAAAACACTCAAACAAGTCTCAACCCTAGGGTTAAGGAGCCAAACATGCTATGATCCTTGATGCAATGCACTTGTGCAATAACATGATGCCATGAGGGATCTTAGGGTAAAAATGAGGGTCTTACAAGTATTAATCAATTAAAAATAACAATATCATTTCATATGAGTTATCCACTAGTTTGTCCATGTTTTATAATGGTAGGCATCCTTAGAGAACGTTTGATTCATATTTGAATAATTGGCATATGTGTGTCATTTGTTGTTTGAATTCTTTACCAACACAATATTCGACATTCATGAAGTGTATATGGCTTCGGTTATAAATTCGCCTCTCAAGAGATCCTCAATGGTATTTTTGGTTGTCTATGCCTTTTTTATGATTGTTTTCGACTACGTTTGGCCACATACAAGACATTCTTCCGCAAATCCAATGAATGACATCCAACCTCGAGGCATATTCCATTCATTTCTTTGGTGGATCATGTAAAAAAAATTATTTTCCTAAATACATTTGACATGTTAGTCTTGTATGGACTTAGGTAAGCCACCCCCAACCTCGACAACCTTCATGGAGTAACTTCTAATAGTAATCTCGATGAACTCTCCATTGGACTTAGGTTATTTAACCTTTTTTTCATTCTTCCAAAGAGAAGTATTTCTACATCATCATCTTCATCTCTGAAAGGGATGTTTCTCTATGCGGGTGTCCAGTTCAAGTGGTTCTTTAATGAATGGTTCCACGGTCGTGAGCTCCTTGGATGATTTATATTTTGTCAATTGGGCTAAAAAAACAAGTTTAAGATGCTTCTATGTCTTTTTTGAGCATGACTACTTTATCATCATCAGTGTGAAATTTTGAGTTTAGATGGATTATTGATGACATTATACACATCCCTGCCAACATTGGTCTTCCTATAATGCAATTATACACAAATTTACATCCAATGAATAGGAAGTTGATTATGATACTTGTTGTTCGATTTCTTGTCCGGAATGCAACTGGTAAATCTACATACTCCCAGAATTTAGTGTGGAAACTATTAAATCCCGTGAGGTTTCCATCATGGTATGGACTCAAGATTTGTTTAAGCCCTAATACAATGAATATATCCAGGGCAGACCCTATGGGTGTGCGAGGTGTGCCACCGCACAGGGCCTCAAAAATTTGGGGGCCTCAAATATTAAAAATACATTAAATATTTATTATATAGATTGTTTATTAAATATATGTAAGATGTTTATGTATTAACCTGATGGAAGTGTATCAATGTTTTTTTGATGGTCATGACCTGAGCTCGATTCTACCATAATCTTGTTCAAGACTAAAATATTATATTTTTAAAATCATTTTTTATTATATCTTTTAATATTATTTACAATTTTAATTTTTTTTAAAATATTTTTTTATTATAGTTCAACATGAAAGATTAGATCAGGGTCTCGAAATGTTTTGGGCCGGCCCTGAATATATCTACATACATGATGTAAAAAAAAATCCTTTAACCACCAACACACGAAGAACGTCTAAGCCTTCCATTGTCGCCTTTATCATCAAAGGTACATAGTGGTTAAGCATGTCATTGATTAATTCTTCATCATAAAAAGATAGGGGATGTCTGCCCCTTCCAAAAAAATTCCCTACTTCTTTCATTCGTTGTGGTGTATTCTTCATGCCTCCCCCAAAGAGAGTAGCATATTACATCTTTTGATTAGGGAAGACCACTCAAAATGACGAGCCGATTGGCACAAGTTCTCCTAAGATCAGAAAAGTTGTCTCATTGTGACCCAATTTATGTCAAAACTTAATCCGGAGATGCATATCCATATGCGTAAAAGGTGTGTCCGAAGATACATCTCCGTAAACACCATTTATTCAAAAATTCAAGGGGTGGTCCGGAGATGCGCCTTCGAACGCTTTTGTTTCATATATTCGCGTCAGACCTTTCCACTTCCTCTTTCATTTTCTAAAAATCATTTGAGTTCTCACATTCATTCAAACTTCCAGTCAAACCCTAAAAATTATTAGAGTTCACACATCCATTCAAACTCTCATCCTTCAAGTTTCTATCATCGCAGTTTTTTCTCATCCATTCAAGCTTCTCTTTCTCATCATTTTTATTTGGTAAAATTTTCAAAATTCTTTTTTTTTTGTGATTTGAATGATAGTTAGTTGTTTAAGTTACATAAGTTGTTTAAGATACATTAGGTAGTAGTGGAATCGAAAGGTAGCCTAAACCTACATGCATCAACATTTGTTTGGAGGTTTAGGGCAGCAGTTGGATTTCCTCCATTCCAGAGAAAATCGCAACTTTATCCGAAGATGCATCTCTGGATTCTGTCTGAACTATTTTGGGAGATGTATCTTCAGATTTGTGTCTAGTAGAATTTTGGATTAATTTGTGATGTCACTGACTATTTGTAACACATGTGCAATGACCGAAAACAACCCTGGTGTAATACCCCAAAATTTACCCTTCATTTTTCTTGGAAGCATGGGATTTTGTTTCACATTGCATTAGCATCATACTAGGTCATACTCATTGCATACTGCATCAGTGACTTGGGAAATCAAGGTTTGATTGATCACTCCTTAACAGAAGGAGCCCACACAAAGCAAGGTTGAGAATTGGACTTCATTTTCCAAATATACAAGTCTCAAGGGTCTCAAGGAGGTCCAAGTGTCTTATTATGGTCTACAGTTCATCAATGGAAGATTCAGAGCTCTCAGAGTGTGCATCTACACTTAATCAGAAATTAGGGTTTCACGGCTATCTGCAACAGGAAAGGTTTGATTGGAAGTGAAGGAGCTTATCCATGTCATGATTTGAGAGGCATCTTGGTCAAGGAAGACTCACATTTATCTCAGAAAGATCCATTGGCAATCAGTGCAATCAATCCTTGATCAGTTTGCCCTAAAACTAGGGTTTGGTATAAAATCAGTCTATTTCTGATTCCTTGGGTGAAACTCTTTTCCATGGCCCTCCATATGTCCACAAGGGTCTACATACAAAAAATTAGCTCTTTATTTGAGCTAGAGGTGCTTCAATTGATCAATGGAATCAAGAATCAGACAGTTTAGGAAAAGTCAACTGTGGGGCCAAAAAAGTCAACTCCTGACATTTTGAAGGTGGAATCTCAAAATTCATGCCTAAGGGAGCCTACATGTGAAATTTGATCAAGGTTGGATCATGGATTCATCGTTTAATCAGGAGTTGGAAAAGTTACCAAATTTGGAAATAATTGACTTTCCATTTAGGGCAAGTTTTTATTGTTTTTGCACCCACTTTAAGCCCATATTCCATCAATATGAAAGCTCCATTTGAAACTTTGTCCAACATGAAGGTTGTTCCTCTTGTTCCAAGCTTTCTATAGATATAAAGTTTGTTTCATTTGGATTCAAATTGAGAAAGTTATGCTTGGTCAAAGTGGGATATTATTTTAGAACACTTAGAAAATTTTATAAGTTCAAAATCTTCAAGATTTGTCAAGACTTATGGGCCATATTTCTTGCACTTCAAAGCATCTTTTGAAAGCACTTTCTTCATGACAGTTGTACCTTGCTATGTCCTCTTTCACATACTTTTGGAATCATCCCATTTGGATCATTGGTTTGAAAGATACACTCATCTAAAGTTGGTATCATAGGCTGAATGTTTTGACAACATTTAGGCCAAACTGGCCCAACCATTTTGCAGCTATGGAACCTGAACTTTATGGCCATTTTTCACCTCTTTCCACTCATCATTTCAATTTGTGTTCAACATGAAAAATGTTAAGCTCCATGCCCTCTTTCTACTGTTTCCATTGCCTTGCCATTTGGTTACATACTCATCAAGTTACAAGGTCTTAAAGTCACCCTGTTGGACTATTTTTGTGCTGCACAAGCCAAACCAAATCAGACCACAAAACCAACCAACACACTTTTTACCTTATTTGGCCATTTGCTTTATGTTCATTCACTTAAGTTTTGCTACATTTAGAACTTGCTCATACCACCCCTCATTTTTGCACCTTTTGCCCATAAACTCAAACAAAGATTCCAAGCCCATTAGCCATCATTAAATCCTACATATATAAACATCATAAACCCTAATATGAAGAGGAGGTTGTTGTATTTCGATCTAGGCAAGGAAATAGGAAAAAGACCAAGTTGCATTCCCTTCCATTTTCACAAGTTTCTTGAAATTTTAAAGCTTCCATTTGTCTTCCATCCTCTCCATCTTCAAGAGGCAGTGGACCTTGCATCCACTAGGTAAGCTTTAATCCATTCTCTTCCATGGCCTTGTTCATTTCATTTCATGCTTGTTCATTACTCTCACTTCATGCTTACCATCCACTTCATGTTATTTTTCAGTTATGCCATGCTTTTTTCATGCTCTTTTTTCATGTTAATGTTATGTTATGCATGCTTGTAAAGTCCTCACCATGAGACATTATTGTTGAACTTAAGTTTGTGTTGTTAAATTTTTGGTGAATCTGTGTGCATGAGCCTCCCTTGCTGTTCACTTTTCTATATGTTAAAGCCATTATTTTCAATGAAACAAGATACCATTGTGTTCTACTCGTTTCAAACTTAAACTTTGATTTTTACATCATCTCATTTGGAGCCCTGAGTTGAGAGATATTTGGATTGGAAGTTGGAGCAAATTTTCTGCATTTTCACATTTTCGTTGTGCATGGCCTTAGGGTTTCTTGCATTGCATGGAAGAATGCGACGTGGCAGCCTGCAGACCGCCTGATCTGCGTGCCTTCCTTAAATCCCAATTGATTCTAGTCACATGATTTAATTAAATGAACCTTTTTTTATTTCCTGTCACATTTTTTCCTTGGACCGGGCCCTGCACCGCTGTTATCAGCACCCCATGTTCAGGCCCACTCATATTATCCATTCATTTTCTTTTTATTTTGTTTTTCTTATTTTATTTTGCTGCTTTTGTTTTTAATTCATAAAAAATATTTTATTTATTCATAAAAATACAAAAAAAAAATCACATTTCTCAATGTTTTATTTAATTTATTTTATTTTTTATTTTCATATTTATTTAATGTTAATATTTTATTTCAATTATTTATTTCAAATAGTCCATTTTAACACACATTTTTTCATTTATTTTATTTTCATGACTTAGAATTATTTTTAACTTCTGATTTTTGGGATGAGGGTTGACTAATGTCTCATTGTCAACTTGACCTTTTATTGGAATTTTATTTCCCATTTTCAATTTATTTTGGATTTATCTTTGACCTAGTTTGTTTTGTTGACTTTTCATTTGACTTTTGTTTTATTTTAATTAATTCAATAACCAATTTTCATTATTTTTAAAATCTTTTTGGGGGATGATGATGTCCTGACCCCACCTTAGTTAGTTTAATTTTTCATAATTTTCTTGATTAATTTACTATTTATTTGATAATATTTAAGTTGACTTGACTTTTCAGTTGACTTTTCTATGATTGATGTTTGACTTAGGGATTGCTTAGGGAAATTGAAGAGATCTTTTGATCCTCCCTTGTCCATCTCATATGCCACATATTAGAGGCTTTTCATCTTGATTTTATTTGATCCTTGCATCATTTCCCGATTAAATTATTCATTGATTCTTTGTGTGCATAGTTTCACTTGTCTGATTCATCTGATATTTTTATACTTGTTCCTTTCATCCATGCTTCCATTGTTTGATTTTTTAACATGTTTATACTTCTCATACATTGTTTAATTCTCATTCATTTCATCCTTTGATTATTTAATTTGATCGTATACCTGTTTATTTATCTTATTGATTGATAACTGTTGCCTACTTGTATGGTGTATGAGGCATATATTATTATTGCTTGATTGCCATGAACAACCCCCATTCATAACAAATGTACCCCTCTCCCATGAAGTGTATAATATTTATTCTTTCATTCTTTATTCATCTGTTAATACAATAAATAAAATGAACATCTGATAACCTTTTCAAAACAAGATCAAAACCTCGATCCAACGTCGAGTAATCATTTTCCAAACTTAACATAACCAGCACATATTCATTCATTCCTTTTGTAAGTCGATTGCTTCATGCATCTCCATTTCTCTTGTAATTCGATTGCTTCAGGCATCGCCATCTACCACTTGTAAGTCGATTGCTTCGTACATCGCCATCTACCCTTACCCCTGGTTCCTATCCTTGCTCCATTCGTCGATTCTTGTTCCGATTAGGTAGCACCCATTAGATAGAACCCTCATTATTTTGTATGATAACATTAGATAGAACCCTCATTCTTTTGTATGATAACATAGGTAGAATTCCCATATTCTTTTTTATGATAACATAGGTAGAATTTCCTTATTTTTTGCATGCTAACATTAGGTAGATGTTCCCATTTGTAAATCCTAACACTTAAGTACATATTGCATGACAACTCTAGGGTAGAGCTTCCTCATTCTTTAGACCTTCTACGCGTCTCCGATCCTATGGCATGTCAATCCGTCCTATTGCAAAAAGGTAACCGCCTAAGACTCGATTCAGCGAGCTGTGACACCTACTGCTAGGACGTGAACACATTGCCCAATCTCCTTTGACACAACTGGTGTCCTCCTTTTAAGTCCATGTTCAGATGGCAATCCCTAGGTAGCCAAACTACGGCAACTCTGATTCTCATGTTCAGATGAGATACGTAGGCACGAGACGCGATGTCTTACCGAGTTTTGACTGACAGCTAACAACTAATCCTTGCTTATTTTCGCCCTCGTTGTAATTCTTTTATCTCGCCCTCGTTGCGATCGAGACCTTCCCTTTCTCTTGCCCTAATTGCAATTGAGGCTTTTGTTCCCGTAGTTAGCTGAACTACGTTTTGCTCTGATTCTCATTCCAAATGAGATACGTAGGCATAAGACGCGATGTCTTAGCGAGCACACATCTCTTTAACCCATAGGTAGCCGAGCTACGAAGACTCTGATTCTCATTCCAAATGAGATACGTATGCAGTGGATGCGACATCTGTGCGAGTCATCTTCCTTTACCCTTTCTTTTAGTAAATAGTACATTAGATAAACACACACCCGAACCCAAGATTTGGTTGCGAGACCTTGTCTTCTCCTTTCCTCTCTCCAGGTTTACTTCGAGCGTTTCCTTTCCCTCCTTTGGGATAAATAACGCACGGTGGCGAATCTTCTGTCATTTATTTTTCGCCGGTTGTACTTTTCGCATCATCTATTTTTTTAGGTTGCGACAGCTGGCGACTCTGCTGGGGACCCGGTTTCCCTAAGCGAGTCCCTCCTAGCTTTTGTAGGTTTCTTGTTTGTTGGGTGTTTATTCTTTAGTACAGTTATTTATATACCTGCTTTACCTTATTGCATTCATGTACATATGTTTGCTGTATCTGTGGGTTCTGTGGGTTGTTTGTTTGTTGGGGTGGGATGTTCTATGAGAGATAAGCCCACTACCCAGGCTTGAGCGTACACACAGGTTTTAGAGTGGATAGTCATGAGGCTTGTGTGGCATGTTGCTACGATAAGTCGTTCATGAAGACCCACATCCAGACGAGGTTTCTTTTGGATATATTTTGTCCTAGGGGTGTTCCATAACGACAGATGTTCGTTTAGAAATCGTCGACTCTGGTGACCATTTCCCGAGAACTCAGTCAAGGCCTCTCCTCCGAGACGTGATTATGTTAGCTCTGGTGGGTGCATTCTCGTTGCTCAATCCGAGGACCCCGAGACTGGGAACTTGCTTTAGGATATCCTGTTGAGGGGAGTCAATGGAGGTCTTTTATCCCGTAATAATGCCAAACCTTTAGTGGTAAACGTATTATTCTCGACTGAAAGGCTGAAGCTGACGAACTTCTGTTCTTAGAACCTACCAGTGAGGGGCGGGCTAAATTCAAGAAACCTTAACCTTCAACCAACCCGGTTTTCTGGAGCAGAGCTTTGATTTCATATTATATTCTTTAGTGTGTTTCTCTTCAGACAGTGCAACCTGACAGATGTTCAAGCATATACAGCAATCCTGATTTCCATGTCACTGCATTGTATCACATCATTTAACACATGTTTATCCATTTCTAGGGGTCTATATCTTCTTCTTGATTCCGGTCAGGGTTCTCTGGTTTTTCTAAGATCGATATTGGCAGAAAGAGACATGTCGCCTACAAATCTCTTGTGGTCAGTTTGGAGCCTATTCAATAACTGATGAAGTTAATGGATCACGATTCTCTAGAAGGATTCTGGAAGGATTATGGGTTGATTCTAAGTTTCGTCACGGTTCTCTCCAAAGATCAACATGATGCTCTCTTTACACTGCTGCAGTTCTATGACCCTCCATTGAGGTGTTTCACATTTCCAGACTACATCTTGGTCCCTACTTTGGAGGAGGTTGCCAGTTTTCTCAGAGTTCCTATCAAGCCGCAGCTGCTATTCTACAGTTATGAGTTTCTGCCCGATCTCAGTATGGTTGCTTCAGCCACGTATTTGGGGAAGTCGGTCTTGAAGTCTAATATGAATCAGAAGGGAGGAGTCAATGGTTTTCATTTGAGTTTCTTAGTGGGAGAAGCTAAGAAGAATATTGAAGATGGTGATCAGAGGGGTTTCAATGATGTGTTGGCTCTTTGTGTGTATGGGATTGTCCTGTTCCCTAATGTTGCAAAATTTGTGGACATAGACGTTATACGCCTATTCGTGTTGGGAAATCCAGTGTCGACCTTGCTGGGAGATTTCTTTCATTCAGTGCATCACAGGAACGAGAATAGGAGAGGAGGATTGGTGAATTGTTGTGCACCCTTGTTTTATAAGTGGTTCAGTTCCCACCTACCCAAGTCAGGAGCGTTCGTTGATTTCAAGGACTTGTTGAGTTGGTTGAAGAGACTGATGGGGATAAGAGCTAAAGATATTTCTTGGTGGTCAGACCAGAACTTGCTTCGGGCAGATATTATTCACAGTTGTGGGAACTTCCCGAATGTACCATTGGTGGGAAGAAGAGGAGGCACTATAATCCTTCTCTGGAAGTCAGACAGATGATACAAAGGAATCCCGCCACTACTCAACCAGAGACGGTGATTAATCCTCCAGCTGGAGAGGTTAACGGACCCAGTGGACCGGGGCCTACCCCGATCCCACATGTCAACTCCGGTCAACAACCCGTCCATGATGATCAGGACGATCAGTTCACCATGATGCAGGAGGATTTTGGCATGGGCCATGGCATGGACCCCATGTTTAGAAGATTGGAGGAGAGGCTGAAGGCAGTGGAAGGACAGAATCCTCTGGGGGTAGACGTTGCTGACTTGGGGTTGGTCCCAGGCGTGAGGGTGCCACCGAAATTCAAGGTTCCGATATTTGACAAATACAATGGCAACTCTTGCCCAAAGACTCATGTGCAGGCCTACTTCCGTAAAATGGTTGCATACTCTGATGACGAGAAGTTGCTTATGTACTTTTTCAAGACAGCCTAGCTAGGGCATCCCTAGAATGGTATATGAGGCTGGACAGAGCCCAGATCCGTTGCTGGAGAGACTTGGCTGAGGCCTTTGTAAAGCAGTATCAGTATAATACAGACATGTCTCCGGACAAAACTCAACTTCAGAATCTGTCTCTCAAAAGCAATGAATGCTTCAGGGAATATGCTCAACGCTGGAGAGAGACAGCTTCCCGCGTTCAGCCTCCTATGTTGGAGAAGGAGATGGCAAACATGTTCATGAATACTCTTCCCGGACCTTACTTGGAGCTGTAATACCCCAAAATTTGCCCCCCCCCCTCATTCATGCATTCATTTTTAGGTCATTTAAACATTTCATATTGCATTTCATCACGTCAATCAGGATCAAGTCCAAGAAGCTTGAATATCACCCGAAACACTAATCTTGAAGGAGCAAAAAGCAGAGCCTGAGCTGTCATGTTCGCTAGGCGAGTAGCAGGGTTCGCTGCGAAGAGACCTGTCATCCTCGCTAGGCGAGCAAATCCTTCGTTAGGTGAAGCGCGCGTATTTCAGAATATAACAGAAAGTCTTGGACTTGGGCCTCTCTCATCTGAGCCCACAAAGCCACGAAAATTAGGCTATAAATTCTGAGTTTTCATTAGAAACAAAACCCTGGAGACTAACAGAGAAAAAGAGAGCAGAGACAGAGAGTGAGAACTAATCCAGAGCAGCCGCCGGACACTGAAGGGAACCCATCTGCAAAGAACCAATCCCCTCTCACATAAACCCTAAGATTGTTCTACAAACCCAAGGGTGCAATTTAATTTCATTCGATCTCTCCAATCAGGTTTTCCCTATTCCCATTACTTTACGCCTTCAATTTGAAATCTCTAAATGTGTGAGGCATGTGGGTTTAGATGTGTATGAATGTATAAAACAATGCCTTTAATGTTTACTCATTTAATTCCTGAAATGTCTGCCATAGGGTTTGGGGTTTCTGAGATCGAACTGTTATCCATGAAGAACCCAAAACCCGCAGGCGCTCGCTAGCACCTTCGCTAGGCGAGCCTGCAGCGAGGCTTCGCTAAGCGATGCAGTAGCGATCGCGATAGTAGATGCCTTTTGCTTTTCTGTTTGCTTTAATCTGTTTTGTGTTTGTCATGGCATTGTTTTCCCCTAACCCCGTCTTGTTACTCTAACCTATTTGTTGAGTTTTTGCTAGACTTCGTAGTCTCCCGTTTGCATGTCAATTAAGGTAGCACTGTTCCTTCATCAAGGACTTCCTTTTTGCATGAGCATTCCTAACCCAAACAAACTCATTGATTTTTCTTCTCCTAAACACGTTAACTCCTTCTACTACAGGCGAGTAAGTCTCCAAAGGTCGAGCATCCGGTAGATTACGTAGTAACGTCGTTCACCCCAACCCTTAACCCGTAGTTAGCCGAACTACGGCTTGCTCTAATTCTCATTCCAGATGAGATACGTAGGCATAAGACGCGATGTCTTAGCGAGCACACTCCTCTTTAACCCCTAGGTAGCCGAGCTACGAAAACTCGGATTCTCATGTTCAGATGAGATACGTATGCAGTGGATGTGACATCCCTGCGAGTCATTTCCTTTTGACCCCCATTTTAGTAAATAGTACATTAGATAAACCTACACCCTTTAGACAAGAACAACAAAAGTGGATCCCGTAGAGTACTACGGATGCGTAGGGGTGCTCATTGTAACAACCCAATTTTTTAGTATTGAATTATTATACTATTATTATTATAATTTTAATTTAATTATGTGGAGTGTTAATTAATTAATTGGTGTATTAATTCATTATCTAGTGGATATGAGAAATAATTAAATAATGAAATTAATTAATTAATTTGGTTGCATAGTGAGTGGTTAATTATTTAAATTTAAATAGAGGTATTTAAATATTAGGTATTATTGAGCCTAGTGATTAAATTAGATGGATATCATGATTTAAGCCCAACTAGAATACTATTATAAATAGTAAGAGGTGAAGGGAGTGAGAATTAGAATTCACTTGAGCACTGAAAGAAATAGAGAAAGAAGAGAGAAAAAACGAGAGGAGTCAAGGTTTCCATCAAAGTGACGAGGTAAGGGGGGAATCCTTATTATTATGGGTTAGTATGATTGGGTCAATGGGTAGGAACATGTTTTAGGTTGAAATCCTTAATTGGCATGATTTTGAATTATTAGGTCTTGATAAATACTCTTAAATTGTGATGATTAAATTATGCTAAAACTGTGAATGAATATATATTTGGATGATTCATAATTTTCTGAACGTGTAGCTTCTTACGGAATCGAAATCGGAGGTCCGGAAGTCCTCCAACGATGAAAAATGCGGGGAAATCTGCATTCTGTTTCGTGTTAGCGCAGGAACAACTTTCTGTTTTGCATTAACCGGTTAACCCAGGGCGTTAACTGGTTAACACTGTTATAATATTGAAAAAAATTGCATTTTGTCTTGCGTTAACCGGTTAACCCAAGGCGTTAACCGGTTAACATTGTTAAAAATTGCCAAGAAGCGCATTTTGTTTTGCGTTAACCGATTAACCCATGGCGTTAACCGGTTAACACTGTTTGAAAAGTGAAAAATTGATATTTAAATGTTGTGTGCGTTTTGGAATGAAATCCCTGTGTACATATTTGATGATTGACCTATATTGGTGAATAATATATTGTATGAATGTGTATGTATATCATTATTGAATTGTGAATGATTATGGTTATGGATGTGTATATGTAATCGTAAATTATGTGTTGTGATGAATGTGTATATGTACCAATTGTGAGTCATGGTGATATGTGGGATGTTAAGACGGTATAGATGGTCTTAATTGCATATGTGTTGGTATGTGTGCATTCATTCATACCATGGTAGACTTCATTGTGGAAGTGGTGAAACTGTGGGTTAACATGAGCAGACGTTGATTCCCAATTAGAATCAGGCGTAGTATTAAGCGGTGATCCTTCATTGGAAACAAACGTAGCAGACGTTAATCCTTAATTGGGATTAGGCGTAGTATTAAGCGGTGATCCTTCATTGGAAACAGACGTAGCAGACGTTAATCCTTAACTGGGATTAGGCGTAGTTTTAAGCGGTGATCCTTCATTGGAAACAGACGTAGGGCTTTGGTCTTGTCCGGATCGGAAGCTTGGCTTGGATTCTAGACATTGAATCGGAAAGCGGTGAAACTTTGAGTTCACATTGAGGTACCACATGCATGGAGTCACATTGTCTTGCATAGAGTCGTCTATAGTATGTGATCATTGAATGCATGTATTGATGTGAGTGTGATGTACATTTGAAATATGTGGAATGATTGTCTGTTAATATCCTCGATATAATAATACAAAGTGTGATGAATTCTTTAATTGTGTTTTAATTCATTGTGCCTTATTATGCTATTTCATAATGATTTGGAATTCTCACCCTTTCTGTTAGAATGTTACCTTTACATGGGTATCGTGCAGATACTACAGAGTAGTATTGCTGGAGTAGGTGGACGGTAGCTCGCTCAAGATTAGTTGGAGAGTTTCCGTATTTAGTTGAAATTAGGTAATGAGTCAATGCTCTGGTCATGTAACACTGGGTAGATTAGTGGTATTGAACTCATATCTTATTTTGATATGCTTTATGTCATTAATTGTTTTATTTTATTTGAAGTGATTATTGAGAAATGATCATGGTATGGGACATGGATCATATTATGAAATACATGAGTATTCTTCATTTTCCGCTGCGAACGCATATTGCTTGAATATTCATGATGAGTGAAATGTGTTATTTTGAATGACCAGGTGTATTGTTGGTTTTTGAAAGTTTTAAGTTTCGAAAACGTCGATGTGACGCCCTTTTCTTTATATGCGTGCTTATTTACTCTGATTATATGCTAAATAATTTGGGGTAGAAAAAGGGGTGTTACAAAAGTGGTATCAGAGCATGGTCGACCAGTTGGTCAATAGTAGTAGGTTTCCGTAGTATTTGATTTGTGTATCTGACACGATCGATACTGTTTGTTTGATGTTTCAGGTTGTTTAGGACAATGGTTGCAGGCAGGAATGACGATGCCATTGCTGAGGCGCTGAGGATGCTGGCTGAATCCATGGGTCAGATCCATCAAGCGAATGTCCATCAAGCGAATGCGAATGCCGGTAACCAAAAGGAAGATGCTGATGAGTTCCGTGCTTTGGGGAGATTCCAGCGGAACAATCCTCCTATCTTTGAGGGTGAGCATGCACCTGAGAAAGCTCAAGCTTGGCTGAAAGCAATTGAGAAAATCTTCAGAGTCATGAACTGTACTGATGCTCAGAAAGTGCAGTTTGGTACCCATATGCTTGAGAAGGAAGCTGAAGATTGGTGGAATAACACTCTTCAGAGGTTCGAAGAAGACAACATTGTAGTTACTTGGACTCTTTTCCGTGATACCTTCTTGGAGAACTATTTCCCAGAAGATTGTCGTGGGAAGAAGGAGGTGGAGTTCCTTGAATTGAAGCAAGGAAATGGTACCGTTGCTGATTATGCTGCTAGATTTCAGGAGCTTATCAAGTATTGCCCTCATTACAATACTGCTAATGCTGAGAGATCTAAATGTTTGAAGTTTGTGAATGGCTTGAGACATGATATCAAGAAGGCCATTGGTTACCAACAGATTACTCATTTTACAGAATTGGTTAACAAGAGCCGAATTTATGACGAGGATAGTAGGGAGAGTGCTTCTGTCTACAAGAGTCTGAAGGGGAAAAACCAAGATCGGGGAAAACCATATGATGACAAGAGGAGACAATCTAGTGTTGGCAAGAAGCCAAGTGGGGGAGTATCTTATATTCAACTTAAGTGCTTCAAATGTGGTGTGGAAGGCCATCGTGCTACGGAGTGTAGTAGAGATTCTGGGAAGTGTTTCAATTGTGGCAGGATGGGTCACAGAGCTGTGAGCAAATTCTTTACTTTGAATAAATTTTGAATGATAGCAGATTGTGTGATCATCATCCAATTGTTGACTGTGCCTTATTTTACATGATTCATTTGTGTTTTTATCCCATACTATTGTTGCATGACTGTACATAAAGACCCACATTGATACATCTCTTAAAAGAACTCATAAAATCTATTTTGTATCAGTATGGATCAACACATAATCCTATGCATCGATCCATAAAATATGTTGTAAACCACAAAACTCTTTTGTTCAGTATGTATCGATCCATACGAGTCATGTATCGATACATGGACAGGCAAAATGCTCTATGGATCGATCCATACGAGCCTTGCATTGATCCATGTTAGTTGAAATGTCCCATGTATCAATGCATACGAATTTTGTATCGATCCATGCTTACATAAATTCCCAAAAATTCATCAACCTTACAGTATGTATCGATGCATAACTTCATGTATCAATACATAAGTCTGTTTTATCTACTAATAGCTTATGTTTTTCATATATAAGAAGTATTGTGACAATAGTGCAAATACACGAATTCAGTAGAGAAAAACAGTTGAACACAAGATCAAAGCAGTGTGTAGCAGCAATTGTTTTGAGCAGTTAGAAACTTGAAAGAGACTTCATCTTCTCCATCTTCTCAATCTATTTTCTTCAAGAACATCAACACATAATCATTCTTGTTCTTTGGATTAAAGGATCAACGAGATAACGTTCAGTGGTATGATCAAGGATCTAGCTGAGGTGTTCAGTGGAACGATCGAGGATCTAGCTGAGTTGAAGATTGAAGGGGGTTTCGAGGAAAAACCAATTGGTTTGTCCTTCAAGAACTGGAGTGTTCTTGCGGGTTTGTCAGTCACGTTTGTAGAATAGATTCAGCCGCAGCGTTGCGTTTGGAAATCGGGGGATTTCGCAAACAGGTCGTGGAACCGGTGAATTGTTTGCAATTTCTTGCAGGAAATCTTGATCGAGCTCAGATCAAGTGGAGGTTTCATACAAGAAGAAGTTCTTGGGATTTAGAATTCTGTCTGTGTATTGAAATCTTGTATCAACGAATTCGGCATTATTGATAATTACAGTTCTCAATTTCATTTGAAATTGAGAGGGAGACGTACCCACACGCGAGGACGACGTGGGGAACTTCCTTACCAAATCTCTGCGTATCGTATTCTTTCCTTATCTCTCTTTACGTTTTACAACAGTTTTGCAAATTGAGTTGGTGTTGTGTGGCTGTAATTTTAGTGATACAACAGTGGCAAGAAAACATCTTTATCTAAACGCTACCACTGTTCATCATTGATCACATACACACTAAGTGTTTGTCAAAACTGTCAGCTGAGTTTTATTCATTGAAATCAGGATTTAATGATAAGTGCATTCAATTAGATAAGATTCTAGTGTTAATAATTTCTGTCATTCTAATTCAAATCCAGCAATAAATTCGCGTGTTCGGCTTTCTAGTAGCGGTTCAGAATAGACGGAAGTCGATTCGGGACTGAAATTTTCCGCCAAATTTAAAAACTCTGATAAAATTTTAAATCCGTTTATTTTCGAAGAGGTGATCTATTCACCCCCCCTCTCGATCACTAGCCACACCGTCTAACAAGTGGTATCAGAGTGTCGGTTCGCTGGTGCTCTGTGGCTGCCTATAACAGTATGGACTCTGAACCAAAGGGGGCATATAATAGAGCGCCTATTTTCAACGGTGAAAATTACGGCTACTAGAAAGACTGCATGCGAGTTCATATAAATTCTGTGGATAGGTTAGTATGGGCTGCCATTGAAAATGGTCCTTTTTAAATTACTATGACAAATGCGGTTGGCGCCATAAGTCCTAAACCAGAAGTTGATTGGAATGAGAAAGATGAGAAAAAGTGGTCGTGTGATTGGAGAGCTCGAAACATGCTAATTTCAGCACTTGGTGTTGATGAGTATTATCGGGTATCCCATTGCACGACAGCTAAAGAAATGTGGGATGCTTTAGAAGTTGCCCATGAGGGCACTACTGAAGTAAAACAGACCCGCATTAACACTCTCAATCAAGAGTTTGAGCTCTTTCGCATGAAACAAGGAGAATCTATCTCCGACATGCAAAAGAGATTCACTCATCTCACTAATAGGTTGAATGCACTTGGAAAACCTGTTTCCAATGAAATTTCTACTAATAAAATTCTGAGGTGTCTTAGCAGGGAGTGGCAACCTAAAGTAACAGCAATCAAGGAAGCCAACGATCTAACGAGACTTACAATTACAACTCTGTTTGGAAAGCTGGAAGAACATCAGCAAGCATTAGAAAGTCTTGAAAAGTTTGAGAACAAAAGTAAGAAGGAAAAGGAGAAGAAAAGAGACAAAGAGGGAGAGAAGAAGCTAATAGCTCTTGTGGCCTCTAGCTCTAAGTCCTCACGAAAAGAGCAAAGCGACAATGATTCAAGTAGTGACAAAGATTCGGATGATGAGGAAATGGGACTGTTTGTAAGGAGATATAATAGATTCATTCGAAAGAATGGAGTCAAGCATTCCGACAAAAACCTCATGAAGTTTCGAAGACAATCTACAGATTCGAAACAGGAAGAGAATAAGAAGAGTAGAGGAAGAGGATCTTGTTTTAATTGTGGTAAATCTGGACATTATAAAACGGACTGTCCTATGAAGTATAAGGATCAAAGAAAAGCTTCACCAAAAGGGTACAGCAAACAAAGAAGAGCTTACATTGCATGGGAAAGTGATAGTGATTCATCAAGCACACAAAGCTCAAGTGATAGTGATGAAACCGCAAATCTGTGCCTTATGGCTCACACCAAAAATCTATCCTACCACAAGAAGAAAATCAATGACAAAAAGGTAAAACAAGCCTATTATAATAATTTCTCTTCTATGTCTTTTTCTGAACTGAAAATAGCTTTTGAAAAACTGCATAACGAAGCTGTAGATACTTTTAAAAGATTATCTTCCGATAAACAAATTTTTTCATTTTTGGAAGGTAAAGTATATAAAGCTGAAACAGATTTAGAAAGGTTAAAAGCTAGTATTGCAGAAAATTCAAAAGTTATTGACATTGATGGATGTAGTAAAGTTAGGTATTGTGAAGCTTGTCACATTTGGCAAAAAGAGGTAAACACTCTCAAGGTCAAATTGGAAAAAGCTTTACAACCTAAAGTTACTTATGCCGTTGACTCTAGGTTGTTTAAGAAGTCATTAAATCCACCACATGCAAAATACTCTTTTATTCCAAAAGATTTATTGAACAAAAATAAACAAACACATCATCATGGTTTATATCATTATTGTTGTCGTGCTGGCCATACCATTGAGAAATGCAAGTTTAGGAGATTTCTTGTTCCTAAAGGTATTTATCAATGGAAGCCAAAAGGCAACCATGTTAGCACTTACCCACTTGGACCCAATGAAAATTGGGTACCAACCTCTCTCTTTTGATATTGTAGGATGAATGCCTTGCTTCCGTAGATAAAAGATGGTTTCTTGACAGCGGTTGCTCAAGGCACATGACCGGTGACATATCGCTTTTCATAGACTTCAAAGCAAAGAAGAAGGGATATGTTACTTATGGAGACAATAACAAAGGAGTTATACTCGGTAAAGGTAGTGTAGGTAATCCCTCCACCACTACTATTTCTAATGTCCATCTAGTAGAGGGACTTAAACACAATTTGTTAAGCATAAGCCAATTGTGTGACATGGGCTACAAAGTTTCTTTCACAAAAACTTGCTGCATAATTGAACATGCTGAACAGAACGTTGTGTTTAAGGGTGTAAGAGTAAACAATATCTATATGCTTGACCTTTTTGATGTATCTTTAACAAGTACTAAATGTCTAGTTACCTTGAATGATGATTCTTGGCTTTGGCATAGACGTCTAGCGCATGTTAATTTTGATTTGCTTAATAAGGTTGCATCTAAGGATCTAGTAGTCGGTCTTCCAAAAATGAAATTTTCAAAAGACCACCTATGTGACGCGTGCCAAATGGGAAAGCAAAGGAGGGTCTCTTTTAAATCTAAAAATATAATTTCAACTTCACGACCCCTTGAGCTTCTCCATATGGATCTCTTTGGACCTTCTAGGACAAAGAGCTTAGGTGGAAATTATTATGGTTTTGTAATAGTTGATGACTACTCTAGATTTACTTGGACTATATTCCTTCATAGCAAAGATGAAACTTTTTCTGCTTTTAAGAATTTTGCAAATCTGTCCCAAAACAAAATGAATTCCAAAATAGTTACAATTCGAAGCGATCATGGTGATGAATTTCAAAACCATTACTTTGAGAAGTACTGTGACAAGTATGGTATTGAGCATAACTTTTCAGCTCCTCGAACTCCACAACAAAATGGCGTTGTGGAGCGTAAAAATCGTGTTTTCGAAGAGTTGGCAAGAACAATGCTAAATGAGGGTGGATTACCAAAATACTTTTGCGCTGATGCTGTTAGCACAGCTTGTTATGTTTTAAACAGGATCTTAATTCGCCCTATTTTAAATAAAACTCCTTATGAACTTTTAAAAGGAAGAAAGCCAAACTTGTCACATCTTCACGTATTCGGTTGTAAGTGTTTTGTTTTGAATAATGGTAAGGAAAACATTGGGAAGTTTGATGCAAAAGCGGATGAAGGTATCTTTCTTGGATACGCACAATCAAGTAAAGCATATAGAGTATACAATAAGCGTTTACTTACTGTTGAAGAATCTGTCCATGTTTCTTTTGATGAGTCTTATCCGAAAAATGTCGGAAAAGGTATTTCTTTTGATGACGCAGGTGTATCTACAGAAGACATACTCAAGGAAGCTGTTAAGGAAACTGATCAGTCCAAAACAGATGCCCATGAGAAGGAGGAAGATACTAGTCATGAAGAAGATGAGGAAGAAAAGACAGCTGAAGTGAATGACCTTCCAACAGCTTGGAAATCCTCAAAAGACCATCCTATTGACAACATCTTGGGAGACATTTCAAAGGGAGTAATGACTCGTTCTAAGATAAGTAATTTTTGTTCTCACTTCGCTTTTGTTTCACAAGTAGAACCTAAAAATGCCAAAGAGGCCTTGATTGATTAATTTTGGCTAATGGCCATGCAAGAAGAGCTTAATCAATTTAAAAGAAATGACGTTTGGGAACTTGTCCCTCGTCCGCGAGATCATCATATCATAGGTACTAAATGGGTTTTTAGAAATAAGCTTGATGAAAACGGAGTGATAACTAGGAATAAGGCACGTTTAGTAGCACAAGGGTATAACCAAGAGGAGGGCATAGACTATGAGGAAACTTATGCTCCAGTTGCTCGCCTTGAAGCTATACGCCTCTTGCTTGCCTATGCGTGTTCTAATGATTTTAAGCTTTACCAAATGGACGTAAAGAGTGCTTTTCTAAATGGTGTCATAAATGAAGAGGTATATGTCTCACAACCTCCTGGTTTTGAGAATGCTGAAAATCCAGATTATGTTTACAAACTAAAACGAGCTTTGTATGGTCTTAAACAAGCCCCTCGGGTTTGGTATGAAAGGCTTAGCAAATTTCTAATTGATCATGGATATTCAAGAGGTAAAGTGGATAATACTCTCTTTATTAAACACAAGGGAAAGCACATCCTTTTACTCCAAGTTTATGTAGACGATATAATTTTTGGTTCAACTAACATACACTTGGTCGAAGAATTTTCTAAGGTTATGCAGGGTGAATTTGAGATGAGTCTCATGGGGGAGCTGAATTACTTCCTAGGACTGCAAATAAAGCAACTTGATGAGGGTACAACAGTATGTCAAACAAAATACTGCAGAGAACTACTCAAGCGCTTTGGAATGAATGACTCAAAATCAATTGACACCCCTATGCCTACCAACGGAAATCTAGATAAGGATGAGCATGGTAAGTGTGTAGATGTCAAAAAATTCAGAGGTATGATTGGATCTCTTTTGTATCTTTCTGCTTCTAGACCTGACATCATTTTTAGTGTTTGTATGTGTGCACGCTATCAATCAAATCCTAAGGAATCACACCTAAAAGCTGTTAAGCGCATATTTAGATATCTTCATGGAACACCTAAATATGGGCTTTGGTATTCCAAAGGAAGTGATTGTAGTTTAGTAGGTTACTCCGACTCTGATTTTTCTGGCTGCAAATCAGATAGGAAAAGCACAAGTGGTACATGTCACCTGTTTTCAAATTCCTTGGTAAGTTGGCATAGCAAAAAGCAGGTATCTGTGGCTTTGTCAACTACAGAGGCAGAATACGTTGCAGCCGATAGTTGTTGCGCTCAGATTCTGTGGCTAAAGCAACAACTACAAGACTTTAACATTCAACTCAAACGTATTCCAATAAAATGTGACAACACTAGTGCCATAAACCTTACTAAAAACCCTGTTTTACACTCACGCACTAAACACATAGAGATTAGACATCACTTTCTTCGCGACCATGTTGAAAAAGAAGATGTTGTATTTGAGCATGTTGATTCTAAAAATCAGCTTGCTGATATATTCACTAAACCTTTGGCAACGGAACTGTTCTTCAACATTCATCGTGAATTAGGAATCCTAGATCTCTCTCAATTGATGTCTTAAGCATGTTTCTTCTTATTTATATTATGCCTCACCTTGGTTGATGAGATTTGTTTTAAATTACATTTATTCCCCACAAGGTTACACCAACAGAGGTAATATCAGTCCTATCTATATCTCATTTAGAATTATATGATTGTGTATGTTAGAACAAAAGTTGTTTTTTGTTTATGTGAATGTCTTTGCTTATACTGTTTGAGCATTAAAAATCTGATTTGTGAATCATACTTGGGCATAATTATCATGACATACTTCATAATGCAAATCCATACTGCACAAAAATTCATTAAAATCTGGTTTGGCATCAGTATGTATCGATCCAAACATGTATGTATCGATTCATATCTTATGCATTTCAAATTTCTCAAAACTGGTTCAGGATGTATCGATCCATCCGTCGTTTGTATCGATACATAGACCCTTTAAAAACAAAATTGCATGCTATGGATCGACCCATGGCCATATGCATCGATACATACTGACTGCTATTTGGATTAAATTCATTTTTTTCTCTCTCATGGATCGACACATCCGCCACTCTTATCACATCCTCTCTCAAGACTTCATATCAGCAGTACCCATAGCTCCCAAAACCAGCGGCTAACCCTAATTTTCCTCATCATCACTCACTCTAAAACCCTAAATTCATTCCACTTTCCCTCAACCTTTCATCACCATGCCTCCACGAACCATTCCAGCTAGAGCAAAGGGAAAAGGAAAAGGAAAGGAACCAGTTGGTACTTCTCAGCAGCCACCAGACATTCCTCCAAATGCCTTAGACTTGCTTCATCCTGCAATTGCTACTGAGTTTGAGGATTCCTTCAAGACAAGGTTAGTTATGAAACCCCATGTCTTTGATAAAAATGAAGCTATTCATCTGCATCTCAATGATGTGGTTGAACTCCTACATGCACAAAGACTTGGGTCGTTTTTGTCTACAAAGGATGACTACCAGGAGGATTTTATCCGGGCCTTTTATGCTGGCTTACAATCTGGTAGAGGCTATATGTTTAGGTGTTCTATCGGTGTCAGAACATATACTTTTGAAGCTACTGATTGGGAAACAATGTTTCAAATTCCGCCTCCGTCGCTTAATTTCAAGTCCTGGCATGACCTGCATTTTGATACTGAATTTAACATGAAGGAGTTTACTCCATCTATCTTAAAACTAGATAGACCGCTGAGTGAGGATGAACACGTCACGTCTGGTATGATTAAGAAATGCATGATGCGCATGAAGCAGATGTGCCTCCAGCTGAGGACAATGCTGGTTGGGGTGATTGGGTGCCACGAAGGTGGTCTCCAACCAACTATGTACCTGAACCTACGGTTCCTCCGTTCTCCGGTGGTACTTCATCTTCAACACCTACTGCGGACATCACTCATATGCTTCAACAAATGGAACTTGCCAACAAAGAACGTCATGAAGAGGTACGGTATTGGCATGTACAACAAAATGAGTGGCATAAGGAGCATCGTGAGTGGCATGATAAGCATACACGGATGTACCATAACCAACACTCTTGGCACCAAGACTTGGTTAAGTGGCACCAAGTTTTCTACAATGAAATGTCTGGCTTTATGGACGACTGTCGTGCCAATCCTGGTATTATGGACAGATTTAGAAGTATTGAAGTTCAGGACCTGTTTAGGCACTACTCCTTCATGGGCCAAAATCCAGACACAATGCCTCCTCCTCCGCCTCCGCCAAGCTTCAGAGATCCTGATAGAGATGCTGAGGAGTCCTGTGGTGGCTACAATCCACATTAACCCATCATCATTTCATTTCACTGCATTTCATTTCATGCTGCTTAAGTTTTTTAATTGTTGCACAATATATGGTTTAGCTTATGTAATTCTTAAACACATTCTACTACTTAAATGCTTATCACTTTCTGTTTACTTCTGATGTTATTGCCCTTATTTGTCATTCTTTGTGAGTGATTCTTTACTTTGAAGCTTCCTTCTTTGTGATTGTTAGCTTCTTTATCAATTTTTTGCCATGTCCTGCTACAACATGTTGCCTTGATAAACCTATTTCTTCTTCTTTTTGATGTTGACAAAGGGGGAGATATGTTGACAGATATGCACAAACTCAGGGGGAGTATCACACATCTTGCCAAAAATTTGCCATCATCAAAAAGGGGGAGTTTGTGAGCAAATTCTTTACTTTGAATAAATTTTGAATGATAGCAAATTGTGTATCATCATCCAATTGTTGACTGTGCCTTATTTTACATGATTCATTTGTGTTTTTATCCCATACTATTGTTGCATGACTGTACATAAAGACCCACATTGATACATCTCTTAAAAGAACTCATAAAATCTATTTTGTGTCAGTATGGATCAACACATAATCCTATGCATCGATCCATAATATATCTTGTAAACCACAAAACTCTTTTGTTCAGTATGTATCGATCCATACGAGTCATGTATCGATACATGGACAGGCAAAATGCTCTATGGATCGATCCATACGAGCCTTGCATCGATCCATGTTAGTTGAAATGTCCCATGTATCAATGCATACGAATTTTGTATCGATCCATGCTTACATAAATTCCCAAAAATTCATCAACCTTACAGTATGTATCGATGCATAACTTCATGTATCAATACATAAGTCTGTTTTATCTACTAACAGCTTATGTTTTTCATATATAAGAAGTATTGTGACAGTAGTGCAAATACACGAATTCAGTAGAGAAAAACAGTTGAATACAAGATCAAAGCAGTGTGTAGCAGCAATTGTTTTGAGCAGTTAGAAACCTGAAAGAGACTTCATCTTCTCCATCTTCTCAATCTCTTTTCTTCAATAACATCAACACATATTCATTCTTGTTCTTTGGATTAAAGGATCAACGAGATAACGTTTAGTGGTATGATCAAGGATCTAGCTGAGGTGTTCAGTGGAACGATCGAGGATCTAGCTGAGTTGAAGATTGAAGGGGGTTTCGAGGAAAAACCAATTGGTTTATCCTTCAAGAACTGGAGTGTTCTTGCGGGTTTGTCAGTCACGTTAGCAGAACAGATTCAGCCGCAGCGTTGCGTTTGGAAATCGGGGGATTTCGCAAACAGATCGTGGAACCGGTGAATTGTTTGCAATTTCTTGCAGGAAATCTTGATCGAGCTCAGATCAAGTGGAGGTTTCATACAAGAAGAAGTTCTTGGGATTTAGAATTCTGTCTGTGTATTGAAATCTTGTATCAATGAATTCGGCATTATTGATAATTACAGTTCTCAATTTCATTTGAAATTGAGAGGGAGACGTACCCACACGCGAGGACGACGTGAGGAACTTCCTTACCAAATCTCTGCGTATCGTATTCTTTCCTTATCTCTCTTTATGTTTTACAACAGTTTTGCAAATTCAGTTGGTGTTGTGTGGCTGTAATTTTAGTGATACAACAGTGGCAAGAAAACATCTTTATCTAAACACTACCACTGTTCATCATTGATCACATACACACCAAGTGTTTGTCAAAACTGTCAGCTGAGTTTTATTCATTGAAATCAGGATTTAATGATAAGTGCATTCAATTAGATAAGATTCTAGTGTTAATAATTTCTGTCATTCTAATTCAAATCCAGCAATAAATTCGCGTGTCCGGCTTTCTAGTAGCGGTTCAGAATAGACGGAAGTCGATTCGGGACTGAAATTTTCCGCCAAGTTTAAAAACTCTGATAAAATTTTAAATCCGTTTATTTTCAAAGAGGTGATCTATTCACCCCCCCCCCCCCCCCCTCTCGATCACTAGCCACACCGTCTAACAAGAGGAAGCCAGTGTAGAGTTGGTTCGAACGTGACTTGTTTCAACTGTGGTGAGAAAGGTCACATTAGTTCGCAATGTGATAAGCCGAAGAAGGAGCAAGTGAAGGGGAAGGTGTTTGCATTGTCTGGTGCGGAGACCACTACCGATGATAGACTAATCCAAGGTACGTGCTTTGTTAATGGTACACCTTTGATTGCCATTATTGATACCGGTGCAACACATTCTTTCATTTCTTTGGATTGTGCTAAGAGGCTGAATCTCATATTATCTGATATGCGTAGAAGTATGATTATTGATACACCTGTTATGGGTTCTGTTTCTACTTCCTATGTGTGTTTGAATTGTCCGTTGAGTATATTTGGTAGGGATTTTGGAATTGATTTAGTTTGTCTTCCGTTAGAGCAACTCGACGTGATTTTTGGTATGAATTGGTTAAAAGTTAATCGGGTGTATATCAACTGTTTCGAGAAGACAGTTAATTTTCCTGAGGTGGATGCTAAGGAAGACTGGTGTGTGTCTGCTAAGCAAGTTGATGAATCGGTGCAAGATGGTGCCGAGTTGTTTATGTTGTTGGCAACTTTGGATATTCGGGAGAAGAGGACGATCGAAGAACTGCCAATAGTTTGTGAATTTGCGGAGGTATTTCCGGAAGATATAAGTGATTTACCGCCGGAACGAGAGGTCGAGTTTTCGATTGATTTAGTTCCTGGAACTAGTCCTGTATCGATGGCTCCCTATCGAATGTCCGCTTCTGAGTTGAAAGAGTTGAAGAGTCAACTTGAAGACTTACTCGAGAAGAAGTTTATTTGTCCTAGTGTGTCGCCGTGGGGTGCACCTGTGCTATTGGTCAAGAAGAAAGAAGGTTCTATGAGATTATGTATTGATTATAGACAACTGAATAAAGTGACGATTAAGAACAAGTATCCACTCCCGAGGATTGACGATCTGATGGATCAGCTGGTTGGAGCTTGTGTGTTTAGCAAAATTGATTTGAGGTCTGGGTATCATCAGATTCGTGTAAAGGCTGAGGATATTCAGAAGACTGCTTTTAGGACAAGGTACGGTCACTACGAGTACTCTGTGATGCCTTTTGGGGTGACGAATGCACCTGGTGTGTTTATGGAGTATATGAATAGAATCTTTCACGATTATCTGGATAAGTTTGTAGTTGTGTTCATCGATGATATATTGATTTATTCAAAGGGCGAAGAGGATCATGCAAAGCATTTGAAGGTTGTGTTATCGGTGTTGAAAGAGACGAAGTTGTTTGCTAAACTCTCTAAATGCGAATTTTGGTTGAGTGAAGTAAGTTTTCTTGGACATGTGATTTCGAGCGGTGGGATTTCTGTGGATCCTACGAAGATCGAAGTTGTATCTCAGTGGGAAGCTCCTAAGTCTGTTGTTGAGATTCGAAGTTTCCTTGGTTTGGCTGGTTATTATAGGAAGTTCATTGAGGGATTTTCTAAGTTGTCGTTACCGTTGACACAGTTGACTAGGAAGGGTCAAGCTTTCATTTGGACTTCGCAGTGTGAAGCGAATTTTCAAGAGCTTAAGAGAAGATTGACTACGGCTCCTATTTTGATTTTACCGGATCCGTTAGAAACCTTTGTGGTGTATTGCGATGCTTCTTTGTTGGGTTTGGGAGGTGTTCTGATGCAAAAAGGGTAAGTGGTAGCTTATGCTTCAAGGCAACTCAAGGTTCATGAGAAGAATTATCCGACGCATGATTTAGAGTTGGCCGCCGTTGTGTTTGTGTTGAAGCTTTGGAGGCATTACTTGTTTGGATCGAGGTTTGATGTGTTTAGTGATCACAAGAGTTTGAAGTACTTGTTCAATCCGAAAGAATTGAATATGAGGCAAAGGAGATGGTTGGAATTCTTGAAGGATTATGATTTTGGTTTGAATTATCATCCTGGGAAGGCGGATGTTGTAGCCGATGCATTGAGTAGGAAGTCATTGCATATGTCTATGTTGATGATGCGAGAGTTTGAATTGTTATAGCAATTTAGAGATTTGAGTTTGGTTTGTAAAGCGACGTCTTCGTGTGTTAAGCTTGGGATGTTGAAGCTTACGTGTGACATTCTTGACGAGATTAGAGAAGGTCAGAGGTCAGATTTGAAGTTAGTCGATGTTATGACATTGATTAACCAAGGTAAAGGTGGTGACTTTCGGATTGATGAGAATGGTATCATGAGGTGTCGGGACCGAGTTTGTGTTCCGGATAGTATGGATTTGAGAAAGAGGATCCTTGAGGAAGGGCATAGAAGTAGCCTGAGTATTCATCCTGGTGCTACTAAGATGTATCAAGACTTGAGGAAGATGTTTTGGTGGCAAGGCATGAAGAAGGATGTAGCGGAATTTGTGTATTCATGTTTGACTTGTCAAAAGTCAAAGATTGAACATCAAAAGCCGTCTGGTTTGATGCAATCGTTATCTATTCCCGAGTGGAAGTGGGATAGTATCTCTATGGATTTTGTTTCGGGCTTACCAAGAACATCGAGTAATTGTGAGGCGATTTGGGTCGTGGTGGACAGACTGACGAAGTGTGCTCATTTTATTCCAATGAGAATGGATTATTCGATGGAGAGACTTGCTAAGTTGTACATCGAGAGGATTGTGTGTTTGCATGGTATACCGTCGAGTATTGTTTCGGATAGAGATCTGAGGTTCACTTTGAGATTTTGGGAAGGTTTGCAAAGTGCTTTGGGTACGAAGTTGCGTTTGAGTTCAGCATATCATCCGCAAACTGATGGTCAAACGGAGAGGACTATTCAGTCACTTGAAGATCTTTTGAGGTCTTGTGTTTTGGAACAAGGAGGAAATTGGGATAGTTTCTTGCCTTTAATCGAGTTTACATATAATAACAGTTTCCATTCGAGTATTGGAATGGCACCGTTTGAGGCCCTTTATGGCAGAAAGTGTAGAACTCCTTTATGTTGGTACGAATCGGGAGAGAGTGTTGTGGTTGGACCCGAGTTGATTCAAGAGACTACAGATAAGATTAAGATGATTCAAGAGAAGATGAAGGCTTCTCAGAGTCGTCAAAAGAGTTATCATGATAAGAGGAGGAAATCTCTTGAGTTTGAGAAGGACGAGCATGTGTTTCTTCGAGTTACGCCAATAACGGGTGTTGGTAGAGCTTTGAAGTCGCATAAGTTGACGTCGCGTTTCATTGGTCCTTATCAGATTTCCGAGAGGATAGGTGAAGTGGCATATCGGATTGCATTACCACCATCACTTTCTAATCTTCATGATGTATTCCATGTGTCTCAATTGAGGAAGTACATTGCAGATCCATCGCATGTTGTTCCATTAGATGATGTGCAAGTACGGGATAATTTGACGGTTGATACATCACCGGTGCGGATTGAAGATCGAGAAGTGAAGAAGCTTCGTGGTAAGGAGATTGCGTTGGTAAAAGTGATATGGGGTGGAGTCGCCAATGGGAATATTACGTGGGAGCTCGAGGATAAGATGAGGGAATCATATCCGGAGTTGTTCGTTTGAGGTAAATTTTCGAGGACGAAAATCTTTTAAGTGGGGAGAGTTGTAACAACCCAATTTTTTAGTATTGAATTATTATACTATTATTATTATTATTTTAATTTAATTATGTGGAGTGTTAATTAATTAATTGGTGTATTAATTCATTATCTAGTGGATATGAGAAATAATTAAATAATGGAATTAATTAATTAATTTGGTTGCATAGTGAGTGGTTAATTATTTAAATTTAAATAGAGGTATTTAAATATTAGGTATTATTGAGCCTAGTGATTAAATTAGATGGATATCATGATTTAAGCCCAACTAGAATACTATTATAAATAGTAAGAGGTGAAGAGAGTGAGAATTAGAATTCACTTGAGCACTAAAAGAAATAGAGAAAGAAGAGAGGAAAAACGAGAGGAGTCAAGGTTTCCATCAAAGTGACGAGGTAAGGGGGAATCCTTATTATTATGGGTTAGTATGATTGGGTCAATGGGTAGGAACATGTTTTAGCTTGAAATCCTTAATTGGCATGATTTGGAATTATTAGGTCTTGATAAATACTCTTAAATTGTGATGATTAAATTATGCTAAAACTGTGAATGAATATATATTTGGATGAGTCATAAATTTCTGAACGTGTAGCTTCCTATGGAATCGAATTCGGAGGTCCGGAAGTCCTCCAACGATGAAAAATGCGGGGAAATCTGCATTCTGTTTCGTGTTAGCGCAGGAACAACTTTCTGTTTTGCGTTAACCGGTTAACCCAGGGCGTTAACCGGTTAACACTGTTATAATATTGAAAAAAATTGCATTCTGTCTTGCGTTAACCGGTTAACCCAAGGCGTTAACCGGTTAACATTGTTAAAAATTGCCAAGAAGCGCATTTTGTTTTGCGTTAACCGATTAACCCATGGCGTTAACCGGTTAACACTGTTTGAAAAGTGAAAAATTGATATTTAAATGTTGTGTGCGTTTTGGAATGAAATCCCTGTGTACATATTTGATGATTGGCCTATATTGGTGAATAATATATTGTATGAATGTGTATGTATATCATTATTGAATTGTGAATGATTATGGTTATGGATGTGTATATGTAATCGTAAATTATGTGTTGTGATGAATGTGTGTATGCACCAATTGTGAGTCATGGTGATATGTGGGATGTTAAGACGGTATAGATGGTCTTAATTGCATATGTGTTGGTATGTGTGCATTCATTCATAGCATGGTGGACTTCATTGTGGAAGTGGTGAAACTGTGGGTTCACATGAGAAGACGTTGATTCTCAATTAGAATCAGGCGTAGTATTAAGCGGTGATCCTTCATTGGAAACAGACGTAGCAGGCGTTAATCCTTAATTGGGATTAGGCGTAGTATTAAGCGTTGATCCTTCATTGGAAACAGACGTAACAGACGTTAATCCTTAATTGGGATTAGGCGTAGTTTTAAGCAGTGATCCTTCATTGGAAACAGACGTAGGGCTTTGGTCTTGTCCGGATCGGAAGCTTGGCTTGGATTCTAGACATTGAATCGAAAAGCGGTGAAACTTTGAGTTCACATTGAGGTACCACATGCATGGAGTCACATTGTCTTGCATAGAGTCGTCTATAGTATGTGATCATTGAATGCATGTATTGATGTGAGTGTGATGTACATTTGAAATATGTGGAATGATTGTCTGTTAATATCCTCGATATAATAATACAAAGTGTGATGAATTCTTTAATTGTGTTTTAATTCATTGTGCCTTATTATGCTATTTCATAATGATTTGGAATTCTCACCCTTTCTGTTAGAATGTTACCTTTACATGGGTATCGTGCAGATACTACAGAGTAGTATTGCTGGAGTAGGTGGACGGTAGCTCGCTCAAGATTAGCTGGAGAGTTTCCGTATTTAGTTGAAATTAGGTAATGAGTCAATGCTCTGGTCATGTAACACTGGGTAGATTAGTGGTATTGAACTCATATCTTATTTTGATATGCTTTATGTCATTAATTGTTTTATTTTATTTGAAGTGATTATTGAGAAATGATCATGGTATGGGACATGGATCATATTATGAAATACATGAGTATTCTTCATTTTCCGCTGCGAACGCATATTGCTTGAATATTCATGATGAATGAAATGTGTTATTTTGAATGACCAGGTGTATTGTTGGTTTTTGAAAGTTTTAAGTTTCGAAAACTTCGATGTGACGCCCTTTTCTTTATATGCGTGCTTATTTACTCTGATTATATGCTAAATAATTTGGGGTAGAAAAAGGGGTGTTACACTCATACCTTCCCTTCGCATAATCGGCTCCCGAACCCAAGATTTGGTTGCGAGACCTTGTCTTTTCCTTCCCTCTTTTCAGGTTTACTTCGAGCGTTTCCTTTCCCTCCTTTGGGATAAATAACGCACGGTGGAGACTCTTCTGTCATCTCTTTTCTCGCCGGTTGTTTTTTTCGCATTCCTTTTTTTAGGTTGCGACAGCTGGCGACTCTGCTGGGGACCCGGTTTCCCTAAGCGAGTCCCTCCTAGCTTTTGTAGGTTTCTTGTTTGTTGGGTGTTTACTTCTTTCGTACAGTTATTTATTTTTTCGGCATTTACCTGCTTTATTGCATTTGTGTACATATCATTGCCTGTATCTGTTGGATCTGTTGTTGGGTTGTTTGTTTGTTGGGGTGGGATGTTCTATGAGAGATAAGCCCACTACCCAGGCTTGAGCGTATACAAAGGTGTTAGAGTGGATAGTCATGAGGCTCGCGTGGCGTGTTGCTACGTTAAGTCGTTCATGAAGACCCGCATTCCAGACGAGGTTTATTTTGGATATATTTTGTCCTATGGGTGTTCCATAACGACATGATGTTCCTTTAGAAATCGTCGACTCTGGTGACCATTTCCCGAGAACTCAGTCGAGGCCTCTCCTCCGAGACGCGTTTATGTTAGCTCTGGTGGACGCATTCTCGATACTCAATCCGAGGACCCCGAGACTGGGAACTTGCTATTAGGATATCATGTTGAGGGGAGTCAGTGGAGGTCTTTTATCCCGTAATAATGCCAAACCTTCAGTGGTAAACGTATTATTCTCGACTGAAGGGCCGAAGCTGACAAACTTCTGTTCTTAGAACCTACCAGTGAGGGGCGGGATAAATTCAGGAAACCTTAACCTCCAACCAACCCGGTTTTCTGGAGCAAGCTTTGATTCTGTATTATATTCCTCAGTGGGTTTCTCTTCAGACAGTGCAACCTGACAAATGTTCAAGCATATACAACAATCCTGATTGACATGCCACTGCATTGCATTCACATCACCACATCAGTTTGCATTCACATCATTTTGCATTAATACATGTTTATCTATTACTAGGGGTTTACATCTTCCTCTTGATTCCGGTCGGGGTCTTTCTGGTTCTCTTAAGATGGATATTGGCAGAAAGAGACATGTCGCCTACAAGTTTCCTGTAGTCTGTCCGGAGCCTATTCAACAATTGATAAAGTTAATAAATCACGATTCCCTAGAAGGATTCCGGAAGGAGTATGGTTTGATTCTAAGTTTCGTTACGGTTCTCTCCAAAGATCAACATGATGCTCTCTTTACACTGTTGCAGTTCTATGACCCTCCATTGAGGTGTTTCACATTCCCAGATTATATTTTGGTCCCTACTTTGGAGGAGATTTCTAGTTTTCTCAGAGTTCCTATCAAGTCACAGTTGCCATTCTACAGTTCCGAGTTTCTGCCTGATCTCAACATGGTTGCTTTAGCCACATATTTGGGGAAATCAGTCTTGAAGTCTAATATGTGTCAGAAGGGAGGAGTCAGTGGTTTTCATTTGAGTTTCTTACTGGGAGAAGCAAAGAAGAAGCTTGAAGAAGGTGACCAGAGGGGTTTCAATGTTGTGTTGTCTCTTTGCGTGTATGGGATTGTCCTGTTCCCTAATGTGGCGAAATTTGTGGACATGGACGCAATACACCTCTTCGTGTTAGAAAATCCAGTGCCGACCTTGCTAGGAGATTTCTTTCATTCGGTGCACCACAGGAATGAGAATAGAAAGGGAGGATTGGTGAATTATTGTGCACCCTGGTTTCATAAGTGGTTCAGGTCTCACCTACCCAAGTCAGGAGCGTTCATCGATGTCAAGGACTCGTTGAGTTGGTCGAAGAGATTGATGGGGTTGAGAGTTGAAGATATTTCTTGGTGGTCTGACCGGAGCTTGCTTCGGGCGGATATTATTCACAGTTGTGGGAACTTCCCGAATGTACCATTGGTAGGAAGAAGATGAGGAATCAACTATAATCCTTCTCTAGCAGGTAGACAGTTTGGATATGCTTTAAGAACTCCGCCGTTGGAAAAGGATATGGAAGAATCTCTGTTTTTCCATTCCTCATCTGATTTGACGGTATCCCGTAAGGCAGCAGAGGCTTGGCTCAAGATGATCAAGAGAGGAAGAACTGTGCTTGGAAAAGGAGATTGCAGGACTTATCCTCAGTATGAAGAGTGGCTTCAAGGAAGAGTTGAAGAGTTTGGTCTGCCATTTCCTCTTATAGAACCTTTGTATCCACCTACTCCTGAGCAGTCAACAATGGTGAGCCGAGAGGAGTATGATAAATTGAAGAATGCCATGGAGGAACTTCAAACTGAAAACTCGGAGTTGAGTGTGAAACTGCAAGACTATATACACTTGTACCATGAGGCGGAATATCAGAAGAAGGAAGCTGTCAGATTGCAAGAGGAAGCAGAGAGGAAATTTTTTGTGGAGTTGGACTTCTTCAGGAAGACAGACGAAGCCTTAGGATCATCCAGTTCTGAGTTGAGGTAGGTCAAACAGCAGTTAACAGATGCTCATGGTAAGTTAGCTGGTTGGCAAGAGAAATGGGATACATTTTCAGCTTCTAGGAAGGCAAAAGAGGAGGAGATGGTGGCCGAATTGACTGGTCAGATGGGGAAGTTGAAGATTTTGCTGAAGGGGAAGAACAATGAACTTCTGTGTTCCCGTTCGACCAATGGCTACATCATAGATCAACTCGACAAAGCTCAAGAACAGATCGAAGAACTCAAGGTGCTGGCGTGTTTAAAGAAGTCCAGACTTGAAGAGGTATTCGGAGTAGATGATGGGAATTACTATAGAGAGCACATCAACGAGTTGGATGGAGTTATTCACAAGAGGAATCTGCTTATCCGGCGTTTGACAGAATTTCCAGATCATCCTGACACAGTGGCATTACTGGCTGAAGTTAGGAGCAGTCCTTATGGGTTGTGTACAGGAGGCTGATTCCTGATTTTTGTTCCTCCCTTCACGTATTATATTATAGTGATGATCCACAAGCTTGTTGTGGAGATCCTCTCTTGATGTACTGTCGGCTAAGGCCCTTCTCTTGGAACTTATTTGTATGATGGTTTTATCTCCATTGCATCTTGATCTTCGAAGTTTATTTATGGCTCGATCTTCTCGTGAGACTGGAATCAAGGGGTAGAATACCTTTTGGAATTGATAAACATGTCATTGCATTTACATATTCATTTGCATATCTTGCATAACAGGTATCGCCGCATTGTTCTCAGTTGTTTGGTATTCCACTACTAGGATAGCTGACTCAGACATTCACCGATATGGTACCCGAAGGAATCAACGAAGAAGGTGGGGATAGTGATTGCGACATCAAAAACTGGGTGCGTCCGAGGATCCCGGGTGAAGTCATCAACAATTGGTTTTCTGAGGGGATTGTCCAAGTCACTTTTCTGGAGGAGTAATTTTCTTTGTTTGTTCATGCATATCAAAGTCTTACATTCCGCCCAGGGCGTAATGACTCATTGTAGGGCTCATCTATGTGGATACTTGCATTTTTTATCATAAATAAAGGACGTCTTTTTGCATTCAAATGTTTTGTTCCCTATCTTTCTATTTTTGCAGTTTTCAAAAATCAATATTTTGGTAATGTTTTGTTTAGTTTTCATTCCTTGTTCACACTCATAAGCACATACCATCACTCATGCACGTCACCGGATCCTATTGATAACGATTCTGCTATGGCTCGCTTCGACTTTGAAAATCCAATCTTTCAAGCTGAAGAAGAGGGTGATGAAGACTGTTAACTCCCTGAAGAACTCACCAGGTTATTAAAACAGGAGGAAAGGGTCATTCAACCGCATCAAGAGTCCGTTGAAGTGATTAATCTCGGTACCGAGGACGCCAAGAGAGAAATCAAGATAGGGGCTGCTTTGGAAGATAATGTGAAGAAGGGGCTGATTAAATTGCTGCAAGAGTATGTTGACATCTTCGCCTGGTCTTATCAGGACATGCCCGGGCTTGACACAGATATCGTGAAGAGGATTGTCCTCCGGTCAAGCAGAAGCTCAGAAGAACAAGACCAGAGATGGCTATCAAAATAAAGGAAGAAGTGCAAAAACAGTTGGATGCAGGGTTTCTAGCAGTTACAAATTATCCGCCATGGGTTGCAAATATCGTTCCAGTACTTAAGAAGGATGGAAAAGTACGGATGTGTGTTGACTACCGGGATCTGACAAGAGCTAGCCCTAAGATGAACGACGCTGTTGAAAAAAAAAAGGTTTGTGTAGAAGATGGTCGTTACGTACAGAGATTGGCATGAGATGCTATCCTTCGCTTTGCATGGGCACCATACTCCAGTACGTACATTGACCGGGGCAACCCCTTACTCCCTTGTGTATGGTATGGAAGCAGTCCTACCTGTAGAAGTGGAGTTTCCTTCTCTAAGAGTCCTGTTGGATGTTAAGTTAGACGAAGCTGAATGGGTTCGGACAAGGTTCAATGAGTTAAGTCTTATCGAAGAGAAGCGAATGGCAGCCATTTGTCATGGGCAGTTGTATCAGAGTTGGATGAAGAGAGCCTTTGATCGGAGAGTGCGCCCTCGATGTTTCCAAGTCGGAGATTTAGTGTTGAAAAGGATCCTTCCTCCTCAGATAAATCACAGGGGCAAGTGGACTCCTAACTATGATGGACCGTATATTGTCACCAAGGTTTTTGATGGTGGGGCCTTAATGCTTGCAACTATGGACGGTGAAAACTTCACTTCCCCTGTGAACTCAGACGCAGTTAAAAAATACTTCGCATAAAATAGACCCGCTGGACAGTAAAAAGAATAGTCCAGGCAAAAATGGGCATCCCGACGAACCAAGAAAATGAAAAGGTTCGGGCAAAAATTAGGGATTAAATATGAAAAGATTGTACACCCGGTAAGTTGAAAACCTGAAAAGGCAACTTAGGCAAAAATGGTTATCCCGGTGGATTGAAAACCCGAAAAGGGCGATCCAGGCAAAAGTTAGGGATTAAACGAATGACTGCGTTCTGAGTAGTTCTGAATCTCATCTCGTGTCAATGACTGGAAACGAAGGATAGGAAATAGTCCAATCACTCTTTTCAGAAAGCTGATCATCTGGAGGATCTTGAAGACGAGCAAGTCATAGCAAAATTGGAACCCAATAGAAATCCATTTCACATTGCCATTAGATTAATTTCTGTTTTTATCTTTTGTGCGATTACCTCTTTCCAGGGATTGCTTCCTGATGTAAATGCCTATTCAGAGGTCATTCAATCAATAAAATCATGTTATTCAGTATATCTCTATTTTCATTTTTATTTTACTATTTTATTTGCAAAAATGACGTCCAAATTTTTTATAAACATTGCATCATGAAACATAAGAGCTTTACAGGTACATGCTTAATAAACATTTAAAATTGCTGTAAATTTCAAGTGCTTTAGATCGTCTATTCAGAACAGGTACCCTCGGGGCATTTCCTTAACGTTCCCAGCCGATGATCGCGAATAATTTCCCCCAACAGTCGAAGTTGGTATCTTATCCCTGCAGAGCTGATCAGAGCATTGGATTCTTCGATCCCTAGCAGGCTCTCACTGTTGTACCTCCCCCAAGCGGTTGTTTCAGAATATACACTCCCCAGTAGAGTTGACGGTGCCAGAATATATATCCCTAGAGGAGTTGACAGTGCCAGACTGTATCTTCCCAGCAGAAGCGGCTGCTCCTTAGAGTTCGATGCCAGAGCGATGATCTCGATGCCAGATCCATAGTCTCTTTCCTTGAAGCAGAATCTCGGTACCGTATCGGTGTTTGCTTCCCCTGCTAAGTCGTCTCTCTCGCAGATTATGGTTGCCAGAACCACTATCGCTTTCCCCAACAGCAGGTTTTCAGTGTCATTCTCTTCCCAGTCAGAGTCTCGGTATTTCGTCATTGCTAGAACACCGTGTGGCGGGTCATTTCCCCACAGAGTTCTTTGCGATGTGCATCTCCAACAGCCTTGCCAGGGTTCAGAATATGGTGATCATTTCCCTAGCAGATTCCCTTGCCTCAACTTGGCATTCTACCCGGCATTTCGCATCCCTGCATATAGAATCATATTGCATTGCATCCTCCCAAATCGCGTAGCATTTCCATTTTCATGGAGCATTACACCATTGAAAAATTCAAACATACGCATGTAAAGCATAAAACATTCTCGGTATCCCAAGTGATAAGCCAGAAGTTGTTTCCAGTACTCAGACTGAAGATTGTTCATGACTTACCTTTATTATCCCCAGCAAGTGTCATTGGCCCATGTGCCGCCTCTATAATCTTTCCCAATTTCTGCCAATGCTGACAGGCATGAAGTTTTTCCGATATTCAGACCGAAGTGGCATTCAGGCCAGTTTCCGGTATTCAGATCGAAGTGGCATTCAGGCCAGTTTCCGGTATTCAGACAGAAGTGGCGTTCAGGCCAATTTTCCGATATTCAGATCGAAGTGGCATTCAGGCCAATTTTCCGATATTCAGATCGAAGTGGCATTCAGGCCAGTTTTCCGATGTTCAGATCAAAGAAGTTTCCGACATTCAGGTCGATGCAACTTGTGGCATTCAGGCCAATTTTCCGATATTCAGATCAAAGTGGCGTTCAGGCCAGTTTTCCGATGTTCAGATCGAAGAAGTTTCTGACGTTCAGGTCGATGCAACTTGTGGCATTCAGACTCCAAGCACACGACAATAGGATACGGATGCCAATCGCTGGTCTTACATCCATCTCCTAACACACACAAGAAGGGTAACAAACAAACAAGTTACCAAGGAGTCTGGCACTCGAGCCTAGTAACTGTCAAGCAAACACACACACAAAAAAGAAAGAAGGGTGCCCGGAGAGATCTCGTACGACCTCCTGCCTACGTACCTCATCTGGTATGAGGATCAGGGCAACGTAGTTCCCCTGAACAGGGGAGAAACTTTCTCCTAACCAGAGACTGAGAAATGACAAACTAGAAGGGAGACTGACTCGAGCCTAATAGTTATCATGTAATCCACCATGGTCCTAGGTTGAGGTTTCTATCTAACTTGCACATGAAGCAAGTTATCCTAAACAGCACAAGCAAAGCAAACATACACACAATTAGCACACACTATATACAAACAAAGTGGGCTCACACAAGGTTAGGCTGTGAAACACAAGCCAACTGGAATCGGGTGTAGTTAGCTCTTAACCCTAACATTGAGAGTTAGGGTGAAGCAGATGAAATGGGAAGTGAGGGTAAGACCTCACAGCTCTTATCCCTGACCTGGGAGAGCTTCAGACAAATGAAAGTGTGGGAGTTCAGAAAGTTGGAACTCTTCTCCACATATGACTGACTCAACAAAGATCTTGGGTTAATATCCACAATGCATCAACACAAGGTGTGTGAGAAAAGTGGATGACACACTGAATAGTAGGAGATGGATTGCACATCTCTTTTATCTGCCAATTGCCTTATCAAAGGACTTTTCCTGCTTGGCACAAAAATAAACATTCACAAGCATTGTCTCTTAAGAAGGGCTTCAGACAGGTGCCTGCCCAAGTAACAGGACAGGTCTTCCAGACTACATGAAGTCAGAGAGTTATACCTCAAATGGTTAAGCAACCAAGCAAAGCAAAAGCAAGTTCAAAAGAACTTAAGCAACTTATGTACCTGTGGAAACATCAAACAAATCAGTTAAACTGTACAGACAAACAGACAACATCAATATCAAACAGTCAAACCCAATGAGCAAAGGCATAAGCCAACAAGTCAAACTCAAATGAGTTAACAACCCTACAAAACACACAAGGTTAGTAGTCAAAAGTAAACATCAAAGGCTCAAGTGATAGAGCATCAACAACTATGGAACTTGAATGCTCAACCTGAAATCAAAGCTCAAACATGAGAGGCAAACCACTAGGTCAAGCCTAGGGTCAAAGATGGAGAAAAAATTTAAAACAGAACATGAAAATTGACATGAATCAACTTCAATCAATTAAGAACATCATCCAAAAAATCCCACATCAATATCAATTACCAAATTCATTTTATGAACTAAACATGGCAAGGTATGCAAGTTGTAACCACATTGTGACATCAGAATGAACAAATGCACATTAAATCAAAACTGATTCAAATAATTTTGGCAAAATTTATGGGTAAACAGAACATACAACATGATCATCACACAAAAAATTAGAGCATTTGGGAAACATTAGGCATGGTAATCAAATTGCATAAGGCAAGGCAAGCATAATCAAGCACATATGTGACACAACTTGGTACACCAACTTAGCACAAGCCTAAAACAGAAACGGTAATTGGTAAAAACCTCAAACCAAAGCCAAAACAACCTTTAACATGTCTAGAAAAAGTGTGCAAAATTTCACATCCATAGGATAAACCACAAGCATTTCACAATCTAATTAAATTCAAGACAATTCAAAAGCTCAAAAATGACCATCCAGAATGAAAAATCTCAATCAAATCAGAAATCAATCCAAAAATTCCACAAAAAATCATGAGCATTCATAACATTCATATCAAGCACCATACAAAAATCAGAACATTTGGAGATCATTTGATATGGCAAATTCATTCATCAAGTTGAACATCACAAGGTGTGACACACATTGTCACACCTAAATTAGAAAAATCATAAATCAGCAATGGCACATGATAAAAATGCAAACTCAACACCAAAATGTCCAGCAAGATGTCTAGTTTCTACATGTAAAATTTCATGAGCATTGCTTTAAAATTGAGCATTTCACAAATGAAGAAGCAAGGCAATGTCAAGAATGGACATGTATACACAAACCCTAGCACAAAAAATAAACCAGCCATGAACAATTTGCAAAATAATATTCATAAAAAACTAGACAAAAAATGTGACCTAATGCAAAAAACCATACAATTTTTGGATCATTATTTAATTTGTTTTGATTTTTTAAAGATGAAGAAAAATAAAAAATGCAATATGAAATAGGCATGGAATAAAGGTGAAAATGAAAGAAGCAATTATAACATGAACACAGCCAGGATTCGAACCCGGCTTAATTTTAAAATGAGAAAAAGCGCGCTGCATGGAAATCTCATGCAGCCAATGGGAGCCAAGCCCTAGCGAAACACAAAGGCAACGCTTTGGAATCAAAAAAACCGTGGCCAAAAATTCTGGAGATCATCTTCATCATCCTCACGCGCATGAACAGTAGGTCATCAACAACCTCAAGAACAAATTTTCCAGTTTTTGAAATTGAGCATATGTATGGATAGATCTTTCAATGTACAACATGGATCAACTAATAACTAATCCTAAATCATCATATCCAAAGAGAATCGGACAATTCAAGTTTCATACACAAAACTTCAAATCACCATAACTTGTTCAATAATGCATGGATTTTAGTGGTTCAAAGCTCAGAATCACAAGCATTTCAAGATCTATAAGTATAGCATAACAATTTCAAGAAATAAGAGGATCGAATTTGTGACCTCTTGATAAGCAGTTTTGTGATTCGTGCGTTTCTGGCCTTGCAATGCTTCAAAAGTCTTCTAGCAAGCTTGTACAAGTGAATGGATGAATGCTTGAGGTCCAATTGCTCACGATTCAACAGAATTTTGATTCCACCATTGATGCTTCCATAGCTTCAAGTATGAACAAAGTGCACGAAATCTCTTGAATCTACCTTCAATCTTGCTCCATGATGATTCCAGATGATGAATTAGGCAATGAATTGTGGTTTGATTTGAAGAAATTTGAAGAAAAATTGAGAGAAAGTTTGAGAGAAATTTTGAGATATGAAAATTGTGTTGTGTTGTTATGAAATTCTGTTAGGGTTTTATGTTATATACTCCCTCCTAATCATGCTCTAATCAAGATTAACCAATGCTAATGAAAATGGATTAAGTTTGGAGGTGTTTTGCAAATTTTGGTTTTCACCCTTATGCATGAGAATGGCATGTGAACAGTAACGAATTCATTTGAATTTCACTAAAAAAACATTTTTGAAACCAATGGTGAAGGCAAAATATCCAAATTATGCACCAAATTTAAATAATGAAATTTCCCTCCAAAAATCCCAAAATTGGCAAGTGCTCATGAAATGACAAATTATGCAATGTTATGCAAGATTTGGAAATTATAGGTCAAAACAAGAATTTAGCAAAAAGAGCCACTTGATTTGGACATTTGATGAAGAAGTTATGCTCATTTGAAGTTCCATGTTCACTTGGCCAAGTTTTGATCATATCTCCTTAACCACACATGAGAAATTGATGATCTTGGACTTTTTGGAAATGGGAGAGACATATCTACAACTTTCATGTTCACCAAAATTTCATTTGAAGCTTTCTTGATGATGTAATCTTGAGTTGAAAACCTTTCCATTTTTGGCAATTTCAAATTACATGTCACTTTCTATTTTTGGAAAGTTTTGTCCTGACTTTATTTTCTTCAATGTTGATGTTTGAAATGTCAAATGAGACTTGTTTGAACATGAATGAAGTATTTCTAACCACTTCCCACCTCCAAATCCAACAGTTGACTTATGGTTGACTTTTGTAGTTGATAGATGACTTGGTCATGCACAGATGAATTTGAGCCTCAATCTCTTGATGAAATGGCTCCAAAATGAAACCCTAGCTTATACAAGCTCCATAGAATCATATGAAGATCTCTATCCCAACAAAGACCTCATCTCCTTGAAAAACCCTGATTGGCATAATGCAACTGATTAGGGTTGACCAGAGGTCAAAACCCTAATCCCAAGGAATCTGATCAGGAATAATGAACCATGATGATGATGATGTACCATTTCAACCAAGATAATACCCATTCTCCTTGAGGAACCAAGAAAACCCTAATTGAAGCACAAACCCTCAGATGATTAGTGATCAATTTATGAGACCTTCAGGCATGAATCTCTCAACCTTTCTAGGAAAGACCTAGAAGGATGACTTGCTCATTGTTTCCATATGATATGCAAATATGTAATGCCTAATGTACTAAAAAATAAAATGCAATATGCTAATCTAGTCCCAAGAGAGGAGGGCAAACTTTGAGATGTTACAGTTTCCCCTATTCAATCCGTTGTGAACCTGTCGATATGAACAACCTCGGCTTTCAGATGATTAGGGTGAAGAGTGATTGAATACCAAGAACAGACGAACAATTTGCACTCTGATGGGAAATAATCAACAATGTCTGTCAGAATCGGCAAAGAAGCAATCTCCAAAGAAAAATCCGTCTGGTACGGAGACAATCGGCCTGAATACCGAAACAGAAATGTTGACCTGGATACCAAAATAAATGGTAACACAGGGATAACCATGGCCTGAACGCCACATATCCGCTGGGGATTATTATCTCTTTTTTTTCGCTTTTTCTTGAACCCCGAAACTTTCTGATTGATTTCCTCTTTTTTTGTTTTTCTTGAACCCCAAACAAATATTTCTTTCACGCGAATGATCCCGGATCACCGCAGTTGAACCCCCGACAACTTCATAGCAGTCTTGTTTGCCAAACAATGAACCCCATTCTCCATTTGAACCCCAGTCGCCTGACGATAACTTGTGATCGCCATTGTGAACCCCGCTCTCCAGAAAACACCCTGTGTCTCCCTTTCTCCATTTGGACCCCGTTCTCCAGAAAATGCCTCAACACTTCCTTTTCTCCATTTGAACCCCGCTCTCCAGAAACTTGTGATAATTCCGCTGGCAACGTCGAAAATAACACCAAAACACCACTCCGATGGCGACATATCAGAGGGTACACCTTCACAAAAGGAAGGTAACATGTGCAATTCTTCCTCAGAAGACACCCATAACGACCTCCGTTGGCCTCAGCCAAAGTCTAAGGTGACACATGAATAGAAGATAATCCTGAGGACCTCATCCCGGATATAATCTTCAACTCCAATCTCCATTTGAACCCCGTTCTCCAGAAAATGCCGCAACACTTCCTTTTCTCCGATTTCTGTATTTCGCGCTGATCGCGTAACGTCCTTTGATTTTATTTCCATCTCCGCTCGATAGAAAAATTTCCTCCAATATCGCACTACTGGGGAACATTGCTGATCTGACGTCATGATGCTAAACTCCTCAGAGTAACATCTTCACCATCCGGCGAAACCAACTCCACGATGCTAAACTCCTCAGAGTAACATCTTCCAACTTCTATCTCGCACGACAGAAATCTCCTTCCTCCAGTATCGCACTACTGGGGAGTATTATTGACTCAACACCACGATGCTAAACTCCTCAGAGTAACATCTTCCAACTATCCGGCAAAACCAACTCCCAAGCGGTAACCACGGCCCGAGTAGCTGATACTTGCAATGCTGCTGATTTTCCAACTAGCGAAACCACTCCTCAAACGGTAACCACGGTTTGAGTAGCATCTTCACCCACTGGCGAAACCAAATCTCAAACGGTAACCACGGCTTGAGTAGCATCTTCACCCACTGGCAAAACCAAATCTCAAACGGTATCCACGGCTTGAGACTAGCTTATGTTTGCAATGATGATGCATGATGTTTTTTTTCAGCGTAATGCTTCATAATCATGGAAATGCTATGCGATTTATTATGCAATATGCTATGCTTATCTACATGATGAATGCATAAAAAGGTATCCCCCTCAAGGGACTCTTCTGGGGAGCTCGAGGCACTCCGCTGAGGAACCCGCCAACACTCCAATCTCCACCCCGCTGGGGAATAGCGCTGCTGCTGGGAAAAGGACAACCCTCACCAGGGATGAACTCCTCTGCACCCGATCCGCTTGGGGGACTTCGCTGGGGAAGAAACCACCAACGCACTCTGTGGGGAAAATAACAGTCTCTGACTTGCTGGAGATATAACAATCCCGACTCTGCTTGGAAAAACCACTACCAATAGATACCTCCACTGGGAAATAGCAACCTTCGGGCCTAGCTGCTGAGGAAACACCGATCTCCAACCTGCTGGGGATATAACCATCCCGACCCTGCTAGGGAAGCCACAAACCTTGAATCTGCTGGGGAATTAGTCATCCCGACTCTGCTTGGGGAGATGAGGAAATTTGGGCAAGGAACACCCGTCGACTCGTCGAACCATGGCATTCATCGTCTAAACCTGGTATCAGCTTTCCACTTTTGAGAACTCCCACACTCGTCTGGACTTTTCTGATTCATCACCCTGTATTCCCGACCTCTCCGTACTCTACGAAGAGCGAACTCCTTAGATTGGTACAAACTTTCTAATCTTCAGACTTTGAAGAGTCTTCTTGATTATTATCCAGGATCGTCGTACGTTCTCGCCGTCTTTTCACCATTCTCCATTCCCTTGTCCCTGATTGGACTCCACGGGGATTCTTTATCAAAAGGCTTCCACATCACAACCTGCAAGTGAGCGAAAACATCTAACAGTACCTGCAAAAGAGATCGCTAGATAAAAACGTGCCCCAGGCGTGTCAAGATTTCAACACTTGGGTCACTTCAACCTTCCGAATAAGATTTCAAGTTTTCAATCTTATAAACATGCATTGGAAGGGACCTGTATGTCTTAACATGCAAAGATTCTTTATCAAAAATAATTGGATGTTTTTGCAATCAAAGCGGTAATGAAGACAAAAACAAAATTATTTGACTGAATATGCATTTTATTGATTGAAAAGGTGTGGCTCATACTGAGCAATACAAAGGAAGCAATTCCTGAAAAGAGGTAATTGGGCACAAAAGGAAAAATCTATCCTAATGGCAATGTGAAACCGCGATCTCATCGAGTTCCAACTCGGTTACACCCCATATGTCCTCAGACTCTCCTTGCTTTCTGCCTTCTGAACAAGACGCTTCTGACTGATCCCTACCGATGATTATCCATGATATATCCAAAGTACAAACGATCATGCCATACGCAGTTGTTCGTTTCAATCCCTCTTTTGCCTGGACCGCCCTTTCGGGTTTTCAGTCCACCGGGATACCCTTTTTTGCCCAAGCCGCCCTTGTGGGGTTTTCGACTTGCCGGGTGTACAATTGTTTCATTTTTATCCCTAACTTTTGCCCGAACCTTTCATCATTTTTTTTCGATTCGCCGGGATGCCCATTTTTTCCTGGACTATTTTATTCTTTTCGTCCAGCGGGTCTCTTTATACGAAGTATTTTTTAACTGCGTCCGCATTCACAGGGGATGGAAAATCCTCGCCATCCATGGTCGTTAACAACAAGGCTCCGCCAGAGAAAACCTTCTTGACCACGAATGGACCTTCATAATTGGGTGTCCACTTGCCCCTACGATCGTTCTGAGGAGGAAGGATCCTTTTCAACACCATATCTCCGACATGGTACACACGAGGTCGTACCTTTCGGTCAAAAGCACACTTCATCCGCTGCTGGTACAACTGCCCATGACAAATGGCCGCCAGCCTCTTTTCCTCGATCAGGCTTAACTCCTCATACCGGGTCCTTACCCATTCCGCCTCTTGCAATTTCACGTCCATCAGGACTCTCAAAGATGGAATTTGAACCTCAACCGGTAGCACAGCTTCCATTCCATACACGAGTGAGAAAGGCGTTGCCCTAGTAGATGTACGCACCGAGGTTCGATACCCATGCAATGCAAACAGCAACATCTCATGCCAGTCCTTATAGGTCACGACCATTTCCTGCACAATCTTCTTAATATTCTTATTGGCTGCCTCAACCGCCCCATTCATCTTCGGACGATAAGGAGAAGAATTGTGATGTTCGATCTTGAATTCCCGACACAGTTCTGTCATCATCTTGTTGTTCAAATTAGAACCATTATCAATAATGATTCTCTCGGGAACCCCATATCTGCAAATGATGTCTCTCTTGAGAAATCTGGCAACGACCTGCTTCGTCACGTTCGTATAAGAGGCTGCTTCCACCCACTTGGTGAAGTAATCGATAGCCACTAATATGAACCGGTGCCCATTCGAAGTCGTAGGCTCAATCTTCCCAATCATATCAATGCCCCACATAGCGAACGGCCACGGAGACGACATCAAACTCAACAGATTTGGAGGCACGTGCACCTTATCAGCATAAATCTGGCATTTATGACACTTCCGCACGAAATTGAAACATTGGGCTTCCATTGTCATCCAGTAATAACCTGCCCTCAGCAGCTTTTTCACCATTGCATTCCCACTAGCATGGGTACCGAACGACCCTTCGTGAACCTCTTTCATCAATTGGCTTGCTTCTTTATCATCAACACATTTGAGCAAGACCCAATCAAAATTCCGCTTGTACAGAACCCCATCCTTATTCAAATAGAACACCATGGCCAACCTCCACAGAGTCTTTCGGTCCTTCTTGGATGCTCCCTCAGGATACTCTTGGGTTTCCAGATAGCGCTTGATATCGTAATACCACGGCTTCTCATCATCAGGCACTGTGTCAACAGCAAACACATAAGCCGTTCTATCCAGACGTCCCACCTCAACACTGGGGAACTGATTCCACCATTGTACCTTAATCAAAGCGGCCAGAGTAGCCAAAGCATCTGCCAACGGATTCTCTTCTCTAGGCACATGATGCATCCTCACCTTGGTGAAAAACGTCAACAATCTCCTCGTATAGTCCCAGTATGGAACTAAATGAGATTGATGCGTATACCATTTTCCGTTAACCTGATTCACAACCTAAGCTGAATCTCCATATATAACAAGGTTCTTGATTCTCAAATCAATTGCCTCTTCAATCCCCAAGATACAGGCTTCGTATTCAGCCACGTTGTTGGTGCACTCAAATGTTAGCCGGGCAGCAAAAGGAATGTGGGATCCTTTCGGCGTAACCAAAACAACACCAACATCGCTACCATTCACGTTAACGGCCCCATCAAACATCAGAATCCATTCGGATTCAGGGTCAAGCCCCTCCTCCGGGATCGGTTCCTCGCAATCTTTCGATTTGAGAAACATGATGTCCTCATCAGGGAATTCAAACTTCATCGGTTGATAATCCTCAATGGGTTGCTGGGCGAGGTAATCAGACAATACACTCCCCTTTATTGCCTTCTGAGAGGTATACTGAATATCATATTCTGTCAAAATCATTTGCCATCTCGCAACCCGTCCGGTCAATGCTGGCTTCTCAAAAATGTACTTGATTGGATCCATCTTGGAAATCAATAAAGTGGTATGAACCAGCATATACTGCCTCAGTCGGCGAGCATCCCAGGCCAAAGCACAGCAAGTTTTCTCGAGCAGTGAATATCGTGTTTCACAGTCGGTAAACTTTTTGCTAAGGTAGTATTTGGCATGCTCTTTTCGACCAGACTCGTCATGCTGCCCCAATACACACCCCATAGACCCCTCGAGGACTGTCAAGTACATAATTAATGGTCGTCCCTCCACAGGAGGCATCAGAATCGGAGGCTCCTGCAAATACTCTTTTATTTTTTCAAATGCCGCTTGGCAATCATTATTCCACCTGACCGTTTGATCCTTTCTCAACAACTTGAATATAGGTTCACACGTGGCTGTTAGATGAGATATGAACCGTGAAATGTAGTTCAATCTACCTAAGAAACCACGAACCTCTTTCTCCGTTCTCGGTTCAGGCATTTCTCTTATTGCTTTTACTTTAGCAGGATCAACCTCGATTCCTTTTTCACTTACAATGAACCCCAACAATTTACCGGACCGCACTCCAAAAGTGCACTTATTCGGATTCAACCTCAGCCTGAATTGTCTCAGTCGGTCGAACAACTTGGCCAGATCCACCAGATGCCCCTCTTCTGTTTGGAACTTTGTTATCATGTCATCAACATAGCATTCAATTTCATGATGAATCATATCATGAAACAAAGTCACCATGGCTCTCTGATAAGTAGCATCGGCGTTCTTGAGACCAAACGGCATCACCTTATAACAAAAAGTGCCCCACGGTGTGATGAACGTTGTTTTCTCCATATCATCTGGCGACATTTTGATTTGATTATAGCCAGAAAAGCCATCCATGAAGGAAAACACCGAGAATTGAGTTGTATTATCTACCAACACATCAATGTGAGGTAATGGGAAATCATCCTTCGGGCTAGCTCTGCTCAGATCCCGGTAGTCCACACACATTCTCACCTTCCCATCTTTCTTCGGCACTGGCACAATGTTTGCGACCCAAGGTGGATAATTAGTGACAGCAAGGAAACCAACATCCCACTGCTTCTGAACCTCCTCTTTAATTTTCATTGCCATCTCAGGTCGAGTTCTGCGCAACTTCTGCTTCACTGGAGGACAATCTGCTCTCAACGGTAGCTTGTGCATAATAATATCGGTATCCAATCCTGGCATATCTTGATAAGACCAGGCGAAGATGTCGACATACTCTTTCAACAATGCTACCATTATGCTCTTAACACTTTCCTCTAAAGCAGCCCCAACTTTCACTTCCTTTCTGACCTCCTCGGTACCCAGATTCACAATCTCAACTTGCTCTTCGTGCGGCTGAATCACCTTCTCCTCTTGTTCCAACAACCTGGCTAATTCCTCCGGCAGTTCACAATCTTCTTCGCCTTTTTCTTCGGCATGATAGATCGGATTGTCGAAGTCATATGCGGGTGTAACAGGATTGTTATCAATGAGATCCGGAGAATGATCGCATCTGCATGAATGTTGATTCATGCATTGCTTTAGAACCGGAGCGAGACAAATTGAAAAAGAAAAATGAAAACATTGCCATTTTTATTTTTGTTTTGATTAAACTGCAAAAATAAACGAAAGACAGAGAACAGCGCTTTTAATGAAAAAACATCCATTTATTTATGATGCAAATTTTGCAAAATGAAACATGAGATGGCCTTTACAATGAACCATTACGTTTCGGGCAAAACGTATGGCTTCCATGCAGATAAAATTGAAAACAGAAAAATATTACTCTTCAAGCAGAGTGACAGTGATGATCTTTTCAGCCTTCCAGTTCTGGACTTCCATCCCTGGTGTGCATGGCTTTATCCACTGATTCATCTCGCAGTCACTGTCAACTTCTTCACCCACCACGCAGATGTGATCTGGATCCAGCATTCCAGCACTGGTGAACGTGAACGACGGACGACGTCCTCTACCTTGTCCAGACGAGCCTCGGCCCGGCTGATAACCCACTCCGAATTGGTCTTTCTTGGCAGTGATGTCCATCATCTTCCCCCAACCTGGAGCTTCTCCACTCTTCACCACCTCAGCGGCCTGCTTATACGAAGAAATGGACGATTTCTCCTCTTCTTTGGCAAAAAGAGCATTCTCCACCTTAACGGTTTCGAATGCTTGACTCGGCGTCTCCCATATCTCACCGTCCATTTCAACATATTTGAACGAAGACAAGTGGCTGACAAAGATATCCTCCTCCCCACAAACGGTTACGACCTGCCCGTCCCAGATATACTTCAGTTTCTGGTGCAAAGTCGAAGTCATTGCCCCAGCAGCATGGATCCATGGGCGACCTAACAGGCAACTGTATGCCGGCTGAATATCCATGACAGAGAATACTGACTTGAACACCTCGGGTCCGATCTTCACCGGGAGCTCCACCTCTCCAAACACCGCCCGCTTCGAACCGTCGAAAGCCCTTACTATCAGGTCAGTGGGCGTCAAAATGACCCCTTCACAGTTCAGCTTCGCCAAGGCTTTCTTAGGCAACACATTTAATGATGAGCCAGTATCAACCAACACGTGCGAGAGCACGGCTCCTTTATATTCCATTGCAATGTGTAAAGCCCGATTATGATTCCTCCCATCCACAGTCAGATCTAAATTAGTAAAACCCAGCCCATGACTGGCATTGACATTGGATACCACCGTTTCCAACTGATTAATTGTGATCTCTTAGGGAACATAGGCTCTCTTCAGTATCTTCAATAAAGCCTCCCTATGCCCCTCAGAACTCAGCAATAATGACAAGATTGAGATCTTGGATGGCGTCTGCTGCAGATGATCAACAAGCTTGTACTCTGACTTCTTGATGATTCTCAGGAATTCTTTCGCTTCATCATCAAGTTCTCTTTCCGACCCACCAGGCGCCGGTGTCACCACAGGAGTACTTTCATTCACTACTTGTTTTCCTCTTGCCCTGGCTAAAGCCTCGACCTTTTCTTTCTTTTCTTTTTCTCCTTCCCCACTTCTCAAAGCATCAGGAGCAAACAGCCTTCCACTGCGAGTGAAACCACTGGGTCCGACATTATCCACCTTTGAAACGGTGGTTTCACTTGCAGCTTGATCCTCCAGCTTCTCCCTGTTACAGTAGACCTCCCCACCATAATGCCACGGCACGGCATCATCTTTGTCATAAGGAATTGGCCCAGGTACCGTGATAGTAACTGGAGCCGCATCTGCCAGTGTTGACAAATCAACCGGGTCGAAGTAAATGGTTATGGTGGAGACATCTTCCTTCCCCAGATCCACCTTCTCAAACCTGAGGCTTCCCTCGTCCATCAGCCTCTGGACAACCTCCCTCAATAATATACACCCATCAGGAGTAACAGTGCACGCAGCACAACAATCAGCACAGCCCGGGAAGACCCCATTCTCTAACAGTTGTCTCTTGACCTCAGCCGTCGGAGTCTTCAACTGATTCACACTCAACAACCCGATTCTCCTACCATCCTCAGAAATGGCATTCACCCCCATTTGACCATGCGCGGGCATGGGATTAGCATTCACATTGGGAGACGGAGCAAAGTTGATAGCTTTTGAATCCACCAAGTCCTGGACCACATGCTTAAAAGCTTTGCAGTTTTCTACGTTGTGTCCAGGTGCACCCGAGTGAAATTCACACTTAGCGTTCTCATCAAAACTGGCTGGTCTCTGATCAGGTCTCAAAGGAGCCAAAGTTCTCAATTGTACCTGTTGGTGTAAGCCCTAGAGGCCAATACTTTTTGGTACTTGTATCGAATTATTTATTAATAATAAAAGGCATTTTCTTTATTATGGTTGATTAATAAAGTCCCTGGAATAGATAGTCCGTTTAATGTATCAAGTGTGACTTGATCATGAGAACACATTAAACATAAGGGCACTATTCTTAAAGTATCCGTAGTCGAGCTTTAGTGTGAAGTGGGATAACATTAAAGCATTAAGACTATTATGTTTGTAGACTGATGATCACATCTCATGGATCATGGATAAAGAGTTATCAAGTCTTAAACATAGGTATGAATATTAAGAGTAATATTTATACCGGATTGACCCGCTATGAGAATACTATATAGAAAGTTATGCAAAGTGTCATAAGTTATTCTCATGGTGATAATAGTGTATTCCACTCTTCGACCTGAAACCACTATGGATCCTAGATGTAGAGTCGAGTGCTTTATTGCTGATCCAACGTTGTCCGTAACTGGATAACCATAAAGACAGTTGATGGGTACTCCACAAAGCATGCTGAGGGACATGAGTGACCTAGATGGAATTTGCCCATCCTGCATAACAGGATAAATGTCTATGGGCCCAATATTGAACTGGACAAGGATGACACGGTCTATGCCTTGTGTTCAATATAGACATAAGGGCAAAAGGGTAATTATACACATAAGTATTATCACAGAAGGAATTGTCAGATCACATGACATTTTCGTGTCTTGGGTAGCAGTGATGTGTTGCTAGATACCGCTCACTATTTATTATGTTAAATGCGTGATTTAATATAATTGCCAACGTCACGAAAACCTACAGGGTCACACACAATGGACGGACTGATGAGAGATAGAGTAACTAAGGAATACCGTAAGGTACGGTGCCCTTAAGTGAATTATAGAACATCGTAAGGTACGGTGTACTTGAGTAGAATACGAAATATGGTAAGGTACCATGGGCTTAAGTGATTTTGGGCATATTATAAGATATGGGCCAAAATACACTTAAGTGGGCTTTTTAGCTTGAAGCCCACACAAGTGGTTCTATAAATAGAACCCTTGTGCAGAAGCATTATTAGCGGTTGCATTAATTTCGTTTTCTCTCTCTCTCTCTCACTCAAAGCCTTCATTCGTACCAGCTAGCACTGAGATTGAAGGAATCCGTTCGTGTGGACTGAGTAGAGACGTTGTCATCGTTCAACGTTCGTGATCGTTTCGTGGATCTGCATCAAAGGGTTTTGATCGTCACAAGAGATCTTCACCAAAGGCTTCGATCATCACAAGAGGTAAATATTCTATCACTGATCATGACCATTCGTAAGGATCTCTAAAGGAGAAATTTTAATTTCCGCTGCGTTTTGGATCACAATTCTCCTTCAGTACCAACCCCAAATCCTTCAGCTTTTTTAACAAGAAATAATAGGTCACAGGCGGCCTATCGAATTGACGATCATTCATTCTCCCTCGCACCTGATACCCAGCCCTCTGAGGTCTCTGTTGAAAAGGTTGTCGTTGTTGTTGCGGTTGTTGCTGTTGTTGTTGTGCAGGCTGATTATCAGCAGGAATAGTTACCGCAGCAGTGTGCTGGTAGTAACGATCCCTACTCGGTCCTCTTTGGGTATACACAGCACTTGTATCACCCTCCTTCTTCCTCTGACCATTTCCAAAGGGCTTCTTCGATCCAGATGACGAAGCGTTACCCTGTATCTTCCCCAGCTTTAACCAACTCTCTATTCTCTCTCCAGCTACCACAATATCAGCGAAATTGGTAACCGGGCATCCAACCATCCTTTCAGCAAATGCCCCCTGCAGGGTACCCATAAACAAATCCGACATCTCTCTATCCACCAATGGTGGTTGGACCCTGGCAGCCAACTCCCTCCACCTCTGTGCATACTCTTTAAACCCCTCATTAGGCTTTTGAGACATACCCTGCAGCTGGGTACGACTAGGAGCCATATCAACGTTGAACTGGTACTGTTTAAAAAATGCATCTCCAAGATCCTGCCAGCTCTTGATGTCAGAAGATTTCAGCTTGGTGTACCATTCCAAGGATCCTCCGGACAGACTGTCCTGGAAGAAGTACATCCACAGCTTCTGATCCATCGTATATGCGGAAATCTTGCGGACAAAAGCCTGGAGGTGAGTTTCCGGGCAAGAACTCCCATTATACTTATCAAATGCAGGCGCTTTGAACTTCTGTGGGATCACAATCCCCTCAACCAGCCCCATATTCGACATATTAACAAACCCCGGAGTAGCATGGCTTTCCAGAGCCCTGATTTTCTCTGCCAGCAACTGAATTTCTTTGTTTGGTGGTTGGACACCATATTGCCCAAACGGTTCATTCAGCATGGAGAATTGATCTGCTTCTCTGTCTTCCTCCTTATCCTCTTCAGCCCCAAAGAAAGGAGGAAACAGACTGTCCTTCAGGTTATTGCCCATCTGACCGGGTCCACCACCTGTGGCAGCACCAAAACCACCGGCATTATTAGTCACTACTCCCACAATCGTCCTCTTTCCACCGTCCCTAGAACCACCAAGACCATGGTTAGAGACACCATCCAGATTGACACCACTGTTGGCAGCTGAAGCCCGCTCGAGCTTCACTACTTTATCAGCAAGTGCTTTCTGCCCTACGACAAACCCTTGCATGATATTAATCAGTTCATTCATTTTCTCCTTTAGCTCGAGAACATCTGTGTTGGGTAGATCCATCAGCCTTGGTGTGTTGCGTCTGGTGAAGTATCTGTGTGGACGTGTTGAATGCAAGGGTACAACTCTACGCGCACGAGCAATGATTCCTGAAACAATCAAGCACGTTAGACACTGACACCTGCAAAATAAAAACAAGTTATTATGATTATGCATGAATGCAATATCTATCCACATGAGGAACACTCTGTCTTTCGACCATGGCTTCATCGAGACAGATAATAATCCGGCGGCAATATTCTGACATTCATCAAATGATTACATCATACAGATCAGAGATATATGATTTAGCAAAATACGACCCAACCATGTGTGTGCTGTGTGAGTGCATACAGGAAAGTAAATAAAGCTTGAAGATTGATCACTGAAAGAAAATAACCGTTGTATATCAAAATGCACAATAAGTGCCATAGTCATACAATTCTCCAGAATCAGAAAGGAAATACAAGCAAGTGAATTCCGTCAACAGGCCTGACGGTAATCCACACAAATGATAACAAAAGACTACACTGAAGAAGGCCCCACCGAAGGCTCCGCATCATCTACCATATTGGTAAACTTCACCGCGAACCTAAGCTCAGTGTTCTCCTGCTGCAACCTCCCCATCTCCTTCTGGAAAATCTTCATCTGTCTGAAGTAATGATCTCTCTCAGCAAGGTAATGATCTCTCTCGGCAATGATCTTCACGTTCTCTGTTTCCTTAATCTTCAGCTTTGCTTCCCATTTGGCGACGAGGATTCTGACCCTGTCTTCCCTCTGATCTCTCACAAGGATTTGCCTCCTCTTCTCATCTTCAATGACCTTCGAAGCTCTAGCCAACCTCTCTTTGGTGATGTCATGCTCCTTTGTCGACGACTCCAATGCTTGGCTGATCTTGCGGTAATAGGCAGTGTCTATCTCGAAGTGCTTCATTTCCATGGCATGTCGCTTATCTTGATCTTCCATCCTTACTCTGATCTCCTGATTAGTTATCTAAATCCTAGCAACACTCATCTCCAATTCAGTTTTCTCGGCTTGCAACTGATCTCTGGCTTTCTTCATCTCGAGGAACTCTTCCATACTGACAGAAGAAAGTGGCCCCTCAATCAAAGGACACCAAGGATCACCTCCAGGAAATGGTAGATAAGTGGGCTCGATCCTCTTTCTGAGCCAATCGTCAAATGGAGGAAAAGACCTGCTATTAACCTTGCCAAAAGGAACCTTGCCCTTTCTCCGAATACTACGCCACTCATCCGACACTTGCCTCAACCTGGCCTGATTGCCCTCAATTGGGAAATATAAAGACTCCTGAATCTCTCGTCCGAGAGGAGGACCCTCCACAGCAAACCCCATCTGTCTCCTAAGAAGCACCGGGTTGTAATTAATGCAACCTTGAACTCCTATAAGAGGTACATTGGGAAGACTCCCACAACTGTATATGAAATCTCGTCCGGCCATACCGTTGTGAGTCCAAGCTATATCCTTGGCCCGCAAACCCATCAACCTGACTGACCACTTGACAGTAGCATCAAGAGCGACAAAGGCACCTCTGGAAGGCAAATACCCCATGAACCATTTCTACAACAGCTGAGCACAACACCGAATCAGTCCCCCACGCCGCTTCTCGTTCCGATTATGGACCGAGTAATAGACATCTCCAACCAGAGTAGGAATAGGATTCCTCTGTATAAACAACCTGATAGCATTAATGTCCACAAAGCTCTTCTGATTAGGAAACAGGATGGTCCCATAAATGCTCACAGCAATCAAGGCACAAACGGTCTTCCAATTACCCACAACAGCATATTCTTGGCTTTAGCCTCCAAGAAACTCAGATGAAAACCGGGTAACCTTCCCTTCTCCTTCAAACCCCCCTTTGTCACCTCTGGGCTCAAATAAAGAGCACGAGAAATCTCAACCATATCAGGCTCCCCCTTAGTGGCATAGAAAGGAATCTGATCTCTGATCGGAATACCCAGGATGCTAGCATAGTCCTCCATCAAGGGTCCCAACAAGTAATCCGGGAAAACGAAACATCTCAAGCCCGGGTCATAGAACTGGAGAAGAGTATGAATGGCGCTCCTATCACTGTCTGTGAGCCTGAAAACCGACTTCAGAATACCACCGTATGCCTCCCTGAACATCCCCATATGGTCGGGTGTAATCAATGCTATCATATCTCTCAGCACACTTATCTCTAGGTCGAAGAAACTGTAGACAACATCGTCCTTCAAACCGGTCCTCATGTCTAGAACAAAGAAGTCTCTCAACCAGGATCTCAATCAAAAATGTCCCTGCATATGGATAAACATGAGTTAGATGCAGATAAATGCAAAATGTGAATGATGTTGATGTATGAATGCAATGCATTGTGCCATCCTCAAAGTCATCTAAACATCTGTTGCACTGAAGCCCTGATCTCTGAACTGATCACCACCATCTAAGGCACTGAAAAACCACAAATCCGACTTGGGAGTTCCGAAATAAACGGAACTGAAAGGTACATCACCATCATCACCAGAGATTCTCTGAACAGATATCCATAAGACCCTCTGAACCAGCCCGGGGAATCCTGAAATAAACGGATCCCCACTGATAAATATCACGGACAGAACTCCGGCGTCTCGGAAATAAATGTCCATAAATCTGACTTATAAATAGGACTCTGATCAACGGCTGAACCATTAGTCACCAACAAAGTCACCATCAGAGCATGCGATGTAAGAATCACCCATCACCTCATAGGTAAATTCTAATCAGGTCATCCTAAGGCGGATAATAGTCTCGACAATCGGGCAAAGATACTCAACGGGTTTACCCTTTCGGGTGTGCCGTTGTAGCTCTCTTAAGATCGTCTAAACCAAAGATCCGGGAAAGATCGGTCACCGAAGTCAATAGCTCAGATGAGGTAACTCAACCAAAGTGGAAACTCCACAAAGGAAAAGCTCCCTCAAAAGAACCTCGTCCGGCTTGTGGTATGTCACGTCGGTTTTAGCCCCACTCAGAACACCCCCCCAAATCAGAGGAACCACCTGTACAGAGGATAGCCAAATGATAGCATGATGCATGCAAATATTTATGCACATATGTACACAACATAATAATCATAAATGAAATAAATAGAGCAACACAAGCAACCTAAACTATCCTAGAGAGCGCTAGGAGAGACTCGCTTAGGGAAGATGGACCAGCAAGAGGTCAACTTCGGATTCCCCAGCAGAGTCGCCAACTGTCGCATCCGCGAAAAACAACCGGCGGGCTAAAACAAAACAAACAGAGCCGCCACCGTGCGTTATTTATCCCAACAGAGGGAAAGGAAACGATCGAAGTAAACCTGGAAAAGACATGGTCTCGCGACCAAAGAGAGATGGGATCGGGAGTCGGTTATGCGAAGGGAAGGTATTAGCACCCCTACGCATCCGTCGTACTCGACGGGATCCACGCTCAAAAAGATAGAAGAAAGGTTGTTAAAACTGCTCACAAACATCACACACACACACTGGAAACAACACAGGTGGGAGAAGAGGGGAAAGGGCTCGCTAGGATATCGCGTCCTATGCCTACGTATCTCATCTGGAATGAGAATCAGAGCTACCGTAGTTCGGCTCACGCACGCCGAAACAAAACACACACAAAAAGGCAAACATGGAAACCGAATGCCAATCGCTGGACTTACATCAGACTCCGAATCAAACAAACCCACACTGGAAACCGACTGCCAATCGCTGGACTTACGTCAGACTCCAAGCACACGACAATAGGATACGGAATGCCAATCGCTGGTCTTACATCCATCTCCTAACACACATAAGAAGGGTAACAAACAGACAAGTTACCAAGGAGTCTGGCACTCGAGCCTAGTAACTGTCAAGCAAACACACACAAAAAAAAGAAAAAAGGGTGCCCGGAGAGATCTCGTACGACCTCCTGCCTACGTACCTCATCTGGTATGAGGATAAGGGCAACGTAGTTCCCCTGAACAGGGGAGAAACTTTCTCCTAACCAGATACTGGGAAATGACAAACTAGAAGGGAGACTGACTCGAGCCTAATAGTTATCATGTAATCCACCATGGTCCTAGGTTGAGGTTTCTATCTAACTTGCACAGGCAGCAAGCTATCCTAAACAGCACAAGCAAAGCAAACATACACACAATTAGCACACACTATATACAAACAAAGTGGGCTCACACAAGGTTAGGCTGTGAAACACAAGCCAACTGGAATCGGGTGTAGTTAGCTCTTAACCCTAACATTGAGAGTTAGGGTGAAGCAGATGAAATGGGAAGTGAGGGTAAGACCTCACAGCTCTTATCCCTGGCCTGGGAGAGCTTCAGACAAATGAAAGTGTGGGAGTTCAGAAAGTTGGAACTCTTCTCCACATATGACTGACTCAACAAAGATCTTGGGTTAATATCCACAATGCATCAACACAAGGTGTGTGAGCAAAGTGGATGACACACTGAATAGCAGGAGATGGATTGTACATATCTTTTATCTGCCAATTGCCTTATCAAAGGACTTTTCCTGCTTGGCACAAAAATAAACATTCACAAGCATTGCCTCTTAAGGAGGGCTTCAGACAGGTGTCTGCCCAAGTAACAGGACAGGTCTTCCAGACTACATGAAGTCAGAGAGTTATACCTCAAATGGTTAAGCAACCAAGCAAAGCAAAAGCAAGTTCAAAAGAACTTAAGCAACTTATGTACCTGTGGAAACATCAAACAAATCAGTTAAACTGTACAGACAAACAGACAACATCAATATCAAACAGTCAAACCCAATGAGCAAAGGCATAAGCCAACAAGTCAAACTCAAATGAGTTAACAACCCTACAAAACACACAAGGTTAGTAGTCAAAAGTAAACATCAAAGGCTCAAGTGGTAGAGCATCAACAACTATGGAACTTGAATGCTCAACCTGAAATCAAAGCTCAAACATGAGAGGCAAACCACTAGGTCAAGGCTAGGGTCAAAGATGGAGAAAAAATTTAAAATAGAACATTAAAATTGACATGAATCAACTTCAATCAATTAAGAACATCATCCAAAAAATCCCACATCAATATCAATTACCAAATTTATTTTATGAACTAAACATGGCAAGGTATGCAAGTTGTAACCACATTGTGACATCAGAATGAACAAATGCACATTAAATCAAAAATGATTCAAATAATTTTGGAAAATTTCATGGGTAAACAGAACATACAACATGATCATCACACAAACAATTAGAGCATTTGGGAAACATTAGGCATGGTAATCAAATTGCATAAGGCAAGGCAAGCATAATCAAGCACATATGTGACACAACTTGGTACACCAACTTAGCACAAGCCTAAAACAGAAACGGTAATTGGTAAAAACCTCAAACCAAATCCAAAACAACCTTTAATATGTATAGAAAAAGTGTGCAAAATTTCACATCCATAGGATAAACCACAACCATTTCACAATCCAATGAAATTCAAGACAATTCAAAAGCTCAAAAATGACCATCCAGAATGAAAAATCTCAATCAAATCAGAAATCAATCCAAAAATTCCACAAAAAATAATGAGCATTCATAACATCCACATCAAGCACCATACAAATAATCAGAACATTTGGAGATCATTTGATATGGCAAATTCATTCATCAAGTTGAACATCACAAGGTGTGACACACATTGTCACACCTAACTTAGAAAAATCATAAATCAGCAATGGCACATGATAAAAATGCAAACTCAACACCAAAATGTCCAGCAAGATGTCTAGTTTCTACATGTAAAATGTCATGAGCATTGGATTAAAATTGAGCATTTCACAAATGAAGAAGCAAGGCAATGTCAAGAATGGACATGTATACACAAACCCTAGCACAAAAAATTAACCAGCCATGTACAATTTGCAAAATAATATTCATAAAAAACTAGGCAAAAAATGTGACCTAATGCAAAAAACCACACAATTTTTGGATCATTATTTAATTTGTTTTGATTTTTTAAAGATGAAGAAAAATAAAAAATGCAATATGAAATAGGCATGGAATAAAGGTGAAAATGAAAGAAGCAATTATAAAATGAACACAGCCAGGATTCGAACCCGACATAATTTTAAAATGAGAAAAAGCGCGCTGCATGGAAATCTCATGCAGCCAATGGGAGCCAAGCCCTAGCGAAACACAAAGGCAACGCTTTGGAATCAAAAAAACTGTGGCCAAAAATTCTGGAGATCATCTTCATCATCCTCACGCGCATGAACAGTAGGTCATCAACAACCTCAAGAACAAATTTTCCAGTTTTTGAAATTGAGCACATGTATGGATAGATCTTTCAATTTACAACATGGATCAACTAATAACTAAGCCTAAATCATCATATCCAAAGAGAATCGGACAATTCAAGTTTCATACACAAAACTTCAAATCACCATAACTTGTTCAATAATGCATGGATTTTAGTGGTTCAAAGCTCAGAATCACAAGCATTTCAAGATCTATAAGTATAGCATAACAATTTCAAGAAATAAGAGGATCGAATTTGTGACCTCTTGATGAGCAGTTTTGTGATTCGTGCGTTTCTGGCCTTGCAATGCTTCAAAAGTCTTCTAGCAAGCTTGTACAAGTGAATGGATGAATGCTTGAGGTCCAATTGCTCACGATTCAACAGAATTTTGATTCCACCATTGATGCTTCCATAGCTTCAAGTATGAACAAAGTGCACGAAATCTCTTGAATCTACCTTCAATCTTGCTCCATGATGATTCCAGATGATGAATTAGGCAATGAATTGTGGTTTGATTTGAAGAAATTTGAAGAAAAATTGAGAGAAAGTTTGAGAGAAATTTTGAGATATGAAAATTGTGTTGTGTTGTTATGAAATTCTGTTAGGGTTTTATGTTATATACTCCCTCCTAATCATGCTCTAATCAAGATTAACCAATGCTAATGAAAATGGATTAAGTTTGGAGGTGTTTTGCAAATTTTGGTTTTCACCCTTATGCATGGGAATGGCATGTGAACAGTACACGAATTCATTTGAATTTCACTAAAAAAACATTTTTGAAACCAATGGTGAAGGCAAAATATCCAAATTATGCACCAAATTTAAATAATGAAATTTCCCTCCAAAAATCCCAAAATTGGCAAGTGCTCATGAAATGACAAATTATGCAATGTTATGCAAGATTTGGAAATTATAGGTCAAAACAAGAATTTAGCAAAAAGAGCCACTTGATTTGGACATTTGATGAAGAAGTTATGCTCATTTGAAGTTCCATGTTCACTTGGCCAAGTTTTGATCATATCTCCTTAACCACACATGAGAAATTGATGATCTTGGACTTTTTGGAAATGGGAGAGACAGATCTACAACTTTCATGTTCAACAAAATTTCATTTGAAGCTTTATTGATGATGTAATCTTGAGTTGAAAACCTTTCCATTTTTGGCAATTTCAAATTACATGTCACTTTCTATTTTTGGAAAGTTTTGTCCTAACTTTATTTTCTTCAATGTTGATGTTTGAAATGTCAAATGAGACTTGTTTGAACATGAATGAAGTATTTCTAACCACTTCCCACCTCCAAATCCAACAGTTGACTTATGGTTGACTTTTGTAGTTGATAGATGACTTGGTCATGCACAGATGAATTTGAGCCTCAATCTCTTGATGAAATGGCTCCAAAATGAAACCCTAGCTTATACAAGCTCCATAGAATCATATGAAGATCTCTATCCCAACAAAGACCTCATCTCCTTTAAAAACCCTGATTGGCATAATGCAACTGATTAGGGTTAACCAGAGGTCAAAACCCTAATCCCAAGGAATCTGATCAGGAATAATGAACCATGATGATGATGATGTACCATTTCAACCAAGATAATACCCATTCTCCTTGAGGAACCAAGAAAACCCTAATTGAAGCACAAACCCTCAGATGATTAGTGATCAATTTATGAGACCTTCAGGCATGAATCTCTCAACCTTTCTAGGAAAGACCTAGGAGGATGACTTGCTCATTGTTTCCATATGATATGCAAATATGTAATGCCTAATGTACTAAAAAATGAAATGCAATATGCTAAGCTAGTCCCAAGAGAGGAGGGCAAATTTTGAGGTGTTACATCTTGCTACTCTATCATCCATGATCAAGGTGATCCGGTGGAACCATGCTCCCAGGATCGATGTTATGCGCCTTGATAGGGCCGCGTATGTGTTTGCTGCTGAATTGGTAGTTGATGACAAGCCCTGGTATCACGACATCAAGTTCTTTCTGAAGAATCAGGAGTACCCTGCAGGGGCATCCAACAATGATAGAAAGACTTTGAGGAGATTGGCAGGCAGTTTCTTCTTGAACAAAGACGATGTGCTGTATAAGAGGAACTTCGACATGGTTTTGCTCAGATGCGTGGATAGACACGAAGCGGACATGTTAATGCAGGAAGTTCATGAAGGCTCCTTCGGAACTCACGCCGGCGGACATGTAATGGATAAGAAATTGTTGAGAGCGGGTTATTACTCGATGACCATGGAATCTGATTGTTTCAAATATGCTCGGAAGTGCCATAAATGCCAGATTTATGCCGATAAGGTGCATGTGCCGCCAAATCCCCTGAATGTGATGTATTCACCGTGGCCGTTTGCTATGTGGGGCATTGATATAATTGGAAATATTGAGTCGAATGCTTCCAATGGGCATCGCTTCATCCTTGTTGCCATCGACTATTTCACCAAATGGGTCGAAGCAGCGTTATTTGCGAATGTCACCAGACATGTGGTTGCCCGATTCATCAAGAAAGAAATCATTTATCGCTATGGGATTCCCGAAAGAATCATTACTGATAATGGTTCTAATCTCAATAACAAAATGATGAAGGAGTTGTGCAAGAACTTTAACATTCAACATCACAATTCTTCCCCTTATCGTCCCAAGATGAACGGTGTTGTTGAGGCAGCAAATAAGAACATAAAGAACATTGTACAAAAAATGGTCGTTACGTACAGAGATTGGCATGAGATGCTACCCTTCGCCTTGCATGGGTACCGCACTTCAGTACGTACTTCGACCGGGGCAACCCCTTACTCCCTTGTGTATGGTATGGAAGCAGTCCTAACTGTCGAAGTGAAGATTCCTTCTCTAAGAGTCATGTTGGATGTCAAGCTAGACGAAGCTGAATGGATTCGGACGAGGTTCAATGAGTTGAGTCTTATCGAAGAGAAGCGAATGGCAGCCATTTGTCATGGGCAGTTGTATCAGAGTCGGGTGAAGAGAGCCTTTGATCAGAAAGTGCGTCCTCGATGCTTCCAAGTCGGAGATTTGGTGCTGAAAAGGATCCTTCCTCCTCAGACAGATCATAGGGGCAAGTGGACTCCTAACTACGAGGGACCATATATTGTCAACAAGATCTTTGATGTTGGGGCCTTAATGCTTGCAACTATGGATGGTAAAGACTTCACTTCCCTTGTGAACTCAGACGCAGTTAAAAAATACTTCGCATAAAATAGACCCGCTGGATAATAAAAAGAATAGTCCAGGCAAAAAATGGGCATCCCAACGAACCAAGAAAATGGAAAAGGTTCGGGCAAAAGTTAGGGATTAAAAATGAAAAGATTGTACACCCGGTAAGTTGAAAACCTGAAAGGGCAACTTAGGCAAAAATGGGTATCCCGGTGGATTGAAAACCCGAAAGGGCGATCCAGGCAAAAGTTAGGGATTAAGCGAATGACTGCGTTCTGAGTAGTTCTGAATCTCATCCCGTGCCGATAACTGGAAACTTTCGAAGGATAAGAAACAGTCCAATCACCTTTTTTAGAAGGTTGATCATCTGGAGGATCTTGAAGACGAGCGAGTCATAGCAGAATTGGAACCCGATAGAAATCCATTTCACATTGCCATTAGATTAATTTTTGTTTTCATCTTTTGTGCGATCACCTCTTTCCAGGGATTGCTTCCCGATGTAAATGCCTACTCAGAGGTCATTCAATCAATGAAATCATGTTATTCAGTATATTTCTGTTTTCATTTTCATTTTACTGTTTTGTTTGCAAAAATGACGTCCGAATTTTTGATAAACATTGCATCATGAAACATAAGAGCTTTACAAGTACATGCTTAATGAACATTTAAAATTGCTGTAAATTTTAAGTGCTTTGGATCGTCTATTCAGAACAGGTACACTAGGGGCATCTCCTTAAGGTTCCCAGCAGATGATCGTGGAGGTTTTTCTTCAACAGCCGGTATCTTATCCCTGCAGAGCTGATCCGAGCATTGGATTCTCCAATCCCCAACGGGTTCTCACTACTGTACTCCCCCAAGCATGTGCTTCAGACTATACACTCCCCAGTAGAGTTGACAGTACCAGACTGTATATCCCCAGCGGAGTTGACAGTGCCAGACTGTATCTTCCCAGCAGAAGCGGCTACTCCTCAGAGTTCGATGCCAGATCGATGATCCCGACACCAGACCCACGGTCTCTTTTCTTGAAGCAGAATCTCGGTACCGTATCGGTGTTTGCTTCCCCTGTTGAGTCGTCTCTCTCGCAGATTTTGGTTGCCAGAACCACCGTCGCTTACCTCAGCGGCAAGCTTTCAGTGCCATTCTCTCCCCAGTCAGAGTCTAGGCATTATGTAGCCGGTCATTTCCCCACCGAGTTCTTGTGCTGTGTATTTCCAACAGCATTGCCAGGGTTCAGAAGATTGTGATCATTTCCCCAGTAGATTTCCTTGCCTTGGCTTGGCATTCTCCCCAGCATTTCGCATCTCGACATGTAGAATCATATTGCATTGCATCCTCCCAAATCGCATAGCATTTCCATTTTTATGGAGCATTACGCCATTGAAAAATTCAAACATATGCATGTAAAGCATAAGACATTCTCGGTATCCCAAGTGATAAACCAGGAGTTTGTTTCCAGTGCTCAGACCGAAGGTTGTTCATGACTTATTATCCCCAGCATAGGTCGTTAGCCCACGTGCCGCCTCAATTATCATGTTCCCTATTTCTGCCGATGCTGACAGGCATGAAAGTTTTCCGGTATTCAGACCGAAGTGGCATTCAGGCCAATTTTTTCGATGTTCAGATTGAAGAAGGTTCTGACGTTCAGGTCGACCAACTTGTGGCATTCAGGCCAGTTTCCGGTATTCAGACCGAAGTGGCATTCAGGCCAATTTTCCGATGTTCAGATCGAAGAAGTTTCCGACGTTCAGGTCGACGCAACTTGTGGCATTCAGGCCAGTTTCCGATATTCAGACCGAAGTGGCATTCAGGCCAATTTTCCGATATTCAGATCGAAGAAGTTTCCGACGTTCAGGTCGACGCAACTTGCGGCATTCAAGCCAATTTTCCGATATCCAGACCAAAGTGGCATTCAGGCCAATTTTCCGATATCCAGATCGAAGAAGTTTCCGACGTCCAGGTCGATGCAACTTGTGGCATTCAGGCCAGTTTCCGGTATTCAGACCGAAGTGGCATTCAGGCCAGTTTTCCGATATTTAGACCGAAGTGGCATTCAGGCCAGTTTCCCGGTATTCAGACCAATGTTAATAATCTCATAATCTTCCGATACTCAGATCGGAGTCATTTCCAGTATTTAGACTGATGAGCGGCATTCAGGCCATGGTTATTCCTATGTTACCATTTATTTTGGTATTCAGGCTAACATTCTCTTTTTTCGGTGTTCAGACCGATTTTCACCGTACCAGACGGATTTTTGTTCAAGACCACATCTTTGCCGATTCTGACAGGCATTGTTACTTCACTTCACTTCAGTATAAATTTCCGGGTTTTTATTGTATTCAATCCCTTGATACCTCGAAAGTGCGAAAGCCACTACTATCTTCCTTTCGGGTCTCCAGCTGATTGAATAGGGGCAGCTGTAATACCCCAAAATTTAGCCTTCATTTTTCTTGGAAGCATGGGATTGTGTTTCACATTGCATTAGCATCATACCAGGTCATACTCATTGCATACTACATCAGTGACTTGGGAAATCAGGGTTTGATTGATCACTCCTTAACAAAAGGAGCCCACACAAAGCAAGGTTGAGAATTGGACTTCATTTTCCAAATATACAAGTCTCAAGGGTCTCAAGGAGGTCCAAGTGTCTTATTATGGTCTACAGTTCATCAATGGAAGATTCAGAGCTCTCAGAGTGTGCATCTGCACTTAATCAGAAATTAGGGTTTCACGGCTATCTGCAACAGGCAAGGTTTGATTGGAAGTGAAGGAGCTTATCCATGTCATGATTTGAGAGGCATCTTGGTCAAGGAAGACTCACATTTATCTCAGAAAGATCCATTTGCAATCAGTGCAATCAGTCCTTGATCAGTTTGCCCTAAAACTAGGGTTTGGTATAAAATCAGTATATTTCTGATTCCTTGGGTGAAACTCTTTTCCATGACCCTCCATATGTCCACAAGGGTCTACATACAAAAAAATAGCTCTTTATTTGAGCTAGAGGTGCTTCAATTGATCAATGGAATCAAGAATCAGACAGTTTGGGAAAAGTCAACTGTGGGGCCAGAAAAGTCAACTCCTGACATTTTGAAGGTGGAATCTCAAAATTCATGCCTAAGGTAGCCTACATGTGAAATTTGATCAAGGTTGGATCATGGATTCATCGTTTAATCAGGAGTTGGAAAAGTTACCAAATTTGGAAATAGTTTACTTTCCATTTAGGGCAAGTTTTTATGGTTTTTGCACCCACTTTAAGCCCATATTCCATCAAGATGCAAGCTCCATTTGAAACTTTCTCCAACATGAAAGTTGTTCCTCTTGTTCCAAGCTTTCTATAAATATAAAGTTTGTTTCATTTGGAGTCAAATTGAGAAAGTTATGCTTGGTCAAAGTGGGACATTATTTTAGAACACTTAGAAAATTTTCTAAGTCCAAAATCTTCAAGATTTGTCAAGAGTTATGGGCCATATTTCTTGCACTTCAAGGCATCTTTTGGAAGCACTTTCTTCATGACAGTTGTACCTTGCTATATCCTCTTTCACATCCTTTTGGAATCATCCCATTTGGATCATTGGTTTGAAAGATACACTCATCTAAAGTTGGTACCATAGGCTGAATGTTTTGACAACATTTAGGCCAAACTGGCCCAACCATTTTGCAGCTATGGAACCTGAACTTTATGGCCAGTTTTCACCTCTTTCCACTCATCATTTCAATTTGTGTTCAACATGAAAAATGTTAAGCTCCATGCCTCTTTCTACTGTTTGCATTGCCTTGCCATTTGGTTACATACTCATCAAGTTACAAGGTCTTAAAGTCACCCTGTTGGACTATTTTTGTGCTGCACAAGCCAAACCAAATCAGACCATACAACCAACCAACACACTTTTTACCTCATTTGACCATTTGCTTTATGTTCATTCACTTAAGTTTTGCTACATTTAGAACTTGCTCATACCACCCCTCATTTTTGCACCTTTTGCCCATAAACTCAAACAAACATTCCAAGCCCATTAGCCATCATTAAATCCTACATATATAAATATCATAAACCCTAATGTGATGAGGAGGCTGCTGTATTTCGAGCTAGGCAAGGCAAGAGGAAAAAGACCAAGTTGCATTCCCTTCCATTTTCACAAGTTTTTTGAAATTTCAAAGCTTCCATTTTTCTTCCGTCCTCTCCATCTTCAAGAGGCAGTGGACCTTGCATCCACTAGGTAAGCTCTAATCCATTCTCTTCCATGGCCTTGTTCATTTCATTTCATGCTTGTTCATTACTCTCACTTCATGCTTACCATCCACTTCATGTTATTTTTCATTTATGTCATGCTTTTTTCATGCTCTTTTTTCATGTTAATGTTATGCTATGCATGCTTGTAAAGTCCTCACCATGAGACATTATTGTTGAACTTAAGTTTGTGTTGTTAAATTTTTGGTGAATCCGTGTGCATGAGCCTCCCTTGCTGTTCACTTTTCTCTATGTTAAAGCCATTATTTTCAATGAAACAAGATACCATTGTGTTCTACTCGTTTCAAACTTAAACTTTGATTTTTACATCATCTCATTTGGAGCCCTGAGTTGAGAGATATTTGGATTGGAAGTTGGAGCAAATTTTCTGCATTTTCACGTTTTCATTGTGCATGGCCTTAGGGTTTCTTGCATTGCATGGAAGAATGCGACGTGGCAGCCTGCAGATCGCCTGATCCGCGCGCCTTCCTTAAATCCCAATTGATTCTGGTCACATGATTTAATTAAATGAACCCTTTTTTATTTGCTGTCACGTTTTTTCCTTGGACCAGGCCCTGCACCGCTGTTATCAGTACCCCACGTTCAGGCCCACTCATATTATCCATTCATTTTCTTTTAATTTTGTTATTCTTATTTTATTTTGCTGTTTTTGTTTTTAATTCATAAAAAATATTTTATTTATTCAAAAAAATACTTTTCACATTTTTCAATGTTTTATTTAATTTATTTTATTTTTTATTTTCATATTTATTTAATGTTAATATTTTATTTCAATTATTTATTTCAAATAGTCCATTTTAACACACATTTTTTCATTTATTTTATTTTCATGACTTAGAATTATTTTTAACTTCTGATTTTTGGGATGAGGGTTGACCAATGTCTCATTGTCAACTTGACCTTTTATTGGAATTTTATTTCCCATTTTCAATTTATTTTGGATTTATCTTTGACTTAGTTTGTTTTGTTGACTTTTCATTTGACTTTTGTTTTATTTTAATTAATTCAATAACCAATTTTCATTATTTTTAAAATGTTTTTGGGGGATGATGATGTCCTGACCCCACCTTAGTTAGTTTAATTTTTCATAATTTTCTTGATTAATTTACTATTTATTTGATAATATTTAAGTTGACTTGACTTTTCAGTTGACTTTTCTATGATTGATGTTTGACTTAGGGATTGCTTAGGGAAATTGAAGAGATCTTTTGATCATCCCTTGTCCATCTCATATGCCACATATTAGAGGCTTTTCATCTTGATTTTATTTGATCCTTGCATCATTTCCCGATTAAATTATTCATTGATTCTTTGTGTGCATAGTTTCACTTGTCTGATTCATCTGATATTTTTATACTTGTTCCTTTCATCCATGCTTCCATTGTTTGATTGTTTAACATGTTTATACTTCTCATACATTGTTTAATGCTCATTCATTTCATTCTTTGATTATTTAATTTGATCGTATACATGTTTATTTATCTGATTGATTGATAACTGTTGCCTACTTGTATGGTGTATGAGGCATATATTATTATTGCTTGATTGCCATGAACAACCCCCATTAATAACAAATGTACCCCTCTCCCATGAAGTGTATAATATTTATACTTTCATTCTTTATTCATATGTTAATACAAGAAATAAAATGAACATCCGATAACCTTTTCAAAACAAGATCAAAACCTCGATCCAACGTCGAGTAATCATTTTCCAAACTTAACATAACCAGCATGTATTCATTCATTCCTTTTGTAAGTCGATTGCTTCATGCATCGCCATTTCTCTTGTAATTTGATTGCTTCAGGCATCGCCATCTACCACTTGTAAGTCGATTGCTTCGTGCATCGCCATCTACCCTTACCCCTGGTTCCTATCCTTGCTCCATTCGTCGATTCTTGTTCTGATTAGGTAGCACCCATTAGATAGAACCCTCATTCTTTTGTATGATAACATTAGATAGAACCCTCATTCTTTTGTATGATAACATAGGTAGAATTCCCATATTCTTTTGTATGATAACATAGGTAGATTTTCCTTATTCTTTTGCATGCTAACATTAGGTAGATGTTCTCATTTGTAAATCCTAACACTTAAGTACATATTGCATGACAACTCTAGGGCAGAGCTTCCCCATTCTTTAGACCTTCTGTGCGTCTCCGATCCTGTGGCATGTCAATCCGTCCTATTGCAAAGAGGTAACCGCCTAAGACTCGATTCAGCGAGCTGTGACACCTACTGCTAGGACGTGAACACATTGCCCACTCTCCTTTGACACAATTGGTGTCCTCCTTTGTAAGTCCATGTTCAGATGGAAATCCCTAGGTAGCCGAACTACGGCAACTCTGATTCTCATGTTCAGATGAGATACGTAGGCACGAGACGCGATGTCTTGCCGAGTTTTGACTGACAACTAACAACTAATCCTTGCTTGTTTTCGCTCTCGTTGTGATTCTTTTCTCTCGCCCTCGTTGCGATCGAGACCTTCCCTTTCTCTTGCCCTAGTTGCAATTGAGGCATTTGTTCTCGTAGTTAGCTGAACTACGTTTTGCTCTGATTCTCATTCCAGATGAGATACATAGGCATAAGACGCGATGTCTTAGCGAGCACACATCTCTTTAACCCATAGGTAGCCGAGCTACGAAGACTCTGATTCTCATTCCAGATGAGATACGTATGCAGTGGATGCGACATCTGTGCGAGTCATTTTTCTTTACCCTTTCTTTTAGTAAATAGTACATTAGATAAACACACACCCATTAGACAAGAACAACAAGAGTGGATCCTGTAGAGTACTACGGATGCGTAGGGGTGCTAATACCTTCCCTTCGCATAATCGACTCCCGAACCCAAGATTTGGTTGCGAGACCTTGTCTTCTCCTTTCCTCTCTCTAGGTTTACTTCGAGCGTTTCCTTTCCCTCCTTTGAGATAAATAACGCACGGTGGCGACTCTTCTGTCATTTCTTTTTCGCCAGTTGTATTTTTCGCATCATCTTTTTTTTAGGTTGCGACACCTGGCAGAATTACGCTTGGTTGCATATCCCAAACTGCGTTCGTACGACGTGAGAGGGTTGCGTCCAGGACCCCGGGGTCACAATTTGATGATAATGTGTTTGATGGTTTACAATGTCGAGGTTCCCAACCATCTACTTCTACTTCTCGTAGTTGTTTGTCTCAGACCTCTACTTCAAGAGACCACAAGACGCTAGATGATAAAGTAGCACCTAAAGCCCCTGAATCCCAGGAGGAGCATGTTATTGATGCCCCTGAAGCCCATGAGGAGTCTTCTATTGATGCCCCTTTAGAGAGTTATCTAGGAAGACCATTTGACACCTCTTTACTTCATCTTTATGCAGACCATGCCGCTAGGCATTTCTGAGAATGAGAGGTATATTTATTTACTTTTGCATTAAATGTGTTTTAAACTAACTAAATAGTGAATGATAATGATATTTTTTTTACATAAATATCTGTGTTTAAACTCGGTAAACCATGGTAGGAATATATTGGATTTGACATAGCCCGATAGTGATTGGTTCAGGGATGCCATTTGTTATTCCGGTCTTGTCGACTTATGTGTTATTGCATACATGGCTATAAACCATGGCATGCATGCAGAATTTGTTGAGAGATGGCATTTAGAGACGTCATCTTTCCATATTTCTATTGGTGAGATGACCATCAAACTAGATGACGTCTCATGCCACCTACATCTTCCCATCAGGGAAAAATTAATAGATCGTGGAAGGCTAGGTCGAGAGGAAACTGTGAAGTTTATGGTCACCCATTTAGGAGCTGACCCCATTAAGGCCGCAAATGAGGTAGCTGACACAAGAGGTGCTCATGCTAGGTTTAAATTTTTGGAAGAGCTTTATAAAGATCACCTGCAATGGGGTGAGGATTTCATAGGTGGTGATATGCAGGTTGACTACCATCAAACTTATGCATTGAGGTGTTACATCTTATTCTTGGTTGGCACTTCCATTTTTGTGGACAAAAATGCAACCTATATCGATGTGGTCTACCTTACTACTTAATCGACTTGACAGCAATTCACGAATGCAACTAGGGGGCGTTTGTTTAATCTACATGTACTCAAAACTGGATGAAGGTTGTCTTTGGAAAACAAAGCAGATAACATGGAATTGCACACTGCTTACGGTAATTTACTATTACTAATATTTTCATAGCTATTTTGTTACACTTGTTATTAATATTTTATCTGAATCATATTTCAAGGATGGATCATGTTCCACTTTCCTCGCATCATCGGGTGGGAAGTTGTGCATACCTATATTGAGGATTGGCCACGTGTTGCCACATTTGCACTGTACAGAGGAAATAATTTGATCGAGCCATTTCGGGTGTATCTTAACCGTATTGTAGCATATGACATTGCATTTTACCCATACAGGGGTTACCACGAGACGCATCAGTTGGACATCATTTCCTTATACTCCATATGGTTGGCATGTGGGTCAGCTGCTGATGTATTTGTATCTTCCCGAGCGAGTGATGCAACAGTTTGACTATCTGAAAATTATTACGAGACCCCCCTCAGAGTCCTCTCCTCCCACCATCTGTCACAGAGATCTCAATGTGATATGTGACGATTTCGAGAGTCATCTAGTAACATAGGAGTATCGCATGGATAGTAGCTCATGTACATTATGTCTATGTAGACGACTACATGACATGGTTCTATAGGGTGTCACACATTATCATGACAGCAGGCGCTCCTGGAAGACCACCTAGGCTTACTAATCAGGAGGTACTTGAGGCTATGGATGACCACACCGAGGACGTGCCGGCAGCCGTCAGCGTCTTGTGGAGATGGGGAGATCGGGTATAGAGGCATGAGTTTTTTAGGAAGGCACCCCATAGTTGGCCTTTGTAGAAGGACATTCTAATTGTCAGGGCATGAAATGTCTTGCAGTACAGACGAAGGAGGAGGCGGTTAGTCGTACCATGTAAATTTTTGTTTGGTTGTATTATTTTATATTTATGGAAATAACTTATATATTATTTTGTATTTTCTTATGGCCTAAAATATATTGGCCTAAAATATGTTGGCCTAAAATTATTTAGAATATGCTGGTCTAAAATGAACTAAAATATGTTGGCCTCAAAAAATACAAAATTCAGTAAATAAAAACAACATAATTGAGTACAAAATAAAAACAACATAATTGAATATATAAAGTAAGATACATCTCCAAATACAGCCTACTATTATAAAGAGATGCATCCAAACACATGAAAGACATTTTGGAGCCTTTAAGGGTGAAAAAAAAAAGCATTTCCCTACTAATGATGGAGCCTTAGGAAGCCCTGACCCAGCTGCTTATGGGGTAATATTTAGGAATCATGATGCTATTGCAGTAGGTTGTTTTTCTGAGAAAACTAGTATCAATTCTACTCTTCATGCAGAAATCAGTGCAACTATGATTGCAATTGAGACAACCAAAAACAAGGAATCATCTTTGGATTGAAACCGATTCGAAACCAGTGACCATTGCCTTAAATCTCCAGCATTGTAGCTTAGCAATTAAGAAACGGATGGAGGAATTGTCTCTCCATGGCCAACTCTGTAATTTGTCTCATATGTCCAATCAAACTGGTGGTCAAATGTCACTAAATTTCTCAATTAAATGTAGAATATCAAAAAGAGGCTTGAAGCAAATAGTTTCTATTACAACAAATCATTCAAAAAGCACTCTTAACACATGTAAGAGAAGCAAAAACACTGTATAAAAACAGATAAGAAAGATGTTAAATAGATTTTGAAAGTTGACTTTGATTACTGCTAGAAACATCTGATTCCAGTTTTGGCCGACGGCCCTTATCTGGACCACCTATGATCCCCCATCTTTGAAATTGTTTTTGTCGAGCTCGAGCCCTCTCCTTCTCTTCTTCCGACTTCTGTGCAAAACAGTAAGGACAAGAGACTCCATATTCATATTCTGGAGATTCCATGTCAGCATCACTCACAGGCTGCTTACAACCGTAACAGAGCTTGAAATTTCCTTGTGCCAAACCATGCTCGACCGAGACACGTTTGTCAAACACAAAGCATTCTCCCTCCCAGAGACTTTGTTTCTCTGGAATCTCCTCAAGATATTTCAGAATTCCACCTTCCAGGTGATAAACCTAGAATATTTCATATTTAAATTACAAAATCATTTTGTAGGTCATTAAAAGATGTAGCTGAAAGACTAGAAAATCCTTATTCACACAAGCAGATACATTACTAAATTATTATCTTAGATAAAGAGAAGAAATAACCAAACGATTTTATTCTTTGAATAAATATTGTTCAGCCAAAACAAAATAATATTTTAATTTAAAGGTAAAATCACCTCTTTGAAACCTTGGCTGAGAAGTAGACTTGAAGCTTTCTCACATCGAATACCCCCGGTGCAATACATTGCAATACGCGGCAACTGTTGTTTCGTACTCTCTGTTTCCTTTTCACCACTTTGGTCTGAATGGTTTACATCAACTTTTGGATACTCAGCATCTGTTCTCATAAGCTCAAAACGTTCCTCCACCCAAGATGGGAATTCACGAAATGATGTCGTGCAGGGATCAACAGCTCCTTTAAACTTTCCTATTCTGGTTTCGTAGTTATTTCGCACATCAATTACCACCTGCATATGAAAATATTTGCACTTTTTTTATAAACTAAAATTTTGCATTTAAATGTTCAACACTCTCAAGAATTCAAACAATTCAAGGCATAGACGTTTAAGATATTAAGTCCCTGCAGCTTATGAGAACACATAACAGCTGAGTCTCATATTTAAGATGAGAGAATACTGATAAACAAAAAGAAATTGGCTACTCACTGTATCAGGATCACTAATAAGAGAATTCCATTCCTTTGGGCCAACATATTTTCCAACCCTTTCAATAGGTGATATAGTAGGCATCCCAAGAGTGACGATCTGCGAAATCAAAAGGCTTAAGCTCGATAAGTTGTTCGTGACATTTAATATAACAAAGTAGTTCAGTCTTTTGACATTTGTAAATGCTACCTCTTTCTTCAACTTGACTCTCACATGATCCCATCGGAAAGGCACATCCTCCCCAGCAGCAAGAGGAGAACTGGAACTATGTCCATCATTCTGACCGTGATGTATGGCCTCCTCCTCGGGGCTGACTGGCGATTCAATACGTCTTAGTCCCTTAAGGCGCTCATCACTCTGAATAAATGCAAGAACTTTCTCAACCGACTGCCGCGTGCCACATAGGCTTCCATTAATTCCTTCCGGCGCAAGAATGATACCACCTGAAACACGCTGAGCAATATCAGATCAGTGAGATGCAAGAACTAGCATAATATGAAGTCATGAGCAGATCAAATCAGTTCTTAATGTACTCTGTAGACCATTGTTTCAACTTGAAAACTACATCATGTGTTGCTACAGAAACATTTCAGTTCAAGCCCAATTTCGCAATGTCAGACCATGATTTTTAACTGCACTAGAAATACGTATTCCCTGCAACTGAAAAAACATGTAGCTAATGCAGTTACAATATCAAAACTGTTGGAAGGAGACACAACTCATGTTTGTATTTTACCACAACATAATCAAAAATCTACTCAAAACATGAGCTATATTTGATCTTCACCCGACGAATTTTGGTCTCTTGATTGATTTGACTGCATGCTATTTAAAATGCAGGGAATCCTGACCCTTACATAGCGCTACATGGGGACACAATTACAACCACAAATTAAATACTTTCTATAGAATACAATCTACACACTTGGGCCAAAACACAGCCAAAACTTAAAATCAATGTAGCATTGACATTTCAAATTGAAAGCATGTTGGTTGTAATAAACAATATGTAATCCATTCTCAAGAACCCTAAAATCAGTTCATCCATCAAATAGAGGAGATTCATACTTTAGGTACCAAATTGAGGTCTTACTCCATGAAAATCATAATCATAATTTCTGAAACAAAGATAGAGAAAGTAACAGAATACCAATTCTTGACAAAGCTGCTTCAAAGGAACACGCAACACAGCATGATCAGGGAAATCCGCGAACTTGTAGAACGAAACCACAACAAGAGAGTCTACTACAGAATCAGATTCATCCAAGTGAGAGAAACACTTGGAAATCGTCATGGTTTGAAGAGAGTGATGGTTGGAGAATAGAGAAAGGCTATTGAATGAGGATTTAGGGTTTATGGAAGGGTAACGAGTTCTTGTTTCAGATGAAGTGGTTGCTGAAGAAGAGGTTGACGGCGAAGAAAAGAGGATTTTTGTACTAAGAGCGAGCAATGGTTGAGGAAGACAGGAATAATGAATGCTCCTGCTTCGAAGCATAGAGGAGAATGCACTCGGATGTGGTTCCATTTTTTTCTCTCTATTTTTTGTGTGAATTACTTAGCCTTTTCAAATCCATGGGGCCCGGGCTTTTTCTGTGTAGGCCCAAGTTAGTTTGATAGGATGGCTACTCTGTGCACCTCCATTTGGTCCCTAACTTAGTATCAGAATGACCACTAATATTACCATGGAATTCACAAACTGATGTACATTTTAGATATGTGCAAATCCATATGGAGGCAAACATATGTTTTGAGAGGCACAAAACTAGTGTGTTTGGTAGGGATAGCAAACAGACAAGTCAATCTCATTTAGATCCACGTCGTAAAAGTATGTAAATAAGTATAGAAGGGAGGTTGAATAGACAAAGAAAAGTTTAATTTTTAAAATCAATGTTAATTTATAGAAGGTAAATTAGTGAAAATATTTTGAAGTGAATTTATATAATTGAAAATTTTGTATGTAATGAATAAAATGCCAAAAGATGGTGATAATATGAAAGTGATGTTTGAATCAATATATCTCAATTCAAATAAAGAAATTTGAATTCTATTAGAGTATGTAAATTTAGAATCTAATATTACTATTTACAGTTTAATCAACAAAAACGATAACTTTGGAAATTTAATATATTCAGGCCTAACTTTTACAAATTAAGTATTATGAACGCAAAGAAAAACCTAGAATATGCAAACTAATAACAAGAAATTCTACAATATGAAAATCTACTCAAGAGATATGTGTGTGAGAGAGAGAGGGGGGAAATGAGGTTTATACTAGTTCAGTGTTTCGTCCTCACTTGCACCTAATCCGGTCTTCGATGGTAAACCATTAAAAAATGATTTTTCACTACTTTTGGTTTTTTACACAAAGTTTGGTTACAACGATAATCAGAGAAAATAAATCAGATAAGTTGCTCGATCCTAGCTAATCTTACCTTCTTCCTTAATTATGCTTTGTCTATAACACAATTATCACAACTATAAATCTTGATCACCAACTTGATCTTGATTTTGAGAATCTTAAATCTTCACACTTGTAATAATTTCCACAAAATTTGGTTGGTAAGAATTGAAATTGTTCTTTAAAAGATTGATTGAGCCAAGAAACTTTAATTCATATGGAGATGACTAATCTTTTTCTTCAATAGAACTTCAAATCATGAATTCCACAATAGATCCAAAAAGTAGAAAGTAATTCATTCAACACACATTAGCAAATTAATTGGTTTTCTCTCAAAACAACATCACACTCACAAGATGGATTAATCTTCAAACATAAGATGAAGCTTTTTGTTTTTGAGAGAGATCAAGAACGTTTCTAGTAGTCACTCAAATGACTTTGATATCGAATTATGAAATAAATGAAAATAAAACTTATATATGTGTCTAAGAAATATCAAAAAATTAATGTAGATAGACTTAAATGATTTAAGTCAATGGTGTCTAATGAATATACTCAAATGATAAAGATAATTGAAATTTTCATGTTTTGATTCGATTCAAGAATCAACTCATGTGAGTCGATTCATAAAAACTTTTGAATCGCATCACCTTTCTTGAATTTAAACAAAGAATAAAAATTCTAGTCATTAATTAATTCATGTTTCTCAATATTGTAAACCGAAGAAAACAATTTATTATAGAATGTTTTCTTTGATTGAAAACATCGAGAAGTTATTCCATTATATAACAATTTTTATTTTACCATTCAACATTGGCAAGAGGTGGAAAAAGCAACAACAACGACGATGACGAGGAGGAGGACAACGACAACGACAACGATGACGACGACAATAACAACAACAACAACAACAATAACAACAACAACAACAATAACAACAAAAACAACAACATTGTGTGAGATAGTTTGCAAGAACAAAAAAATGATTTGTTAAAGGTTAATGTTAGAAGAACTACAAAACCAAAAACTTTTTCTATCTTGCAATTCGTCCCAAAATATGATGCTTATGAGTATGAAGTGGATGTATATGAGTTAGGTTTAGTGTAAAACTTAGTGAAATAATCCTTTTATAAACTGCACTTGTTAGAATTCGAAGCATGTATCCTGAATTAGTTTACTCCTCGGTTATGTACTTCAACCGAGAGAATATATGGTATTTTTTTGGAAGAAAAAAACAGCGTGTCGCATCTAAGAATTTTACCTCGATTTTTTGTTGTCTGAGGTGAAAGCGTTGACATAAAATGTAATATTTATAGTAGTTTTATTTGAAATTAATAATCTATAATTGAATAATAACAGAGATTCAAAACAATTACATTAACGTCATTCGATCACATGTCCCAATCAAATACAAATAGGTTCATCATCAAATAAAACCTAACCTAAAAGAAATCTAGTTACTCATATTGAAATTAGCCAATACCATAAGTGTAGATTCGTATATCATGAAGAATCACCAAAGAAAAATGGCTCCAATGGCCTCTAAAAGCTCCAAAATCATCCAAATATGTCACTTTTCTCTCTAGGAAATCAACCCCCTTTTTCTCATCCTTGACCTCAAACGGGTCAACAACTTTCAAAGCTTATGTTAGCTTCAAGTTTTCACCCCGTATTTGTGAAGAAATCGCAACCATGGTTTTCTCAACTCCTTGTTGACTAAAGAGTTCAGAAAGCACACTTCCATAAGGAATGAAACACGACTTTCCCTCGTGAGAGTTATTTTCAGATGATTAAACATAACTATGGAAGGTTGATCTGCAAATTTGAGTTTAGGAGAAGCAGAAAAGTTTTTTCATCAATATCTAAGGAGCTCAAATCCTTATTCTTTGGCAAAAGGTTTGAGATCAAACTTTGATACTAGACTAATGCCTTGGAGTTAAGATTAGATACTTTAGACAAGTCGGATAGATCATCAAATATAAGATAAGGAGAAAAATAAGATTCCTAAATGAACATATCTAGAACCTTACCTTCATCCTCACAGTTTATTGCATTTGCAATAGAGGTGGGAGTGATGGTGATAGGAACACCAAGTATAATAGAAAGAATGTCATATTCTAGATTTAGTTTCCGGATGAATTCATTTATTCAGAATTCCTTGATCAGGTTAGGGTAAGTAGGACCATAGAGAATATCAAAGAAATTATCCCAACCATTCTAGGTGACAGTGCTTTCAAGATCAAAGCCATGAGCCATCATCTCTTCAAAATCAACAGGTCCTTCAATGATGACTACGAACTGGTTTTCCATACCAAGATTAGATCTAAAGGACATCTTAGATCAGAAATAACTTGAAAAGAAAGAAGGTAGAAAACAAAATAAAATAAACTGAAGGATGTTTCCACAAATATAGACAATGGTTTGTCAGAAAGATGCAAGACAACTGTCTTTGCTTTAAGACCACTCAAAGATAATCTTTAGGAAACAAAACACTAAAAACAAATAATAAAAAAGTAGGAAAACATGAGGTGATGACAGATGAGCATCTTTGCGAAATCAAAGAGGTTTCACATCATTACCCAAACAACCATTGTGCAAGATGATTATTAGATATGTAAATACTATTTGAAATAAATAATCCACTTCCAGAGTCTTGGAATCTGATATTTTTCAGAAGCCACTTTTCATCAGAGGCATTTTCTTAGACTCTGATTGAGCAACATCAGACTTTGATACTCTAATCAGAAACGAGAATTATTCTTCAATATAGACCATGTTCAGATTTTGTTTGATAAAATCAAATCTTTCAATAGCTAAGGGTTTTGTAAATATGTCAGCCCATTGATTATCAGTATCAATGAGTTGAATATCTATAACTCCCTTCTGAGCATAGTCTCTAATGAAATTATGTGTAATCTCAATATGCTTGGTTCTAAGTGTTGAACTGGACTCTTTGTTAGACAAATAACAACAGTATCCTCACAACAGATAGGGATACTGCTTTCCACAAATATGATAATCCTCTAGCTGATATTTTATCCAGAGTAGTCGTGTGCAACATTTAGCAGCACAGATGTATTTTTCTACTGATGTAGAGAGCAATAATTATATATCTCTTGATAGCACATGATATTAGGTTTTCACCTATGAATTGACAGTTTCCACTAGTGGATTTTCTCTCAATTATATCCCTAACATAGTCAGCATCACAAAATTCAACTAGCTTATAATCTAGGGATTTTTTATAAATATGTCCCAGATTTGTTGTATCTTTCAGATACCTAAAGACTCTCTTAACAGACGTTAAGTGGGTTTCTCTAGGATATGATTGAAACCTTGCGCATAGACACACACTAACTAATATATTAAGCCTAGAAGTTGTGAGTTAAAGAAAAGAACATATCATACCTCTGTACAACTTATGATCCATCTTGGAGATACTTTCATCCTTGTTCAGACAACAAGTTGGATGCATAAGAGTTGCCATAGTCTTACAATCTTCAAGATCAAACTTCTTAAGAAGCTTCTTTGTGTACTTGGACGGATGAACATAAGTTCCATCTTTAATTTGATTGATCTGGATTCCCAAAAAAAAAAATTCTCCCATCATGCTCATCTCGAATTCAGCATGCATATTCTTAGAAAATTATTTGAAAAGAGAGGCATTAGTGGAACCAAAAATTATGTCATCCACATAAATTTGGACAATTAAAATTCCTTATTCAGAGTCTTTCTGAACAGTGTAGTGTCAACTTGACCTTTTTCAAAATCATTTTCCAACAAGAAATTACTCAATTTCTCATACCATGCTCTAGGAGCTTGTTTGAGTCTATAAAGTGATTTCTTAAGTTTAAACACGAAATCTGGATGGACTAAGTCCACAAACCCAAGGGGTTATGACATGCACCTCTTTAGAAATGACTCCATTCTGTCGCATCCTGCGAAAAATCAACCGGCGAGACTCAAAAATAAAACACACAGAGCCGCCACTGCGCGTTATTTATCCCAAGATAGGGAAAGGAAACGCTCAGAGAAACCTGGAAAGGAAATGGTCTTGCGACCAGAGAGAAAGGGTAAGGGAGTCGGTTACGCAAGGGGAAGGTATTAGCACCCCTCACGTCCGTCGTACTCGACGGGATCCACGTCCTAGAATAAAGAAAAGGTTGCTAAAACATCACACACACACACGGGGAACGCAGGTGGGGTTAAGAGGAACGAGCTCGATAAGGTATCGCACCTTATGCCTACATATCTTGTCTGGAACAAGAATCAGAGCCACTGTAGTTCGGCTTACGCACGCCAAACAACACAAACAACACAAACAAACAAGGGTGGCAAACATGGAGCCCGACAACCACTGGATGGAATTACGTCGGCATCCGAACCAAAACACACTCAAAAGGGCAAACGTGGAGCCCGACAGCCAATCACTGGGCTTACGTCGGCATCTGAACCCGAACACACAGTCAGATAACAAACAAACACACGCAAAAAGAAAAAGGTTGCCCGGAGTGGTCTCGCACGACCACCTGCCTACATACCTCGTCTGGAACGAGGATCAGGGCGATGTAGTTCCCCTGAAAGGGACTAAGTTGCTAACCAGAAACCGGGGAAAGACACACAACTAGGGAGCTGAGACTCGAGCCTAATGTTGTCATGCATCGTTCACCTAAGTTCGGTTTTCTATCCTACTTGCATAAGCAAACTAACCTAACCAGGAAAGAAGAAAGCATACAAGCATACATCATATATCAAATGAGAACAAGCATCTCAAACAAGCATGTCAATCAGATATCCACACAGCACGCACTATAGCCAAACAAGGGGCTCACACAATAGGTTTGACTGCCGAAGCGAGTCGTCTGTACGGGCTGGGTTTGCTCTTAACCTTGCCATTACGAGGCTAAGGTGAAGCAGATGAAGAGGTGAAGTGAGGATCAGACCTCACAGCTCATATCCCTAACCAGGGAGAGCTTCTGACAAATGAGCATGGGTCCAGAATAGGGGAACCCTTCTATACTCGATGACTCTGACACAACAGATCTTGGGCTTTTGATCTCAATGCTACAACCATGTAATGGGAGCAAGGAGAAGACTCAACTGAATAGTGGGGGGTAGGCTGCATACCCCTACCTTCCACCAATTGCCTTATTTAAAGGACTTTCACCTGCTTGGGCTTAAAAATAAACAACCACAATCATTGCCTCTTAAGGAGGACTTCAGACATTTATTTGCCCGGCCCGGTAACAGCCGGGTCTCCAGACTACATGAAGTTAGAGAATTATACCTCTATGCAAGTTGCTTAAGCAAAGCAAAGCAATAGTTCACAAGGAACTGAGCAACTAAAGTACCTGGAAACAATCAAACACAGTTAGTACTCAGACAGACAAAACCAAACAGCAAGTGTTCAATCAATCAAACTATACAAAGCAATGCACAATAAAGCAAGCTCAAAGCTCAAGCCTAAGCTTCACCACCTACAAAACAATGTTATGTTAGTGTACAAACATCAACAACACCAATTAAAATTGATTTGGATCATTCTCCATGTGCATTATGCCTTTGATCCTGAAAAATCAAGCAAATATTAGCAACAAGACCACTAGGCTAAGCCTAGGGTCCAAAGCAAGAAAAAATTCCTAAACAGCAAGGTATTTACCAACCAAACTCAAATTAAAGTCAAACAAGAGCAAACATCCTTGGTCTCATGTTTATATCATTCATTATGCTCATGTTATGCACAAAATAAGGCAAACTAGTTCAAATGAAGCACCAAGCATACAAACAGAACTATTGCATTCAAATCCACATCAAAATAAATCCAAAAATTCTCAAATTAAATACACCTAAATAGGGGCTAATCCAGGTATGGCACACCAAATTTGAGCTTAATTGGGCAAATGGAACCATGTCAATGAAAATCAACAAAAACAGATACAATTATAGGCTCCAAATCACAACATCAATACATGCTTCCACTTCAAAAATTCATATCTCAATGAAAACAATAAAGAAATGGATGAGACCAAAACAGGGAGGTCCTAACATGTGTCTACTACAAGCATATCAAATTCCATGGCTATCCAATACCATATGAGCATTTCACAATGATTCTACCAACCTATGTCACATGAGCTTGCAAATCCAACCACCAGAAATGAAAAATCATGATCAATTAGAAAATGCAATGTAAAATTCCACAAAAATTCACATAGCATCTTAACATGTTAATCAACCATCATGCAAAATTTCACATTAATCCAACAAGTATAGGTCACTCAAAAAATCCAGAAAGTTGACATCAAGAGGTGTGACACAAATTGTCACACCTAAGTTCCAAAATTCACATCTACATGACCAGGTATCAAAAATGCATGAAATTTACATGGAAACAAACCTTATCCAGTCAAGAATCATCACAAAAATTGGCAAGAATTTATTTTATGATATGAGCATTTCATGTATCAATTGGCAAAATGTAGCAAAAATGCACACATGTGGAAAAACCCTAGGCCAAATAATATTATTACCAAGCACAACTTTGACCAATAGGTCAAAAAAGTTCTACAGTCAAAGACAAAGTCAACAAAATTTTTCTCACAATTTTCTGATTTTTTTTACTATTTTTAATGAATTTTTTAAGGTCCTAAACAATTTCTAATAATTAAACACAATTAATTAAAATAGCAGTGGCGTTTTGGTAATTATCACATGGCGGGAGCGGTAAACTTCCTGTTTGAAAATTCAAACAGGATTTTGGATCTACAGCGCTTTTCATCGTCACCTTCAACCTCAGCTTTTCCAGAAAATGAAAAAAACGAAGAACACTCAACCTCAATGGAAATGGACATGGCCATATCCGTTGAACTCGTCTTTCCACATACAATCCAAATATCCACTTCATTTGCCCTAATTGTTCCTCTATCACACGAATCGCGCAACCTAGGGTTTATGCTCATAATTTCAAACTCAGATTTCGGGAGCTATGGCGCATCATTCTCAAAACCACAAGCATCATTGTAACCTATGTTCATCACTCTTTCTAACGCATATATTCATTAAGCAAATGGTGATGATCGATTTTTCGAGTTACCTGGCAATGCAGTGTAATCCACGCGATCCTTTGCTCTTTCTTCCTCCAAACAGATGTAGAAATAGGATGAGGAAGGTGATAGATGTGTCCCGTTCCAATTGATGTTAATCCTAGAGCTCACAATTCCGGTTTGCCATGGATGAGGTGATGATGAACAGTCACGATGCAGCCTCCATTCCCTCCCAAACTATCCAAACAGTTGAGGTTGATGATGATGTGAGTCCAATGCAACAAAAATCACGAAAAATGGTTGAGAAGTGATGAAGAATTTTGAGATTGAAAGTGTTTGTGTTCTTGAGGGTTTTGAGAGAATGTGGAAGTTTCAGATCTAACTTTGGTAATTGTGAGATTCAGTTATGATTATGAAGTGTTTTAGAATATATATGGTAGCTTAATCCATCACTAATCATGTTAATTAGCATTTTGGCTTAATTAGTGAAATTGTAATTTTGCAAATGGAGGGTAAAATGGTCAATTCCTTTAGACAGCTCATGCCACCTCAGTGACAGCACATACACCTTCTAAATATCATATGTGAACTGTAGAAACTTGTTTCATGCTCATTGGTTGCTCCATTCTCAAATTCACCATGTGTATGCATTTGGTCATTTTTAACCATTCCACTTTTCAAGCCAAATCTCAATTTACAAGGCCTATGCAAGAAATGATGATTCCAACACACTCCAAATTCCATTTATGAGGTGTAGAAAAAAGTCTCATCTCCAAATTCCAATTATTTTGAGAGTTGGACAATTTTGCCCCTGGTCCAATTCAGCTGTCCAGTTGAAAAGTGACTTTTTGCATTGACCACTTTTGGGAAAATCCAATTATGCACCCTCAAAGTACATGTCAAATGGAGTTTGTGCATATAAAGAACTTGCAATTTGAACAAAGTATGTGGAAATTATGGCCTCCTGATTACAGGTCATTTCTGAATTTCACTGATCCATAACTTGACAACCATACATGGGATTTTCAAGTTCTTTGACTTTTTGGAAAGGTGAGAACAAGATCTACAACTTTCATGTTGAACAAATTTTCATTTGAAGCTTCCTTGGACACGTGGCTTTGAGGTCCAAAACTTTCCATTTTTGGAAACTTCAGTTACAAGTCACTTTCTATTTTTGGCAGTTTTTGTCCTGACTTGATTTTCTTCATTCTTACGCTTTGAGATGTCAAATAGAACTTGTTCCAACATGAATGAAGTGTCTTCAACTCATTTCCACCTCCAAATCTATCAGATCATGTACAGTTGACCACAGTTGACTTTTCATCTGATAGATGAATCTGGCAATGCATAGATCAAACTGAGCCCCAATCCTCAACTGAAATGGCTCAAGGGTGAAACCCTAGCCTCAATAAGTACAATATAATCACAAAATGAACCCCATAACCATCATAAACCTCATCTCCTGATCCAGCCCTGACTGGCCCAATGCAACTGGTTAGGGTTGACCAGTGGTCAAAACCCTAATCTCAAGGAATCTTCTTCAATCTCCTGATGACATCCAACCATGATGATGATGATGTATCATTGCAATCAAGATGAAGACCAGCATCCATTGAGAATCATGAAACCCTAATTCACAGCCCAATCCTCAGATGGCCAATGATCAATCAATAAACCCCTAGGCTTGCCTTTGACTTCCTCATCTTCTGATCAAGACTTGGGAGGATAGTTTGCACAATGTGACCACATGATATGCAATATGTAATGCCTAATGACCTAAAATGAAATGCAAATATGTTAATGCTAGTCCCAAGAGAAGAGGGCAAATTTTGAGGTGTTACAGCTGCCCCTATTCAATCCACTGTGAACCTGTTGATACGAAATAGCCTCGGCTTTCGGATGATCAGGATGAAGAGTGATTGAATACCAAGAACAGACGAACAATTTGCACTCTGATGGGATGAATAATTAACAGCGCCTGTCAGCAGCGGCGAAGAAACAAACTCGACAACGTCGACCTGGATACCAAAATAAATGGTAACACAGGGATAACCATGGTCTGATCACCACTCATCCACTCGGGATTATCATTCCTTTCTTTTTTATGCTTTTCTTGAACCCCGAAATTCTCTATGCGCAAACGATCCTCGGACCTCTGCATCTGAACCCTGGAAAATGCCTCAGCACTCCCTTTTGCCAAAATAATGAACCCCATTCTCCGATTTGAACCCCAGTCGCCTGACGATAACTCTCGATCGCCAGAATGAACCCCGTTCTCCAGAAAATGTCGCAACATCTCCCTTTCTCCATTTGAACCCCGTCTCCAGAAAATGTATCCACATTTCCTTTTCTCCATTTGAACCCCGGAACATGCCTCAGCATTTCTTTTCTCCGTTTGAACCCCAGGAAAATGCCTCAGCATATCCTTTTCTCCCATCTCTCGTGATAATTCCGCTGGCAACGTCGGAAATAACACCAAACCACTCTGAGGGCGACATGTCAGAGGGTACACCTTCATAAAGAAGGTAACATGTGTAACTCTTCCTCAGAAGACACCTTTAACGACCTCCATTGGCCTCGGCCAGAGTCTAAGGTAACACATGAACAGAAGATAATCCTGCAGACCTCATCCTGGATATAATCTTCAACTCCAATCTTCATTTGAACCCCAAAAAATACCTCAGTATATACTCTTCTCTGATTGAACCCCGATCTCCAGAAAATGTCGCAACACTTCCCTTTTCTCCATTTGAACCCCGGAATCGCGCTGATCGCGTAACGTCTTCTGATATCATTCCCATCTCTGTCCGACGGAAACATTTCCTCCAATATCGCACTACTGGGGAACACTGCTGATCTGACGTCATGGTACCACACTCCTCAGAGTAACATTTTCAACCAGACACTGACTGATGACTGGGAGAAAACTCGACGTTTACTGGACATCGAACAATGATGTTGACAGGACATCGAACAATGATGTTTACAGGACATCGAACAATGATGTTGACAGGACATCGAACAAGGATGTTGACAGGACATCAAACAATGATGTTGACAGGACATCAAACAATGATGTTGACAGGACATCAAACAAGGATGTTGACAGGACATCAAACAAGGATGTTGACAGGACATCAAACAATGATGTTGACAGGACATCAAACAATGATGTTGACAGGACATCAAACAATGACCGACCAGACATTAAACAATGACTGGGAAATAACTCGACGTTTACTGGACATCGAATGATGATGTTTACAGGACACCAAAGAAAGCTCGACCAGACACTTACTGATGACTGGGAAATACTGTTGCTCCAAAATCCCGCTGCTGAACTCCTCGGAGTATCGTCTTCACTGTCCGGCAAAACCAAATCCCAAGCGGTAACCACGGCTTGAATCGCACTGATCGCGTAACGTCCTTTGATGTTATTTCCATCTCTGTCCGACGGAAACATTTCCTCCAATATCGCACTACTGGGGAACATTGTTGATCTGGCGTCATGATGCTAAACTCCACAGAGTAACATCTTCGCTTCTGGGCAAAACCACCTCTCAAACGGTAACCACGGCTTGAGACTAGCTCTATGCTTGCAACAATGATGCATGATCTTTTTCTGCGTAATGCTCCATAATTATGGAAATGCTACGCGAGTTATTATTTTTCTATGCAATATGCTATGCTTACTCTACATGATGAATGCATAAAAAATATCCCCCTCAAGGGACTCTTCTGAGAAGCACGAGACACTCTGCTGAGGAACTCGTCACCGCTCTAACTCCACCCTGCTGGGGAATAGCACTGCTGCTGGGAAATAGCAACCCTTGCTGAGGAAGAACCTCCTTTGCACCCAATCCACTCGGGAAACTGCTGGGGATAGGAACCACCAACACTCTGTGGGGATACAACAGTCTTTGACCTGCTGGGGATATCAATCCTGACTCGGCATTGGGAAAACCCTCACAGATACCTGTTGACTTCACTGGGGAAACACTCACAGAGACTCTGCTAGGGGAATAGCAATCTCCAGACTCATCTGGGGAAACATCACTCTATCACCTGCTGGGGATAACCATCCTGACCCGGCTAGGGAAACGCATACTACTCCGCTGGGGATACCCATGCAATCCATAGGTAGAATCAACTCAGCTGGAGATGCAAACATCCGTCCGCTACGGGAACTTGTTCAATCCTCTGGTAGGATGAACACTGTTGGAGATATATTTCTTTGAAAAAGACCCGCTCCACTCGGGGAACTGCTGGAGATATATTTCTTTGAACCCGCTCCACTCGGGGAACTGCTGGAGATATATTTCTTTGAACCCGCTCCACTCGGGGATAACAACCTTCAGACCTGGCCGCTGAGGAAACACCGTTGTAAACCGGCCCGGGACAACCATCCTGACTCGGCTGGAGAAGTCACAGATCTGGAATCTGCTGGGGAGCTAGCCCTATAACTCTGCTTGGGGACTTTAGCCGGGAAATGAGAAAAGTTGGTACAAAACACCCGTCGACTCGTCGAACCCTGGTATCTACCTTCCAGTCTCGTATCAGCTTTCCACTTTTGGGGAATTTCCAGACTCGTCTGGACCTTTTCTGCTCCATCATCTTGCATTCCAAGTCGCTCCGCGCTCGACGAGAGACGTACTCCTGGGATTTATACAGAAATTTCAATTTTCCGACTTTGAAGAGTCTTCTTGATTAATTTCAAGGATCGTCGTACGCCTCAACGTCACTTCATCGTTATCCCTTCATATTCTTTCGTCCCTGCCTGGACCCTGCGGGGAATTTCTACAGACTTTCCAAATCTTCCGACTTTGAAGAGTCTTCTTGATTAATTCCAAAGGTCGTCGGACGTCTCGCGTCGTCTCTTCCTACCGTCCTCCTCTCATTCGTCCCGGATCGGACTCTGCGGGGATCTGTTACAAAGCTTCCACATCACAACCTGCAAGTGAGTGAAGAATATCCAACAGTTCCTGCAAAACAGATCGTCAGATAAAACCGTGCCCCAGGCGTGTCAAGATTTCAACACTTGGGTCACCCAACCTTCCAAATAAGATTTCCAGTTTCAATCTTATAAGCATGCATTGGAAGGAACCTGTATGTCTTAAAATGCAAAATTCTTTATCAAAAATATCTGGATGTTTTTGCAATCAAAGCGGTAATGAAAAACAAAAACAAAATTATTTGACTGAATATGCATTTTATTGATTGGAAAAGTGTAGCTCAAATGAGCAATACAAAGGAAGCAATTCCTGAAAAGAGGTAATTGCACAAAAGGAAAAATCTATCCTAATGGCAATGTGAAACCCGTGATCTCATCGAGTTCCAACTCGGTTACACCCCATATGTCCTCAGACTCTCCATGCTTTCTGCCTTCTGAACAAGACGATTCTGACTGATCCTTACCGGGTATTATCCATGATGCTTTAACCAAAGCGCAAACGATTATGCTAGACGCAGTTGTTCGTTTCAATCCCTCTTTTGCCTGGACCGCCCTTTCAGGTTTTCAGTCCACCGGGATACCCTTTTTTGCCCAAGTCGCCTTTTCAGGTTTTCGACTTGCCGGGTGTACATTTTTCATTTTTATCCCTAATTTTTGCCCGAACCCTTTTTCTGTTTTTGGTTCGCCGGGATGCCCATTTTTGCCTGGACTATTTTGTTCTTTTCGTCCAGCGGGTCAATTTACACGAAGTATTTTTTAACTGCGTCCGCATTCACAGGGGATGAAAAATCCTCGCCATCCATGGTCGTTAACAACAAGGCTCCGCCAGAGAAAACCTTCTTGACCACGAATGGACCTTCATAATTCGGCGTCCATTTGCCCCTTCGATCGTTTTGAGGAGGAAGGATCCTTTTCAACACCATATCACCCACGTGATATACCCGAGGTCGTACTTTCTTGTCAAGAGCACGCTTCATTCCCTGCTAATATAACTGCCCCTGATAGATGGCTGCTAGCCTCTTTTCTACTATCAGGCTCAACTCTTCGTACCGGGTCCTTACCCATTCAGCCTCTTGCAATTTCACGTCCATCAGGACTCTCAAAGAGGGAATCTGAACCTCAACCTGTAATACGGCTCCCATTCCATATACCAATGAGAAAGGACTTTGCCCCAGTAGCCGTGCGTACCGATGTTCGATACCCATGCAATGCAAATGGCAACATCTCATGCCAATCTTTGTAGGTTACCACCATTTCCTGCCCAATCACGCCGTCGGTGCATTCAAATGTTATCCGGGCAACAAAAGCTCATTCACCTTAACCTCCCCATCAGACATCAGAATCCGTTCGGATTTGGGGTCAGGCCCCTCCTCCGGGATCGGTTACTCTCAATCTTTCGATTGGAGCACCTCGAGATGTCCTCATCAGGGAACTCAAACTTCATCGGTTGATAACCTCAATGGGTTGCGGAGCGATGTAATCAGACAATACACTCCTCCCTTGATTGCTTTCTGAGAGTATCCAAAATCAGTCAACATTCTTTTGCACTCTCACAACCTGTCCGGTCGATGCTGGCTTCTCAAACACATACTCGATCGGATCCATCTCGGAAATCCACAAAGTGGTATGAACCAGCATATACTGTCTCAGTCGGCGAGCAGCCTATGCCAAAGTTCATCAAGTTTTCTCGAACAGTGAATGTATTGTTTCACAGTCGATAAACTTTTTGCTAAGGTAAATTGCATGCTCTTTTCGACAAGACTTGTCATGCTGACCCAATACACCTTATGGATCCCTCGAAGGCCGTCAAGTACAGAACTGACAATTGCTCCTCCCACAGGAGATATCAGAATCAGAGGTTCCTGCAACTTATTCCTTTATTTCTTTCAATGCCCCTTGGCAATCATTATTTCGCCTGACCGTTCGATTTTTTTTTTCAACAGTCTTGAATATGGGTTCATACGTGGCTATTAGATAAGATGTGAACCATGACAGGTAGTTCAATCTATCTATGAAACCACGAACCTCTCTTTTTCTTTCTCGGTTCAGGCGTTTTTTTTTTTTTTTTTTTTTTTTTTTTTTTTTTTTTTTGCAGGATGAACCTCGATTCCTCCCTTACAATGAACCCCAACATCTTACCGGACCGCACTCTGATAGTGCACTTATCTGAATTCAACCTCAGTTTGAATCATCTCAACCGGTCAAACGACTTGCCCCGGTCTACCAGATGCCCCTTTCCTGTTTGAGACTTTGCTATCATGTCATCAACATAGCATTCAATTTCATGATGAATCCTATCATGAAACAAAGTCACCATGGCTCTCTGATAAGTAGCACTGGCGTTCTGCTTCTCTAGAGGATTGTCTTCTCTCCATGGTAGCTTGTGCACAACGACACCGGTATCCGACCCTGGCATATCCTGACATGACCAGGTGAAGGTATCCACATGCTCTTTCAACAAGGCTACCATTCTGCTCTCGATTCGCCTCTGAAGCGGCCTCAACTTTCCCTTCCTTCCCGACCTCGGCGGTGCCTGGAATATCAATCTCAACTCGCTCCTCAAGCGGCTGAATCACCTTCTCCTCTTGTTTAACGTCCTGGCTAATTCCAGCAGATCACAATCTTCTTCGCCTTCTTCTTCAGCCTGATTGCTCGGATTGTCGAAGTCATATGAGGTGTAACCAAATTGTTATCAACGAGATCCGGAAACTTGTTTTTGAAGTCGGAACGAGACAAAACAAAAAGATAAAAAATGAAAATAAACATTGCCATTTTTATTTGTTTTTAAACTGCAAAATAAATGAAAAACAGGGAACACTGCTTTTTGACTGAAAAACATCCATTTATTAATGATGCAGAAATGCAAATTTAAACATGAGGTGGCCCTTACAATGGACCATTACGTGTCGGGCAACACATATGGCTTTCATGCATATAAACTGAAAACAAGAAATTATTACTCTTCAGGATGAGTAACAGTGCTGATCTTCTTAGGCCTTCCAGTTTCCTGGTACGCACGCTTTTATCCACGACTCCAGCTCACAGTCACTGTCAGTCTCTTCCCCCATCGCACAGACGCGATCTGAATTTACAGCAATTGCACCCACCATCGCCTGTCCATGCGCCGGCATGGGATTGGCATCAGCATTCAATGACAATGTAAAATTGAGGGCCTTGGAATCCACCAGGTCTTGGACTACGTGCTTAAAAGCTTTGCAGTCCTCTACACTGTGCCCGGGAGCACCCAAATGGAATTCACATTTGACATTTTCATCAAAATTGGCTGGCCTTTGATCAGGTCCCATAGGCGCCAAAGTCCTCAACTGTACCAGCCCCATATCTTTCAACTTTTTCAATAGGACAGAGTATGTCACAGGCGGCCTGTCAAAATGCCGATCACTCATCCTCCTCCTGACTGGATATTCTACCCTCGGAGACCTCCGCTGAAATGGCTGACGCTGCTGTTGCTGTTGTGCAGGCTGACTGTCAGCAGGAATAGTTACCGCAGCGGTGTGCTGGTAGTAACGACCCCTACCGTGTCCTCTCTGGGCGTACACAGCACTCGATTCACCCTCATCCTTGTGCTGGTCATTACCAAAAGATTTCTTCGGTCCAGACGATGAAGCATTTCCTTGCATGTTCCCCATCTTCAGCCAGTCTTCAATCCTCCTCACCTTTTCGGCAATTACTTTCTGCCCCAAGGCGAACTCTTGCATGACACTGATCAGCTCTCCCATCTCCTCTTTCAGCTCGAGAATGTCGGTGTTGGACGAATTCATTAGTCCGGGAGTATTGCGTCTTGTGAAGTATCTGTGAGGACGGGTTGAGTGCAAAGGTACAGTTCTACGAGCACGAGCAATGATTCCTGCAAAACAGCAAACAGGTTAATATGCATGAGTGCAACGTCTGTCCATATGAGGAAGATTCTGTCTTAGATTCTGGTTTCATCGAGACAGACAACATTTTGACATCCATATTCTGAAATTCAAGATGTCTCTCAACCAGATTCTCAATCAATAATACTCCCCATATGGCTAGACGTGAGTTTGAGTGCAGATGAATGCAAAATGAGAATGATGCAGATGTATGCAATGCACTGGGCCATCCTCCAAGTCATCTTATCATTTGTTGCTCTGAGTCACAGCCTTGATTTCTGAACTGATCATAACCATCTGAGGGAATATGTAACCACCAATCTGGCCCACGGGTTCCGAAATAAACGGAAGACAGATACATCATCATCATCATCACTGGTCTCTGAGCAGACACACCATCGCCATCTGAATCGGCCCAGGGAATCCGAAATAAACGGATCCCCACTGATAAATATCTCGGCCCGGGGAATCCAGAAATAAACGGATCCCCACTGATAAATCACGGACAGCACTCTGGCGCCACGGCAATAAATAACCATAAATCCGACTTATAAACAGGACTCTGAATCACAGATCAAAAAGTCACCATCTGAACATGCATCTGAAAGAATCACCCTCCCCTCACAGGTAAATTCTAATCAGGTTATCCTAAGGCGGATAATGGTCTCGACAATCGGGCGGAGATACTCAATGGGTTTGCCCTTTCGGGTGTGCCATTGTAGCTCCCTTAAAATCGTCTAAACCAAAGATCCGGGAATGATCGGTCACCAGAGTCAACAACTCAAATGGAGTGACTCAAACAAAGCGGAATATCCACAGAGATGAGCACTACCAAATGAGCCTCGTCCGGCTTGTGGTACATCACGCCGCCAGGCACATGTTGACTTAACATGAAAGAGGCGACATGAGACCACACTAGTCCTAGGTGTATACTCGGGCCTGGGTTTTAGCCCCACTCAGAATACCCACCCCACACAGAGGAACCACCTGCACAGAGGACGGCAACAACATGATAGTATGATGCATGCAGACATTAATGCAAATATATACACACTGGTTAGAATAATAAATGCAATAAATAACACAACAAGCAACCTAAACTAATCCTAGAACGCTAGGAAAGACTCGCTTAGGGACGATGGACCAGCATAGGTCTACATCCAATGTGTCCCCAGCAGAGTCGCCAGCTGTCGCATCCTGCGAAAAATCAACCGGCGAGACTCAAAAATAAAACACACAGAGCCGCCACTGCGCGTTATTTATCCCAAGATAGGGAAAGGAAACGCTCAGAGAAACCTGGAAAGGAAATGGTCTTGCGACCAGAGAGAAAGGGTAAGGGAGTCGGTTACGCAAGGGGAAGGTATTAGCACCCCTCACGTCCGTCGTACTCGACGGGATCCACGTCCTAGAATAAAGAAAAGGTTGCTAAAACATCACACACACACACGGGGAACGCAGGTGGGGTTAAGAGGAACGAGCTCGATAAGGTATCGCACCTTATGCCTACATATCTTGTCTGGAACAAGAATCAGAGCCACTGTAGTTCGGCTTACGCACGCCAAACAACACAAACAACACAAACAAACAAGGGTGGCAAACATGGAGCCCGACAACCACTGGATGGAATTACGTCGGCATCCGAACCAAAACACACTCAAAAGGGCAAACGTGGAGCCCGACAGCCAATCACTGGGCTTACGTCGGCATCCGAACCCGAACACACAGTCAGATAACAAACAAACACACGCAAAAAGAAAAAGGTTGCCCGGAGTGGTCTCGCACGACCACCTGCCTACATACCTCGTCTGGAACGAGGATCAGGGCGATGTAGTTCCCCTGAAAGGGACTAAGTTGCTAACCAGAAACCGGGGAAAGACACACAACTAGGGAGCTGAGACTCGAGCCTAATGTTGTCATGCATCGTTCACCTAAGTTCGGTTTTCTATCCTACTTGCATAAGCAAACTAACCTAACCAGGAAAGAAGAAAGCATACAAGCATACATCATATATCAAATGAGAACAAGCATCTCAAACAAGCATGTCAATCAGATATCCACACAGCACGCACTATAGCCAAACAAGGGGCTCACACAATAGGTTTGACTGCCGAAGCGAGTCGTCTGTACGGGCTGGGTTTGCTCTTAACCTTGCCATTACGAGGCTAAGGTGAAGCAGATGAAGAGGTGAAGTGAGGATCAGACCTCACAGCTCATATCCCTAACCAGGGAGAGCTTCTGACAAATGAGCATGGGTCCAGAATAGGGGAACCCTTCTATACTCGATGACTCTGACACAACAGATCTTGGGCTTTTGATCTCAATGCTACAACCATGTAATGGGAGCAAGGAGAAGACTCAACTGAATAGTGGGGGGTAGGCTGCATACCCCTACCTTCCACCAATTGCCTTATTTAAAGGACTTTCACCTGCTTGGGCTTAAAAATAAACAACCACAATCATTGCCTCTTAAGGAGGACTTCAGACATTTATTTGCCCGGCCCGGTAACAGCCGGGTCTCCAGACTACATGAAGTTAGAGAATTATACCTCTATGCAAGTTGCTTAAGCAAAGCAAAGCAATAGTTCACAAGGAACTGAGCAACTAAAGTACCTGGAAACAATCAAACACAGTTAGTACTCAGACAGACAAAACCAAACAGCAAGTGTTCAATCAATCAAACTATACAAAGCAATGCACAATAAAGCAAGCTCAAAGCTCAAGCCTAAGCTTCACCACCTACAAAACAATGTTATGTTAGTGTACAAACATCAACAACACCAATTAAAATTGATTTGGATCATTCTCCATGTGCATTATGCCTTTGATCCTGAAAAATCAAGCAAATATTAGCAACAAGACCACTAGGCTAAGCCTAGGGTCCAAAGCAAGAAAAAATTCCTAAACAGCAAGGTATTTACCAACCAAACTCAAATTAAAGTCAAACAAGAGCAAACATCCTTGGTCTCATGTTTATATCATTCATTATGCTCATGTTATGCACAAAATAAGGCAAACTAGTTCAAATGAAGCACCAAGCATACAAACAGAACTATTGCATTCAAATCCACATCAAAATAAATCCAAAAATTCTCAAATTAAATACACCTAAACAGGGGCTAATCCAGGTATGGCACACCAAATTTGAGCTTAATTGGGCAAATGGAACCATGTCAATGAAAATCAACAAAAACAGATACAATTATAGGCTCCAAATTACAACATCAATACATGCTTCCACTTCAAAAATTCATATCTCAATGAAAACAATAAAGAAATGGATGAGACCAAAACAGGGAGGTCCTAACATGTGTCTACTACAAGCATATCAAATTTCATGGCTATCCAATACCATATGAGCATTTCACAATGATTCTACCAACCTATGTCACATGAGCTTGCAAATCCAACCACCAGAAATGAAAAATCATGATCAATTAGAAAATGCAATGTAAAATTCCACAAAAATTCACATAGCATCTTAACATGTTAATCAACCATCATGCAAAATTTCACATTAATCCAACAAGTATAGGTCACTCAAAAAATCCAGAAAGTTGACATCAAGAGGTGTGACCCAAATTGTCACACCTAAGTTCCAAAATTCACATCTACATGACCAGGTATCAAAAATGCATGAAATTTACATGGAAACAAACCTTATCCAGTCAAGAATCATCACAAAAATTGGCAAGAATTTATTTTATGATATGAGCATTTCATGTATCAATTGGCAAAATGTAGCAAAAATGCACACATGTGGAAAAACCCTAGGCCAAATAATATTATTACCAAGCACAACTTTGACCAATAGGTCAAAAAAATTCTACAGTCAAAGACAAAGTCAACAAAATTTTTCTCACAATTTTCTGATTTTTTTTACTATTTTTAATGAATTTTTTAAGGTCCTAAACAATTTCTAATAATTAAACACAATTAATTAAAATAGCAGTGGCGTTTTGGTAATTATCACATGGCGGGAGCGGTAAACTTCCTGTTTGAAAATTCAAACAGGATTTTGGATCTACAGCGCTTTTCATCGTCACCTTCAACCTCAGCTTTTCCAGAAAATGAAAAAAACGAAGAACACTCAACCTCAATGGAAATGGACATGGCCATATCCGTTGAACTCGTCTTTCCACATACAATCCAAATATCCACTTCATTTGCCCTAATTGTTCCTCTATCACACGAATCGCGCAACCTAGGGTTTATGCTCATAATTTCAAACTCAGATTTCGGGAGCTATGGCGCATCATTCTCAAAACCACAAGCATCATTGTAACCTATGTTCATCACTCTTTCTAACGCATATATTCATTAAGCAAATGGTGATGATCGATTTTTCGAGTTACCTGGCAATGCAGTGTAATCCACGCGATCCTTTGCTCTTTCTTCCTCCAAACAGATGTAGAAATAGGATGAGGAAGGTGATAGATGTGTCCCGTTCCAATTGATGTTGATCCTAGAGCTCACAATTCCGGTTTGCCATGGATGAGGTGATGATGAACAGTCACGATGCAGCCTCCATTCCCTCCCAAACTATCCAAACAGTTGAGGTTGATGATGATGTGAGTCCAATGCAACAAAAATCACGAAAAATGGTTGAGAAGTGATGAAGAATTTTGAGATTGAAAGTGTTTGTGTTCTTGAGGGTTTTGAGAGAATGTGGAAGTTTCAGATCTAACTTTGGTAATTGTGAGATTCAGTTATGATTATGAAGTGTTTTAGAATATATATGGTAGCTTAATCCATCACTAATCATGTTAATTAGCATTTTGGCTTAATTAGTGAAATTGTAATTTTGCAAATGGAGGGTAAAATGGTCAATTCCTTTAGACAGCTCATGCCACCTCAGTGACAGCACATACACCTTCTAAATATCATATGTGAACTGTAGAAACTTGTTTCATGCTCATTGGTTGCTCCATTCTCAAATTCACCATGTGTATGCATTTGGTCATTTTTAACCATTCCACTTTTCAAGCCAAATCTCAATTTACAAGGCCTATGCAAGAAATGATGATTCCAACACACTCCAAATTCCATTTATGAGGTGTAGAAAAAAGTCCCATCTCCAAATTCCAATTATTTTGAGAGTTGGACAATTTTGCCCCTGGTCCAATTCAGCTGTCCAGTTGAAAAGTGACTTTTTGCATTGACCACTTTTGGGAAAATCCAATTATGCACCCTCAAAGTACATGTCAAATGGAGTTTGTGCATATAAAGAACTTGCAATTTGAACAAAGTATGTGGAAATTATGGCCTCCTGATTACAGGTCATTTCTGAATTTCACTGATCCATAACTTGACAACCATACATGGGATTTTCAAGTTCTTGGACTTTTTGGAAAGGTGAGAACAAGATCTACAACTTTCATGTTGAACAAATTTTCATTTGAAGCTTCCTTGGACACGTGGCTTTGAGGTCCAAAACTTTCCATTTTTGGAAACTTCAGTTACAAGTCACTTTCTATTTTTGGCAGTTTTTGTCCTGACTTGATTTTCTTCATTCTTACGCTTTGAGATGTCAAATAGCACTTGTTCCAACATGAATGAAGTGTCTTCAACTCATTTCCACCTCCAAATCTATCAGATCATGTACAGTTGACCACAGTTGACTTTTCATCTGATAGATGAATCTGGCAATGCATAGATCAAACTGAGCCCCAATCCTCAACTGAAATGGCTCAAGGGTGAAACCCTAGCCTCAATAAGTACAATATAATCACAAAATGAACCCCATAACCATCATAAACCTCATCTCCTGATCCAGCCCTGACTGGCCCAATGCAATTGGTTAGGGTTGACCAGTGGTCAAAACCCTAATCTCAAGGAATCTTCTTCAATCTCCTGATGACATCCAACCATGATGATGATGATGTATCATTGCAATCAAGATGAAGACCAACATCCATTGAGAATCATGAAACCCTAATTCACAGCCCAATCCTCAGATGGCCAATGATCAATCAATAAACCCCTAGGCTTGCCTTTGACTTCCTCATCTTCTGATCAAGACTTGGGAGGATAGTTTGCACAATGTGACCACATGATATGCAATATGTAATGCCTAATGACCTAAAATGAAATGCAAATATGTTAATGCTAGTCCCAAGAGAAGAGGGCAAATTTTGAGGTGTTACACATTCAGGAAGGCACTCTTAACGTCCATCTGATATAAAACAATATCATGGTTAATAGCATAAGAGAGAAGTAGTCTGATTGCCTCTAACCTTGCCACATGAGCAAAGGTTTCAAAGAAATTTATACCTTCCTGCTGACTATAACCTTGAGCTACCAGTCGAGCCTTATTCCTTACCATTTCTCCTTTCTCATTTAGCTTATTTTTGAACACCCATTTTGTTCCAATAATGTTCTGATGACGTGGTCTTGGAACTAGATCCTAAACATCATTTCTCTAGAACTCATTTATTTAGATGATTGAGCAACATTCTATGACAGGGTTGACTATTACATATTGAGGGTTGAGTTTTATCAAACTCTAAATGAAGTTCTATATCAAGGATATGTATCTCAAGAAATAGATACAAATGAACTTCACCTATATGAATTTCGAGATGGTATCATCTCAAAGTGAAAGTTGAAGTTTCTCTCATGAAAAATTTACGAAAACAGGAAAAACACATGGCCATAAATAGTGCTAGACGAGAGATATTGGCGAAGAACCATTAAAGAATGTGTGTAAGGTAACATCGGTATAATCACAAGAGATAACAGTTCAAAGCATAACTACCTAACATTCTGATTAAACTTTGCGTTATCCTTACTAAGGATAAATTCTAATTGAAAGATACTTAACTGTATTAACATTCTCTTCCTTTCTCTTTCTGGAATTGGTCTTGTCATTATTAGAACAAGTGAATGATTCTTGTAAAAATTATTAATAATTAATAATCTTGAGTGTGTTCTAAAATGACAAGAAAATATGCAAGTGAAGGTTATTTTTTTAATTTTGAAGAAAACAACACTTGTGAAGTGTTGCATTAGGCGGTTTGTATTTTGATTTCAGAAATAGACAACACTTTGTGAAGTGTTGCAGAATGCGAAGCAGTACAATCTTTGAAACTTATTGATGTAGGCGAAACAGGGCAATATTCGGTAAATGTGCTATTGTAGGTGAAAAAATGCAACATTTGATAAAAATGTCGTTGTAGGTGAAACAGTGCAACATTTGGTAAAAGTGTTGTTGTAGATGAAACAGTGCAATATTTTGTAAAAATGTTGCCGAAAATGTGTTTCATAAAGTGTCACAACTTTGTGAAACAACACTACTTTGGTCTATATACTGAGCATTCCAAGTTCAGAAAAATACAACAAAAAAAGTTTATCCTCTTCACACAAAATTCTAGATTTCATCTTCCTACATTCGAGTTTTCATCAGTGTTGTGGAAACTCGAGTATAAGCTGAATTATCATGTGTATTCCTGCGTTTCAACTTTAAGACATTTAAGAGTGCTTAAAAAATACAACAATAAATAATTTTGATAATTTTACACTATGTTGTGTATTTAATTAATGCATCATTTTAACAATTATGTTAAATTATGATACTAGTTAAAAAGTCAAAAATAAATAACTGTTATATATATATATATATATATATATATATATATATATAATATATATATATTATATATATATATAATATATATATATATATATATATATATATATATATATATATATATTATATAATATATATATTATATATATATATAATATATATATATATATATATATATATATTATATTCCTTCCATCTTAAATTATAAAATATTTTATATTTTCATATAAATTAAAAATATAATAATTATTGTTATATATAAAAGAGAAATTATGCATGTCTTTATGAATTTTTAAAAGAATAAATAATAATAGATGATAGATGATATTTTGAAAAAAAAATTATTAATGTTGTATTATAAAATAACTTATAATTTAGATAATTTGAGACGGAAGGAATATATATTAGCTGTGGTTACTTTGACAATTTTGTAATTAATTTAAAGAAAAGTACATAGCCCCATCGTCATCTTCTTCATCATTTTCAAACGTCATCTTAGTCTTTTGAAAGGCACCGTGAACCACTTATTTTCATGCATTCAACATAACTATAAACAACATAAATCAATATAAAACATTATATCATTCTAATAATAATAATAATATATTTAGTAGAGATTAATTACTATGCATTGTCAGTGTAAAAAGTTTTACACTGTCAATTCATCATCATCACCTGTTTGCATTATTTTATATTTTTTTAAAATAAAAGTCAAACTTATTTTAATATTCAACGTCCAAGATTAATTGACAGTGTAAAATCCTTTTACACAGTGTATTTCAATTAAATCCTATTTAATAAACTTATACAGAAAATGAATAACAACATTCCTGAAAGTGTGAGAAAGAGAGTGATAATCAAAGAGCTTGTAAAGGGTCAAGAAGCTACAACCAAACTCAAATTTCTTCTTCAGAATGAGAAAAATCCCTTTGGTGATGGCTCTCTTTTATCATACAAACTTGCTACAAATGTGCTGAGATCATTCACAGAAGCTCTTTCTATTGTCTCTCAACCAGATTGTGAGGATTTTCTGAATCTGCTAAATCCCGGTGAAAACGGATCGCCGGTGCTGTCAGACGCCGGGTTTAATCCACCGTCCGGAGATTCTACTGGTAGTGTTGTAAAGAAGAGTTTAAGAGGTTCCTACAAAAGAAGGTTAGTATTAATTAATTAATTAATTATTATTTTTGAGACCTTCTGATGATAAAGTCCATCACCTTATTATTAGAGTTACCACCAAAATCTTATTCATCAGATGAGGGTCTGACAATTTTACCACCAAAATTTTCAATAATTGACTTCAACGCCAATGTTTTAGATTTCACCATAGGCTCATCACCATTTAGTTTCATCTCATGGCTTTAAATGTTTCTAATCAGACTTTTAAGGCTCATAGTACTTAGGTTTTTAGCCTTTTGAATAGTTGTGACCTTAGGTCTGTATTTAGCAAGAAGACTTCTTAAAATCTTCTTAACATGGTCAGTTTTTGTGTAACTTTTTCTCAAAACCTGAAGGCTTGATACAAGAACTTAAAACCTAGAATACACGGATTCAATGTCTCTATCTTCCTTCATTCTGAACAACTCAAAATGATGCATAAGAAGGTTGGCCTTAGCCTCTTTTACTTATTGGTTACCTTCATACATGGAACACAAAGATTCAAAGATAGTATTAGCAGTTGATTTATTAATGATATCAATATTTCAGAATGAGGTAGGACTTCTATCAGAATGTCTCTAACTCTATGATGTTTTCTGTAAATTTTCTTTTGATCAGGTGTAAGAATTTTTTTATCTTTCACCATTCAAACACCATTAACATCAATGTTATTACCATCCTAAAGGATATCCCACTATTAATCATTAAGACTAATGATACAAGTATACATTTTACTATTCCACCATTCAAACTGAGTGGAGTCACCATTGAATGAAGGTAGTCTAGCAGAGTAGTTACTTTTATCAGTAGTACTGTAGTCATAAGGAATACCAGTAAAACCAATCATTCCAGATGAACTAGATATGACATAATAAGTATTTTTCTCAGGATATTTAATTGTACCACTGTAGAGTGTTTAGCATAGACTATACTCTGATGCTAACTGAAGGTGAGAAAAATGCAAAAGAAATGGGGGTTGAATTATGTATAATAAAATTGTTTCGCTTCTAAAAAGCAACTTCAAAATCTAAACAAAGTTCAGAGTATGATATCTGAATCTATGATAGCAGCGGAAAGTATATGAATCAAAAGCAATAAGCAAAACACCACACAAAGTTTATACTGATTCCTCTCCTCAATTGAGAGTAGTCTAGTCCCCTAGTCTCAACAAGAGCTTTTCACTATAATCAAACTAATTACAACTTTGATCAAGCAATAGAAAGAGACTTCATTGCTCAATCAATCCAGAAAGAGACATCCGCTCAAGTAACTTAGCAAGAGACTTCTGCTCAATCAACCTAGAAATAGACTTTGCTGCTCAAGCATGCAGGCAGGAGACTTCACTGCTCAAGCACGCAGACAAGAGACTTCCTCTATTTTAACCAAGCAGTCTAGTAGAAAAGATAACAACTATACTTTGATACACAATCAGAAGTATAATAGTTGTGCAACAACCACATAGGTTCTTAACTCTTAAGATTTCTAAGATATACAAAGATAAGAAATATTAATATCTTATGCAATAACATTTATAAACAATAGCTCAAAGTTATACTCAAGATGTTCTGATATTGTATATGTTGTAACCTTTATTCAAATATCAAGAGAGATGTTTGAGGATGTATATGGTTAGAACCATTGTCCAATGAATAAAAGCATAGTCCACAACACCTTTCGAGTACTAAGCATCTAACAAAATGTAGAGCAGATTGAAAAGATCATATCAATATTCCTTGAGCCATGCCAAACAAAACCCTAGTTGTCTCTCTTTTGAAATCTGTCATTTTAACAAGACAAATCTGTCTAGAGGACATACAAACTATGAAGGTGAGAAAAACAAGAAAGGGGGGTTTGAATTGTTTGAAAAATAAGCGCTTTTCCAAAATGAAAATCACACAATGATTTTATACTGGTTCGCTTATAACACAAAGCTACTCCAGTCCACCCGGCCAAGGTGATTTCGCCTTCAACAAGGACTTAATCCACTAATCTTGAAAGATTACAAACAACCCCTAAGAGAGAAGAAAATCTCTTAGTCCTCTCAAGTCTACAGACTACAAAGAGTCACTTGAGGAAATCAAATAAAAATAGATACAAGATATGTAATCTAGAGTGCTTCTAAGAAAGCAAGTCTTACAAATTTAAGAACAGATTTTTCACTTGATAAGCAAAAGCTTAGTGAAATTCTTTGAAGAACAAAGATGATTTTTCTTGAGCGTGAAATAATTCAGTATAGTTTTGACTAGTTGATTTCTTACATACTGAATGTTGATTTCATCTCTATTTATATGAGTTGAAGTAGAGTTGAGATAGAGTTGAAGTAGAGTTGAATCTGGTGGATAATGAGATGTAATTACGCCATTCCATAAATAGCTTCTGCAGGAGACTTTTTCTTTTAGAAGTGACTACTTACCACAAGTAGTATCTTCTCTCTTGGAAGAGGAGATTAACGTCTCTTTCTAATTGAGGAAATCCATTTGCAGAACTTTAACTTGGCTTAAACGTTACTTCATCATGATTAACAAATCTGATTAGAGTCTTCGTGTATCTGGAGAATCTTGCTTCTGATGTTATTTCTTGAAAGTTCAGATGGCGCTGATAACTTCCAGAGTTTACAGAAAGCATTTGTTCAGAATCAGAACTATTAGACTTTACTTCATGTTCAGATGCTTCTGATACTTTGCAGTTGTGTCCAGAGTCAGAGCTTCTTGAAACGAGATTCCACTTTAGATGCTTCTGATACTTGATAATTTGTATCTGATCTTGTTGTGCATCTGATGACATCATCAGATTTGTTTCTTCTTTCTTTAGAACCCTGCACACTTAGAAACTTTTCGTTAGGGTGCCATTTTTGGTTTCATCCTTTGTTATCATCAAAATCAAGGAATCTGTTGTAGAACAATTTTTGTTCTTACAATCTCCCCCTTTTTGATGATGACAAAACAACTTAAAATAGCAGATGAAACATGAATAAAATAAGATCAGATAGACAGAAGCTCCCCCTGAGTTAGTGCTAGGGAGTTCAGAAGTTCTTACCAGAGCTTTTCAAGTAATAAGATTTCTGAAACTTTCTGCAAATTCTTAAATTTAATGTTAGAGTTATTTAATCAGAGATATTTTTATCAGAGCTATTTCTACAAATGTTGCAGAGTGCTTAAGGTTTTAGACAATTTTCATCAGAGCTATTTAATGATTTCTCCCCCTTTTTGTCAGAATCAAAAAGGTAAAAATAAAAAAAATAAAAATAAAGAGAAAAACATTTCATTAATCAGAAGCACAAAGGCACAAAGACATTCAAAACATCAGATCCAAGAGAATATCAGAGCTAAAGAAGACAGAAGCAAAAACACTAGGCAAGCAAACAGAAGAAATCCTAAGTGCCTAAGGGTTTGGAGGTTGAGGAAGTCTCTGAAGCAACATGGCAAACATGTTCTGGATGTTTTCATTCAAAGCATCTTGCTTGTCCATCCTGGCACGGAGCTCATTCTGATCTTGCTTGATTTCTTTCAGAGCATGAAGAATCATAGGGATCGCAGAGGAAGACTCCCCCTGAGTCAGAGCCTGCTGAGCTTCAGCTTCAGCAGCAGCTTGGGCTTCTGCATCCGCCTGAGCCTTGGCTTCAGCTTCCTTAATCCTTAGAAGTTCTGCTTCCTTTGCCAGTCTTTCTTCTTCTAATCTTCTTGCTTCTTCTTCAGCTTCCTTAGCCAATCTTTCCTCCTCTAATCTTCTGGCCTCAGCTTCTCTGGCCAATCTCTCTTGGAGCCGTTCCTCAGCATCTCTGATGTAGCCATTTCTGACTTGTTCAGAGATACTCTTCAGCCTATAAGACTCAGAGGTCATCCAACTAATGACTCTGTTCCAGTGTGTCCTAACAGATTTAGGATCATCACTAACTTCAGAGTTTTTAGCCAGAGACTTGACCTTCTGGACTGAAGCTTCTGCAACCTGTATAATGGCCTCCTCAAGGGTAGGTATGGTAAGTTCAGGTTCAGGTTCAGGTGAATGAGGTGGAGAGTTTGAAGGGCTAAGATTTAGAGGTTGAGGTTCAGATTCTGCTTCTGGTTGAAGTTCAGAATCTGCGTCTGGTTGAAGACTAGGGGATGAAGCATATAGTGGATTTAGGTCTAATGGGTCAGAGTCTGGTCCAGGTACAGCGGGAATAAATGGTGGAGTGATATTAGAGGTGAAGGGATCAGATGGTTGAGTTTCAGAGGGTAAGGTTGTTGTTTGTTGTGGTGGAAGTGAAGTTTGGAGGGGTGAGGTTACTTCAGATTGTCTTGTGGGTTATGGAGCGAAATTTTTAGCATAAATTTCAGCTATTGTTGGGGAGTTAGGGTCAGAGTGTTCTTGGTCAGAGGACTCTTGATCAGATAACTCTTGGTCAGAAGAAGGGGAAAGGTAAGGGGGTGATTCATATTCAGAGGATGAGGAAGAAGAAGTGCTTTGGTGGGTTTGTATAGGTTGAGAGGGAGGAATGAAAGTTCTAGCTATGTTTAGAACTGGTGTTGGTTGGGAGGTTCTGGTGATTGAGGGTGGGATTTCAGAGGTAGTAAAAATTGGTTGAGAGGAGAGAGGGTTAGAGGAAGCCATTATAGATTCAGAGGAGACAAGAGGAATAGACTTACCAGAAGAGACATTCAGAGGTGCTGAAGTTTTGCTGCCAGAAGTTTCTCCAAGTCTGGCTTTCTTTGCTCTCCTTGCCTCAGCAGCTATCTGTTTCTCAGAGACACCTCTCTTGTATCTGACAAGATCTTCTACAGAGTCCAGACAGTCTTCAAGGCGGAAATCAGAAACATCAACACCTTCTTCCAGCATACGATGAAGATAGAGGGCAACAGCGTCTCTGGGCTCATCCTTGAAGAATCTGACCAGGCCATGAGGCATCTTCCTCTGATCTTTTAGAGATTCCCAGGACACATCCATAGTGGGCTTGACTCTAATCTCTTTGATGATTCCCATGCTCTTCAGGTTTTTGGCATTCAGAGGCTTTCCCACATCAATTGCCAGATCATCCATACATCTGGTCTTCTCCAGATCATCTACCAAGCCATGCTCAATGAAGACATCAGAGAGCAATCTTCCCAGAGGAATGTAGGATCTGGGCTTCATATTATTCCTCGTTTCTCTGACTGAATCTCTCAGATATCTGAAGAGGAGAACAGGGAGGTTGATCTTCACGCCTTTCTGGATGCAGTACAAAATGCATTTCTGATCTGCATTTATGTAATCTGAAGAGTTTGAGGCTGGACGATGATGGATTGTTCCCAGAATAATCTTCAGCCAAACTCGGAGGTTCTGATGAAGCTCCTTGTTCTTAGAGGGGTTTCCTTCAACATTAGGTTTGAAGATTGTAGGGTTGATGACTTCAGTGATGCGCTTTGACCTTGGAGGAATATTGTAAATCCTTTTACCTCCAGCTTTCTCCATGTTCAGCAAGGAGGCAATGGACGCTTCTGTGATAACTATCTTCACTCCCAGAACAAATGAGACAATGAATTGGTCATCTGCATCAGCATGTCTCCAGAACTCCTTTACCAGAAGAGGATAGATGGGACCATACAACCTTTCAAAATAGTTCTCCCACCCTTGTTGACGAAGTTCCCCAGTGAGATCAACGCCATTTCTTCTTAGGTTGTCAAAATCAACCAAGGATTCACACAAAACATCTAAACCTTCAAAGGGAGTTGAAAGGTTTATGTGGCTTTCTCGGTCAAGAATGTGGGGTTCTTGATAAACAGGGGTTATGGTGACGCCTGTAACAGTGGGTGTTTGAGTGTTTGAGGTTTGGGGATTAGAAGCGGATTCCATCTGTTGGGAGAAGTTAAAAACTTCTTGCTGATGAGCATCCATGAAGAAGATTGAAGAAGAAGATGAAGAACTTGCAGAGAAAGGTTTAGGGTTTTAGAGTGAGTGAGAGTGATAAGTGTGTGAAATGTGAGAAAAATGTTTATATACCTAAGTAAAAACGCATGCAAAACGACACCTCAGAATGCGTTAAACACAATAATTGAAAATAGCACGCTTGGGGGGAAAAAAGATTACAGCTAATAAATGAATGTCTAATCCCACAGTTTGCACACTGCTCGAGGAAAACTCAAACGTCTGCCTTTTGAATTTCTTGACAGCTGTCTAGAAGTTCTAAGGTTTGACGCTCAGAGCTCCACGTGTTTAATGTATCTGATCTTCAGGAATACCAAGAGATTGGTTCTGAAGATTTCTAACTCAGATATCTTCTTAACAATGTAGAAGTAACAGAGTCAGAGGCAGAATCATATTTGTTTTTATCAGAATCTTATTTTATATTTTTCAGAGCCATACTTCATTCAGGACAATTTTTAATGTTCAGATTTTCTAAGATGAAAAGAAATCTATCTTTAGCTAGAGGCTTAGTAAAGATATCTGCCCATTGATGTTCTGTATCAATGAACTTCAGCGTTACTATCCCTTTCTGAACATAGTCTCTAATAAAATGATGTTTAATTTCAATGTGTTTGGCTCTGGAATGTAGAATAGGATTCTTACTTAAACAAATAGCAGCAGTATTATCACAAAAGATAGGAATGTTACTCTCAAATATCTGAAGATCTTCTAGCTGATGTTTCATCCAGAGCATCTGAGTTGTGCATAGTGATGCTGAGATATATTCTGCTTCTGCAGTTGATAGAGCAATTGTTGACTGTCTTTTGCTAGCCCAGGAGATTAGATTGTTTCCCAGAAGCTGGCAATTTCCAGATGTGCTTTTTCGTTCTATTCTATCTCCTGCATAATCTGCATCACAATAACCAGAAAGCCTATACTCTGATGTTTTCTCATACATCAGGCCCAGGTTAGGAGTTCCTTTCAGATACTTAAGAATTCTCTTAACAGCTGTTAAATGAGATTCTCTAGGATCTGATTGGAATCTGGCACAAAGACAGACGCTAAAGAGAATATCAGGACGAGTAGCAGTCAGATAGAGAAGAGAGCCTATCATACCTCGATAGAGCTTCTGACAAACCTTGTTGCTTACCTCTTCCTTCTCCAGAATGCAAGTTGGGTGCATGAGAGTCTTTGCAGAGTTGCATTCAGTCATGTCAAACTTCTTCAGAACGTCTTTAATGTATTTACTTTGATGGACGTACGTGACTTCTGGAGTTTGATTAATTTGAATTCCCAGAAAGAACTTTAGTTCTTGCATTAGACTCATTTCAAATTCTGCCTGCATTAACTTAGAAAATTCTTGGCAAACAGAGATATTAGCAGAACCAAAAATAATATCATCAACATAAATTTGGCATATCATGAGATCATTATTAAGGTTTTTACAGAAGAGTGTAGAATCAACTTTCCCTCTGATAAAATTTTGTTCCAGAAGAAAATTGCTTAGACGTTCATACCAAGCTCTGGGGGCTTGTTTTAGTCCATATAAAGATTTTTTAAGTTTGAAAACATGTTCTGGAAAGTTTGAATTTTCAAAACCTGGAGGTTGATTTACATACACTTCTTCTGAAATATAACCATTTAGGAATGCACTCTTGACATCCATTTGGTATAATTTGATAGAGTGATTAATAGCAAAAGATACAAGAAGACGAATAGATTCTAACCTTGCGACTGGAGCAAAGGTTTCATTATAATCAATACCTTCTTGTTGACTATAACCTTGAGCTACCAGTCGTGCTTTGTTTCTGACAACTTCTCCTTTCTCGTTCAGTTTGTTTCTGAAAACCCATCTGGTTCCAATGACATGAGTGCCTCTGGGTTTAGGAACGAGATCCCAGACATCATTCTTGGAGAATTGATCTAACTCTTCTTGCATAGCTGCCACCCAATCGTTATCTTGAAGAGATTCATCACAGGACGTAGGCTCAATCAGAGACACTAGTCCCAGAGGAATATCTTCAGAAGTTCTGAAGGTAGATCTGGTTCTAACAGGTTCATCTTTGTTTCCCAAAATCAAATCTTCAGATACGTTAATACGACTTTTAACTTTCCTTGGAATTTCTGGAGATTTAATTTCTTCAGAGTCTGGAGTGACAGTTGCTTCTGGAGTTTTCTCAGATTCTACCAGAGTGATCTCTAAATCTGCAAACTTTTCAACTAGCTTTGACTTTTCAGGGTCAAGCTTATCATCAAATCTAACATGAATTGATTCCTCCACAATTTTGGTTTCTGTGTTGTATACTCTATAGCCTTTAGAGCGTTCTGAGTATCCTAACATAATACCTTTCTGTGCTTTGGAATCAAACTTGTTCAGATGTTCTTTAGTATTTAATATAAAACAAATGCATCCAAAAGGATGAAAATATGAAATGTTGGGTTTTCTTCCCTTACACAGTTCATAGGGAGTCTTTTCCAGAATAGGTCTAATAGAGATTCTATTCTGAATGTAACACGCTGTATTTACAGCTTCTGCCCAAAAGTGCTTTGCAACATTTGTTTCATTGATCATGGTTCTGGCCATTTCTTGGAGTGTCCTATTCTTCCTCTCTACAACTCCATTTTGTTGTGGAGTTCTAGGGCAGGAGAAATCATGGGATATTCCATTAGAATCAAATAGTTCTTCAAAATCTTTATTTTCAAATTCTCCACCATGATCACTTCTGACTCTAACAATTTTAGAGTCAAATTCTTTTTGCACTTTAGAACAGAAACTGGTGAATACAGAGTGAGACTCACTCTTGTGCTTTAGGAATTTTACCCATGTCCAGCGGCTGTAATCATCAACGATTACTAGTCCATACTTCTTTCCATTGACTGATGCTGTTTTCACAGGACCGAATAAGTCAATGTGAAGAAGCTCCAGAGGCTTAGAGGTGGAAACAACATTTTTCTTTTTAAAAGATGTTTTTGAAAACTTTCCTTTTTGACAAGCTTCACACAGAGCATCTGAAGAAAACTTCAGTTTAGGCAGGCCTCTGACTAACTCAAGTTTAGTTAGCTGAGAAAGTTTTCTCATGCTAATGTGGCCTAAGCGTCTATGCCATACCCATTGCTCTTTGTGAACGGACATTAAACATTTAACATTTTGATCTTTTAAATCAGAAAGATTTATTTTATAAATGTTGTTTTTCCTCTTGCCTGTGAAAAGGACAGAGCCATCGTTCTGACTAATGGCTTTACACGTTTTTTGATTAAAGATTACATCATAACCGTTATCACTTAATTGACTTATGGATAACAAGTTATGCATTAATCCTTCTACATAAAGAACATCAGATATAGAGGGAAGGGTACCATTACCAATAGTTCCGGAGCCTCTGATCCTTCCTTTCTGATCTCCTCCGAAGCCTACAAATCCAGCGTCTTTAAGTTCCAGGCTTTGGAACATAGACTTTCTTCCCGTCATATGTCGCGAGCATCCAGAGTCCAGGTACCATGATTGGTGTCTGAACTTTGCTGCATAGGATATCTGCAACATAGATGATCTTATCTTTCGGTACCCAGAATCTCTTGGGTCCTTTCAGATTAGTTTTCCCAGAGTTTCTTACAACTTTGGGTCTTCTAGCATTTTTAAATTTGTGTTCTTGTGTGTGTGTGTAGTGATATGAAAAAGGCGATTTAATTTGGTTACTAGTAGAGGTTTCATCTTCCTTAGGATCATACCCAATTCCCCTTTTATTATTCTGACTTACTCCATAAATCATGGATGCCATAATACTCCTATCTATTCCATTCTTCAGAAATTTTTGAAAGGCTTCTTCATATTTATAAATAATTTCATTTGAAGTTTGTGGTGCTTGAGACAACGCTTCTTCTAATTCTAAGCTTTTTGTTTTAGCTCCATCTCTTTCTAACGTTAAAGATCTGATAGTATCTTCTTGTGCTAGAATTGTTGTCTCAAGTTTACTACATTCTTCAGATTTTGCTTTAAGAAGGCCTTTAATGCTTTTAACTTTTTGTTTTAATTTCTGAAGAGAGGTAAGAGTTTCTGATAAACATGATTCTAAGTCAGATCTAGAAAGTTCAGAAAATACCTCTTCAGATTCTTCATCTGAGCTGCTGGATGTGGTAGCCATAAGTGCTACGTTGGCTTGTTCATCAGAGTCAGATTCTGATGATCCTGTTTCACTATCATCCCAGGTGGCCATTAATCCTTTCTTTGTTCTGAAGGTATTCTTTTGAAGCTTTCTTTTCTAGGGTTGTCTTTCTTCAGCTTGGGGCATTCATTTCTGTAATGACCTGTTTCTTTACATTCAAAACAGGTAATATCTTTATTAGGTTTACCTTTTGAAGTTGACTCTGATCTATCCCCTCTGGGTCTTGATCTTCTGAAGTTGTTGTTGTTCCTTCTTTTCCAGAGTTGCTTAACTCTTCTGGTTAGTAAGGACAGTTCTTCTTCATCATCAGAGTCTTCAGGTTCAGAGTCGTCAGTATCTGCAGTTTCTGCCTGGAGAGCTTTGGTTCTGTCTGACTTCCGTCTTTCAGGTCTGGACTTCAGCGCCACTGACTTGTTCCTTTTCTGAGGCTCATCCTCCTCTAGTTCTATCTCATGGCTTCTGAGAGAACTAACAAGTTCTTCAAGGCTGATATTGTTCAGATCCTTTGATAACTTCAGAGCAGTAACCATTGGTCTCCATTTCTTTGGCAGACTTCTGACTATCTTCTTAACATGATCTGCAGTCGTGTATCCTTTGTCTAGCACTTTAAGACCTGCAATAAGAGTTTGAAATCTGGAAAACATAGCTTCTATAGCTTCATCATCTTCCATCTTGAAGGCTTCATACTTCTGGATAAGCGCCAGAGCCTTCGTCTCCTTGACTTGGGAGTTTCCTTCATGGGTCATCTTCAGAGAGTCAAGTATATCTTTGGCAGTCTCTCTGTTGGTGATCTTTTCATATTCATTGTATGATATGGCATTTAGAAGTATTGTTCTGGCCTTGTGGTGATTTTTGAAAACACGTTTCTGATCTTCTGACATTTTGCTTCTGGGAACTTCAGCTCCATTTAAGACTGGAGGTTTGTATCCATCTGTGACAATGTCCCAGAGGTCAGCATCATAACCCAGAAAGAAACTTTCGATTCTATCTTTCCAGTAATCAAACTTTTCTCCATCAAAAACAGGAGGCTTGGCATTGTAAGAATCTTTCTCATTTGAGTGGGCCATTGTTTTTCTCGTACTGGATCTCTCTACACGGTTAAGTGTTTGATTAGAAAATCAATAACAGAGCCGGAGCTCTGATACCAATTGAAGGTGAGAAAAACAAGAAAGGGGGGTTTGAATTGTTTGAAAAATAAGCGCTTTTCCAAAATGAAAATCACACAATGATTTTATACTGGTTCGCTTATAACACAAAGCTACTCCAGTCCACCCGGCCAAGGTGATTTCGCCTTCAACAAGGACTTAATCCACTAATCTTGAAAGATTACAAACAACCCCTAAGAGAGAAGAAAATCTCTTAGTCCTCTCAAGTCTACAGACTACAAAGAGTCACTTGAGGAAATCAAATAAAAATAGATACAAGATATGTAATCTAGAGTGCTTCTAAGAAAGCAAGTCTTACAAATTTAAGAACAGATTTTTCACTTGATAAGCAAAAGCTTAGTGAAATTCTTTGAAGAACAAAGATGATTTTTCTTGAGCGTGAAATAATTCAGTATAGTTTTGACTAGTTGATTTCTTACATACTGAATGTTGATTTCATCTCTATTTATATGAGTTGAAGTAGAGTTGAGATAGAGTTGAAGTAGAGTTGAATCTGGTGGATAATGAGATGTAATTACGCCATTCCATAAATAGCTTCTGCAGGAGACTTTTTCTTTTAGAAGTGACTACTTACCACAAGTAGTATCTTCTCTCTTGGAAGAGGAGATTAACGTCTCTTTCTAATTGAGGAAATCCATTTGCAGAACTTTAACTTGGCTTAAACGTTACTTCATCATGATTAACAAATCTGATTAGAGTCTTCGTGTATCTGGAGAATCTTGCTTCTGATGTTATTTCTTGAAAGTTCAGATGGCGCTGATAACTTCCAGAGTTTACAGAAAGCATTTGTTCAGAATCAGAACTATTAGACTTTACTTCATGTTCAGATGCTTCTGATACTTTGCAGTTGTGTCCAGAGTCAGAGCTTCTTGAAACGAGATTCCACTTTAGATGCTTCTGATACTTGATAATTTGTATCTGATCTTGTTGTGCATCTGATGACATCATCAGATTTGTTTCTTCTTTCTTTAGAACCCTGCACACTTAGAAACTTTTCGTTAGGGTGCCATTTTTGGTTTCATCCTTTGTTATCATCAAAATCAAGGAATCTGTTGTAGAACAATTTTTGTTCTTACAAACTAGAGGCATCTTTAGCCTACAGAGTCTGATTTATCACCAGAGGCTGGAACACCATGAACAAAGTATGAACCTTCAGAGGCTGATGAACACATTCAGATTCATCAGATTTTGATCATTCAGAATCTGAGTCACTTTGCTTCTCCAAATATGCATTTAATAGGATCAATTCAGAGTTGTACTCTAAGCTTATGATCCCGCACACTTGAACATATGTTAATATACCCATTTGTTCTTTAAGTACTTTGTTATCATCAAAACCCAATGGATATGAACAATTTTGTTCATACAAGAATGACATAAAATTTGTTGTGTCACAAAGTCCTTATGTCATATAATGAATAAAATTCTTTTTAAGAAAAAAATGACATTTATCCGTATGAGGTATGGAAAGGCATAGCGCAAAATATTAATTATTTTAGAGTGTGGAGGTGTGTAGCTTATTATAAGAACATGGAGCTAAAAGGAACAAGTTGGGTCATTGTGGAATCAAATATGTTTTTTAGGCTACACACCTAATATTAAAGCATATGGACTTTTGAATTTGGAGTCTAATTTAATTATTGAATCCTAGATGTGAAATTTTGATAACCTTATCACGGAGGATAAGGAATTCAAGATTCCCACAAATTAAGAACCTCGTGAGGAAGGTTCTCCACGGATTGTTGAATATTTTGACACATATGTGCTAGTAGAAAGCACGATAAAATTGAAATTTCGTTTGCATTAGCTTTCTTGCATAACCTTATAGTTCCTCAAATGGATGTTAAAACAATATTCCAAAATAGATATCTCAATGAGGAAATTTACATGGAGCACCCAAAAGGTTATGTACTTCTTGGTAATGAACAAAAATATACAAACTTATCAAATCCTTGTATGGATTAAAATAAGCACTGAAACAACGACATCAAAAGTTTGACTTTGTCTTTGTGAGATTCACTGATTAAGGAGAGACACACAAGAGCTTGTCATCATCAAAAGGGGAGATTGTGAAGAATATATTTTATATCTAGTTCAATTTTAATGAAGACAAAAGATTATCAAAGAAGAAAGGGATAAAAAATGTCATGCACATCAATTCGATGAAGTGGATAAAAAAGGTTGAACAAAAAAAAATTCAAGTGAAGATTTGAGACAAGTGAACGTGACTAAGGTACTCATTGCAATTCATACTATATTACTTTAAATTTCTCAGAATTTTATCTCTCACTTCATCTAAAAACCTTCTTGCATCATCATGTGTGATTATCTAAAAACCTTCTTCATCTAATTCTTGTAAAAAATGTTTATACACAAAGTTGTGTGAGAATATTGTGATATTCCTTTGTCTTTATGTTGATTGCATATTGATCATTAGCAATGAGATGAATGGAATTTTAGAAAACAAAGAGGTTTATGACTTCCACATTCAAGATGGATGATCTTGGACTAGTTGACACACTTTTAGGTATCAAAGTAAAGCAAAAAGTGGGGAGTATGAACTTAGTCAAACACATTATGTTAAGAAAGTACTTGATAAGTTCAAACACTTACATTTCAAGAAAGTGAGTACTCAATTTGACCCTAGTGTCAAACTTCAAAAGAATGATGGAAGAGCTGTGGATCAATTGGAATATGAAAGTGCATGCAATGTACTAGATCCGACATAACATTTGCAGTTAGTAAAATGAGTAGATTTTACTAGCAATCCAAATGGTGAGCACTAAAAGGCCATCATTAGGATTTTCGACTATCTTATAAAAACCAAAAATCTTGATCTCCATTATGGCATATTTTCTGTCATATTAGAAGAATATACCAATGCGAGTTAGATATCGAGTGTTGAATATCATAAATCTGCATTTTGGTTGATATTTACACTAGTTAAGGGTGCAATTTCTTGGAATAGCAAGAAACAAACATGGATCACTCTCTCAACCATATAATCAGAGTTTGTGGCTCTCGCTTTCGCTGGTAAAGAAGTTGAATGGTTAATGGACCTTCTATTGAAAGTTCCATTTATTAAAGACAATGTTTCAAGGGTATTGACACATTGCGGTAGTCAAGCCACTTTACCTAAAGTATACAAAAAAGTTTACAACATAAAGTCTAGGCAAGTAGGACTTAAACATTCTTTCATGAGAAAATTGATCAAGGATGTAATCATTTCATTCACATATATACGATCGAGCTATAATTTGCTTGATCCATTTACTAAACTTTTGGTTAGAGATTTAGTAAAGACTACCTCGAGAGGTATGTGATTTAAACTCCTTGAATAAGGGTTCCGACAACAGTAGTAACCCAATCTGAAGTTAACAAACGTAAACCTAATATTGAATGGGTAATAACAAGTCGTTGATTTAGATGTTTGAGCAACATTCTTTGACAGTGTTGACTATTACATATTGAGGGTTGAGTTTTTTCAAACTCTAAATGAAGTTCTATATCAAGGATATGTATCTCAAGAAATAGATATAAAATGAACTTCACCTATATGAATTTTGAGATGATATCATCTCAAAGTGAAAGTTGAAGTTTCTCTTATGAAAAATTTACGAAAACAGAAAAAACACATGGCCATAAATAGTGCTAGGCGAGAGATGTTGGCGGAGAACCATTAAAGAATGTGTGTAAGGTAACACCAGCATAATCATAAGAGATAACAGTTCAAAGCATAACTATCTAACATTTTGATTAAACTTTTCGTTATCCTTACTAAGGATAAGTTCAAATTGAAAGATACTTAATTGTATTAACATTTTCTTCCTTTCTTTTTCTAGAATTGGTCTTGTCATTATTAGAACAAGTGGGGGATTATTGTAAAAATTATTAACAATCAATAATATTGAGTGTGTTCTAAAATGACAAGAAAATATGCAAGTGAAGGTTAATTTTTTAATTCAGAAGCAAACAACACTTGTGAAGTGTTGCATTAGGCAGTTTGTATTTTTATTTGTGGAAACACCGGTAACAATAAATAATTTTGATAATTTTACACTATGTTTTCTATTTAATTAATGCATCATTTTAACAATTATGTTAAATTATGGTACTAGTTAAAAAGTCAAAAATAAATAACTGTTATATTAGCTGTAGTTACTTTGACAATTTTGTAATTAATTTAAAGAAAAGTAGATAGCGCCATCGTCATCTTCTACATCACTTTCAAACGTCACCCTAGTCTTTTGAAAGGCACCGTGAACCACTTATTTTCATGCATTAAACATAACTATAAATGCAATATAAAACATTATATCATTCTAATAATCTTATACAGAAAATGAATAACAACATTCCTGAAAGTGTGAGAAAGAGAGTGATAATCAAAGAGCTTGTAAAGGGTCAAGAAGCTGCAACCAAACTCAAATTTCTTCTTCAGAATGAGCAAAATCCCTTTGGTGATGGCTCTCTTTTATCGTACAAACTTGCTGCAAATGTGCTGAGATCATTCACAGAAGCTCTTTCTATTGTCTCTCAACCAGGTTGTGAGGATTTTCTGAATCTGCTAAATCCCGGCGAAAACGGATCGCCGGTGCTGTCAGACACCGGGATTGATCCACCGGCCGGAGATTCTGCTGGTAGTGTTGTAAAGAAGAGTTTAAGAGGTTCCTACAAAAGAAGGTTAGTATTAATTATTTAATTATTTTTTTGATTAAATTAAGTTTCTATTTTTATTTAACATATAATTAATAGTAGTAGTAATCCTGTCATGCTATTTTTCTTACAAAACAAACCCTAATTTTTGTCGGCAATTTTAGTTACTAGACTGCCATGGTTTCATGACAGGGATCTGTACGGACAGAAGGATAGTTTTGACACAAACTTATTTTAAAATAAAAATTAAAAGATTAAATATGAACTCATGAAACTAATTTTACAAAATTAATTGAGATTAAAATTGAATGAAATATAAAGTACATAATTCATGGTTAGACATTTAGATAAGATTGTACCATAAATTTGAGTAAGTTTTAACAATTTTGTCAGTAAATATCAATATCTTATTAGAAAGACCTCGATAAATACAATTTTTTAATGCTAAAGTAATATATTAATAGAATAAGTGAAAATCATCAAAAATATAAATAATTCCAATTAAGATTCCCAAGGTACAAAGAAATATCTAACAAAAAGAAAAAGGTCTAAGTAGATAAAACTAACTCATTAGGATTCATGTTACATCTTTTACCACTAGAACCATCGTCCACATCTTTTACCACTAGAACCATCGTCCACAAATCAAAATCTACCGTATGAATAAAAAACACTACATATTAAAATCTGCTTTAAAATCAATGCGAACACTTGATCCGTTATAGGTTAATGAAGAAGATAGGATTTTAAAGTCAATTATAGTACGCAGTTGAGTTTTACATCAGATTTACATAGAAACCATTTCAAGCAAAAATAAAATGCTATTCTTTTCCACCTCTTTTAGAGATTTTGTAACACCATTAAAGATATCATAATTATAGGTCTTTTAAATGGTTTAGACTACAATGTGTCAAATCATAACTAAATCACCTCTAAATTTCGCCCTACCACTTAAAGAAAGAAAATACTCAAAAAGAAGCATATGATCACTAGGAAGAATCATATTCCAACCCAACCATTCGTAGATCCTATACCTCACCAATAAAGCTAACTCACAAGTAACAAAAAGATGAAAAACTGGGTCAACTGAATCCTCACAAAAGGGACAAGATATCCCACTAGGATCACTGATCACCCTTATTTTGTTTAAGTTCTCTCTAAAAGGAGTGTACCTTGTAGAATTTTCCAAAAGAAGATCACCATTTTAGGAGAAGCCTAATTGTTCCATATCATGAGGTGAATGATCATGATCTCGGCCAGAGGAGGTGACGAGGAGCCAACAAATTGAACATGACAAGCACTGACAACAAAAAACTTCTATTGAATATTTTCAAATCCACTTATCTCTATCTTGAGAGAGAACAACATATTGGAGCATTGAGAGAATATTTTCAAACACACATGACTCTTTAAGAAAGAAGGATATATCCACCTAAGATCCCGAATTAGTTCCCAGTTTTCCATCCGACCAATCTCTTCCACTAGCGCATCTGGTTAAATAGAGTTGGAAAATAGACCAGAGAACTTAAACTTAGGGGGGATAAGACCTAGCCAAGGGTCCTCCCAAAAGGAATTATGGAGATCCAACCCTACTTTCCTAAGGATATATACCATCAACAAACCAATCAAAAAGTTCAACCTATTTGTATCCAAGAAGAGACACATCTTTCCACCAAACAAAAGAAGATCGGAACCCCAAAAATCCTTCCGTTTCGAATAAAGGAAACAACTGAAGCACCACAGGCTGAAGCATCTAAACGCAACCTCTATCTCCACTTAACTAAAAAGGATAAATTAACCATTCATAGTTGTTTGACTCCTAGCCCCTTTTTTCTTAAGTTTACAGATAATATCTCATTTAACATAGGAAATCTTAGATTCTCCCTTCACCCCTCCCCAAAGAGACCTTTTATGTAACCTAACAAGCTTCTTTCGAATCTTAACATGTATCTTCAAAAAGGATAATAAAAATATTTGAATAGCATGTATTAAACAAATAATTAAGAAGAATCACCTTTTCTCCCAAACTAACATATTTGTGCTTTCAAGAATGGAGCCTCCTGGTCACCAAATTGACTAAAGGGTCCCAAGTAGACCATAGTATATGATTATCCCCTATCGCCAATCCAAGGTACTTAAAAGGAAATATTCAATGTCACATTTAAGGAAATCATTTGTAGAGATTAGAAAGGAAATGTCCACATTAAACTCTATTTGATTACTCTTAAAGAAATTAATCTGAAGCCCCAAAGCCAACCCAAACCCTCTTAGGGTCACCTTAACACTCCACAGTTTTACAAGATTATAATCCTCCATAAGAAGTGTATCATCTGCATTACGAAAATGAGAAATTAACAAATTAAACGATCCAATCCTAAATCCAAGTAAAGACAAATCTACTTAACCATATCAACTAAGTCACTAAACCCCTCAACCACAAGTAGGAAAAGGAAAAAAGTTAGAGGAACCCCTTGCTTCAAGCTCTTTTGGATGATACTCATTTGAGGTTGATACCCATTAACCATCACCGGGAGGTTACCAACAAACATACTAGCTCTTTTTGAAGCCCTTAACTTCTTATTAAACACGAACCTTATAAGCATATAATTCATAAAGCTCCAACCGATATAATTATACACTTTCTCAAAATTGACTTTTGAAATAAGACATACATTCTAGGATCTTATGTCCAATTCTATCACCTAATTAACAATCACCACTCCATCAACCAACATTCTCCTTTTAAGAAAAATTAATTGATTAGCAGAGATGAGTTATCCATCACAAGCCCAAGTCTAGTGACCAACACTTTAGCGATCAACTTATACAAAGATCTCACCAAATATTTTGGCCTAAATTCGTCTAAATGAGTGAGAGATTTAACCTTGGGTATCAAAGTCACAAAGTATGATCCAAAACTACAAGGTAGAGATGCAAAATAGTGAAATTAGTCAAACATATGATTCCCAAATCATCTCTAAAAAAATTCCAAAACCTTTTTAGGAAGGAGAAATTTGACTCATTCGGACCTAGACTTTTGTTACCATCACAATGAGAAATAACACAGTCTAACTCCCAGAGACTAAAGGGTGTCGTCAAAACAAGGTTATCATCATCTAAAAGAGAATGGAATACAACATCATCAAGACAAGGTATAACAACATCCAATTCTCTAAAAATGTCTATGAAATGCTTAATTACCTCCTGCCTAATTGCAAACACCCCTTCAATCCAACATTCTCCTACCTTCAAGACTATAATATCTATGTATTTTTTAAAATAAAAAATTACACTGTCTCAAAGTAGTTATTCTCTTTAAATTCAATATATTTCTTTTTAAGATAATAATTAAAAAAAATTATATGTAGACTAAGTGGTAATAATCTTTAAAAATTTAAATACACCATAGTGAGAGTCATAGTTCAAACTTTATTATTAGATTTCAATATTGAAATATTGATTTTTGTCAATTGAGTTATAATTTGCAGATAGAGAATAATTAATTTTAAAATAAATAAGTTTTATTTACTAAAATATTTTTATTAATTACAATTAATTGAATAATTAAATAAACTAAAATATAATAAATAAATAAGATATTAATAAAGAATTCTCTTACATCGATCTGCCACACTTATCTTTCTCTATTCAAACACCAGTTCTGTATGTTTGAAGAATGATGATATGTTTAGGACATTCTTCCCTCCCATTCTCAATGAATTGCTTACCACATGTAGGAAGTGTGCAGATACATGGTCCATAGTTTCCCAAACCACTGTTGATAATCATTCATGGAAAAAGTATGGACAGAAGGGAATCATGAATTCTGAATACCCCAGGTATATTCATTTTCTTTCTAACGGTTTGATACGGCTCAAAATTTTGAAACGGTATGCTAAACCAATAATTTTAATTCCGTTCGATTCTTAATAAACTAAAACAGCTTTGTTTAATTCAAGTAAATTTTTAATATGATTTAGTTCGGTTCAATTATCAACAACCTTAAATTAATATTAAAACATTACAGGAGTTATTTCAGGTGCACATTTAAGCATGATCACGGCTGCTTAGCAATCAAACAGGTGCAAAAAACACAAGACAAACCTGATGTGTATCAAATTACTTACATTGGCATTCATACATGCAACAATACCACTAATGTTACAGATAAACAGAAGCAAGAATTAGTGGTGTCTGATGATGTTGCTGATGCTGTGTTAGTGTTTGTTTCAAAGTCCAGCAATGGAGTCCTTAATTAGTTGCTTATATGTTTTGAGTAATGTTGATTGTTGATATTGAAATAAATTTGATCATCTCATTGATCGGTACAAAAAAATTATTCCTGCATAAAAACATTTGCTTAAATTCACTTTTAATTCTCTATTTTTGGTTGATTCAACATTTTGTTCCTCCAATTTTTATATATGATTGTATAGTCTTCAATTATTTTTTTTTTAATTTTCTTAACAAATAAATTTTGAATTTGTTATGGATCAACACCAATGTTGTCTACGGCTAAATATTCTACTTATATATCTATATTTAAACACTGAACAAACAAAAGTTTAATATGATTTTTCAATGAAATATTCATTACATCTATCTTTAGACATTGATCTCACGAAAGTTTAATATGATTCGTCAATGAAATATTCACAACTTTTAAATAGTTCATTTCAAATATTTCCAACACCTTTTTAATATTAGTTTTTTTGAGAGACATAATTTTTGCACTTTAAACCCTTTGACTTTCCATCACAAAAATCTTTCTTAATAACAACTTAAAACCTTTGTGTCAAACTCTTTTTTCAATATATTTTGCATTTTATTTATGTAATATAAATAATTAACAACAATGAACATATCATTGATTTACAATAATAAGAATATAAAAAAGTCATCATTAAAGCTTATAACATAGACACAAAAATCATATATCATGTCTTTTGTAGCTAATTTAAATTTAAACAAATATCGTGTGAACTAAAACATGTTAGTTTTAAAGCAAGTAGGAATCAAAGTGTTGTATTGGGAAATTCTTTAGACCATACAAATACCTCATCAATTTACAAATTAGAATGTCCTAACACATATTAAAAAAACTCTGAATGTGTTTCTTGTAAATTTTTCATATAAATTATCATGAAGGAAGGTTGGTTTCACATATATCTACTATAAATGCATTTTTTATCTATCTATCTATCGAGGCTAAAAACTACTTTAATAGAAGTTAAAACTCATCATAGACACCCTTTCTATTGTAGTACCCCTTTGCTATAAGATGATTATTTATCTTTCTACTACGAATAGTCATTCTCCTCTGAAGTAAACTACATGTGTTCCTTTGTCTGATTTTTCTTTACGAACTCCATCTCCTCCCCACCATATCAATCACCATTTTGTCTTTCTTTTGTCTAACTATAATCACTATTACGTAAAAGTCACTTCACAGTGGTTGGAAAAGAGACACCATCACGTCTGACCAATCGTTGTGAGATAAAAGGTGGTTGTATGCATGATGTTTTCCACCACGGTCGTGCGACTGTGATTATAAGTTATGTAGCATGCTACCTATCACAACAATTACTTCAAACAATCATTGTGATATTCTTTAATACATAACATTTAACAACAATTATTCTAAACAACCGTCACTACGCCAAACAAGACCTTAGACAGCGCTTTTTTTAGCCTTAGACAGCGCTTTAAAGCGCTGTCTAAACCTCCGCTGCTAAAGGTTTAGACAGCGCTTTTTGAAATCTTAAAAGCGCTGTCTAAGCCCCCCCCTTAGACAGCGCTTTCTTTTAAAAGCGCTGTCTAAGATGCGCTGTTAAAAGTCATTTTTGGCGTAGTGCGTTGTGATATATACACTGAGTTTATTATAAATTATGTGGAATGTTTATTTTGCCAATGCTCACTAAACATATAATTTTCCATCTGATCTAAAAAATTATAATATGACAAATTAAGTTATATTAGAAGAACAAGTTAGACGTTCAATGCTAAACAAGAATTCTTCAATTCCTTATCCGCATTTTGCTCTTTAACAGCTAGAAAATGGTTTAATGATATTAGTTCTTCAACTTCCCCTTCCTTCACCTCTAGTTCATTTTGCAAAATATTATTTATTTTGTAAACAAAATTAGAGGTGGAGAAATTGGCGGTTGAAAAACTAGAAGCATTAAACCAAGTTCTAATGGTTAAAGAGCGAAATGTAGATAATAGACTTTAGAATATTTGTCTATAATTGAACGTGTAACTTGTTTTCTAATATAACTTTATCTATCATATTATAATTTTATAATGTAATATGAAAAGTTATATATTTGATAAGGGTTTAGAAAAACACTTAAATCAAATAAGATATAATAAACTCATCTTTTAAACAAACATTAACCACAACATTCATCAACAACAAACCTTAAACAACATACAACATACAACAAACAACTCTTATTAAAAATAAAAAATCATCAACACATAACATAAACTACATATAACATAAACTTTTATTAATAAAAACAACAACATAAATCAACTCATAGAATGTTTCAGAAACGTATTTGTCTCATAATGGCATCCACAATAAAAGGAGGATGAAACTGAAGTGAGAGTTGCAAACTTGTGTTAATTTTGAATGGATATCATTCTGGGTCTTTCACACAAGTTTGCAGCGCTCACTTTAGCTTCATTCTCGTTAATTTTTTTCATTCACCATCCATACCTACAAGTTAAAACAAGCAAAAAGTTCAAACAATATGAAACAAACTATTGAAACGTAAACAATAATACATAAACATATTTTGAAACATAAACTTTTGTGAAGATGAACTTATAATTAAGGTAGTCATTTGCTAAGATTTGATGCAGCAAACGTAATCCTTCAAAGAAGATGAGTTCGCTGCATAAGTTTGGAGTTTCCATATGAGAGAGACGAGTGACATAGATGTTAGGGTTTTGTTTTGAAAGAGATGTTAAAGTTTTGTTTTGAGAGAGACGACTGTTATGTACTGAAGCGAGAGTTGATTTCGCTTATATGTACCTTTCACCACAGTTGATAATACGAACCATGATGAAATGATTGCACCTTACACCATAGTTAATTATAAGAACCGTGGTGATATACAACGTTAAACCCATTATGTCAGGATAAATAGAAAATTATTGGTGTTGGGATTCGAACCCTTTCACTCTAGGTACATTTCACCATAATTGTTAACTACGATCATAGTGAAACGTCTTTTAGTAAATACAAAAAAAAACATCAAAAAAGAGTTATTACCACGGTTAACAGAAAGGTCGTTATAATATGGTGTTACAAAAGGTCTACTTTGTAGTAGTGAGCCTCTCGAAAGGTGGTTTGATCCTTAAACTAGAAATAAGTGCATATACTACATAGTCTTCATATCCGTATCTTTCTAGTGGAATAATCTAATTGTTCTCTCTATCATCATGTACAAGAGAATAATTGTGTACTCCACCTAGATCTTCCAATTCATGATCAATTTGCGTATTAGAGGGTAGTTTGAATAGTGGTTATCTACTACTAGCATATTATTCACATGTGGTAGCTCAATATCCATCTAAATCACCTCAATGTTCTAAGTTTTCCCTTTCAATGGTGCCATATCTATTGAAACTAACCACTTCAACATGAACTTCTCATCAACGAAAACACTTCTATTGATCACAATTTTCTTTGAACCTTGACACTAATATTCGGACCCATTTCACACCTTTTGTGTAATAAAGAAAGACACATATATCCAACCTTGCATCCAGTTTGGGTAAATCTTCACATGATATATGAATATAAGTTAGACACCTAAGAATCCTATAATTTTAAAGATTGACGGGGTTTCCTATCCTTACCTCATATATAACTTACCTTCCAATGAAGCTTATATTCGCGTGTTGATGAGATAATACACCATGTTAGTTATCTATATCTATAAACCTCTTGAGAATCCAACATTTAACTAGAGACATATTTCTCTTTCAATTGGAGACCTATTCACTCTTTCCGCTACACAATTCTATTGCAACGACTTTTAAAATGAAAAATACCTTTGAATAGTGTGTTCCTCACAAACTTTTTGGAAGCTTGAATGAATGTACTCTTTCCAATTATCTAACCATAAGTATTTGATTTCTCTTCTCATATGATTATTTACCTTTGTCTTCTAGATTCTAAACTTGGTAAATAATTTGTATTTATGATTTTAGAAATATACTCAAACTCTATGGAGAAAATCATCATTGAAAATCACAAAATATTTGGAACCAGTGGGATCTCTAGTAAGCCTCTACACGTTAAAATGCACGTAGTCTAGGTTTCTCTTTGTGTTGTGCTTCTTGGAATTGATTTGAACACAAGTATTTCCTAAGTGTGCATGTTCCATAGTTTGGCCGTAACATTACATGCTTGAACTAACACAATACCACTTACAACAATACTTCCTAATTATTTGTAGATGTTACCTAGAGACCTTTTTTCCATCATCACTATCAAAGCACTCGTGCTAACCTTCATAATTTTCGATCTCCACCAGATCAATAAGAGAAATATATATATATATATATATATATATATATATATATATATATATGAAAAGATTCAGTATTCGTGGAAATGGTTTGTTGTAGATAGCAAAAGTCTTCTAATGTGTAATTTTTTGACTGTTTTTCATCTCCTCTAAGTTGTATTTTCTCATTGGAAAGGGTAATTGATGTTTCCTCCAATGAGAACAAGCTTTATCTAGATGTTTCTTTTTTCTTTTGACGAGTTAATTTTCTCACGTGAGTCTGACCCATTGCAAACAACTTTATTTTTCAAGCAAAAGTTTTGAATTAAGAAATAGTAGAAGGATTTGCTAACTTAAATAATAAGTTGGATTAAGCGACCACTTGATTATGGTGTTAATTCTATATTTTTTATAAGGGAAAGTACCAAGTAATGCCAAGATAGAGTCAACAAAGACTAAACTACCAAGTAATTAACCAATAAATTAAAACCACAAAATCCAAAACCACTGCTACCAATTGTCTGAAGCCCACAACACAAATAAGGAGAACAATGATACTGAAAAATTTCATCTTTATAGCTTTGTTTTGACTTTTTTTTAAAATAATTTTTATAGTGTAATATATTCTAATGTAAATTTTTTTACAAAAGAAGCTTTCATAAAAAATTTAAGTAAAAATTTGATTTGAATAGTTACTCTTAAAATGTTATTTTAGATATTTTGTCATTTTATCAACCAAAAAAAATTGGATATTAAAATTTTAAAATATCACTTAATTTTAAAACTATTTCAAATAATTTTTCATAAAAATTATTTATGAAATAGAACTTTTTGAAAAAACGGTAATTTTGACTATATTTTAAGATTCAATAATTTAGGTTTATAGATTCAATAATTTAAGTTTATGCTATAGTATATCAAAATGAGTCTTTTAATTTATAAAAATAAATTTAAAAAAATTTATAATATTTTAAAAAATATTTTTGTAAAATTTATTTTTAAAAATATAAAAAAAAAATCTATTTTTTTTAAAACTAAAATAAACTAGCCCATGATCATTTGTTTATTCAGGAATATTAATCCCCATGATACCTAAAACACTTTAACACTACATTTGTACCTGAACTTAATAATCTTAAGGCATTAAACATGAGCCATCTTTCTTGTTATATTTCAATTAGCTTACTCTATATATATAGTTGATAATTGGTAATATATATATATATATATATATATATATATATATATATATATATATATATATATATATATATATATATATATATATATATATATATATATATATATATATATATATATATATATATATATATATATATATATATATATATATATATATATATATATATATATATATATATATATATATATATTATGGAGGTTGGGATGGTGACTTTGTTGGGAGGTTTGTTGATGTTCTCCTGGCATTGTTTCAGTCTTTTGGGTATTACGGTTCATAAGATTTTGCTTTTTCTTTTCTTTTTCAATGATTCTCTATTATCTTTTATTGTGAAGGAATTAAGATATCATATGTAATTAAGATATGATTAACGTTTAAAAAATGAAGTCGAGCTTAAAAATATTTCAAATTTCACAAAATTTAATAAGTGAGGATTCACTATTTAATACATTTTTTAAAATATGAGTGAGGATTCAGAATTTTTTATTCAAATATCCCTGTTTTTTAATTAATTTTTTTTAAATAATTCTGATTTTATTTTTTTTTCAATCTACCCCGCTTTGAAGATATTCAGAATTTTTTATTCAAATATTCCTGTTTTTTAATTATTATTATTTTTTAAATAATTCTGATTTTAATTTTTTTTTTCAATCTACCCCGCTTTGAAGATGAGGCATCAGACCAATTGGCGCATGCTCTTAAATTTAGAGAGGAGACACCGATTGGATTTGCTACAACACATGGTGCTGCCAATCCAATTGGCGCCCATGTGTTATTTGGAAGAGAAGGTGCCAATTGGTCTGACGCCTCAATGTAATGTGCAATTTTTTGTGTTATAAATAGAGGTGTTGTATGAATCATTTTTCCACATCTCATTTCATCATATTGCAAACATGTTTGGTGTTCGTCGCCGCTATGGAAAAGTGATTTATTCGAGAGACAAACCTCCGATGTTGGTGCTCTTCTGGAACATCTGTAGTTTCGATCAACTGAAGAGGGAGATGATTCGTTGGTTAGGTGGAAAAATACCAGAAGGGGAAAAATTAGAAGTATTGAGAGACTCGATAGTATATTTGGTTGGGTGCGAGTCAAAACTGATAAGGATGCTAGGGAAATGATGTTTGGACGATATGACATCAGTTTGATTGTTGTAATCAGTTAGAAATGTTCTGTTTTAAGTTTGCTTATGTTATAGTGATGTTTGTTGTTAACCTTGTTGTAACAAAAAGATAATGATATATAAAAATCCAAGGTTACAAAAATTAAAAGGAGATATTATCTTAAGATGCAGATGTTGCTCCTAGATTGGGACAATTGTTCTTATTGTGTCTTGGTTGACAACATATACTACATAGTCTTATCATTTTATCAGTCATATCCATTTCTGTTCTAATATGCGTGTTGTTTGACCGTCCATTTTTCTTTCTTCGCATTTCATTGTTGTGTCAAACTATGTCCCCTTCATATAGAGGTCAATATTCCTCCATTACTAGCACTGAGAAGTTTTCGTTATAGACATTCATGACGGTAATGGCCTTGTAAATATCAGATAGATGGTTGTAAGCGTCTTGGCGACTATGTGCGCATGCCGCAATGATATGGGAGTAAGGAATTGGAAAGGCCTGGAACTTTCCACAGTCGCACCAACTTCTGTTTAGTCTAACATCATAGGATAGATTTGGCATCCACTCGTTATGGTCCATTGTTTCTTGTACATTGAAGTTTTGCCTATGACGGTCAAAGATTGTAACTGCGTGTGTGCTAGCTTTAATAGTTTCCTCTTTCATCACTTTCATACAACATTCACTAAATAATTGACCTGACATTAACACTGCACTCCATCTTTCACCTCTGGTTGCGAAGGTAGAGGCCAACGTAAAATAGGTTGTTCTGACCAATGCGGTTATTGGTAGATTTCTAATGCCTTTGAATACGCCGTTCATGCATTCCACAAGGTTTTTGTTGTCATGTGGCTCCATCGGCAGCCTCCATTAAATACCCTTGCCCACTGCTCTACTGGTATGTTATCCACCCACCTTCCTGCATCTGCATTAGACAATCTAATTTCATCACAATAATGTTGAAATGACGGTTGAGTTAGAGCATACCCATCATTCACCACTTTTTTGTGAAGGTTCTTATCTTTGATCGCACGCATGAATTTTTGTGCGATATGTCTAATGCAATAGATATGGGTAGAAGGAGGATCATGTCATCCGTTATCATGGTTATTGTAAGCACTCTTAATGGAAGCATGTCTATCTGAAATCAAGCAGAGATTGCCTTGTGGAGTGACATGTGTTCTGAGATGTCGAAGAAAGAAACCCCAACCACCATCACCTTCAACCAGAACAAAGGCAATGGGAAAGACATTGTTGTTGCCGTCTTGTGCAACAACCATAAGCAAATTACCCTTGTACTTGTCGTATAACCATGTTCCATCAATTTGAATATTAGGTTTGCAGAATGCAAAACCTTTGATGCACGGTTCAAACGCCCCAAAAGAGACGGTGAAAGATTTTATTTCCACCAACACAGATTCTGTCTGGCGTAAATGTCGGCAATGTCTCCATAATTGCAACAGTTCCTGGTACGTATGTTTTTAGGGCACCACCTTGTCTTCCATGCAAACCTCGTAACTAAGCATGCAGAGCCATGCATGCGCCGGGCTAGGTAAGATGTAACATGCATGCAAGCCTAGGGAGGCGCCACTTTGATTGGCGCTAGCATGTGACAGTTGCACATGGGCGCCAAACCATTTGGCATGCACATGCAATCACCATTATCCATGCATTTATACTTTTTCATGTCACACCTTATAAATAGCTAAGAAAGTCTCGCATTTTTTCCTCACTAACACTCACTTCTTCCTCAACAACAAAAACTCTTTCATCTGCAAATGAAGCACTTTTCAGCATTTACTCCGACAAGATGTCTCTCCTCACAATGGGTGAATCGCACAGAGGCATAGTTGCAAACATAACAACTTATGTAAGCGTTTAATTCTTCTATTATTTGTCTAGAATAATTTTTAATAACGATACTTAATTTGTTGTTTATCTTTTATAAAGTAACATATTTTGTTGTTTCTTTTATAGGATGCTTTTAGGTTTCGAACTCGGGTCCACAAATTTGTACACATGGACCCGATGATTCAACTGTATGTCGAACTCGCTGGTTTTGGACATATAAGAAAAATAATGTCTTGGTCGGGGGATAATAAATTCATTTTTGCACATAAGTAAGTTCTTAAAAATGGATTATGTTTACTACCTTTACCGATTATTATCTCTAAATAATATTTTTACCTTTATGGTGCAGATGGTCGGCACGTGGTATGAGTTATAACAAATGTCCTAGACACTGTATTACCCAGTATCGCAATCTCTTGGATCACCATCGACCGACAGATGTATGGCCATTAACCTAATTATTTCATAATAATTTATTAATTTCTTCTACCAAATTTATAATCTAACATATGTTCACATTTCAGTTCATTTGGCGTCCATATCTAAATTTGGGTCATGACCATGAAATCAACGAACAAGACGCAGCCATTTGGACTGCATGCACACTGACCATAAGATTCACCACTGTGGAGATGTACAATAGTGATTGTGTTAAATTGCAGTTCGGTATGCTTCAACACATCCCAGATCCCCCGACAAATCTAGGAGAATGACATATACGCAAAGTTAGCGACCAATGGAACTTTAATCCATGGAAAAGCTTCGCTAGATCTGAGTGTCGTAAATGGAAGCACCGCCAAGACCATGTCTTAACAAACGTTGTGATGCCAACTAAAGAAAAACCAAGTCGTAATTATATGGCTTGGTACAGATCGGTTGGATTTAAGTTCATCGCCGAGGATATGTACCTATACGACCCACGCCAGGAAACTTACACACAAAAAGGCTCAACATCTAACCCCTAACAATATTGTCAGTCCGACTACTCACAACCTCATATCCATCAAACTTTATGATTCACAAACACATAAACATACAATCCTAACATGCCATACACTCAACCACAATACCAAGAGCATACCCCGTACCACCATCAATAACTAGATCATCATCAAGAGACCCAACATCGTTATGCACCCAACACACCACCCTATCATAGCTGCCTTATCCAAAATACTCAACAATCATTTAACATCAACCGTCCCTCCTCCTAACATAGCCAAGAAGCCCAAACATCTCAAAACCAAAACCTTCAACAACCATATGTCTACCAAACACCACAACAATCATTTAAACCTTTCCTTGACACATCATTCACACCAATGTCTCCCTTCAATCGTCCCGGTTGCCTTCCAACAAGACTATGGAGGTACCCCTTCGATGCATACACAAGACTACGCTGATTTTTCTAACTATCTGAGGCAATCTCCTGCAGTTGATGGTGATGTTCCTGGGCCCTCAGATACTCAAACACCTGGGGTGAATCATCAACATGGGTTAGGGTCACGAGTTCAGGTAGCTAGGGGATGTGGGACTGAAGGTCGGTTAGGTGATCTCGGTCATCGACATTAGTCTTTTTTGTGTAAATGGCTATTACTATTAATATAAATTGGTCCGATTTCGACTTTATCAGTCATGTACAATGTTTTTAAAAAAAAATACAAAACACACACAGGTGTTAGACCAATTGGCGCCTCCTTTAAAGCTTAACACATAGGCGCCAATTGGATTGGCAACACAATGAGCACTAGCCAATCCAATTGGCGCCTCCTCTCTAAGTTTAAGAGCAGGCGCCAATTGGTCTGGCGTTTCCTCTTCAAAGTGGGGTAGATTGAGATTTTTTTTGAAAACTGGGTTATTTTGAGATTTTTTTGGTAAAATAGGGGTATTTGGGTAAAAATTCAAGAATTAACTATTTAATATATTTTTTTAAAATATGAGTATATTCATGAATATGTGAAAACAATATTGTAGAAAAAGAAGAGAGAAATAAAAAATAAGTAAAAAGGTATCAATAAAAGACAATGTAACTAGCTTAGGATCAATCCCTTAAATTTCTTATTGTGGTTAAAGAAAGAAAAGTCTAATTAATAGATGAATGAAGAAATTTAGTGCTTAACATCAATAATTTAGCCTACTCTCTCCAAAATTTATACACCTTAACTCAAATTATATTACAACTTTTAAGACGTAAAAAATGTGTGTAATAATATTGATTTGATACATTGTTTAGAGATTTTATAAATTTATGGTTAAATGGTCTTTACACATTAATTGATGATGCAGTCGGAAACATTAGGGATTAGCAAGCGCTAAACCTAGAATTAGAACACATGATTGCAAGCGTAAAACTTGTCAGATAAACTCTAGAATCCACCAGATAAAAAAAATACTGAATTTTATTATATCAAAAGATAATTCTGACATACACTCCGAAGAGTGTTTAAATACAGAAAAAAGAAATCCTAATGGGTTTTAAATCCAAAACAGAAATACAATAGAAAAAAAAGAAACCCTAATATGCTTGTAATTAAAAATAAATAAATAAAATAGAAATTCACGGAAAAATATTAAAATGCAATTTTTGGATATGAAACAAATTTGGATGGTTTAAAAAATCTTCCTGCATCAATCTCTTCCAACTATGAAGAACTCGGCCCCAAGTTCTTTTCTTCATAAAAAGCATTGTCTGCTCGATATTCATGAATATCAGTAATATTGAAAGTATTGAATATATTCATGGAATTTGGGAGAACTACCACATAAGCATTATTATTGATCTTTCGGGTCACTTTGAACTAACCATACTTGCTTGGCTGCAGTTTGCTGTAAGTATCGACTAGAAACCTCTCCTTATGCAAAAACAACATCACATCGTCTCTCACATTGAAAAATTTAACTTACGTTTATCTCGCATATGAGACAAATCGCTTGGTAGTTCATTTGCAATCAACTCCTTGAAATTCTTTAGGATCCCTAGCACTTCTTCTAGAATTATCATTTCCTTATTTACACAAATCATCATCCTTTTAATCACCATTGGACAAAAAATCAATTTCTTTAATAACCTTATCAAGCTCCTTTTCACTCTGCATCATCAGCAAGAAACTAGACTTCTTTCCTCATGAATTCTTATCAAAGTGCCAAACAAGAGCCATAGCATTTTATGTGTGCCCCATGTAAACATCATCAAGCTATCTCGTCCTTGATAAGTGATATCATTATAAAACTTCCAGGGCTTACCATGTAAAATATGGCAAACATCCATATCAAGAACATCACAAAGTACCTCTTCTCTGTAATGATTTTCGATGTAGATATGAACCCTACAAGCTAGTGTTACTAGAACTTGAGAGCCTTTGCTTACCCATCCGAGGGTGTATGGCTTCTCATGGGACTCTGTGAACAACTTCAAATAATCCACCAATTTATGTGACACCAGATTCTCCATGTTGTCATTATCCACAATCAGATTACATAATTTGTTCTTGATATAACAATGTAATTTAAACAAATTCTTGCGCTGCCTTTCATCTTTGAATGCTAGTAAAATTCTATGAAACATAAAATTTACTCTCTCATCAGATTCTTCCTCTACAAACCCAACCCTTGCATATTCATCGTTCTCAACTGCACGTCCTACTCTTTCCTTTTCCTCTTCCCTTTCTTCCACAACAACAACGATTATCCTTATTGGAAAAAAATTTGATTTGTGACCTCTTCCATTACAACGATAATACATGTCTCTAGTGGATTTAGCATATGTGTTATTCTTCCTCTGGACTGATGCTTTACCCTGCTAGATACTGCTAGAGCTGCTAGTCCCCTTATTCTCAAGGTTGGAATCCCTGGTTGCTACACTATTTTCCTTGTCACCTACTGATTAATAACTATTTTGGGGAGAATACCTTAAAGGTGAGAAATTTTGAGGATATTTATCCATCAATTCTTCTTTCAAAGCTAGACCGGATGCCTCATCCACGGTCAATACAATCTATAAACCCATCTTCTTTGGCAATGATCCCTTTAAACCACTGATGTATCAAGCTACCTTCTGGATCTCTGATTCTCCCAATTAATTATGCTCAGAGAAACACGGGAACTCAGCTGTGTATTCAATCACAATTATCTTGCCCTGAACACACTCAATATACATCTTATAAATAATATGTTCATAATCTTCGGGTAAAAACCGCTCTAGCATCAATTGCTTCATTCTTCGCCAAGATCTCATTTGTCTCTTCCTTTTCCTTTGCCTATGAATAACAAGTTTATCCAACCTGATATCAACAACACTCTTCAACTTGATTGCCACCATCTTAACTTTCTTTTTCTCAGGAATACCCATAATGTCAAAGAACTTGTCAACATCGATCTGACAATCCATAAACTCCCCCACTTCCATATTTCCATAGAATAATGAAATATCATCCTTCACTCGATAATCATGGTTATGTAGTATCCAATGATCAACTAACTTTTCCTCGTAGGGTTCTTCTTCTTCAGAACATATATTTTCAATAATAACAACACATTGATTGTTCATAACCCGCAAAACCCTAACATGTTCTCCTCCCCTGCCTCTTTGCCGATTCCCCTTGTTATTGGTGTTGTTCACATGATTTTCTAAATTATCCATCTATTCACTTAAATCAGTTAGAGTCACGATAAAATTTACAGTAATTCTCTTAAGGTCTGTGTCATACCCCAATTTTGTCCGAGCATATTTAAATTTTTGTAAAATCGATTTCATTTTGAATTTGCATCATATGCACAGCATGACATGCATTCCATCATGAATAATAACTAAAATATCAGTCAGAATAAATTTATTGAAAATACAGACAAATCGGTTGAATCTTTTCTCAAGTACGGACAAAATCAGCAGATAAAAAGTTTCGAAATTAAAATTGCAGACCCTAGTATTATTAATCTACGGTTCATGTAGTTTAAACTGGTGTGCCCGTTATATTTTTCAGTGACTGTTTCGATTGCATTTTGGCCTGCCTGAGCCTTTTAACCGGTGCAAATTTATTTCAGAATTTGAAGAAATGTTGTATTTTTTCAATAAGTATATTTTATGTTGATCATTTTAGTGTGCCCGATTTAATTTTTCGAGCTCATTTATAACCGGTCCTTATTTATAATCGGTCACTTTTTTTGGTTTAGTTATTTAATTAAAGTAATTAGATTTTTTTTTAAAAATCAAATATTGATTAGAAATTTTATGAGTATATTTCCTTAAATAAATAATAATTGTTTGCAAAAAATAAATAAATGAGATCAACATTGGATTCCTATTTTTTTGACAGCTAATGCATCTCCAACGGTAATATAAAATTCCACCTTGCATCTATCTCACATGCGTCTACCTCTCTCCTCACCAACGGTAACAAAAATAAGCAGGAAATAAAAATAAATTGAGACACTCACCATTACACTCAAGGGCACCCACTCACAACAACCTCACGTCTCCCTCTCCACTCTCTGCTCTCACTCACAAAAACGTTACTTTCCACTTTTCTCTCATCACTCAAAACTCCCCCTTCACATTCTCTCTCCAACGCTAAAAGAAAAAAGAAAGAAAGAATAGAAAATTTTTCCTCTTCTCCACATCACAAAACCCAACCGCCGCTCCTCAACCTTCCATTCACAACCGCATCACCATCGACAAACCTTCCACAAACCGCGGTTTCACCCTCCATCTTTAACACCAACCTTCTCAAAAGAGATTAAGAGAAAACCGAAATCTTCTTCCTTCCGCCGCCGCACCAACTCGTCAACAACCTTTCCGGCTACCCCCAAATCTGCCGCCACAAAACTCCATCTTCTCCACCTTTCCATCACCGGACCGCCACCGTGAACCCCCACAACACCCTTTCAGACCGCAAATCCGCTCTGATCCGTTTCCATAAACACAACCGACACACCTCAACAACCAATAAAAAAAATAGTTTCGGCCTCACCGCGTCTAATTGTTTCACTTCCATTACCTCCCAACGAACACCTTCCGTCGCGGTTCACATCACCATTGACGGTTTCTTCTTCTTCTCTTCCGCAAAAACAACCACAAATACACCATAAGGAAATGTGAAACCACTAATTCGTTTCCAAGCTTCCGATCTGTAACTTGACACTCCTTCACTTCCAAACTTCCGATCAATAACCTCGTCTTTATTTCCTATTTTTTCTGGCCAAACAACCTTCGGTTCCCTTTATCCATTTGGTTATTTTTTAGTGGTATGTATCATGATTGGTTCTACTGTAACGATTTAGCACTTAAATGTCCATCCGCCAAAGTGTTTACTCATGCATCAGAGTCTAGAAATAAGAGACTCGATACTTTATGACACAAACTCAGCAACACATTAAAAGACGAACGCAACCGTTAAAGTGTTATGGATGCCGACTCAATGAGCTCGAAGTGCTGCGTCTTGGACCACAACAACAAGTAATGGAGTGCCTCTTGTACGGTAATGTTTGAATCAATCCCTCCATTCACTATGCCAAAAACTGGAATAGACAGCGCACCTTAGAGGGCATTTTATTACAAAAGCGCACTCTAAAGTGAAGCGAAAAAATAAGGAGTGAACAACTGGAATAGACAACGCACTTTAGAGGGCGCTTTTGTAATAAAGCGCCCTCTAAGGTGAAGCGAAAAAATAAGGAGGAGATAGAGGGACAACAATACAGGGCGCTTTTTAGAAAGCGCCCTCTAAGGTTACCCTTAGAGGGCGCTTTTTTTCCACAAGCGCCCTCTAAGGTCCCCCGGTAGCAGAACACCTTTTGAAAGATATGCTTCCTGAGGATAATGTTCTTCCCAATCGAACATATGAGACCAAAAAGATGTTGTGCTCTATTGGCATGAGCTATGATAAGATACATGCATGTCCAAACGATTGCGTTTTGTTTCGAAATGAGTATGCATCGTTAAATGAGTGTCCTAAATGCGGTGTCTCACGATATAAGAACAAGTTGTCTCCAGCAAAAGTCTTGTGGTATTTTCCTGTTATTCCGAGATTTAGACGCATGTTTCGTAGTGAAACCGATTCAAGACACTTGACCTGTCATGCAGATGAAAGAATTATAGATGGAAAGTATCGACATCCGGCAGATTCACCACAGTGGTTGAAAATTGATAATGATTATCCTGAATTTGGAGAAGAATCAAGAAACCTTCGCTTGGCATTATCTACTGATGGAATGAACCCACACGGTATCCAGAGTATCTCACACAGTACATGGCCTGTGATTATTATGATTTATAACCTACCTCCATGGCTATGTATGAAGCGTAAGTACATGATGTTGTCTATGTTGATTTCTGGACCTAAACAACCAGGGAATGACATAGACGTGTACTTGAAGCCCTTAATCGAAGATTTAAAGATTTTGTGGGAGACCGGTGTGGAGGTTTATGATGGATATAGGAAAGAAAGTTTCAACTTGAGGGCGATGTTGTTTGGCACAATTAATGATTTTCCAGCATACGGAAATCTATCAGGGTATAGCATAAAAGGTCAATGTGCGTGTCCTATTTGTGAAGATAAAACAGATTGGAAGCGCTTGGAGTTTGGTCAGAAGAATGTCTTTCTCGGTCATCGGAGATTCTTAAATTCAAATCATCACTACCGTAGATGGAGAAAGGCGTTCAATGGAGAGATAGAACAAGGCAGAGCTCCACCTATATTGACGGGTGATCAAATTTTTGAAAAGGTGAAAGATTTGGATACTCAGTTTGGCAACCCTTTTGCCCACACACTTGTCAAAAGTGGGTGGAAGAAGAGGTCAGTTTTTTTTGAATTGCCGTATTGGAAGTCCTTGTATGTGAGACATTTTCTTGATGTTATGCATATTGAAAAAAATGTATTTGAAAGTGTTATTGGCACGTTACTCAATATACAAGAAAAGTCTAAGGATGGCCTTAAGGCAAGAAAGGACTTGATAGCGATGGGAATAAGAACTGAATTAGGACCCTTGAAGAAAGGAAAACGAACATATCTACCGCCTGCTGCTTATACTCTATCTAGAAAGGAGAAAAAAACATTGTGTAAGTTTCTAAGTGAAGTTAAAGTTCCAGAAGGGTACTCTTCAGATATTAGAAGACTTATGTCTATGAAAGACCTCAAGTTAAAGAGTTTAAAGACCCATGATTGCCATGTTATAATGGAACATTTTCTCCCAATAGGTATACGTTCTATTCTTCCAGAAAAAGTAAGAAGCTCTATAACTAAGTTGTGTTCTTTCTTCAAGTCAATTTGCAGTAAGGTGATCGATCCTGCGATCTTACCAATGTTGCAAAAAGAAATCGTTATTACTTTGTGTGAGCTTGAAATGTTTTTTCCTCCATCATTTTTTGACATAATGGTACATCTAGTTGTTCATCTTGTGAAAGAGACACAATTGTGTGGACCAGCTTATATGAGATGTGTAACACCCCAAATATTGTTAGAGTAATTTATATATTATTTAATATGATTATTGGAAGGTAAAAGGAATTATTAAATAATATTGGGAATTATTATTATTATTATTATTATAGTGTTATTTATTTTAATAATAATTAAATAATAAAATAAATGGAATATGAAGAGTGGAAGGGTAAAAGTGGAAATTGGATAAAAGAGGCCAAAGGGAAGACTCAGGTTGTTTCACGTGTTTTTGCCTCAGAGTCAGAGAAAGGGGGGAGAAACGCTGAAGAGAAAGAGAAGGAAGAGGAAAGGCCAAAGATTGCTCAGAGCTTCCTTCGATCCAAAGAGGTAAGGGGTCTGAACCTTATTAAACAATAATATGCTGAAAATGGTGAAATATTGGATGAACGAAATTAGGATTTTAATCGAAGGAATTCGTAGAAATTATATGCAATGATGTTAGGACTTGTGAAATCGAATAGGGGACTATTGTATTAGATGATATGAGTGATTTTGTGTGAAATCTGGACTGTGGAGGGATGAATTTGGATAGATCTCGTAGCAGAGGGAGCCATTGCAGATCTGGAAATCTGGTTTCTGGTCATACGCGTATGGCACTAGGCAATACGCGTATGAGATGGCCTGGTACGCGTATGGCACTAGGCAATACGCGTATGGATGAGGAAGATGGAATTGTGAACGTGAAATGGTCTCTGGTGGTACGCGTATGGGGAAGTGATACGCGTAGCATACGCGTATGGGAATGGCCAATACGCGTATGGATTTGGTCAGGCGTGGGCCATACGCGTATGGGCATAGGCTATACGCGTATGGGCAGACTTGTGGTCTTTCCTGGGCTGTTGTTGTGCAGTTTTTGTTGTTTAGGCTGAGCGAGGTAACTTAGCTGATGCATGGTATACGAGGGATCATTTCCGTTGCTTTGAGCGGTATAGATATTAGTAGAGTGTGATAATACTGTGTTTGATTATGTGGCATGATGTGATATGTTTTTATGATAGAATGTGTTAATGATGATGATAACATGACTATATGATGTTGTTGTTGCTATGTTGATTATGATGCATGCTTGGTGTGCATGCATTCATGAAAGGCCGATGCCTAGTGATGAACGGACTGAGTTCCAATGATGTTGTTGACTCCGGGCTTGTTGAGAGGCTTGGTTCCTTACGGGGAACTCGGATTCTATGGTGATGAATCTGGGAGTGGTGATCCTGTAGTTGGTCACAAAATGGGTATACCGAGTCGTGTTGAGTCATGCATGGGTGTGTGCATTGCATTTGATATGTTGTTTGTTGATGTTCACGAGTATGTTGATAATGATGATTATGATGAGCTAAGTTGGCATATTTATGTTTATATTTCTGCCGTTATATTATGATTTAATAATGTAATTCTCACCCCTTCTGCATGTGTTTATGTTCATCTATGATGAGCAATGTGCAGATAAAGCGGAGTAGCTATTGTTGAGGTTTGAAGAATAAGTGTAGAGTTATTCTACAGAGTCGAGTCAAATGCTCTGGTCATGTGACACCGGGGTTATGGGATTCGATAGATAATTGGTTATTATTTAAGTTGTTTATGATGACTAATATGTTGAGATATTTTGTTGAGATAATGTTGAAACATTTTTATGAATTATTATATGATGAATGATAATATTTGTGTGGTTGGCCGCTGCGAAATTTAAATAAAATAATTAATATGTTTTATGTTGTGATGCGATAAGTGTTATGTTGTAAGAAAATGTAAACTCTTCTACATGTTGTACTCTGATAATCTATGTAAATATGTCGTTTGGGGTAGAAGGGTGTTACATTAGTGGTATCAGAGCATGGTCAGTCCAGTCGAGTCATAATGTGAGATTTTCCCTGTTGGTCGATTGGTGTAAATGACACTGTCGATATTTAACGGTTGTGGTTGTGTTGTGCAGAGTATGGCTGGAGAAAATGACCGTGCGATTGCTGAGGCTTTGGCTGCTATGGCGCAGGCTATGCAGGCGCAGCAGAATCCGCCGGTCGACGAGTTTAGGAATTTGGGAAGGTTTCTGAAGAATAACCCTCCTACATTCAAAGGGCGCTATGATCCAGATGGTGCTCAGATTTGGCTGAAGGAAATTGAGAAGATTTTCCGGGTGATGACGTGTACTGAAGCACAGAAGGTGCAGTTTGGTACGCATATGTTATCTGAAGAGGCTGAAAACTGGTGGGATAACACTCGCCAGAGAATTGCAGTACCAGGTGCTGAGATGACTTGGGAAAGGTTTAAGACGGCCTTTCTGGAGAAATATTTTCCTGCTGATGTGCGATGTAAGAAGGAGATGGAATTTCTAGAACTGAAACAGGGTAACATGTCTGTTGCTGATTACGCTTCGAAGTTTGAGGAGCTGGTGCAGTATTGTCCTCATTATAATAATGCTGATGCTGAGGAATCCAAGTGTGTCAAGTTTGAGAACGGGTTGCGTCCCGAAATCAAACAAGGCATTGGTTACCAGGAGATTCGTAGGTTTCCTACACTGGTTAATAAGTGCAGGATATTTGATGAAGATAGCAAGGCTAGAACTGCTCATTACAAGAGTCTTAGTGAGAAGAAGAATAAGGATCGTGGTAGTCCTTATGCATCTCCAAATGGTAAAGGTAAGCAGAAAGTGGTCGATGAGAAGAAGCCAAGTGGGGGAGGATCTCCCATAGCTGGTAAATGTTTCAAGTGTGGCGAGCCAGGCCACCGTGCTGATAGCTGTACCAAGAAAGTGCTGAGATGTTTCCGATGCGGTCAGGCTGGACATAGAGTTACTGAATGTAAGGATGCTGGTCCGACATGTTTTAATTGCGGCGAGAAAGGCCATATCAGTTCGCAGTGCTCGAAACCGAAGAAGGCGGCTACTGCAGCTCATACTACTGGTAGGGTGTTTGCTCTGAGTGGGACTGAAACTCCTAAAGAAGATAATCTGATTAAAGGTACTTGCTTGATTAATAATGTTGAATTGCTTGCCATTGTTGACACTGGTGCTACTCATTCGTTTATTTCGTATGAGTGTGCGACCAGGATTGGTGTGATTATGTCGTCCCTAGGTGGAAGTATGGTGATAGATACTCCTGCTAATGGTTCTGTGAAAACTTCTGTTGTCTGTCGAGGTTGTCATTTGACGATCTTTGAGAGAGAGTTCGTGGTTGATTTGGTGTGCTTGCCCTTGCACCAAATTGATATTATTCTGGGAATGAATTGGCTAGAATTCTATGGCGTGTTTATCAACTGCTATAGGAAGACGGTGCGGTTTTCTGAAGTTGGTGAGAATGATGAGGCAAGATTTCTATCTGCTAGGCAGGTGGGGGAATTTGTGAAAGATGAAGCTCAGATATTCGCTTTATTTGCGTCTCTGCAAGCGGATAAGAAAGTGGTGAGTGTAGATTTGCCTGTTGTCTGTGAATTTCAGGATGTGTTTCCGGAGGATGTAAGTGAATTACCTCCAGAACGTGAAGTCGAATTTGCCATTGACTTAGTACCAGGTACAAGTCCGGTGTCGATGTCTCCTTATAGAATGTCGGCAACTGAATTAGTTGAATTGAAGAAGCAACTTGAAGAATTGCTTGAGAAGAAGTTTGTGCGTCCAAGTGTTTCTCCTTGGGGTGCACCAGTATTGTTAGTGAAGAAGAAAGAAGGTACGATGAGGTTGTGTGTCGATTATCGGCAGTTGAATAAGGTGACTATCAAGAATCGGTATCCATTGCCGAGGATTGATGATTTGATGGACCAGTTGGTTGGAGCTCATGTTTTCAGTAAGATTGATTTGCGGTCGGGTTATCATCAGATCCGAGTGAAGTCAGATGATATTGCAAAGACTGCTTTCCGTACGAGGTATGGTCATTATGAATACACTGTGATGCCGTTCGGTGTGTCTAATGCTCCAGGTGTGTTTATGGAATATATGAATCGTATATTTCATCCGTACCTTGATAATTTTGTTGTGGTGTTCATAGATGATATATTGATATATTCTAAGACGGAAGAAGAGCATGCAGGACATCTGAGAATTGTTTTGCAGGTGTTAAGAGAAAAGAAATTATATGCAAAGTTATCTAAATGTGATTTCTGGTTGAAGGAAGTGAGTTTCCTTGGCCATGTGATTTCGAGTGGTGGGATTTCTGTTGATCCTGCTAAAGTTGATGTTGTATTACAGTGGGAGACTCCGAAGTCTGCTACTGAGATACGCAGTTTTCTGGGGTTAGCTGGTTATTATCGCAGATTTATTGAGGGCTTCTCTAAGTTGGCATTGTCGTTGACGCAATTGACTAAGAAGGGTCAAGTGTATGTGTGGGATACAGCTTGTGAAGCGAGTTTTGTTGAGTTGAAGAGGCGGTTGACCAGTGCTCCAGTGTTGATCTTGCCTAATCCTGGTGAGTCCTTCGTTGTTTATTGTGATGCTTCTTTGATGGGTCTTGGTGGTGTTTTGATGCAGAACGGTAAAGTGGTAGCTTATGCTTCTAGACAGTTGAAAGTTCATGAGAGGAATTATCCTACGCATGATCTAGTACTTGCAGCTGTTGTATTTGTGTTGAAAATGTGGAGACATTATCTGTATGGTTCCAGATTCGAAGTGTTCAGTGATCACAAGAGTCTGAAGTATCTGTTTGATCAGAAAGAGTTAAATATGAGGCAGAGAAGGTGGTTAGAATTACTGAAAGATTTTGACTTTGAATTGAGTTATCATCCCGGTAAGGCTAATGTAGTTGCAGATGCGCTGAGTAGGAAGTCTCTACATATGTCTATGATGATGGTTCGGGAGCTTGAGTTAATTGAACAGTTCCGTGATATGAGTTTGGGTTGTGAAGTTTCCGCTGATAGTGTAAAGTTGGGTATGCTGAAGTTGACTAGTGGAATTCTGGAAGATATTCGGAATGGCCAGCAAGTTGATGTCGCTCTAGTTGATCATATTACTATGGTTAACCAGGGTAATGGTGGTAATTTTGAGATTGATGAGAATGGCATCCTGCGATTTAAAGGTAGAGTTTGTGTTCCTGAGGTGTCTGAATTGAAAAAGAGTATTCTTGAAGAGGGCCATAGGAGTGGATTGAGTATCCATCCAGGTGCAACTAAAATGTATCAAGATTTGAAAAAGTTGTTTTGGTGGGCCGGTATGAAAAGAGATGTTGCTAAGTTTGGGTATGCCTGTTTGACTTGTCAGAAGTCAAAGATTGAACATCAGAAACCGGCAGGTATGATGCAACCTTTGAAGATTCCTGAATGGAAGTGGGATAACATTTCCATGGATTTTGTGACGGGATTGCCGAGGACAGTGAAGGGTAATGATTCTATTTGGGTGATTGTGGATCGATTGACTAAGTCGGCGCATTTCTTGCCGATGAAGATTAATCACTCTTTAGAGAAGTTGGCAGAGTTGTATATTGAGGAGATAGTGAGGCTGCATGGTATTCCATCCAGTATTGTGTCTGATAGAGATCCCAGATTTACTTCTAGATTTTGGGAAAGTTTGCAGAAAGCGTTGGGAACTAAGTTGAGGTTGAGTTCAGCTTATCATCCTCAGACTGATGGTCAGACCGAAAGAACTATCCAATCCTTGGAGGATTTGTTGAGAGCTTGTGTGTTGGAGCAGAGTGGTTCTTGGGATAGTTATTTGCCGTTGGTGGAGTTTACTTATAATAATAGTTTTCATGCTAGTATCGGTATGGCTCCATATGAAGCATTGTATGGTAGGAGGTGTAGAACTCCATTGTGTTGGTATGAATCAGGTGAGAGTGTTGTACTCGGACCTGAGATTGTGCAGTAGACGACTGAAAAGGTTAAGATGATTCAGGAGAAGATGAAGATTTCTCAGAGTCGTCAGAAGAGTTATCATGATAAGAGGAGAAAGGCACTTGAGTTCCAAGAGGGAGATCACGTGTTCTTGAGAGTTACTCCGACGACAGGTGTGGGTAGAGCTTTAAAGTCTAAAAAGCTTACTCCGAGGTTTGTGGGTCTGTATCAGATTTTGAAGAGGGTTGGGGAAGTGGCGTATCGGATAGCTTTACCGCCGTCGCTTTCTAATCTGCATGATGTGTTTCATATATCTCAGTTGAGAAAATATATTGCGGATCCTTCGCATGTTGTTCAGTTGGATGATATCCAGGTGAGGGATAATTTGACCGTTGAGGTGTTACCAATTCGGATAGATGACCGAGAAGAGAAGACCCTGAGAGGTAAGAAGATTGCTCTAGTGAAAGTTGTTTGGGGAGGTCCAGCTGGTGAGAGCTTGACTTGGGAGCGTGAAGATCAGATGAAGGAGTCGTATCCGGCTCTATTTGCTTGAGGTATGTTTTCGAGGACGAAAACTTCTAAAGTGGGGGAGAGTTGTAACACCCCAAATATTGTTAGAGTAATTTATATATTATTTAATATGATTATTGGAAGGTAAAAGGAATTATTAAATAATATTGGGAATTATTATTATTATTATTATTATTATTATTATAGTGTTATTTATTTTAATAATAATTAAATAATAAAATAAATGGAATATGAAGAGTGGAAGGGTAAAAGTGGAAATTGGATAAAAGAGGCCAAAGGGAAGACTCAGGTTGTTTCACGTGTTTTTGCCTCAGAGTCAGAGAAAGGGGGGAGAAACGCTGAAGAGAAAGAGAAGGAAGAGGAAAGGCCAAAGATTGCTCAGAGCTTCCTTCGATCCAAAGAGGTAAGGGGTCTGAACCTTATTAAACAATAATATGCTAAAAATGGTGAAATATTGGATGAACGAAATTAGGATTTTAATCGAAGGAATTCGTAGAAATTATATGCAATGATGTTAGGACTTGTGAAATCGAATAGGGGACTATTGTATTAGATGATATGAGTGATTTTGTGTGAAATCTGGACTGTGGAGGGATGAATTTGGATAGATCTCGTAGCAGAGGGAGCCATTGCAGATCTGGAAATCTGGTTTCTGGTCATACGCGTATGGCACTAGGCAATACGCGTATGAGATGGCCTGGTACGCGTATGGCACTAGGCAATACGCGTATGGATGAGGAAGATGGAATTGTGAACGTGAAATGGTCTCTGGTGGTACGCGTATGGGGAAGTGATACGCGTAGCATACGCGTATGGGAATGGCCAATACGCGTATGGATTTGGTCAGGCGTGGGCCATACGCGTATGGGCATAGGCTATACGCGTATGGGCAGACTTGTGGTCTTTCCTGGGCTGTTGTTGTGCAGTTTTTGTTGTTTAGGCTGAGCGAGGTAACTTAGCTGATGCATGGTATACGAGGGATCATTTCCGTTGCTTTGAGCGGTATAGATATTAGTAGAGTGTGATAATACTGTGTTTGATTATGTGGCATGATGTGATATGTTTTTATGATAGAATGTGTTAATGATGATGATAACATGACTATATGATGTTGTTGTTGCTATGTTGATTATGATGCATGCTTGGTGTGCATGCATTCATGAAAGGCCGATGCCTAGTGATGAACGGACTGAGTTCCAATGATGTTGTTGACTCCGGGCTTGTTGAGAGGCTTGGTTCCTTACGGGGAACTCGGATTCTATGGTGATGAATCTGGGAGTGGTGATCCTGTAGTTGGTCACAAAATGGGTATACCGAGTCGTGTTGAGTCATGCATGGGTGTGTGCATTGCATTTGATATGTTGTTTGTTGATGTTCACGAGTATGTTGATAATGATGATTATGATGAGCTAAGTTGGCATATTTATGTTTATATTTCTGCCGTTATATTATGATTTAATAATGTAATTCTCACCCCTTCTGCATGTGTTTATGTTCATCTATGATGAGCAATGTGCAGATAAAGCGGAGTAGCTATTGTTGAGGTTTGAAGAATAAGTGTAGAGTTATTCTACAGAGTCGAGTCAAATGCTCTGGTCATGTGACACCGGGGTTATGGGATTCGATAGATAATTGGTTATTATTTAAGTTGTTTATGATGACTAATATGTTGAGATATTTTGTTGAGATAATGTTGAAACATTTTTATGAATTATTATATGATGAATGATAATATTTGTGTGGTTGGCCGCTGCGAAATTTAAATAAAATAATTAATATGTTTTATGTTGTGATGCGATAAGTGTTATGTTGTAAGAAAATGTAAACTCTTCTACATGTTGTACTCTGATAATCTATGTAAATATGTCGTTTGGGGTAGAAGGGTGTTACAAGATGGATGTACCCTGTTGAACGTTATAGGAAAATATTAAAAGGGTACGTGAAGAACCGAAGTCGACCAGAAGGTTGTATGGTAGAAAGATACATTGTTGAAGAAGCGATTGAGTTTTGTACTGAATATTTGTCTAATGTTCAGTCAATCGGACTCCCCAAGTCTCAGCTTGTCGAAAAGAAAGAAGGAAAAAATCTAATTTGAAATAAAATCGTGGCAGTATCAAGGGTCGAACGGGATCAAGTGCATTTGTATGTTCTGCACAATGAGAATGAGGTTGAGCCGTATGTTGAAATTCACAAGGATGTTCTCCGAGGTTTAAATCCCAATAGAAATGAAAATTGGATAGTACGAGAGCACAATCGATGTTTTATACCTTGGTTTAAGGATCATATTTATTCAAAGTATTATTCAGATCCCGCTTCAATAACAGAAAGGTTGAGATGCTTAGCATATGGTCCAAGTTTCCATGTTTTTTCTTATAGCGCATACGCGATTAATGGATACACATTTTATACCAAAGAACAAGATGATAAAAGTACTATGCAGAATAGTGGTGTCACCGTGGTAGCTGAAGCAATGCACATATCAAGTGTGAAGGACTTAAACCCCAAATTTGCAAATCTGTCGTATTTTGGTGTTATCGAGCGCATTTGGGTGTTTGATTATGAGAAGTTTCAGATTCCTATATTTGGTTGCAAGTGGGTTGAAAATAATAACGGCATTCAAATGGATAAGTCAGGATTTTTGCAAGTGGATCTTAATAGGGTGGGATACAAAGATGAGTCTTTTATTCTAGCCTCTCAAGCTAGATAAGTGTTCTATGTCAATGATCCGAAAAGTACGAAATGGTATATAGTTCTTTTTTCCAACAAAGTAATTGATGAAAACACTGGAGATCAAGGTGATATTGATGTTGAGATTGAATCGTTTACCAGAAATGATCAAGATGAGAATATTATATCAAATGATTCATATATTAGAAATGATCATAATGAGGGTATTTGGATCAATCCAACCGTCCGTGTTGTTAAGAGACATGTAGAACATATTCCAACCAAGAAAAGAAAGAGAACTTAGTGAAAAAGGTACAGGTCAAATGATTTTAATTGTTTTCTTTATTACAGGTAAAGTGGCTTTTATTACAGCAAATCGAGTCAGTTGCATAAAAAAAAGAGGTATAAACACAATTATATGATATTTATGCATAGAAAATGTTAATTCTTGATCTTATACTTCACCTAACTAATTTTATGATATTTTAGGTTCATGCTATTGATATTGAACAAAAAGAGGTTGTTGCTAAGAAGACTGCGGCTAGCAAAAAAAACATACATCTCAGAGATGCTTTTGCTACTTAGTTTTATTTCTTTTTAAGTTATGAATTGGTTGTATATTTAGAATCTTTAGAAGTTAAACGATTATATATCAGTGGATTGTTGTATATGTATGGATTGTTGTATATAAGGCTTGTTGAATGCAATGTGTGAAAAAGGCTTCAAATTATACAGTTTTAGGTGTACTGCTTCAATATACAGGTTGTCTAAAATAAATAAAAAAATATAGCGCTTTTTTTAAAAAAAAATTTAAATAACCACCCACTTTAGAGGGCGCTTTCCAAAATAAGCGCCCTCTAAACCCTTTAAATTTCCACTTTATAGGGTGCTTTCCAGTAAAAGCGTCCTCTAAACCCTTAAAAGTTTCCACTTTAGAGGGCGCTTTCCAGTAAAAGCGCCCTCTAAACCCTTAAAAGTTTCCACTTTAGAGGGCGCTTTCTTTAAAAAGCGCCCTCTAAAGTGGCCCTTAAAGGGCTTAAAGAGCCACTTTAGAGAGCGCTTTCACCAGGAAAAGAAGCGCTGTCTTTACCTATGCCAGCGCCAGATTAGAGGGCGCTTTAAAGCGCTGTTATAGGCCAAAAAAGCGCCCTCTTTTCCCTTATTTGGCGTAGTGATTATTACCTTGATGCTTATTTTCGGCTCAAAACACATTTTATTCTGCCTGAGTTGTTGTTATGATTTTTGTATGTGTTGACTCTAAAAGAATAATGAGGAAAACATAGATGTAGTTTGTATCCATGGAGTTAAGGGATAATTTCTTTTCATTGCTTGTCATATCCATGATGCCGAGGTATTAGTGCTCACTATGTTAGAAGAAAACCACACTTATGTTTTTATGGATATTAAAGATATTAGTCCTATATTTTGGTTTGGGAAAGTGTAATTTAATAATTCAATAACTCTACTATTCTTTTTGAAGAGTCCCGAATTCAAGTAGAAATAGGGACGTTCTTTATGGTCACCATGTTATAATGCTTTGTTTTTTTATATTATTTCTATCTCTTGCATGATAATTAGGCTTAAGTGTGTGGTGTGTGCTTTAGAATCATATTGCTTGGTATACTTTCTATGGGCTGTGCATAATATGGTAATATTGTAAAATAAAAAATGCATTGTAATTGAGTTGGTTTTCATCGCGTTAAACTGAAAATTTAATTCGCGGATGTCGTCATATCGCCAAAGATTACAATCCATCAATATGATATTTCACCGCGTTACGATCTTGCGAATGACATTAATGATATTGTCATTTCGCCCGAACCGGTTTTGAGCACACCTATTTAACCGTTAAACCGACATTGACATTAAATAATTTTTGATAATCAATCTTGATAAAATTAATTAATTGATCTAACCAAAATTCAAATTAGTTCATTTTGATAATCAAATATTAATCAATTTCTTCCATTATCACAATTCCATAACTACTTCATCTTCACTCCATTTCCAAATTATACCGAGTTGATTTTATTTCATCCAAACACTACGATTCTAAAATACTCCATTTTTATAATTAAAGCTTGAGATGAAAAAGGATATAGGAAGCGTCCGCTTCACTATTTCTCAAGTATTCAATGATTGGCGTACGCCATATTGCTCGAATTTTTATCATCCGTTTAAAACATCAAACCATAATATTCAAATCATTTCTTTTAAATCAACTATAAATTCTAAACTCTTTAAATTTTAAATTTATGATAATAAAAGGATGGGAGGCGTTCGCCTCACTATCTTTCGATCATTCGAATAATTTGCGTACGCCAAATTGCTCAAATTTTCGTCATCAAACTAAAACCGCAATCATATAAATTCAAATCACATTTTAGATCAAATCCAATTTCACGAAATAAACTTTATAACTTAAATTTCAATTGAAGAGAATGGGAGGCGTTCGCCCCACCATTCTTTGATTATTTGAACGACTGGCGCACGCCACGTTGCTCAAAATAATCAACTTTTGATCAAAACCTACCAATTCAAATTCAAATTATTTTCCTATACAACATCTAAAAACATATCTTTTTTAAATTAAACTTCGGATAATAAAAGATGGGAGGCGTTCGCCTCACCATCTCTCGATTATTTGAATAATTGTCATTCGCCATATTACACAAATTATCGACTTCCGATTAATACATTTTAATTAAACTTGGATAAAGGAATAAGTGGCGCACGCCTCATTATTCTTTGAATAAGCAAGTGGGAGGCGTACGCCTCACTACCGTGCATATTCAACATCCACAAACAAACTTTCCATAATAATCCGAACGAAAAAGGAGTAGAAGGCGTTCGCCTTGTTATTCCTCGAAAGAATTGGACGATTGGTGTGCACCACATTGCTCAATATTTCGTCGTTCTTCAAAAAATATCTCAAACAAATCAAATTTAATTTCTCATCCCCGTGCGATCGAAACAAACCCAAATCAAATATCCAACACATCAAATCAACCCGTCACCCCCGCGTGACCAAAACTCTTTTAAGAAAGAACACTGTTAATCCTTTCTAATGCGCACAACAAACCAACACTTAAGCCTCCGCCGAGAGTAGACAAGCCAGCGTTTAGCCTTTAGAACGTGATTTAAACAGCTGTTCGGTAAAAGACACCAACCAACCGTAGTTCCTTGAACTACGAATGCTCTGATTTCCTTATTGCACCATAAGGATACGTAGGCAGGAGATTGTTGTATCTTCGCGAGCACACTAATAAAAAACCTCCCTTTTCCCATTTTGAGGTCTTCATCCATCTCTATTAAATATTTAATTACTTGAAGAAAGCGAATAACAGTCAATTAACATTCAAATAGCAAATTAGACTAAAAGGTTCCCGTTGAGTACAACGGAAGTGAGGGGTGCTAATACCTTCCCCTTGCGTAATTGACTCCCGAACCCAAATATGGTTGCGATGACCATTATTCTATTTTTCAAAGGTTTTATAGATATTTTCCCATTCCTTCATTGGAATGAATAAAGTTCGGTGGCGACTCTGTTCGAACATGATTTTTTCCGCGACCATCGTGAGGAATCGTATTTTTCGAGATGCGACAGTCTGCTCTGGTTATTGGTTGGTCTCTCATGGCTAATCAAGTTACAAAAATAAATAGGAGAAACCTTTTCTAATGCCACCTAATGCAGTCGAAAACACTACGGATTATCAATCGCTAAACCTAGAAGGTGTACACAGGATTGCAAGCGTAAAACCTGTCAGATAAACTCTGGAATCCACCAGATAAAGAAAATATTTTATTATATGAAAAGATAATCTTGAAAGCCACTCCCAAAAGTGTTTAAATATAGAAAAAAAGAAATCCTAATGGGCTTTAAATCCAAAACAAAAATACAATAGAAAAAAGAAACTCTAATGTGCTTTTAATTTTAAAAAATAGAAATTTGCAGAAAAATATTAAAATGATACTTTTGGGTTTGAAACAAACTTGGATGGCTTAAAAAGCCTTCATGCATCAATTGATGATACATTTATTGTTCTAGTCCTTTTTAGTGCTTTTTTAGTATTAATTTATTTATGTTTTTTAGGATTAAATAAAGATTCTAAAAATCATGGAAAAAACGGTGCTCTCAAGTGCAAAAGAGACACATTTTTTATGATCACATACTACTATGTAGAAAAGCCACAAAATCGTATCGCGCCCTAGTCCAATAATGTTGTGATTCTCTGATTTCATATTTTTTATATATAAAGTAAACTTCATTTAGTCACTAGAGTTCCAAATTTTTATAATAACGTTGGGCATATTATGAAGCAATGGAGAAGGGAAAATGCATTACGCACTACTATAAAAACACATTTAACCTCGACCACAAAGGGGATTTAACCTCGATTACACATGCGAGGTGACAAAGGGAGTCTTGAAAACTCGCCATATTACCCCTCGGTTATTCCGAAACTGGGTAAAGTGTTCTTCACATGGGTTCGACCCCTAGTAGCTTCATTTTTATTATTTTCAGAATTGGATGGCACGTCCCACATTTCCTCTCGGTTATTTGAGAAACCGATGTAATTGATAAACATTATTACCTAAATGTATAATAATAACCAAGGGGAAAACAATGTTATTTAAATTTTTTCTCTATGTTTTGATTTGAACCTGTAATACAGAAACATATTTTGGCCATTTTTGAAACATAAACTTTGTACCTTTTGTCGCACCGTAAAAATTACCTGAGCACATCGCACGCTCTAAATACAACAGAGTCGTGGCTGAATTTTATTTATTATAAGATAAAGGGAAAATATCAATAAAATTCAAAGGGAAGAGAAGAAGGGTAAGGAAGTTGGTTATGCAATGGGAAGGTATGAGCACCCCTCACATCTGTTGTACTCAACGGGAACCGTTTTGATTATTCTTTGCATGGATGGGTGTTATTATCTAAATGTTATTTGCGATTGGTTTTAATTAATGGGAAAATAAGCTTTTAATTAATGTGCTCACAAAGATTTTGAAACCTTGTCCCTACGTATTCTCATGGTGCAATGAGAAAATCAAAGTTCCATAGTTCGTGGGGTAGAAAATGTTTGTTTGTTTGTTGATTTTAAGGAGCGGTGTTATAATCATATCCTAGAAATGTTTCGATGTTAGTTGTTTGATCCTAGTTCATATGCTCTAAGGTGTTAGTATGATTGCTAAGGAATGGATTATAACTGATATTTTGTGAAAAGAAATTGTTGTTTGACCTAAATCAAGGACAAAGAATTGTGAAGGTGGTGTTTGAACCAAGGATAAAGAATTGAAAAACGGGTGTCTAAACCAAGGACAAAGATTTGTAAAAGTTTTCCTAAACCGGAGATTAATAAGGCATATGGGAAAAGTAATAAGAGTTTTCCTAAACCAGGGGATAAACAAGACAAATGGTAAGAAGAATAAGAGCTTGCCTAAACCAGGGGATTAACAAGGTGAGTGGGAAGAAGAATAAAAGAGTTTGCCTAAACCAGGGGATTAACATGGAAAAAAAGGATAAACAAAGAGTATCGGTGTTAAAACTAAGAGGAGTTGTATTGGAACTAAGAGATAATGATTATGGAATGTTTTGATATTGGTTGTGATTGATTTTAGTCTGAAGACGGATATTCAGATAGGGAGCTCTACAGTAGTGTCTGAATATTCGGGCAGAGGAGTCTACATCCTCCTCCTTTTTCTTCCTTTTATTATGAAAATTTTGTATTGATTTAAGTTGCACTAAAGTATATGAATGATGGTGAATACTTTGAACAACTGGTCATGTGTCTCGTATCCAAAGAAATTTAGAATGAGGATAGGAATACACCATCTCATTCTTCTCCATTTTTAAGGCTCATGGCTCATAATTCGCATCGTGTTTGTTAAGTATTTTAGTTTATTTGAAGAAAAAAAAGGGATTTTAGTTTTACATGAAGAAAGAGAAAGACATGATTAAATGAATGAGATGTGGTACCAAGATGGGGGATGAAGCCTAATATTGTCATGTATTGACTTTACCAATTTTCTATGGTTTTAGAATATGAATGGAATTTATATTTGACCTAAGGGATCATAGATGGTACAAGTCCTAAAGTATATCTAATTCAAATTAAATGATTAAGGGAATTTTAATCACCAAATTGAGTAAAAAGCCTAAGGGAGCATGTAAGAGTTTCTATGTCATGTTGTCTATTTTGTTCAAGCAAAGCAACAACTTATTCAAGCCATTTTATCATAAATTATGAATTAAAGACAAAAAATCAAGATTAACCCTAAAGTTTAACCTAAGTTTAATCTAATCATATTTAGAAATTAATCTTAATTTAGGAATTTAATCCTAAAGTTTATTAAGAATTTAATCCCTAATTATAACAAAATTTGGTGTATTAAAAAAAAGATAAAAAAGAATGAATTCCTAAGAAATAAAGAAAAAAGATTTCTGCTAGGGGTGCAGAGAGAAGAAAGGGTGTGAATATAGTAACTAGGGCTCTGGGCCCATAAATGGTTGGCCCATATTTATTTTTGTTGTTTGTTTTTTTCATGCTTGGGGGGTGTATCAAGTGAGGAAAGTGTGTGCGCAACAAAGGCCATGTCCCATGGAAGCTCAGAAAGAGGGGAATAGGAAAAACTTTCCTCTCATTTCAACCTTATCAACTCAAACTTCTTCTCCTCTCCTTTCATTCTTTATGTCCACTTGAAATCGCCTCCACCATTCCGGAAATCGCCTCCGGTGGCGGCACGGCCCAGAACAATCCTCTATCCATCCCCAACCTTCATTTTCTTGAAAACCTAAAGAAAATCTCTAAATCTAACCCAAACATTAAAGCCTAAAAAATTTAGAACTTAAATTAAATGGTTCATGCTTAGGGAATCAGGTTGTAACCATGGGGGTTCAATTCCTACAAGCGAGCTCTACCTCCTGATAACAAGAATGCAATAAAGAAAATGGAAGAGTAGAGTTTAAATGTTTACCTATGAAGCAGAGAACTGCTCCAGTGGTTGTTGCAGAATGAATTAAGGATGATGATGAAGAAGCCCAAAGATGAGGCTCCCATGCCCAGGTAAAGGTACATTTCTCAGTTCTTGCTTTTAATTCGAAACTCCATCTTCTTCTTCCATTTTTTTCTTGGTTAAGTTTCAACTTGTTGTGTGAACTGTTATTATCATTGATGTATTATGATAGAGTAGAAATTAAGGTGATGAGATTAGGAAATTGGAAGCATGAAATTTTAGAGATGAGTGAGGACAATTGAGGTCTAGCTCAACTGATCCAAAGCTTCAATGTGAAGCTATGATCAATGGTAGGTTGAAGATCTTTGAGTGAGATTTTATGAGGTTATGGAGTGAAATTAGCAAAGTTTTATTAGGGTCATTGATACTTGATGAAGATTAGGGTTCTTATATAGATGAGTGTTGAGGAAAATGAAGGGAAATATTGTTAATTCAGTTAGGCATGATTAAATTCTAGCCTTTGGATAGTTATCCTATGCTAGAGTTAATCAATGGTTGAGAGTAAATCTAAAAACAGTTAGGTTATGATTTTGTTGAGTGAAGAAACTTGAGTGGGTTTGTGTTAGTTTTCCAACTATTTTTAGTGTAAAAATTGAATAGGAGTGCGTTTGTTTTGAAGGTTAGAAGTTAGTTATGATCTGAAATGGTTTTGGAGGGAAAATAGGATCCAAGGGAAGCTTGGTAATTGCATAGGGACAAATGGCAGCTAACAATTGAGGCAGTTATGGACTTGTTTCAAGTTTGTTGAGGTGGTTAGAGAGTATAAGTTAGAAGTTTGTTACTTGAGGTGTGAGTTAGTTTTAGGGTAGTTAGAAGTGAATTAAAACATTAGTGAATGGTTAGTAACTAACAAAATAGGTATTCAACATTGTAACTAACTTGGGCATTTAGTTAGGGAAATGGGGGAAGGGTTAGTTAAATGGTTAGCTGACTGAAATTGTCAGTTGTGATAATGTATGTATGCATGAGCATGATTGGGGATTTGATATATGGATATGATTAGGCTTTAGTTGCTGTGATTTTCCATGTTTGCTACGTATGTATCTTTTGTGCATATGCGTTTGAATTGATGCATGTATACTGAGTTTGTATGTTTAGATGGCATGGTTTGGATTGTGATATGTATGTTGAACTTGATGGAAGTGTAACTTTAATCATGTCATGGATATAGGATTGGACTATGCTTGTTATGAGTTGGAAGAAAAAAAGTATATGCTTTGATGTGTGTATAATTGAATAGTTTGGATAATGTGAATGATTGCATAATGTATGTGTGCATTGCATTGTGTTGGACCTACATTATGCTTTGATGTATGTTTACATTGGAGGTATGTTTTGAATATGCATGTTTGCGTGTGAACTGTCATGGATTTAAGGTGCATTGTTTGGTTATGTGGTATTGGTTATGTGTGCATTAGTTTTGGAACTGTTTTGTGTTGCTGCAATATGATGATGATATATTATTTATGATGACGTGAATGTTATGTATGAATTAAGTTGTGGCATTCTGCATGCTATGTTGAGCTCTTCAATAATGCATTGAGCTCTACACCTACATTGTGTTATGTCATGGATTATTGTATATGCCTCATGTTCGTGTTTGGGTGTGCATCTTGTCATGAAATTGCTACGGTTTGCGTGACATGGTTAAGATGACAATGGTTTGGAAATTGTTGCAGGTTGGTGCAGGTAATTGCAAGCATTGGATGGTTGGTGGTTTGGACATGAAGTTTGGCTATGGAATGAAGTTTGGATCACATGAAGGCATGTTTAAGCAATTGGCTTGAAGATGGATGAAGAGGACTTGGAGATAGGTCTAGGGTTAACTTAGGGTTAGGTCAAACTTTGGTCAACTGATGACCAAAAGTCAATAGTTAACAAAGAGTCAACTGTAGGTCAAACTTAGGTTTTTCATGTAATTGTGTAACACCCCAAAATTTGCCCTCCGCATTCATGCATTCATTTAGCATTTCATATTGCATTTCATCATGTCAATCAGAATTAGATCCGAAAAAAAAAATTTACAAAAAAAATAAATAAATAAAAATAATAATAAAAAATAAATAAAATATAATAAAAAATTTTGGACTTGGGTCTCTCTCATTTGAGCCCACAAAACCATGAAATTCAGTCTATAAATACCAAGACTTCACTTGAGAAAAGGGAAGAGAAGAAAAATACTCTGAGGTTTCCTTGGAACAAAACCCTGGACAAAACCTGAAGAGAAACCTGACAGAGAACTCAGAGCAGCCTCCAAACCCTGAAGGGCCTCACGGGTGCAACTCAATTTCAATCAAGCTCTCCAATCAGGTTTGCCCTATTCCCATTATTTTACGCCTTCAATTTGAATGTTCTAAATGTGTTATGTATTATGAATGGGTGAAACCTATGCCTTGAATGTTTAATCACATGATTTCTGAAGTGTATGCCACAGGGTTTGAGGTTTCTGAAACCATACTGTTATCCATGAAAAAAATGCTTATGGTGTTTCACTAACCCTTTTGTTGAGTTTTTGTGAGGGCTCACATGACTTTTGCAGGGATAACTTGCGTGGTTTCCCACTTTATTTGTGGGATAACCCCTGGAGGTTCATTCCGATTACCTGTACTGACCCACTTTCTTTGATGATGTTAGCTTGGAAGGATATCAGGGTTTCCCATTCCTTTAATTGTTGTTACTTTGGATCTTCATCCGTGTGGTACTTTTACCTCTTTTCCGCATTTTATCGCTTTCTTAGCTGGAAGACCTCAATAGGAGGCATTTGTTTTCTTTTGTTTATTTACTTCTGAGCCCCTTGTTGGCACATTTACTTTATACATGTTTGTTTTGTATGTGTTCGTATCCCTGCAGGTAGCGCGGTTCCTTCATCAAGGACTGCCTTTTTGCCCTTGAGCATCCCAAACCCTAAAACCCAAAGCAACACGTTAACTCCTTCTACTACAGGCGAGTAAGTCTCCAAAGGTCGAGCATCCGGTAGATTGCGTAGTAACGTCGTTCATCCAAAACCCAATCCATAACCCCGTAGTTAGCCGAACTACGTTTTGCTCTGATTCTCAGGCCAGATGAGATACGTAGGCATAAGACGCGATGTCTTAGCGAGCACACATCCCCCTAACCCCTAGGTAGCCGAGCTACGAAGACTCTGATTCTCATATTCAGATGAGATACGTATGCAGTGGATGCGACATCCGCGCGAGTCATTTTCATTTAACCTTTTTTTTTTGGCAAACAGCACAAGATAAACTCACACCCTTTAGACAAGAACTACAAAAGTGGATCCCGTAGAGTACTACGGATGCGTAGGGGTGCTAATACCTTCCCTTCGCATAACCGACTCCCGAACCCAAGATTTGGTTGCGAGACCCCGTCTTGTCCTTTCCTTTTTCAGGTTTACTTCGAGCGTTTCCTTTCCCTCCTTTGGGATGAATAACGCACGGTGGCGACTCTTCTGTCTTTTTCTTTCGCCGGTTGTTTTTTTTGCGCACTGTATTTTTCAGGTTGCGACAGCTGGCGACTCTGCTGGGGACTAAGAAGTTGACCTCTTGCTGGTCCATCTTCCCTAAGCGAGTCCCTCCTAGCTTTTGTGATTCCTTATTTATTGGGTGTTCATGCTTTTGTACATTTATTCACTAACTTGCTTGTATTCATCTGTTGTATCTATTGGATCTGTTTGTTTGTTTGTTGGGATGGGATGTTCTATGAGAGATAAGCCCATTACCCAGGCTTGAGTGTACACACAGGTTTTAGAGTGGATGATCATGAGGCTTGCGTGGCATGTTGCTACGTTAAGTCGTTCGTGAAGAACCACACCCAGACGAGGTTTCTTTTGGATATATTATGTCCTACGGATGTTCCGTAACGACATGGTGTTCCTTTAGAAATCGTCGACTCTGGTGACCATTTCCCGAGAACTCAGTCGAGGCCTCTCCTCCGAGACGTGATTATGTTAACTCTGGTGGGCGCATTCTCGCTGATCAATCCGAGGACCATGAGACTGGGAACTTGCTTTAGGATGTCCTGTTGAGGGGAGTCAGTGGAGGTCTTTTATCCCGTAATAATGCCAAACCTTCAGTGGTAAATGTATTATTCGCGACTGAAGGGCTGAAGCTGACGAACTTCTGTTCTTAGAACCTACCAGTGAGGGGTGGGCTAAATTCAGGAAACCTTAACCTCCAACCAACCCGGTTTTCTGGAGCAGAGTTTTGGTCTTGTATTATATTCCTCAGTGAATTTCTCTCCAGGAAGTGCAACCTGACAGATGTTCAAGCGGATCCATCAATTCTGATTGACATGCCTTTGCATTGCATAACATCATCTGCATATTTGCATCCAACATCTCATGCTTATTCATTTGCAGGGTATTCCCTTTCAAAATGGGGGTGCCTTAAAACTGAACAAGTAGTGCATCGCATACCATGCATATTAACCCTTGTCTGTTTTGCAGGTGTCACCGCAATGTCTAATGTTTGTTCCCTGTATCAGGCAGTTATTGGTCCCAAGCGAGTCCACAGGTACCCGACAAAGGAAAATCGTCCACAGCTAGCGATGGACCAAGTACAGAAAGAGCTGGCTGATATGCGTGAAAGGATGGATCAGTTCATGACATTGATGATTGGTATGGCAGAAGGCCAAGCGAAGCTGAGGGAATTGGTTGAGCAACCGAGACCCGATCCGGAGGTGGAGATACCAAATGCTGAGGGAAACCCTGGTAACCCTGGGAACGCTGATAACCCTGTGAACACTGGTAACGCGGGTAACGCAAATGCTGATGGAAACCCGGGTAATGTTGGCAACACAGGGAATGTTGGAAATGGTATTGGCGGAAGGTACAATGTGAATCAAGGAATTCGGATTAACGGGCACCCCGTTACTGAAGATTATCAGTGTGATCAATGTTCTTTGCACGACGAGGCCCTCGAGACCACTCGCCGTATGGATGAGCTTGCTGAGAAGCTCAAATCTTTGGAGTCTCAAAATTCCTTAGGCTTTGATGTCACAAATCTTGGTCTGGTTCAGGGAGTAAGGATTCCTCACAAGTTCAAACCCCCTACTTTTGAGAAATACAACGGGGCTTCTTACCCACGCACTCATCTCCAATCTTATATGGGAAGGTTGGGAGCTCACACGGAAGATGAAAAGCTGTGGATGTACTATTTTGAAGACAGTCTAACTGGAGCTTCTCGTGAATGGTATTCTCATTTGTCTCGTACTACCATCAAGAGCTGGAAAGACTTGGCAGAGGCTTTTATCAAGCAATATCAATACAACTTGGACATGGCTCCAAATCGGACCTTGTTGCAAGGTATGTCTCAGACTGCCAAGGAAACCTTTAGAGAGTATGCTCAGCGTTGGAGACAAATTACTGCGTCCGTCCAACCCCCTATGTCTGAAAGGGAGATGGCGGACATGTTCATGAACACTCTTCAAGGCAATTATATTGAGAGATTGGCTGCTTGCCTGTCAATCAGCTTTGCAGAGATAGTAATTGCTGGAGAAAGAATCGAGAGTCTGTTGAAGATGGGCCGAATTCAAGACAATAGTGCTTCCAACTCATCAGGTCCCAAGAGACCGTTTGCTGGTAACGGTCAGCGAAGAAAAGAAGGCGAGACAAGCGTTGTGTATGCCGGCAGAGGCAGGGGTAGAGGACGCCCTAATTATTATCAAGATCAAGTGGCCGCAGTTACTATTCCAACACCTGTTCCTCAACCGCAATATCATCCGCAACAACAACCCAGGTACAACAATCAACAACAAGGAGGTAATCCGGGTCAGCAGAGACACTATCAACAACGTCCAAGGCAGGAGGATCGGGTCATTGAGCCAATCCCAATGCCTTATTCAGTATTACTTCCCAAGCTGATTGACATGAATCTGGTTACGTTGAGAACTCTGGCTCCACCAATCGATCCCAATAATTTGCCTAGAGGTTATGATGTCAACGCCAGATGTGCTTTTCACTCCAACGCACCTGGACATACTACAGATAATTGTAAGGCTCTCCAGTTAAAGGTACAAGATTTGAGAGATGCCCAGGCTATCAATTTTGCTCTGGTGCCTAATGTTATCCAGAACCCGATGCCGGCTCACGGCGGGCAGAGGATTAATGTTGTTGATAGTGGGGAAACTTTGAATTTGGTTTCTGATGTGACTAAGGTGAAGACTTCGCTATCGGTGGTTAAAGACCGACTTCTGAAAGGACAGATTTTCCCGGGCTGTGGGGAAGAATGCAGAAATTGTCAAGCTGCCGAAAACGGATGTGACAGTTTGAAAAGGGGTATTCAGCAGCTGATAGATGAAGGTTGTCTTTAGTTCGATCAGGCCCGTCCGGTGAAGAATGATGTATCGACGGTGACGTTTTATTTCACTCCTGAAGAAATATATGTTCCCGAGAGACTCGCTCCGACAACAATATATTTCCCAGAAAGTACAGAACCAGCAGCGGTGAACATCGAAAGTTCAGCACCAGTCGCAATTTACTCTGACAGCCCTCAACCGACTTTGGTTGGTCCAATCACCATCACGGTACCAGGACCTGTTCCGTATGAGAAAGACAGTGCTATCCCGTGGCACTATGAGGCTGATATCTACTGCCAGGGGCAGAAAGTTAACGAAGAAGACATTGACATTGGTAGCTCCGCTGTAGACAATGTTGGAGGGGTTGGTGGCTTCACTCGCAGTGGACGCCTATTTGCACCATCAACATTACGCGCGAATACTGAAGCCGAGGCAGCTGCCAAGGCTAAAGGGAAACAGGTATCCACCGAAGAGGTTACTACTGAGGAAGATCCTCCTAAGACCGCATTCGAGAAGGAAGTGGATGAGTTTATGAGGATTATCAAGAAAAGTGACTACAAGGTAGTCGACCAGCTAAATCAGACACCCTTCAAGATCTCCATTCTCTCACTATTGTTGTGCTCTGAGGCGCACAGAGCAGCCTTGTTGAAAGTACTGAATATGGCCTATGTTCCACCGGAGATAACTGTTAACCAGCTGGAGTCGGTAGTTTCCAATGTAAACGCTAGCCAGGGGCTAGGTTTCACCGATAATGACCTGACGTCTGAGGGCAGGAATCACAACAAAGCCTTGCATATCACAATAGAGTGCAAACGGGTGATGCTTTCCCATGTTTTGGTTGATACAGGCTCTTCTCTGAATGTTCTTCCAAAGAAAGCCTTAATGAAGTTGGATTGCGATGGCATCATTCTGAGGCCAAGTAACTTAGTTGTGAGGGCTTTTGATGGCTCTAAGAGAGCTGTCTTTGGCGAAGTTGAGTTGCCAGTTAAGATTGGACCGCAGGTATTCAAGAGTACCTTTTATGTGATGGATATCCAGCCTTCCTATAGCTGTCTGCTAGGTCGGCCTTAGATTCATGTTGCCGGTGCTGTTACTTCTACCCTCCACCAGAAGCTCAAATATGAACTAGAAGGTCAGATCGTCACTGTATGTGGTGAAGAGGATATTTTTGTTAGCCACCTGTCTACATTTAAGTATGTAGAGATGGACGGCGAGATGCATGAGATGCAGTGTCAGGGCTTCGAAACTACAAACTTCAATGAGGTCGCGCCCGAAGCTGTCTTTTCACCTGAGTTTGAGAAGGTCGGGACTTCTATCTCTTCATACAAGCAAGCTGTCGAAGTGGTTAAAGCTGGTAATGCCCAAGGCTGGGGCAAATTTGTGGAGCCAGTCATCAAAGAAGACAAGTTTGGATTGGGGTATGCTCTGGGATCTCAGAAGAATGAAACCGGTACTCTCTCCAGCGGGGGTTTGGTTTCCCCCCACATCGTCAATGCTGCAGATGAAGACAAGGCTGACAGCGACTGTGACTTAGATAGCTAGATTCGCCCGTGTGTCCCGGGAGAAAAGCTCGACAATTGGTCGTCTGAAAAAACCGTCCGAGTTACTCTACTGAAAGAGTGATTTTTATTGTTTTCCTTTATTACATGCATAATAAAGTCTTACACTTTGCCCAAGGTGTAACGGCTCATTTGTAGGGCCATCCATTTAGTTACGTTTCGCAAATATTTTTATCATCAATAAAGGACGGCTTTTACAAACAATTTTGTGCTCTCTTTCTTTCAGTTGTTTTTACTTTTTACAAAAAAAAATGGCAATGTTTCTTTTTTCGTTTTTCCTTTCTTTCAAAAAAAAAATCTCTCATTCTAAGGTAAAGCATGATCCTCCATCATGCAGAGCCGACCACCCGGATCTCACTGCTAACGACACTGCTATGGCCAAGTATGACTTCGACAATCCTATCTATTAAGTCGAAGAAGGGGTTGAGGAAGATTGTGAATTGCCTGAAGGGTTAGCCAGATTGTTGAAACAGGAGGACCGAGCTATTACACCTTATCAGGAGGTGGTTGAGACCATCAACATTGGTACCGAAGACGACAAGAAAGAGATCAAGATCGGGGCAAGTCTACAGGCCGAGAGGAAAGACCGTTGATCATGTACTTGACTGTGTTAGAAAGGTCAATGGGTTGTGTGCTCGGTCAGCATGACGAGTCAGGTCGAAAAGAGCATGCAATATACTACCTTAGCAAAAGTTTACCGACTGTGAACAAAGATACTCATTGCTCGAGAAAACTTGCCGCGCTTTGGCATGGGCTGCTCGCCGACTAAGACAGTATATGTTGACTCACACGACTCTATTGATATCAAAAATGGATCCAGTCAAGTATATTTTTGAAAAGCCATCACTTACCGGAAAGGTTACTAGGTGACAAATGATACTGACAGAGTATGACATCCAATACACTTCACAAAAAGCCATCAAGGGAAGTGTCTTGTCAGACTATCTTGCAGAGCAACCGATTGATGATTACCAACCTATGAGGTTTGACTTTCCTGATGAGGACATCATGTTTCTCAAATCGAAAGATTGAGAGGAACCACACCCGGAGGAGGGGCCTGACCCTGAATCCAAATGGGTTATGATGTTTGATGGGGCGGTCCACGTCAATGGTCGCGGAGTTGGTATAATGTTGATCACACCGGAAGGGGGTTCATATGCCATTTGGTGCCAGAATAACTTTTCCCTGCACCAACAATGAAGCTGAATACGAAGCTTGTATCCTAAGACTTGAGGAAGCCGTCAATATACAGATTAAAACCCTGGATGTATACGGGGATTCAGCTTCGGTCATCAATCAAACCAACGGGAAAAGGTGCTATGCTGGAACTACGTACCCAGAATTGACGTATCTCGGTCAGAGACGAATGAAGAAAGCATTTGGTCAGAAAGTGCGCCCTCGGGGGTATCAAGTCGGTGAATTGGTACTCAAAATTTTCTTCCTCCCAACACAGATCACAGGGGCAAATGGACACCGAACTATGAGGGTCCGTACGTGGTTAAAAATATTTTCTATGGCGGAGTTTTGATGCTAACAACCATGGATGGTGAAGGATTCCCGTCCCCTATTAACTCAGACGCAGTTAAAAAAAAATATTTCGCATAAAATAGACCTGTTGGACGATAAAAGGAATAGTCCAGGCAAAAAAAAGGGCATCCCGACGAACCAAAAAAAAAAAGAATAAAGAGGTTCGGGCAAAAATTAGGGATATAAAAAAAGAGTACACCCGGTGAGTCGAAAACCCAAAAGGGCGGCTCAGGCAAAAATGGGTATCCCGGTGGATTGAAAACCCGAAAAGGGGGCGATCCAGGCAAAAGTTAGGGAATAAGCGAATGACTGTGATTTGAGTTCATCAGTGTTATATCACCGTTTCATTCAATCTGGCAATCTTCGAAGGTTAAAGATCGACTAATCATCCACTTCAGAAAGCAAGATGAGCAGAGCGTCTTGAGGACATACGAGCCATATCAGAGTCGAAACTCGGTGGGACCCCGTATCCCCATTGCCATTAGGATAGTTCTCTTTTTATAGCGATCACCTCTTTTCAGGGATCAGCTTCCTGATACCCTCGCCTATTCCTGGCACAAATTTTCTCCCCATTAAGAGTCGAATAATTCAGTTAAAGAGCCTCTTTATTTTTCATTTATCAATTTGTTTGCAAAAATGTCCGAATTTTTGATAAAACATATTGCATATGAACATAATGGTGGCTTTTGCAGATGATTTGCACAGGAAAACATTTAAAATTGCTTTGAATGTGCTTAATCCCGAACGGTGAATTCAAACCAAGTAATTCCCCCGAGGCATACGTGTATTTTTGGTTGCAGGTCACAGGAACCGGATGCCAAGTCATGAATCCTCATCCCCAAGCGGTTGACAAAGTCTCTCCTCAGCAGAGCATGTTCCCCAACAGAGTTGACAGTATCCAGACTGTCTATCCCCAGTAGAGTTGACAATATCCAGACTATATATCCCCAGTGGAGTTGACAGCGCCAGACTGTATCTTCCCGGCAACAGCGAAGTGGTTGCATACCCAACAGATGAGAGGGTGGTGTTCCCAGTGTTCATCTCATCCCCAGCAGATTATTTCTAACAGATTTGTTCTAATCCCCAGCTTGAGGGCGATTAGCAAGTTCATATCCCCAGCAAAGGTCGTTTCCTACGACATTTCCCCAGGAAGTGTTTTCCCCACAGACTCTCCTCACAGAGCCTCGCCGAACAAAGTTTCCATAGTTGATACTCCCCCCGCAAGGTCAACTTTTCAAGCAGCCAATTTATTTTTGGTGGCTCATTGGTCCCGGCAGACGGATCATTCCCCACAGAGCATTCAAGGATTGATACAACGATCTGTTCCCTACCGAAGTTTGCTTCCCCAAGCAGATTTCTTTTTACACCATGCATAACATTTGCATTTGCATGCATATCATATCAAGCATACACATAAGCTGATAAACAGGTTCTTCCAAGCAGACTGAAGAATTACTTTACAACCAAGGTCATGAGATCCAGCCAGAGGATCAAGCGTGAGTGATCCAGCCTGAGGGTCGTTTCAAAGATTCAGCCTGAGAATCGTTTTCCAGTGATCCAGCCTGAGGGTCATTTTGAAGATTCAGCCTGAGAATCGTTTTCCAGTGATCCAGCCTGAGGGTCATTTCAAAGATTCAGCCTGAGAATCGTGTTCCAGTGATCCGGCCTGAGGTTCATTTTGAAGATTCAGCCTGAGAATCGTGTTCCAGTGATCCAGCCTGAGGGTCATTTCGAAGATTCAGCCTGAGAATCGTGTTCCAGTGATCCAGCCTGAGGGTCATTTCGAAGATTCAGCCTGAGAATCGTGTTCCAGTAAGCCAGCCTAAGGCTCAATTTCGAAGATTCCCCAGTGAAGTCGCCTACAAGCTTTATTTCCCCAGCAAGTCTAATTGAGGAGTCGTTACAACATGTTCTAGCCCGAAGAATATGTACGAAGCCCAAAAGTGGAATATGCTCGAAGCTGCATATCTAATATGAAGGTTGGGTGTAGATTTCAAAAGAGGGTCAACCAGCGCATGCCTCAGATGCGGGATCCTAATGATGGGAATTTATCATCAAAACAATCCAGATCTAGCCAGAAGATCGAAATAGATTCAGCCAGAGAATCGAAACAAAGGAGATCTAGCCAGAAGATCGAAGAAGATCTAGCCAGAAGATCGAAGTCAGGTCTAGCCCGAAGACCGGAAGAAGATCTAGCCAGAAGATCGAAAATCGCAACAATTCAGATCTAGCCAGAAGATCGAAGTAGATTCAGCCAGAGAATCAAAGGAAATAGATTCAGCCAGAGAATCGAAACGAAGGAGATCTAGCCAGAAGAACGAAGAAGATCTAGCAAGAAGATCAAAATCGTATCCAGCCCGAGGATCAAAATTAATATCCAGCCAGAGGATCGAAACTCCAGATTCAGCCAGAGAATCGAAACAATTCAGATCTAGCCAGAAGATCGAAGTAGATTCAGCCAGAGAATCAAAGGAAATAGATTCAGCCAGAGAATCGAAACGAAGGAGATCTAGCCAGAAGATTGAAGAAGACCTAGTCAGAAGATCAAAATCATATCCAGCCCGAGGATCAAAATTAATATCCAGTCAGAGGATCGAAACTCCAGATTAAGCCAGAGGATCGAAAGAAAAATAAACAACACGGTGTATTTTCGCGTTTTTGTGGTGTTCTCGGAGCGCAAATTTTCGGTCTATCTTTGGTATTCAATCACAGCTCACCCCGTTTGTCTGATAAGCTGTTCGCTTTCATCCTACTCGGTTTAGCTGATGATTGAATAGGGGCAGCTGTAACACCCCAAAATTTGCCCTCCGCATTCATGCATTCATTTAGCATTTCATATTGCATTTCATCATGTCAATCAGAATTAGATCCGAAAAAAAATAAAATAAAATAAAATAAAACGAAAAAAAAAATAGAAAAAAAAAATTTACAAAAAAAAAATAATAAATAAAATATAATAAAATTTTTTGGACTTGGGTCTCTCTCATTTGAGCCCACAAAACCATGAAATTCAGTCTATAAATACCAAGGCTTCACTTGAGAAAAGGGAAGAGAAGCAAAATACTCTGAGGTTTCCTTGGAACAAAACCCTGGACAAAACCTGAAGAGAAACCTGACAGAGAACTCAGAGCAGCCTCCAAACCCTGAAGGGCCTCACGGGTGCAACTCAATTTCAATCAAGCTCTCCAATCAGGTTTGCCTTATTCCCATTATTTTACGCCTTCAATTTGAATGTTCTAAATGTGTGATGTATTATGAATGGGTGAAACCTATGCCTTGAATGTTTAATCACATGATTTCTGAAGTGTATGCCACAGGGTTTGAGGTTTCTGAAACCATACTGTTATCCATGAAAAAAATGCTTATGGTGTTTCACTAACCCTTTTGTTGAGTTTTTGTGAGGGCTCACATGACTTTTGCAGGGATAACTTGCGTGGTTTCCCACTTTATTTGTGGGATAACCCCTGGAGGTTCATTCCGATTACCTGTACTGACCCACTTTCTTTGATGATGTTAGCTTGGAAGGATCTCAGGGTTTCCCATTCCTTTAATTGTTGTTACTTCGGATCTTCATCCGTGTGGTACTTTTACCTCTTTTCCGCATTTTATCGCTTTCTTAGCTGGAAGACCTCAATAGGAGGCATTTGTTTTCTTTTGTTTATTTACTTCTGAGCCCCTTGTTGGCACATTTACTTTATACATGTTTGTTTTGTATGTGTTCGTATCCCTGCAGGTAGCGCGGTTCCTTCATCAAGGACTGCCTTTTTGCCCTTGAGCATCCCAAACCCTAAAACCCAAAGCAACACGTTAACTCCTTCTACTACAGGCGAGTAAGTCTCCAAAGGTCGAGCATCCGGTAGATTGCGTAGTAACGTCGTTCATCCAAAACCCAATCCATAACCCCGTAGTTAGCCGAACTACGTTTTGCTCTGATTCTCAGGCCAGATGAGATACGTAGGCATAAGACGCGATGTCTTAGCGATCACACATCCCCCCAACCCCTAGGTAGCCGAGCTACGAAGACTCTGATTCTCATATTCAGATGAGATACGTATGCAGTGGATGCGACATCCGCGCGAGTCATTTTCATTTAACCTTTTTTTTTGGCAAACAGCACAAGATAAACTCACACCCTTTAGACAAGAACTACAAAAGTGGATCCCGTAGAGTACTACGGATGCGTAGGGGTGCTAATACCTTCCCTTCGCATAACCGACTCCCGAACCCAAGATTTGGTTGCGAGACCCCGTCTTGTCCTTTCCTTTTTCAGGTTTACTTCGAGCGTTTCCTTTCCCTCCTTTGGGATGAATAACGCACGGTGGTGACTCTTCTGTCTTTTTCTTTCGCCGGTTGTTTTTTTTGCGCACTGTATTTTTCAGGTTGCGACAAATTGTATTCCTTTTTGCAATGAATGCTTTGTATTTAGATATTGCAATGAATTTTGACTTGTATATGGATAGTTGACCTTCTTTCAATTAATGAAATTCTTTTCCCTCCATTTGTGAATTTGAATTTGAAATTTCTTTTCAATTTGAATGAATCCACTTTAATGAAGCATTTTGACCAAAAGACTAATAGCCCATCCATGGTTGAAACAAAGAAGAAAATTTTAAAAGATTTGGTCAACTGTTTTAATCAAAAGTCAATTATGCCATGAATTCAATAGCCATAGCTTGAATATGAAATGGAGATTCCAAATATTAGGCCAAAAAGTCCACTTTCAAAGTTGACTTTGACCAAAAAGTCAATTATACCATAATATCTTCTTTTCCAAGCAAACCTTACGTACATGATGACCAATGAACCAAAGCAGCACAAAAAGAACCCTAGTCCATGGCATTTTCTAGAATATATTGTACCATAAGTAGCAAATGAGAACCAATGAATCCTATGATCTAATCATCCATCTACAAGTGTTGAGACACCTAGTTGAATTCATGAACCTTTTGAACTAATGATGCAAAAAGTGAATGGTTGTATGAATATGGATGAATGATTTTGACTAAAAATGAGTGATTAAGGTAAATGTATACAGATAAATCCAAGAAGCTATAAGCCATATGAATTAAATGAGGGGTAGGAATTTTTTTGGAATATGACACCTTTGGCCCATTTCTCAAACAGAAACATTGTACCAAAAATATTCATTATTTACACCATTTGCAAAGGCAAAATGGAACATGTATACATTATAATTTTACAACAAAGTAAAACTAAAACGAATGATTAAACAACAAAAGCAATAACAAAAATACAAAATCTTGTAGGTCATTCAAAAGTTATCTTCTGTGATTTGTCACCGGTTGTTAAACACCTATAATTTGAACCAAGTTTGAAACCAATTAAAATCAACAACAACATTAAATCTTTAGTAAAAAGAATATAAAATGATAAATAAATAATATATAGTACTAAGTGATATAAAACATTTACTTATTAGTTTTCTCATATCTCCTCTTGATGATCATGACGAATAACACACACATCATCATCTGAATCATTTATTTTAGATGAGAAATGTACATGTGTTGTGAAAGAAGGGGTATCAAAATTTAAATCTTGATTTACATCACTGAAATTCTGGTATCAGATATGAGATGTCGAAGGTAATGTCACGACACTAATATCTGAGTAACGCAAATAGAATAAAGATAGAGAATAGTAATGCAAAATACACAAGCAATTGTTAACCCAGTTCGGTCCAACTCACCTACATCTGGGGGCTACCAAGCCAGGAAGGAAATTCACTAAAATAGAATCAGTTCAAAGACTCTCCGTACACTTCAACAAGTTACAATCTTTCTCACCTAATCTCTACCCGTGCAATTTCTACCTAAGCATTCTTAGATATGAGAACCCACCCACTTCCCTACAATCACACATGTGATCTTAAAGAACAATCCCTTGAGAAAAGAAAACACTTTTCAATAACATACTCTTGATTTTACTTCACAGTTTCAATCAAGAAGACACACTCTTGATCTTGCTTAACAGCTTTGATCAAGAAGACACACACTTGATCTTGCTTCACAGCTTTTATCAAGTAGACACACACTCTTGCTTAACAGCTTTAAAGTGACAAATTACAACCACAAATTAGACCAATTCAATCATTAATGGATGACTTGAATGGCTTACAAGTCTCACGACTAAACAGACACAAACCCTAGCTCTCTCTCTGTATTTCGCTCAGTATTGGTTGTGTGTACAAACAGGTTTTCTATGTCCCTTTTCATAGAAGCTTTCAGCTGGGCTTGGACATCTTGAAAACCCTAAATCTATTTTCCAATTAAATCTTTTCATGACAGCTGGTTAAATCTCTTTGGAAAATAAGTAAATCAGGTTGTAATCCATGATTGAATGCGCCTGCCAATCAGATCTTCAATCATACATTGATTGCCATTAATTGTGCAATCACAAAACACCAGACATTCCTACTGAATGTTCTGTGTACAGGATGTCATGACATCAGGTCTGACATCCTGGAACAATTTCTGCATAACTTCATAATTCCTTTTATAAGTTCCAGCAGGTACAACCATATCAAATATCATGTCATTATGTATGACATTTTGAAACAATCCTGCATGATCATGTCTTTCACTCCAGCAGGTACACATCATCAGATGCCATGTCATTATGACATTCTGATAGAATCCTGCATGATCATGTTCTTGAATTCCAGCAGGTACATAGGATATCTCATGTTAAGACATCACACATGACATCTTGTGAACACTCTTTGTTTTACCAAAATTGCTGCCAACACTTAGAACTAACAAACTCCCCCTTTGGCAAATTTTGGCTAAAACATATATCTGTCCTTTTCGTTCACAAGAAAACTATCAGCAATTAAACAACATAATAGTAGTTTAATCAGCAGCAGAAGCAAATACGATGACTAGTTATAACTACTAGTAATACACACATGCACAAGGGTACTTCTCCTCCCCCTAAATCTGTGCAACACAAACAAAATTACTAGTTATGGATGCAACTAGTAAGACACACAAATGCACAAGGGTATTTCTTCTCCCCCTAAATATGTGAATTCATCTCCTTTGAAAATAACAGCACCTGTAACCACAGCACCTGTAACAAACAGAACAGAATGTCATTCTGACATCTGCTTCAACATCAGCACCTGTGCACCACATCAGACATCCCCTTTGACATATGTAAACAGAACATCATTCTGTTTTTTAACACATGTGCACTAATAATAGATGTTCTTCTGTCCAGCCACATACATGTCCTCACAGCTCCAACTCCACATAGACACTCCACTTACACACTTCACATAGACACTCTACTTACACACTTCTCCCCCTTTTTAGGCAAAATTGACCAAAGGTCACCATAACATCATACCTCACAAATTCCTTGCTCTTTTTGTGAGAACCATCCAGAGACTCCTTTGATTGCTTATAGATTCTCATAAACACAGATCCCCAATTTCCCTCTTAAACATTCAAATTGATTGGCATCCAGAGCTTTTATGAATATGTCAGCTAATTGCCTCTCTGTAGAAACATGCTCCAGTGCTATGATCTTCTCTTCCACAAGTTCTCTGATGAAGTGATGCCTAATGTCAATGTGCTTTGTCCTGCTGTGTTGAATAGGATTTTTGGAGATATTTATAGCTCTTAGGTTATCACAGTATAATGTCATGACATCTTGTGTGACATTGTATTCAGACAATATTTGTTTCATTCAGACCAGTTGAGAACAGCTACTTCCAGCTGCTATGTATTCAGCTTCAGCAGTGGATAGAGATACACAGTTCTGTTTCTTGCTAAACCATGATATCAGGTTGTTACCTAAGAAAAAACATCCTCCTGATGTGCTTTTCCTATCATCAGTACTTCCAGCCCAGTCAGCATCACAGTATCCAGTCAGCATAGATCCAGATCCATGAGTATACAACATCCCATAGTCACTGGTGCCATTGACATATTTCAGTATTCTCTTCACTTGGTTTATGTGACTGACTTTTGGTTCAACTTGATATCTTGCACAGACACCAACAACAAATGCAATGTCAGGTCTGCTTGCTGTGAGATAAAGCAAACTGCCTATCATGCTTTTGTATAGACTCTGATCTACACTTACACCATTTTCATCTTTGGAGATTTTCACATGTGTAGGAGCAGGTGTCCTTTTATGGCTTGCATTCTCCATGCCAAACTTCTACACAATGTTCTTGGCATACTTGCTTTGAGATAGGAAAATAGAGTCTTCCATCTGTTTGACTTGTAGCCCAAGAAAGTAGGTCAGTTCTTCAACAAGGCTCATCTCAAACTTAGATTGCATTTGTCTGACAAAGTGTTCAACCATCTGTTCTGACATCCCACCAAATACAATGTCATCTACATAAATTTGTGCAACCATGAGCTTTCCTCCTTCATTCTTCACAAACAGAGTTTTGTCAATACCTCCTTTTCTGTATCCATTGTCAGTAAGAAACACTGTGAGTCTCTCATACCAAGCCCTGGGAGCTTGCTTCAACCCATAGAGGGTTTTCTTCAATCTGTACACATGTTGTGGAAGATTTGGATCTATGAATACTTTAGGTTGTTCAACATACACTTCTTCATTTAGGTAACCATTCAAGAAGGCACTTTTTACATCCATTTGGAATAGTTTGAATTTCAGAATACACGTTACTCCAAGTAATAATCTAATGGACTCAAGGCGAGCTACAGGAGCAAAATTTTCATCAAAGTCTACCCCTTCAACTTGAGTGTATCCTTGAGCTACTAATCTTGCTTTGTTCTTAGTAACAATCCCTTGTTCATCAGATTTATTCTTATATACCCACTTTGTACCTATGACATTTACTCCTTCAGGCCTAGGAACCAGTTCCCATACTTCATTCCTCTTGAATTGACCTAATTCCTCCTGCATGGCATTGATCCAGAACTCATCAGTCAAAGCTTCCTTGACATTCTTAGGTTCAATCTTTGACACAAAGCAGCTATGTGAGATCATTTCCCTTGATCTAGTAGTGACTTCTTTAGTTGGATCTCCTATGATAAGATCTTTGGGATGATCCTTCTGAATTCTGATAGAGGGTCCCTTGTCAAGTTTGTCATCTTCAGGTTCAGTTTGAGGAAGTTCACTTTCCTTATTTTTGTCTGAGAAGTCAGCTGGGGAATCATTCAGAAATGTCTAAACATCGTCTGTGACATCAGTCTGTTGGTCATCAACCACAACATTAATGAATTCCATCAATACATTAGTTCTGGAATTAAAGACCCTGTAAGCTATGCTGTTTGTAGAGTAGCCCAGAAATATTCCCACATCACTTTTGGGATCCATCTTCCTTCTCTGCTCACGATCAGCCAGGATATAGCATTTACTACCAAACACATGGAAGTATTTGACTGTTGGTTTTCTTCCTTTCCAGACTTCATATAGGGTTGTGGGAGTTCCTTTCTTTAGTGTCACTCTATTGTGAACATAGCAGGCTGTGTTCATGGCTTCAGCCTAAAAATGGCAGGGCAACTTCTTGGCATGTATCATAGCTCTGGCTGATTCTTGAAGAGTTCTATTTTTTCTTTCCACCACACCATTTTGCTGAGGAGTGATGGGAGATGAGAACTTATGGTGAATTCCTTCTGAAGAGCAGAATTCAACAAATTTGTTGTTCTCAAATTCCTTCCCATGATCACTTCTGATTTTGATGACAGGGCTTTCCTTTTCTTTTTGTAGTTTTAGACAAAGCTCCTTGAAGACTTCAAACACATCAGATTTTTCTCTTATGAAATTGATCCAGGTGTATCTGGAGAAATCATCCACCACCACATACGCATACTTCTTCCCACCAAGACTTTCTACTTGCATGGGTCCCATCAAATCCATATGGAGGAGTTCCAAAACTTTGGTAGTGATGTCATGTCTGAGCTTCTGGTGTGACATCCTTGTCTGTTTACCAATCTGACATTCTCCACAGATTTTTCCCTCATCAATCTTTAAGTTGGGAATTCCTCTAACAGCTTCAACAGATATGATCCTTTTCATACCTTTAAGATGCAGGTGGCCCAATCTTTGATGCCATATTTTTACTTCTTCCTCTTTGGCTAAGGTACACATTGAAGAGTAACCCGTTTCTTGAGAGCTCCACATGTAGCAGTTGTCTTTGGACCTAACTCCTTTCATGATTAATGTTGGTGTAAGCCCTAGAGGCCAATACTTTTGGTACTTGTATCGAATACTAAAAGGCATTTTCTTTATTATGGTTGATTAATAAAGTCCCTGGAATAGATAGTCCGTTTAATGTATTAAGTGTGACTTAATCATGAGAACACATTAAACATAAGGACACTATTCTTAAAGTATCCGTAGTCGAGCTTTAGTGTGAAGTGGGATAACATTAAAGCATTAAGACTATTATGTTTGTAGACTGATGATCACATCTCATGGATCATGGATAAAGAGTTATCAAGTCTTAAACATAGGTATGAATATTAGGAGTAATATTTATACCGGATTGACCCGCTATGAGAATACTATATAGAAAGTTATGCAAAGTGTCATAAGTTATTCTCATGGTGATAATAGTGTATACCACTCTTCGACCTGAAATCACTATGGATCCTAGATGTAGAGTCGAGTGCTTTATTGCTGATCCAACATTGTCCGTAACTGGATAACCATAAAGACAGTTGATGGGTACTCCACGAAGCATGCTGAGGGACATGAGTGACCTAGATGGAATTTGTCCATCCTGCATAACAGGATAAATGTCTATGGGCCCAATATTGAACTGGACAAGGATGACACGGTCTATGCCTTGTGTTCAATATAGACATAAGGGCAAAGGGGTAAATATACACATAAGTATTATCACAGAAGGTTTTGTCAGATCACATGACATTTTCGTGTCTTGGGTAGCAGTGATGTGTTGCTAGATACCGCTCACTGTTTATTATGTTAAATGCGTGATTTAATATAATTGCCAACGTCACGAAAACCTATAGGGTCACACACAAAGGACGGATTGATGAGAGATAGAGTAACTAAGGAATACCGTAAGGTACGGTGCCCTTAAGTGAATTATAGAACATCGTAAGGTACGGTGTACTTGAGTAGAATACGAAATATGGTAAGGTACCATGGGCTTAAGTGATTTTGGGCATATTATAAGATATGGGCCAAAATACACTTAAATGGGCTTTTTAGCTTGAAGCCCACACAAGTGGTTCTATAAATAGAACCCTTGTGCAGAAGCATTGGTTGCGGTTGCATTATTTTCGTTTTCTCTCTCTCTCTCTCTCACTCAAAGCCTTCATTCGTACCAGCTAGCACTGAGATTGAAGGAATCCGTTCTTGTGGACTGAGTAGAGACGTTGTCATTGTTCAACGTTCGTGATCGCTTCGTGGATCTGCATCGAAGGTTTTGATCGTCACAAGAGATCTGCAGGAAAGGTTTCAATCGTCACAAGAGGTAAATATTCTATCACTGATCATGACCATTCGTAAGGATCTCTAATGGAGAAAATTTTAATTTCCGCTGCGTTTTGGATCGCAATTCTCCTTCAATTACTTCATTTTCTTTGTTAGTAATCTGACATTCAGTTCTAGTGAAGTTTACATTCAGACCTTGATCACACAACTGACTGATGCTTATTAGATTAGCAGTTAATCCCTTGACAAGTAGGACATTGTCAAGGTTAGGAACTCCAGGGCAGTTCAGCTTACCCATTCCCTTGATTTCACCCTTTGCTCCATCACCAAAGGTAACATAACTCATGGCATGAGGGTGAAGATCAGTTAGCAGATTTTTGTTTCCAGTCATATGTCTGGAGCAACCACTGTCAAAATACCAATTTTCTTTGGCTGATACTCTAAAGGAAGTGTGAGCTATTAAACTTGTTACCTTTGTCCTAGGAACCCATTGCTTTTTGTTGACAGGCTTGTGAGGTTTAGATCTTGATTGATATTGAGTCTGCTCAGGGGTAGGATAACCATATAGCTTATAGCAGAAGGGCTTTAGGTGGCCAAATTTTCCACAGTAATGGCATATCCATTTGTGATGTTTTCCTTTTTGCTGTTTTCCCTTCTGATGTTGAGACATATGATATGACATCTCAGGTTTGTTTCTAGCATTGCTGTACTTAGGTTTGGATTTTAGTTTGCAACCAGTGTAACTGCACTCAGCCTTAGATTCATTGAATCCAATGCCAGATTTGTCCCCTTTTATTTGACCATTCTGGAGAATCTTGTCTAGGATGTCAGATCCATTGTTAAGCATTCTTACATACTTGGTCATCTCTACTAATTTGGAATTTAGGAGCACTGCTTCAGTTTTTAACTTGGAGATGGTTTCAACATATTCTTCCTTTTCATTTTCCATCTGAGCAATCGCTTTCCTCTGAGTTTCAACTTGTCTGTACACTCCTGCACTTTTGTGGCGCAACTCTTCAGAGGTTACTTTATCATCTCCTGAATCTTCATCAGAACCCCATCTTCCTGTCAATGCATTTACATGATTTGCAGCTTCTTCTGTTTCACTTTCATCAGACCAAGAAGCATCAAGACTCCTCTTTTGTTTCTTGAGATAAGTCCCACATTTAATTTTAATATGACCATACCCATTACACTCATAGCACTGAACTTCTTTGGGCTTTTCTTCAGACCTTGTTCTTCTGCCAGAACTATTGGGTTTACTGATGTCAGATGCGATGTTCTTGACATTGGATCTCACATCAATCCTTTTTATCAGTTTGTAAACTGTCTTCCTAGCATTGCTACCTCTTTTGCCAGGTCTTCATCAGTATCTTGACCACCTTCCTCATCTTCCTCTTCAGTGTTTGACATGAAGGCTATGCTCTTGGCTTTCTTTTCAGATCCATCACATATTCCCATCTCAAATGTTTGGAGGGATCCAATTAGCTCATCAACTCTCATATTTGAAATGTCTTGAGATTCTTCTATAGCTGTTACTTTCATAGCAAATCTCTTAGGGTGTGATCTGAGTATTTTCCTTACTAACTTTTCATCTGTCATCTTCTCTCCCAAAGCTCCAGAGGCATTGGCAATTTCAAGGATACTCATGTGAAATTCATGAATATTTTCATCTTCTTCCATCCTTAAGTTTTCAAACTTGGTGGTGAGTGTTGCACCTCAAATTTGCACCTCCCATTTTGTACATTCATTTTCATGTTAGGTCATAACATTACATTGGCCACTGCATAGCATTGCATTGTCCATCTGCCCAAGTGCAAGTCATCAGTCAAGACTGGTCAGGAGATCCAGTTATGCAAGCAAGCAAGTGCAAATCCTATTGAAGCAAAGCCCTATGGTTGGTTCAACAAGTTCATATGACCTAGGGATCATTTTGAAGTGATTTCGCCAAAGGTTGGGTGTTCAGAAGTCATCAGTCATTGCACAATGCATCTGAAACCCTAGAAAGTCAACTGTGGTCAACTGTGCATGAAACCATGGATTTGAAGGTGGGAGATGGTTTGAGAGGCCTCATTCATGTCCATACAAGTCTCATTTGACATTACAAAGATCAACATTGAAAAATTTGAGGTCAGAAGAAAAGTTTCCAAAAATAGTAAGTGACCTGTAATTTCAAACTGCCAAAAATGGAAAGGTCTTCTCCTCAAGATTACATGTCCAAGAAGGCTTCAAATGAAATTTTGTCCAACATTAAAGTTGAAGATCTTGCTCTCACCTTTCCAAAAAGTCCAAGAACATCCATTTCTCATGTGTGGTTGGCAAGATATGATCAAATCATTGTTAAGGAAATTTGAAGTTCAAGAAGGCATAACTTTCACACCAAATGGCCAAATCATGTGGTTCTTTTTGGAACATTTCTCTTTTGATCTCTTCTATCCAATTCATGCATTTCCATTCATCAAATCTCATCACAAAAATATTGGATTTTCCACTTGATTTGAATTTGAAATTTGGAGGGAAAAGTTCATTTTGAAAATTAAGCATTTTCCACACTTCCAATCAATTGCATTTGGTTAAAAATGATATTTGGAGTGTGTTTGGTTTAGAAAACGTGTACTGTAGCAAGGCATTGCATGCATGAAGGTGAATTACCAAATTTAGCATTACACTTGCATTTCACTTAATTTCATTTGTATTTGGCTAATTGGGATTAAGAGAATGATTAACAGGTCATATATAAAGATAATTCTAACAGAATTTGCCATTAACACTTCATTTGAACCAGATCTAGATCCAATCACAAAAGTTGCACAAACTTTTTCTCTCCATTTTTCTCCAAAATTCTCCAAAAACCATTGCATTGATCTTGATATATCCTTGATCCATAAGCATTTTGGAGTGGAATTGAAGCAAGATTTCAATCATTTTCGTGCTGTTTCAAGAACTGTCCAAGTAAGCTTCATCCATGGCAGCTGCATATTCGAGCAAGATCAAGCAAGACTGAGCATCAAATCATCATCCATTCATCTATTGAGGAGTTGTAAAGCATCTGTTTTTGCTTCTCAGGGCTTGAAAGTCACGGATTCAGTTCTGCCATCTCTTGAAGGTAAGATTTCGAACCTCACAATTCATGCAATTAGGATATGCATTCTATAGATCTTTCCATGTGGAGTATGCTGAGCTTTGTATTTTCAATTTTCATCAAGAATTGGTTGAGATATGTTGAATCTAAGATTGATGAGCAAAACTTCTTTTACTCGATCCAGACATGTTAGCACGAATTAGGTTTAATTAATGTTAGATTGTTGATGAGCATTGAAAGACGAAGCTAATGATATGCGTTTCATGAATTTTGGTGATGATTTGTTCTTGACCTGGAAATTGGCTGAAGAACACGCATGAACCCTAATTTTTCATTCCAGAATGCGTGTTTGATCTTTGTTTGCCCTGGCTGCATGAATCTTCTTGTTAGCGTGCATGTATTGGCTGGATTCTCCAGCGTGTCATGTAACACCCTTCTACCCAAACGACATATTTATATATATTATCAGAGTACAACATGTAGAAGAGTTTACATTTCATACAACATATCATTTCTCGCATCACAACATAAAACATATTATTTATTTGATTTAAAACTTCGCAGCGGACAACAACATAAATATTATAATAATGTGTCAACATGATCTCAACAAAACATCTCAACAATTATTCATCATAAACAACGTAAATAAAAATAATTTGGCTATCGAATCCCATAATCCCCGGTGTCACATGACCAGAGCATTTGACTCGACTCTGTAGAATAATTCTACACTTATTCTTCGAACCTCAACAAAGCTACTCCTCTTTATCTGCACATTGCTCATCATAGATGAACATAAACACATGCAGAAGGGGTGAGAATTACATTATTAAATAATAATATAACGACAGAAATATAAACATAAATATATAATTCACATATGCCAACACAACTTATCATCATCATCAAAATCAACAAACTCATGAACATCAACAAAACAACACATCAAATGCAATGCACAAACCCATGCATGACTCAACACGACTCGGTATACCCATTTTGTGACCACTACAGGATCACCACTCCCAGATTCATCACCATAGAATCTGAGTTCCCCGTAAGGAACCAAGCCTCTCAACAAGCCCGGAGTCAACAACATCATTGGAACTCAGTCCGTTCATCACTAGGCATCGGCCTTTCATGAATGCATGCACATCAAACATGCATCATAATCAACATAGCAACAACAACATCATATAGTCATGTTATCATCATCATTAATAGCATGACATACAACTCAACACAACAACAACAACAATTATAACTAAACACGTAACTCCAACATCTCATCATCATAAACACTTCATACACAATCATACAATCGCTATTAATTGTTTATAATACAACTACAGCGACTTACTAAGAGTCTCGCAAATCAACGTACTCAAAACCCACCAACATTAGCTTCTGCATTTCTCCAGTTCGCGCCGCCAACATAGGGACGCGCCGCGAACTCCCCAATACAACACAGTTCGCGCCGCGAACGAAGGATCGCGTCGCGAACAACTTATTTCGCTTCAGTGCGCGCCGCGAAGCAGGGTTCGCGTCGCGAACAACGAATTACAGAACTCCTTCTGAATCCTGCCCAGTTCGCGCCGCGAACTGGGCTTCGCGCCGCGAATCGCGCGCGAACAGAACCCTCTGCTGCAGAATCCGACGCAGCTTTGCTCCTCTACTCGCCACAACTCATACCCCACAGCTAACAACCCAAAATCAACATTTAACAGACATATATACACAACATACTTCGATTACAGTGCATATAACACAACAAAACTCACAGATCGAGGAATTTTCCATCAAAACCCCAACTTTCCCAATCTCCCTAAAATCCCCAAAATTCATCAACAATCCCACAGATATTCATGAAATTGCTCGCATATTATCGTTTAATAAGGTTCAGACCCCTTACCTCTTTGGATTGAAGGAAGCTCCGAGCAATCTTTGGCCTTTTCCTCTTCCTTCTCTTTCTCTTCAGCTTTTTCCCCTTTTTCCACTTTCACGATGCTTCTGCTCTTTCACGTAAAAACTCTTCTGTTCCAAATGAGACTATTTCTCTTATTTCCAACTTATATATTTTCCAAATAATTATTATTCCAAATAATAATAATAATAATCCAATAATATTTCCAATTAATTAATTAAATTAATAAATATTATATTAATTCAAATTAAATAATTAGCCTTATTTTATCGGGGTGTTACAACTCCCCCCCACTAAAAGAGTTTTCGTCCTCGAAAACATACCTCAAGCAAATAGAGCCGGATACGATTCCTTCATCTGATCTTCACGCTCCCAAGTCAAGCTCTCACCAGCTGGACCTCCCCAAACAACCTTCACTAGAGCAATCTTCTTACCTCTCAGGGTCTTCTCCTCTCGGTCATCTATCCGAATTGGCAACACCTCCACGGTCAAATTATCCCTCACCTGGACATCATCCAGCTGAACAACATGCGAAGGATCCGCAATATATTTTCTCAACTGAGATACATGAAACACATCATGCAGATTAGAAAGCGACGGCGGTAAAGCTATCCGATACGCCACTTCCCCAACTCTCTTCAAAATCTGATACGGACCCACAAACCTCGGAGTAAGCTTTTTAGACTTTAAAGCTCTGCCCACACCTGTCGTCGGAGTAACTCTCAAGAACACATGAGCTCCCTCTTGGAACTCAAGTGCCTTTCTCCTCTTATCATGATAACTCTTCTGACGACTCTGAGAAATCTTCATTTTCTCCTGAATCCTCTTAATCCTTTCAGTCGTCTGCTGCACAATCTTAGGTCCGAGTACAACACTCTCACCTGATTCATACCAACACAATGGAGTCCTACACCTCCTACCATACAATGCTTCATATGGAGCCATACCGATACTAGCATGAAAACTATTATTATAAGTAAACTCCACCAACGACAAATAACTATCCCAAGAACCACTCTGCTCCAACACACAAGCTCTCAACAAATCCTCCAAGGATTGTATAGTTCTTTCAGTCTGACCATCAGTCTGAGGATGATAAGCTGAACTCAACCTCAACTTAGTCCCCAACGCTTTCTGCAAACTTTCCCAAAACCTAGAAGTAAATCTGGGATCTCTATCAGACACAATACTGGATGGAATACCATGCAACCTCACTATCTCCTCAATATACAACTCTGCCAACTTCTCTAAAGAGTGATTAATCTTCATCGGCAAGAAATGCGCCGACTTAGTCAATCGATCCACAATCACCCAAATAGAATCATTACCCTTCACCGTCCTCGGCAATCCCGTCACAAAATCCATGGAAATGCTATCCCACTTCCATTCAGGAATCTTCAAAGGTTGCATCATACCTGCCGGTTTCTGATGTTCAATCTTTGACTTCTGACAAGTCAAACAGGCATACACAAACTTAGCAACATCTCTTTTCATACCAGCCCACCAAAACAACTTCTTCAAATCTTGATACATTTTAGTTGCACCTGGATGGATGCTCAATCCACTCCTATGGCCCTCTTCAAGAATACTCTTTTTCAATTCAGACACCTCAGGAACACAAACTCTACCTTTAAATCGCAGGATGCCATTCTCATCAATCTCAAAATTACCACCATTACCCTGGTTAACCATAGTAATATGATCAACTAGAGCGACATCAACTTGCTGACCATTCCGAATATCTTCCAGAATTCCACTAGTCAACTTCAGCATACCCAACCCTACACTATCAGCGGAAACTTCACAACCCAAACTCATATCACGGAACTGTTCAATTAACTCAAGCTCCCGAACCATCATCATAGACATATGTAGAGACTTTCTACTCAGCGCATCTGCAACTACATTAGCCTTACCGGGATGATAACTCAATTCAAAGTCAAAATCCTTCAGTAATTCTAACCACCTTCTCTGCCTCATATTTAACTCTTTCTGGTCAAACAGATACTTCAGACTCTTGTGATCACTGAATACTTCGAATCTGGAACCATACAGATAATGCCTCCACATTTTCAACACAAATACAACAGCTGCAAGTTCTAGATCATGCGTAGGATAATTCCTCTCATGAACTTTCAACTGTCTAGAAGCATAAGCTACAACTTTACCATTCTGCATCAAAACACCACCAAGACCCATCAAAGAAGCATCACAATAAACAACGAAGGACTCACCAGGATTAGGCAAGATCAACACTGGAGCACTGGTCAACCGCCTCTTCAACTCAACAAAACTCGCTTCACAAGCTGCATCCCACACATACACTTGACCCTTCTTAGTCAACTGCGTCAACGGCAATGCCAACTTAGAGAAGCCCTCAATAAATCTGCGATAATAACCAGCTAACCCCAGAAAACTGCGTATCTCAGTAGCAGACTTCGGAGTCTCCCACTGTAATACAGCCTCAACTTTAGCAGGATCAACAGAAATTCCACCACTCGAAATCACATGGCCAAGGAAACTCACTTCCTTCAACCAGAACTCACATTTAGATAACTTTGCGTATAATTTCTTTTCTCTTAACACCTGCAAAACAATTCTCAGATGTCCTGCATGCTCTTCTTCCGTCTTAGAATATATCAATATATCATCTATGAACACCACAACAAAATTATCAAGGTACGGATGAAATATACGATTCATATATTCCATAAACACACCTGGAGCATTAGACACACCGAACGGCATCACAGTGTATTCATAATGACCATACCTCGTACGGAAAGCAGTCTTCGCAATATCACCTGACTTCACTCGGATCTGATGATAACCCGACCTCAACTCAATCTTACTAAAAACATGAGCTCCAACCAACTGGTCCATCAAATCATCAATCCTCGGCAATGGATACCGATTCTTGATAGTCACCTTATTCAACTGCCGATAATCGACACACAACCTCATCGTACCTTCTTTCTTCTTCACTAACAATACTGGCGCACCCCAAGGAGAAACACTTGGACGCACAAACTTCTTCTCAAGCAATTCCTCAAGTTGCTTCTTCAATTCAACTAATTCCGTTGCCGACATTCTATAAGGAGACATCGACACTGGACTCGTACCTGGTACTAAGTCAATGGCAAATTCGACTTCACGTTCTGGAGGTAATTCACTTACATCCTCCGGAAACACATCCTGAAATTCACAGACAACAGGCAAATCTACACTCACCACTTTCTTATCCGCTTGCAGAGACGCAATTAAAGCGAATATCTGAGCTTCATCTTTCACCAAATTCCCCCACCTGTCTAGCAGATAGAAATCTTGCCTCACCATTCTCACCAACTTCCGAGAACCGCACCGTCTTACTATAGCAGTTGATAAACACGCCATAGAATTCTAGCCAATTCATTCCCAGAATAATATCAATTTGGTGCAAGGGTAAGCACACCAAATCAACCACGAACTCTCTCTCAAAGATCGTCAAATGACAATCACAACCATTAAATATCGACAGTGTCATTCACACTAATCGACCAACAGGGAAAACCTCACACTATGACTCGACTGGACTGACCATGCTCTGATACCACTAATGTAACACCCTTCTACCCAAACGACATATTTATATATATTATCAGAGTACAACATGTAGAAGAGTTTACATTTCATACAACATATCATTTCTCGCATCACAACATAAAACATATTATTTATTTGATTTAAAACTTCGCAGCGGACAACAACATAAATATTATAATAATGTGTCAACATGATCTCAACAAAACATCTCAACAATTATTCATCATAAACAACGTAAATAAAAATAATTTGGCTATCGAATCCCATAATCCCCGGTGTCACATGACCAGAGCATTTGACTCGACTCTGTAGAATAATTCTACACTTATTCTTCGAACCTCAACAAAGCTACTCCTCTTTATCTGCACATTGCTCATCATAGATGAACATAAACACATGCAGAAGGGGTGAGAATTACATTATTAAATAATAATATAACGACAGAAATATAAACATAAATATATAATTCACATATGCCAACACAACTCATCATCATCATCAAAATCAACAAACTCATGAACATCAACAAAACAACACATCAAATGCAATGCACAAACCCATGCATGACTCAACACGACTCGGTATACCCATTTTGTGACCACTACAGGATCACCACTCCCAGATTCATCACCATAGAATCTGAGTTCCCCGTAAGGAACCAAGCCTCTCAACAAGCCCGGAGTCAACAACATCATTGGAACTCAGTCCGTTCATCACTAGGCATCGGCCTTTCATGAATGCATGCACATCAAACATGCATCATAATCAACATAGCAACAACAACATCATATAGTCATGTTATCATCATCATTAATAGCATGACATACAACTCAACACAACAACAACAACAATTATAACTAAACACGTAACTCCAACATCTCATCATCATAAACACTTCATACACAATCATACAATCGCTATTAATTGTTTATAATACAACTACAGCGACTTACTAAGAGTCTCGCAAATCAACGTACTCAAAACCCACCAACATTAGCTTCTGCATTTCTCCAGTTCGCGCCGCCAACATAGGGACGCGCCGCGAACTCCCCAATACAACACAGTTCGCGCCGCGAACGAAGGATCGCGTCGCGAACAACTTATTTCGCTTCAGTGCGCGCCGCGAAGCAGGGTTCGCGTCGCGAACAACGAATTACAGAACTCCTTCTGAATCCTGCCCAGTTCGCGCCGCGAACTGAACCCTCTGCTGCAGAATCCGACGCAGCTTTGCTCCTCTACTCGCCACAACTCATACCCCACAGCTAACAACCCAAAATCAACATTTAACAGACATATATACACAACATACTTCGATTACAGTGCATATAATACAACAAAACTCACAGATCGAGGAATTTTCCATCAAAACCCCAACTTTCCCAATCTCCCTAAAATCCCCAAAATTCATCAACAATCCCACAGATATTCATGAAATTGCTCGCATATTATCGTTTAATAAGGTTCAGACCCCTTACCTCTTTGGATTGAAGGAAGCTCCGAGCAATCTTTGGCCTTTTCCTCTTCCTTCTCTTTCTCTTCAGCTTTTTCCCCTTTTTCCACTTTCACGATGCTTCTGCTCTTTCACGTAAAAACTCTTCTGTTCCAAATGAGACTATTTCTCTTATTTCCAACTTATATATTTTCCAAATAATTATTATTCCAAATAATAATAATAATAATCCAATAATATTTCCAATTAATTAATTAAATTAATAAATATTATATTAATTCAAATTAAATAATTAGCCTTATTTTATCGGGGTGTTACATGTCACATTGAGTGGCTGAGCGCGCTTCACAGCCTTAAGTGAAACGCTGCGTTTCACTTAAGGGCTCTCTATTGGGAATGCTCACCGGTTCGATACCTGGTTGGAGCGCTTTCAAAATTGGCCTTGGCATTTTTTCACATATGCTACACATGATCACACCATGCCTTTCCATTATGCATTTTTATTTTTTCTCCATATTAAAAAATTCATATCTCCAAAAATATTAATCCAATTGATGTGAGGCTTTTTGCACAATGATCTTCAACATGTCTACTATTTTATGGTGATTTTTCCAGAAATTGTGCACGTGTAGTTTTTAATGTGGCCTAGGGTTTATGTTTGCATGTATTTGCTTGCACCTTGCTTGCTATTTTGGTTGTGAAATGATGATGCTTAATCCAATGAGGCTGAAATTTTGCATGTGTAAACTAGAGATCCTTAGGGACATTTTGGCATTGAGTTTGTGATTTTATCATTTCTGGTTGTGGAGATATGCTATGATGAATATAGGTGTGACAATGTGTGTCACACCATTCCTTGTCCAATTTGCTGATTTTAGTTGCCATGTCATATGAACTTCAATTAATCTGAATTTTTGCATGTTGATTCTTCTGGATGTTAGGATTGATTATGAATTTTTGTAGAACTTTTGAGTGCATTTCCAATTTGTTTGAGAATTTCTTTCCTGTTTGACCATTTGTGGACTTTTTGAGAGTAATGATCTTATATGATTTGTGAAATGCTTGATGTTTATTGGATGAACTTGAAATTTTGTACATGTATTCTAGACACTTTGAAGTTTGTCTTGGCTTTGGTTTGATGTCCATATCATGTTTGGATTCTGTTTTATGCTTGTGTGAAGTTGATGCATGATTTTGTGCGTTGTATGAGCTTGTTTTGCCATGCCTTGACTTGATGAATTTAATTGACATGCTTCCACTTGTCCAAATGACTTGAATTTTGGTATGATGATCATGTGATGGATTCTGTTTAGCCATGATTTTTCTTGAGATTTATTGAAATATTTTTGAGTTGATGTGGCTTGATTCATTCTGTTTGGTTCTATGAGCTTTGAATATGCATGCCTTGCCTTCTATGCTTGATGAAATGAAATTGGTTGATGATATGAATGTGAGACCACTTGGATTTTGTTCTTATTTGATTGAGCTTGATTCTTACCAATTTCCATGTCCTTTTTTGGTTTATTGCTCCCATTTTGACCCTAGGCCTTGTCCTAGTGGTTAGTGCTTAATGTTTGAGCTGTGTTTCAGGTCAAAGAGCACAATTGCTTATACTTGATGATGTGCACTCAATTGGAGTTGGTCCATTGCTTGTGTATGACTAACCTTGAGTTTGTTTTGTAGGCTTTGAGACTTGTACTTAGGCCTTGTGGCTTGCACCTTTGTGCATTGCTTTGCTTGATTGTTGATTGACTGTGTACAATTAAATGTTGACCATTGTCTGTTTGGCTTTTGTTTGAGTTGAGTACTGATTATGTTGGATTGTTTTCAGGTACCTTAGTTGCTATAGTTCCTTGTGAACTTGCTTTTGCTTTGCTTGCTAGCTTGAGAATTGAGGTATAATGTCTCTAACTTCATGTAGTCTGGAAGACCTGGCCTGTTACTTGGTCAGGCACCTGTCTGAAGTCCTCCTTAAGAGGCAATGCTTGTGTTTGTTTACTTTTGTCCCAAGCAGGAAAAGACATTTGATAAGGCAATTGGCAGATACAAGAGATGTGCAATCCATCTCCTGCTATTCAGTGAGTCATCCCTTTGCTCACACAACTGGTGTTGATGCATTGTGGATATTAACCCAAGATCTATGTTGAGTCAGTTTCATAAGTGTAGAAGGGTTCCCACTTTCTGAACCCACACTTCATTTGTCTGAAGCTCTCCCAGGCCAGGGATAAGAGCTGTGAGGCACACCCCTCACTTCCTATTTCATCTGCTTCACCCTAACTCTCAATGTTAGGGTTAAGAGCTAACTTCACCCTGATACAGTTGGCTTGTGTTTCACAGCCTAACCCTTGTGTGAGCCCACTTTGTGTGTATATAGTGTGTGCTATTTGTGATTGTTTGCTTTGCCTGTGCCGTTTGAGATAGCTTGCTCCCTGTGCAAGTTAGATAGCAACCTTAACTTAGGGATGATATGCATGATAACATCTAGGCTCGAGTCGTAGTCTCCCTAGTTGTGTCTCCCTTTGTATTTGGTTAGGCTAGTCCTTTGTCCCTGCGTAGGGGAACTACGTCGCCCTGATCCTCATACCAGATGAGGTACGTAGGCAGGAGATGAGCTGATCTCTCCGGGCGCCCTTTTTGTTTTGTCTCTTGTGTGAGTTGGAGTCTGACATAAGTCCAGCGATTGGTAGTCGGTTTCCTTTGTGTTGTCTGTTGTGTGCTTGGAGTCCAATGTAAGTCCAGCGATTGGCATTTGGTTTCCAGTGTATGTGTGTTTGGTCCGGAGTCTGATGTAAGTCCAGCGATTGACGTTCGGTTTCCATGTTTGCCCGTCTGTGTGGAGTTTGACGTAAGTCCAACGATTGGCGGTCGATTTCCTGTGTTGTTTTGTTTGGCGTGTGTTAGCCGAGCTACGAGTGCTCTGATTCTTCTTAGTCCGAGAAGATACGTATGCATAGGATGCGACATCCTAGCGAGTGCGCTTTCCCCTAGTCCGAACTACGTCGACTCTGATGTCTATGCCTGATAGACTACGTAGGCCCAGGATGCGATATCCTGCCGAGTTAGTTTCTTTTGTCTTTCGTGTGTCTCTTTCAGCCAGTGTTTGATGTTTGTTTGAGCAGTGTTTAACAACCTTTATCCTTCCTTTTGTGCGTGGATCCCGTCGAGTACGACGGATGCGTAGGGGTGCTAATACCTTCTCTTCGCATAACCGACTCCCGATCCCATTCTCTTTGGTCGCGAGACCATGTCTTTTCCAAGTTTACTTCGAGCATTTCCTTTCCCTCTTTTGGGATAAATAACGCACGGTGGCGGCTCTGTTGTTCTGTTTTCCCGCCGGTTTTTCGCGTAATGCGACAGTGAGCAGTTGTAGTCTAGACATTTTAACTCTAGATGTGCCTTCATGAGTGGTTTTGAGAATGTCCCAAGCATCTTTAGCCACTTCACAATTGTTTATCAACCTGAAGATGTTCTTGTCTACTCCATTGAATATGGCATTCAATGCTTTAGAATTTCCAAGAGCTAGATCATCCTCCTCCTTTGACCATTGTTCTTCAGGCTTCTTATCAGCAGTGGTTGTTCCTTCCTTAGTAATTACTGGATGTTCCTAGCCTGTTAACACAGTCTTCCAAGCCTTATTATCAAGAGTTTTTAGGAAGGATACCATTCTAGGTTTCCAGTAGTCATAGTTGGACCCATCCAAAATTGGTGGCCTGTGAATAGATCCTCTATATCTTTCCATTGTACCAGAAGGTGTTGTCCCTAGATCTCACCCAGAACCAGAGCGGGATGCCTTCTCTGATACCAATTGAAATTCTAGTATCAAATATGAGATGTCGAAGGTAATGTCACGACACTAATATCTGAGTAATGCAAACAGAATAAAGATAGAGAATAGTAATGCAAAATACACAAGCAATTGTTAACCCAGTTCGGTCCAACTCACCTACATCTGGGGGCTACCAAGCCAGGAAGGAAATTCACTAAAATAGAATCAGTTCAAAGACTCTCCGTACACTTCAACAAGTTACAATCTTTCTCACCTAATCTCTACCCGTGCAATTTCTACCTAAGCACTCTTAGATATGAGAACCCACTCACTTCCCCACAATCACACCTGTGATCTTAAACAACAATCCCTTGAGAAAAGAAAACACTTTTCAATAACAAACTCTTGATTTTACTTCACAGTTTCAATCAAGAAGACACACTCTTGATCTTGCTTAACAACTTTGATCAAGAAGACACACACTTGATCTTGCTTCACAGCTTTGATCAAGTAGACACACACTCTTGCTTAACAGCTTTAGAGTGACAAATTACAACCACAAATTAGACCAATTCAATCATCAATGGATGACTTGAATGGCTTACAAGTCTCATGACTAAACAGACACAAACCCTAACTCTCTCTCTGTATTTCGCTCAGTATTGGTTGTGTGTACAAACAGGTTTTCTAAGTCCCTTTTTATAGAAGCTTTCAGCTAGGCTTGGACATCTTGAAAACCCTAAATCTATTTTCCAATTAAATCTTTTCATGACAGCTGGTTAGATCTCTTTGAAAAATAAGTAAATCAGGTTGTAATCTATGATTGAATGCGCCTGCCAATCAGATCTTCAATCATACATTGATTTCCATTAATTGTGCAATCACAAAACACCAGACATTCCTACTGAATGTTCTGTGTACAGGATGTCATGACATCGGGTCTGACATCCTGGAACAATTTCTGCATAACTTCATAATTCCTTTTATAAGTTCCAGCAGGTACAACCATATCAGATATCATGTCATTATGTATGACATTCTGAAACAATCCTGCATGATCATGTCTTTCACTCCAGCAGGTACACATCATCAGATGCCATGTCATTATGACATTCTGATAGAATCCTGCATGATCATGTTCTTGAATTCCAGCAGGTACATAGGATATCTCATGTTAAGACATCACACATGACATCTTGTGAACACTCTTTGTTTTACCAAAATTGTTGCCAACACTTAGAACCAACAATCACTATCAGGAATATATTTTAGTTGTAGAATAATTTACCATCTTGTGTTATAAGGATCCGTGACATAAAAAACTTGTTTTTCTTGGGATGCCATGATGAATGGTTAATTCATATAAGTCATCTTTCAAAGATCAACCCATGTGAATCTTAATTCATCGATTTATATATCATTGTTACTTTCAATACACTTGCACTTAAATAAAGACACTTTAAAAGTAACATAATTAATCTTTAAAATCTCCTCAATGACCCCAAAGTACACTCTAGATGTTATTACATGATTCTTATTTTTCGAACTAGAGAAGTACATGGATTTATCTTCAACCATAACCTTACTATTTTTTACGGTACTACGATCATCCTTTGATTTTGTATAAAATGAATATTTAGTAATGTGATATGCACCCCAAGTTATTACAATGAACTCAGGCATATATGACATCCATTTACTTGTCTCACATACACTATTCTCTTTAGAAACCCTTTCGTTAAACCAAGCTATGAAAGGTTTGTATCTGTCAATGAATAATCACTGGTAGAAGTTCAATCTTGCATTTTTTGGTAGAATGCCACTGATAGCCACTGGTAGAAGTCGTTGCATCAAGACATGACAATTATTAGATTTTAAGCCATCTAAATTGAGATCATTCATTGAAAAAAGTTTCTCCATATTTGATGAGTACCTGTCATACCCCAAAATTTGCCCATTAATATTTCAAGACATTTTTCAAGGCATTCCGAATCATTTTTATGACACTGATCTCAAAGGAACGAAGGCCCAGCTCACGAATGGCCCAATCCAGAAAATGGCCTGTTCGCTACACGCTCGCCTAGCGAACGTTACGTTCGCTACACGCTCGCCTAGCGAACGTTCGCTACACGTTCGCTACCAGCTCGCCTAGCGAAGCCGACAGACAACAGTAATTTTCGGGCTTCATTCTGAGCCCATTAGGTCATGAAAAATAGCATTATAAATACCAGCACTTCAGTAATGAAATGGGGAACGAAAAAGGGGAACGAAAAAGGGAGGAAAGGAGAACCCTAGCAAGCAAACCCTAGCGCTCACAGACGGAAAACCCTGAAGGAAAAGCCGGCGGCCGCAAAGCTACCTCCGTCCAACTCAATCCAGCTCGCCAACTCAAGGTTGCAATTCGATTGTAAACAGGTTTGCATTACTATTATCGCTTCATTTTCTTAATTTGCATGCGATATCGCTTTATGTTCTTAACTTGCATGTGATATCATAATTGAATTCATAAACATATTTGAGGTTTGGCATGTGAATTTAAGTATGCCAGCCTATCCTGAATGTTTGACCATATTATTTCTGTAATTGAATACCATAAGACTTGCCGCATGCTGAGATTATACTGTTCTGAAATTCACATCCCGCAGCCGCTCGCTAGCACATCGCTAAGCGAGCCTGTAGCGAATATTCGCTAGGCCTTCGCTAGGCGAGGCAGAGGCGAACGGGACAGTAGCTTATATTTCGTTTGTTCTGTGCTATGCTTCTCTGATCTGTTCCCTTATCATCATACATTATTTTGCATGACATTTTTGCTGTTGTATTTCTTTTGCGGTGTAATCCTCGATTGCACCCTGATTTGGTATGCTAACCCGTTTGCTGACTTTTGCAAAGGTTCATATGCCCCAGGAAAAGATCGTCGTTTAGGCCTTCCACTTTATTTGTGGGATACCCTTATGAAGATCCACCCTAAATTTCTTAATTAATTTTAATGTATTAATTTTAATGTATTAATTTTAATGTATTGATTTTAATGTGGAAGCTCATCCTAATTACCTAATTAACTTTAAAATATGGCCTTTAAATAAATGATCTTGGACCTCTCTTTGTTGCCCTACGGTATTACGGTATAACGGTCATGTCCCGCGAATGTGGGGATACACTTAGCAAAGACCCTTCGATTAAATCATCATGTCCCTTTAAAATAAATCATAGTCCCTCGGATGTTGCCTTCGAATATATGATTTCGTCCCTCGATGACCCTTCGGTGGAGCCTACGGTTAAATGATGATCGTCCCTTCGAATGCTAAGGTATCCTCACAACTGTTGCCTTCAATGACCAATCGATGACCCTACGATGACCCTTTTACATCCAAAGGATAAAACTACTTACTTCTCAATAGTAAGGACAGTTTTACCCTCATAAGGAAAGGAAATGCCCGGAAAGACCTCGGACAGGTATAACCCTAAATTGCTTATTCACAATTTAAAACTACTTTTCACACCTTACACCTTTCAAAACCTCCATTAGAAAATCACCACTTGGCATACATTCGCACTAGAATCATTGCCGAGTTATATTTTTCTAAACTATTTTCAAAACTAAACGAGATAACCACTTTGTATACATTCATTCAAGAATCATTACAAAGTTAAATTCTCCTTTTCAAAACATTTCCTACACATTTCTCAACCACTTTCTCAAACTAGAAAAACATAAATGATTGAGCAATTAAGAGCCCATGGATAACCATGGATACAAAGGGTGCTAATACCTTCCCTTTGTATAATGTACCTCCCGAACCTAAGAATCTAAATTAAGGTATTTCCTGTTCTTTTCCACCTTTCCTTATTGGATAAAAGAAAAGTCGGTGGCGACTCTTGCTAACCACGACATTGCGATTAAAAACACATTAAAGTCAGTTCACCGTATGACAGAACTGGCGACTCTGCTGGGGACAACAAAGAGAGGTCACCTTAAAAAAAAATCATTTATGTTTTCCAATTGTTCCTTCTTTTAAGGGTATTGTTGAGTGAAAGATCCTACACCCGGATCTAGTGTACCTTAAGTAAGTAGCAATAGATCATCGCGACTATCCGGCGTATACTGGAATGGTTAAAATGATGGCTACGGTTAATGTGACACTTTGGATGTCCTGATGTTCCTCATGTTTACTTGAGGAAAAATTTGGCATTCGTGTGGTGTCATCAAAGCATTAACCAGACCTTTAGAACCCTAATTGACTCATCCTAGCCATTAGAAAGTAGTGAGATAACTGGCTTCGGTTCCGACTGGGGTTGGTTGATACTCGATACTACACTCTTTGAGATTGGACTTTAGGGAAGCTTTGGTCAACCACTTGGTGTTGCACTGAAGTGGACTTAAAGAAAGGTCAATGATTGGAGATCCTTCTAGAACCCGGTTACTATTCTAGGACAGGTTGAACCAACCAAACTTCAGTGGGGAGGGTACTTACCTATGGAACTCATGCAAGCCTTAAAACCTAGGAATGATGGTTGTATGACTTGCTTGTGCTTGTTGTTTACTTAACATTATAACATCATAACATCATGACATCATAACATCATGCATTGTACTAACCACTTCGAGGACTTAGGGATTTAACTTTGCTCTGTTTTGTAAAAAAAAAAAAAAAAAAGTTTCCTTTTTTTTTAGTTTACGTAAAGTTAAATTCCAAAAGTCCTTGAAAACATTTCATACATTGCATAGCATAACATAACATCGCATAACAGGTACTCTAAAGGGATCAATGTTCTCACGGTTTTCCTCCAAACAGAAAAATGGACCTCGAACAAATTGTCAAAGATCTCCATGCTCAGAATGCTCAACTCCAGAAGATGATCTTGAACTTATCCAAGGGGCAGGAGGAACTGAAGGCTCTTTTGCTCGAGAAAAAGAAAGACCAGAAACCTGTGAGGCACATTAACCCGGGAAAGAGGCAGTTTACGAAGATCAATATGACTTTAGCACAAGCACTGCAGGGAATGCTAAAAGCAAATTTAATTACCCTCAGAGATCCTCCTGCAAAACCCAACACTACTTCTCCTCGTTATAATCCCAATGCCAGGTGTGCATATCACTCCGATAGCCCCGGGCATGATACAAACAATTGTTGGTCGTTGAAGAACAAAATTCAGGATATGATCGACGCTGGAGAATTTGAATCTGATCCGCCTGAGACTCCTAATGTCATCACTGCTCCTCTGCCTAATCAGGGCGAGACTGTCAATGCTGTGGAAGATACTGATAACGATTATGACTTGGATAGCTGGATTTTCCCAACAATTGGCGACGGACTCAATAATTGGAAGGCTGAAGACACTATCCCGATTTCCTTTAGTCAGGAGTAATTGTTATTGCTATTTTAGTGTTTTAAAGCATTGTGTCTATACCCGGGGCACAATAAGCTAATTTTTCAAAGGGTTTTGTCATTTTCATAAGCATATTCATATTCAATAGATCAATGGACTTTTGCATTCAAATATTGCGCTCTTTATCTTTCCTGTCATTTTTCAAATAAGCTATGTTTTCTTGCACACACTCACGTAACAATTTGCCGATCCATATCCACTCTGGATCCTGTTGGTAATGACTCTGCTACTGTTCATTATGACTTTGAAAATCCGATCTACCAAGCCGAGGATGGAAGGGAGGAAGGTTGTGAAGTCCCTGGAGAACTTGCCCGACTACTGCAAGAAGAAGAGACCATACAGCCGCATGAGGAATCAATCGAAATTGTAAATCTGGGTACTGAAATAGACAAGAAAGAAGTCAGAGGTTTCTTGGGACACTTGAATTACATTGCCCGATTCATTCCACACCTGACTGCTACCTGCAAACCCATCTTCAAATTACTAAAAAGGAAAAATCAAGAGATGGTATGGAATGATGAATAACAAAATCAGGAAATATCTCCAAGAACCTCCAGTTCCGATGCCACCAGTTGAAGGAAGACCTTTAATCACGTATTTGACCGTGTTAGAAAATTCAATAGGGGGTGCTGGGGCAACATGACGAGTCTGGTCGAAAAGAGCATGTCATACACTGCCTTAGCAAAAGGTACCGACTGTGAAACAAGATACTCACAGCTCGAGAAAGCTTGCTGCGCTTTGGCTTGGGCTGCTCGCCGACTAAGACAGTATATGTTGAATCATACCACTTTATTGATTTCTAAGATGGATTCTATCAAATATCTATTTGAGAAACCCGCTGTCTCCTGAGAGAGTTATCACTGATAATGGTACTAAACTGAACTCTGCATACAGTTCAAAATAAAACACCCTAACTCTTCTCCGTACCGGCCAAAGACGAACGACGCCGTGGAGGCTGCTAACAATATCAAGAATATAACAGTAACATACAAAGACTGGCATGAGATGTTACCTTTTGCTCTTCATGGTTACCGCACTTCGACAGGGGCAACCCCTTTCTCTTTAGTCTATGGAATGGAAGCCGTTTTACCAGTGGAAGTTCAGATTCCCTCTCTAAGAATTGTGAAAGATGCAGGCTTAGATGAGGATGAGTGGATTCAAACTCGACTCGATCAGATAAATCTGATTGATGAAAAGAGACTTGCGGTTGTTTGTCATGGGCAGATATATCAGAAGCGCATGACCCAGGCATTCAACAAAAAGGTCAAGAGACGAGTGTACCAAATCGACAACTTGGTTATCAAGCGTATCATTCTACCACAAGGTGATCCCAGGGGCAAATGGACTCCCACATACGAAGGGCCATTTGTAGTAAGAAGGTATTCTCTAGTGGAGCCATGATGCTTGCTACAATGGATGGTGAAGAGTTCCCGCATCCCGTGAACGCAGACATAGTCAAGAAAATACTACGCATAAAAGAGACCCGCTAGGTCGACGTACCTAGGCAAAAGTAAGGGCATCCCGGCGAACCAAAAGGGTTCGGGCAAAAATTAGGGATAAACATATAAAGACGTACACCCGGCAAGTCGAAAACCTGAAAAGGCGGCTTGAGCAAAAAAGGGTATCCCGGTGGACTGAAAACCTGAAAAGGCGGTCCAGGCAAAAATTAGGGATTAAAACGTATGACTATGCCTCATTCTCTGTCTGCTTCAACCAAGTTCAAGGGACTGAACAAGCCAATCACTTCTATCCGACAGCAGGAGATGAGATGCTTGAAGACATAATGACAGTAGTGGAGTTAAAATCAACAGGATTTTTCCTCATAGCTTCTCTTTGTTTGCCTGACAATTTCCTCTTACTAGGATTTCTGTCTCCTTGTACTCAAATTGCCTATTTATAGGCCCTCTTGCAAAATCAATACAATTTTATTTCCAAAAAGATGCTTTTGTTTTACTTTCTCTGTTTTGTTTGCGTAAACGTCCGTTGATTTAACTTGAATTGATATATGCATTTGAATATGATCAATGTTTATCAAAATACATGCATAAAATAACAATGACAATTACTGAAGGACTTCAGGATCGAGGAGAAGGTCTAACCAGGCTTTCCAATGAATCTGTTGCCAATTCTATTCCCCGGCTAAGCCAGTTATTCCCCAGAAGAAATGGGCATCACTAGACTGGTCATCTCTTCTACCCCCAGCCAGGCTCTGTTGAATATCTCTTCCATCAGATAAAGGTCAAATACCCCTAGCTAAGGAAGGGTCATCAATACAAATATCTCCGACCAGAAGACTGAGATTTATTTCCCCAGTAGAGTCCCCTGGAAGAACGTTTCAGACACATAGTGCATTCATTACATCATTTCACATCACATACCTATATACAATTTTCGTTCCCCATCATATACATTACATCATTTCATAACATATACATGTATGCAATGCTCTCATTTATTCCAGACGCATAATTCACTCATTACATCATTTCACAGCACACGCATGCATACAACATTTGCATCTCATGCATCATGACATGGCATGAAGCTAACTTTATTTTTCAGGTTAACTATCCTCTTGATACAATCAAAACAAAGGTCCATTCAGACGGACATCCTTATCAATTACATTCAGGATTCAACTACATCTTTCAGATACACTCCATGACAACATTCATTCGGACATCCTCCTAACGATGGCATCTATAAGCTCATCCCAAATATGCATTGCAAATACAGCATACACAAATACTATCAGATATAGCCTAGCGTACGGTTCATCCTGATTCATCTCAACATATGACTCCAACAACTCAGATACGATCTAGCGTACGATCCATTCTGACCTTCAACCACTCAAAGACAGTCTAATGTACGACCAAGTTAGACCTTCCAGTCATCAAATACAGTCTAATGTACGACCAAGTTAGACCTTCCAGTCACCAAATACAGTCTAATGTACGACCAAGTTAGACCTTCCAGTCATCAAATACAGTCTAATGTACGACCAAGTTAGACCTTCAAGTCAGATTCTGCAAATACAGTCTAATGTACGACCAAGTTAGACCTTCCAGTCACCAAATACAGTCTAATGTACGACCAAGTTAGACCTTCCAGTCATCAAATACAGTCTAATGTACGACCAAGTTAGACCTTCAAGTCAGATTCTGCTCAGTGACAGTCTAATGTACGACCAAGTTAGACCGTCAAGTCCTCGGATTTTGCCCAGATACAGTCTAATGTACGATCAAGTTAGACCAGATTCTGCTCAGTGACAGTCTAATGTACGACCAAGTTAGACCGTCAAGTCCTCGGATTCTGCCCAGATACAGTCTAATGTACGATCAAGTTAGACCAGATTCTGCTCAGTGACAGTCTAATGTACGACCAAGTTAGACCGTCAAGTCCTCGGATTCTGCCCAGATACAGTCTAATGTACGATCAAGTTAGACCAGATTCTGCTCAGTGACAGTCTAATGTACGACCAAGTTAGACCGTCAAGTCCTCGGATTTTGCCCAGATACAGTCTAATGTACGACCAAGTTAGACCAGATTCTGCTCAGTGACAGTCTAATGTACGACCAAGTTAGACCGTCAAGTCCTCGGATTTTGCCCAGATACAGTCTAATGTACGATCAAGTTAGACCAGATTCTGCTCAGTGACAGTCTAATGTACGACCAAGTTAGACCGTCAAGTCCTCGGATTCTGCCCAGATACAGTCTAATGTACGATCAAGTTAGACCAGATTCTGCTCAGTGACAGTCTAATGTACGACCAAATTAGACCGTCAAGTCCTCGGATTCTGCCCAGATACAGTCTAATGTACGATCAAGTTAGACCAGATTCTGCTCAGTGACAGTCTAATGTACGACCAAGTTAGACCGCCAAGTCCTCGGATTCTGCCCAGATACAGTCTAATGTACGACCAAGTTAGACCAGATGCTGCTCAGATACAGTCTAATGTACGACCAAGTTAGACCAGATACGGCTCAAATACAGTCTAATGTACGACCAAGTTAGACCAGATGCTGCTCAGATACAGTCTAATGTACGACCAAGTTAGACCAGATGCGGCTCAAATACAGTCTAATGTACGACCAAGTTAGACCAGATTCTGCTCAGTGACAGTCTAATGTACGACCAAGTTAGACCGTCAAGTCCTCGGATTCTGCCCAGATACAGTCTAATGTACGACCAAGTTAGACCAGATGCTGCTCAGATACAGTCTAATGTACGACCAAGTTAGACCAGATGCGGCTCAAATACAGTCTAATGTACGACCAAGTTAGACCAGATTCTGCTCAGTGACAGTCTAATGTACGACCAAGTTAGACTGTTAAGTCCTCATTCTGCTCACATACAGTCTAATGTACGACCCAATTAGACCTTCAAGTCCTCAGATGCTACCTAGTATGCGATCTAACGTACGATCCATTCTGACCTCTCATCCCCAAGCACAGCCTAACGAACGGCTCCTTCCGCAACTTGGATAAGATCTAGTGTACGATCCATTCTGATCTTTCCTCCCCAGCAAGGTCATCCGCCTAATGAACAACTCACTCTGGTATTCAGATACGGTCTAGCGTGTGATCCATTCTGATTTCTTTATCCCCAGCAGCGTATAACACACTCTGACTCCCCGGCGAAGTCGACAGCATAATGGAGGACTCACTATATGGTCTAACGTATGACCCGGTATGACACCCATGTCTTCAGATATCGTCTAACGTACGACACAATCTGAAGCTCTCATCATCAAACGTCCTGGATGGCATCTTTAAGCCCATCTCCATCAAGACTAGCTCCTGATTGACAAGCGCAAATTTTTGGGCATTTTAGTGTTCAATAATCTTCCACCTCCAAACCACGAATGGCATACACACCATTCTAACTCTCTCGGTTCAAGAATATTGAACAGGGGCAGCTGTCATACCCCAAAATTTGCCCATTAATATTTCAAGACATTTTTCAAGGCATTCCGAATCATTTTTATGACACTGATCTCAAAGGAACGAAGGCCCAGCTCACGAATGGCCCAATCTAGAAAATGGCCCAAACTGGCCTGTTCGCTACACGCTCGCCTAGCGAACGTTACGTTCGCTACACGCTCGCCTAGCGAACGTTCGCTACACGTTCGCTACCAGCTCGCCTAGCGAAGCCGACAGACAACAGTAATTTTCGGGCTTCATTCTGAGCCCATTAGGTCATGAAAAAGAGCATTATAAATACCAGCACTTCAGTAATGAAATGGGGAACGAAAAAGGGGAACGAAAAAGGGAGGAAAGGAGAACCCTAGCAAGCAAACCCTAGCGCTCACAGACGGAAAACCCTGAAGGAAAAGTCGGCGGCCGCAAAGCTACCTCCGTCCAACTCAATCCGGCTCGCCAACTCAAGGTTGCAATTCGATTGTAAACAGGTTTGCATTACTATTATCGCTTCATTTTCTTAATTTGCATGCGATATCGCTTTATGTTCTTAACTTGCATGTGATATCATAATTGAATTCATAAACATATTTGAGGTTTGGCATGTGAATTTAAGTATGCCAGCCTATCCTGAATGTTTGACCATATTATTTCTGTAATTGAATACCATAAGACTTGCCGCATGCTGAGATTATACTGTTCTGAAATTCACATCCCGCAGCCGCTCGCTAGCACATCGCTAAGCGAGCCTGTAGCGAATATTCGCTAGGCCTTCGCTAGGCGAGGTAGAGGCGAACGGGATAGTAGCTTATATTTCGTTTGTTCTGTGCTATGCTTCTCTGATCTGTTCCCTTATCATCATACATTATTTTGCATGACATTTTTGCTGTTGTATTTCTTTTGCGGTGTAATCCTCGATTGCACCCTGATTTGGTATGCTAACCCGTTTGCTGACTTTTGCAAAGGTTCATATGCCCCAGGAAAAGATCGTCGTTTAGGCCTTCCACTTTATTTGTGGGATACCCTTATGAAGATCCGCCCTAAATTGCTTAATTAATTTTAATGTATTAATTTTAATGTATTAATTTTAATGTATTAATTTTAATGTATTGATTTTAATGTGGAAGCTCATCCTAATTACCTAATTAACTTTAAAATATGGCCTTTAAATAAATGATCTTGGACCTCTCTTTGTTGCCCTACGGTATTACGGTATAACGGTCATGTCCCGCGAATATGGGGATACACTTAGCAAAGACCCTTCGATTAAATCATCATGTCCCTTTAAAATAAATCATAGTCCCTCGGATGTTGCCTTCGAATATATGATTTCGTCCCTCGATGACCCTTCGGTGGAGCCTACGGTTAAATGATGATCGTCCCTTCGAATGCTAAGGTATCCTCACAACTGTTGCCTTCAATGACCAATCGATGACCCTACGATGACCCTTTTACATCCAAAGGATAAAACTACTTACTTCTCAATAGTAAGGACAGTTTTACCCTCATAAGGAAAGGAAATGCCCGGAAAGACCTCGGACAGGTATAACCCTTAATTGCTTATTCACAATTTAAAACTACTTTTCACACCTTACACCTTTCAAAACCTCCATTAGAAAATCACCACTTGGCATACATTCGCACTAGAATCATTGCCGAGTTATATTTTTCTAAACCATTTTCAAAACTAAACGAGATAACCACTTTGTATACATTCATTCAAGAATCATTACAAAGTTAAATTCTCCTTTTCAAAACATTTCCTACACATTTCTCAACCACTTTCTCAAACTAGAAAAACATAAATGATTGAGCAATTAAGAGCCCATGGATAACCATGGATACAAAGGGTGCTAATACCTTCCCTTTGTATAATGTACCTCCCGAACCTAAGAATCTAAATTAAGGTATTTCCTGTTCTTTTCCACCTTTCCTTATTGGATAAAAGAAAAGTCGGTGGCGACTCTTGCTAACCGCGACATTGCGATTAAAAACACATTAAAGTCAGTTCACCGTATGACAGTACCCTTGGGGAACTTTGATACCCTACAAACAATCACAAAAACATTTTTTTTTTCTTTTTGAGACAGAGTGTGACATGCTAGGGGAAGATATGTTTTATTTCCTATATCTTTTAGGGCTAACTCTTGTCGTCTACCTATCACCACCATATCTTCATGACATTTCTTAGTATATTTTGTCTTACCTTTAATGTTTAGAAGTGTTCCAATCAAACTATCACATACGTTTTCTCAACATGCATCACATTAATACAATGTCTTACATCGAGACTAGACCAATATGGAAGATCAAAGAACACTGACCTCTTTTTCCAAACATTTTTCTCCCCAACCCCTTTTCGTTTCTTTCCAAAGACAACATTAATGTGTTATTGTCTTTTATAAACTTCCTTCTTGGTTAAGGGATTTGGAGCGATACCAAACTCTTGTTTCCACTAAAAGTCTTATGCAATCTACGATATGGATGATTAGGCCTTAAAATTTTTTGATTCCCAAGGTAAACAATCTTGTTTCCATTTTGTTATTTTTGGAAGCATGTATCATCTTCACATATAGGACACACTTTATGTCCTTTAATGGCACAATTCAAAGTTATCACATGTATACGCATCACCAACATCAACGCCTTCCTCCCACAAAATTCTTAAATCTTCAATCAATAGCGTTAAATAAAAGCTTATGTCGTTCCCTAGTTATTTTGGACCCGAAATCATCATTGATAACATCATATATTTGCGTTTCATGCACAACCCTAGAGATATGTTATAAATAATGAGAAGAGCATACCATAGAACATGATTAATACTCAAATTACCAAACAAATTCATTCCATCGGTGACAAGTCCAAGCCTAAGGTTCCTTGGCTCAGGGGAAATTTTTTGAAACAACGAATCAATTTTCTTCCATTATAATGAATCAGCTACATGGTGAATTGTTCCATCAATACTCTTTCATTTGTATGCCATCTAGTATTCTTTGCAGTATTTACATTAGTAAATAGTCTTTTAAACCTTTGAATTATCGGTAGGTACCACATCACCTTGGAAGGAACACCATTTCTAGTTACACCATTATCATCTACAACACCATTGTCCTTTTGCATATAGCACGACTCCCCACACCTTGGGCACTCCTTCAAGTTTTCATACTCTTTCCTTATAATATGCAATCATTACGATGTGCATATGTTTTGATATAGTTCAAATCTATTGGACACAATATCTTCTTGGTCTCATAACTATGATTTGGCAACATGTTACCTACTAGAAGCATTTCTTGCAACAATTCAATCAATTCAGTGAAAATTTTATTGTCCACCCACATATTGCCTTAAGATTGAATAGTCTTAATACAACTGACAATCTTGAAATTTTTTGCATCCTGGATATAACGATTCTTCCATGTTTCTTTGCAAAGTTTCTTCCGCGTGAGCTTTCTTAAAAGCATCTACTCCAATATCACGAATCATATCTTACAGAGTATCATTCATACATTCATCAACTTGAACTTTATATGAAATATGTATTTTTTGTCCCATCACCATGCCATACCCATTTCCTGTAATTTTGAATAATTCCTTCACAACCTAAATGGTTGAATATAACATCCCTTGGATGTTTTTGTGTATTTCGACAATTTTTACAAGGGCACCAAAAAATCCAATTATCATCAGGAATGCTTTTTCTGCAAATTCAAAAAATTTAATCATTTCATTCTCATACTCTTTACTTAACCTATTAGCTTTCATCCAAATATGATCCATAATCACATACAACTTCTAAAAATAAAATAAAAATCATACACAACCAACAACAATAACACAACGATGGCAACAACTAAGTATAACAATACATTACACCTTAAGGCTCAAAAACCGTAACAACAAAAACAACAACTAAAAATAACACTACATTATATACCTTAAGTCTCAAAAACTATAACAATAACAAAAACAATATCAATGACATCAACAACAACAACATCAATGACGACAACAACACCAACGTCAACAAAAATAATAACAACAACAACATCAATGATGACAACAACAACAGCATCAACAAGAACAAAAACAAGTACAACAACAACAGTCATGAAGAAATTTTTACATACCAGAAATATGATGAAAAATGTTTTGGTTTGAGGTTCGAGCTTCCTTCCTCCTTCGAGAAGATGAAGAATGGTGTTTTAGTTTGTTAGGTGGAGAAGAGAAGAATGGTGTTCCTTTCATTCGCTAAGACGCAAAATATGAATGAGACTTAACATTCTGATGAAGGAATAAAATATTGTTTAGAGTTTTCATCTCGGTTTCTAAAAATCCGAGGGAAAATAACCGAGGTAAAAACCGTGTTCAATTTAATTAAATAAAATATTGTTTAGAGTATTCATCTCGGTTTTCTAAAAAAACGAGGGATTAAATGATTTTAAAAATAAATGTGTTTTTTTGGTTCTAAATAAAACATAAAACTGCAAGAGGTAAGAATCGAAGCTCATACCCTAAGCAACATTTTATGTTATTTTTTTTGTAAAAACCGAGGTTTAACATATAAATGGCGCTTTCACTAGTGTAAATAAGGGATTTAACACCAATTTTTTAGAGATTTAATACCTGATTTTTTCCGGTGTTATTGCTACCGGTATTGTAAGTACGATTTTGACACCAATTTTAAAAAATGTATGGTAAATTGATTTAACACCGGTGATAAGCGGGTGTTATAAGTGTTACATATTGGTGTAAACACTTATAAATTGTACCTATTTTTTCCAAAAACCGGTGTTAAAGTTAATGGAGAGTAGTTTGATTAGAAACCAACTTATGACATCTGTTTTATTATTAAAAAAAGATGTAAAACATATATATCATATAAATTTTCTTCAAATTGGGTGTTAAAAGTTTAACGGGGTTATTTGGTCAGAAATCAACCTTTCACACCTGATTTTTTTCTTAAATTAACATCTGCAAAAAATTTATTATTGTTTCAACTGATCAAAACTAAACTCACAAATTTTAGTTTAAATTTAACAAATTACACCAAAGAGTGTAAATCAAAATTCAAAAACAAAATTATACTAAAAAATAATTTTAATTAATAATTCAATATTAATTATTATAAAACGTCACCTTTTATCGAATTCTTTGTTTCTTTCTCTTCAAGTTGATGTTGTTCTTCAACTATTTGCAAAAAGAATTGAGTCCAAAGTTATCGGATATTATCAATAACATCATTGTCATATGATGATGGATCATCATATATCTACAAATGCAAACAATAAAATAAATTAAATGAGAACATGTTAAAATATGAAGTGATGTGATTTACATATTAAGCATTGAAATCTTTTGTTATCACCTCATGTAATCCTTGAAATATACTCGTCTGGATAATGTCAAACATATTTTTCATTACATAATAACCACAAGCTCAGATATTGTCTTGTTGATGTGCCTACAAATTAAATAAATAAGTAAAACATATAATCATATATATAATTCATATGAAATATCAATAAATTTAAGACAATTAACTTACCTTGATAGATATAAAATTAGTTTTTTTATTCATAATATAGCATCAGGATGTTATAACCTCTCATAGCCCTAATTAAAAAAAATAATACTTAACAAAAATCTAATTATATTTAGTAAACACATAAAGCTAAATAATAGAGAAATCTCAACATAAATTTTGAAAGAGACATTTTACCTTAGAAGTGTGTCCTTAAAAGACTTGCTTGATTGATTTCCAAGCGAACAAAACCAATAAACAATATTATCATCTGGAAAAATTATAATAATTGACGGTGATTGCTGTGATGTTACAAACAGTTATGTTAGAAGTATATATAAACAAAAATATAACAGGCAAGAAATTTAACAATCTAATTAGTAATATGCACTTACACATTCAAACATTATCTTAAAAAACATTTTTTAGGATGATTATACATCTTATTTTATATGAATGCTTGCATAACTTCATCACTATGACCATCAAATTTATTATTAAATATCCTAAAAGGATCAAATAAAGCAAATTTCTCGCTAGGGGAATTGGAGATACACCAGCGATGCAAATATCTAAGTTGAAACAAATATAAATATAAATTTATCAATATATATATATATACTTAAGTGCACCATTAATGGGAAGATAACTGTAATTATTACACAATTAAATATATATATATATATATATATATATATATATATATATATATATATATATATATATATATATATATATATATATATATATATATATATATATATATATATATATAATATTGTTGTAGAAAATAAAAAAATTTAATAGTATTTAACTTTTACTATTTTGGTTTCTATTTAATTTATTTTTCAATTAGGCAATAATTAAGATTAAATATGTGTGTCTAATTAAAATATGAAATTAATCATTGGTATATTAAATAGTGTGTAGGTCCATTGTTCCACGCTCTTATATTTTTCTTTGGAGGTAGAGTCCACAACTATATATAAAATAAATATCAAAAAATAATTAATCATTGAAAAAGATAATTAGATATTATTTATTTAACCTTATAATTTTAATTTTAATTATTTTTATTTGTTTAATTGAATTATTTGTAAATTTTTATTTATTATATGAAATTTTATTTTTATTAAGGATCATATCAACTCAAAATTTTGTATATGAAATTTGAAATTAAAAAAATAAAAATAAATAAAAGAGTTGAAATTTTAATTAAACCATAAAAAGAGAATTTTAGATAAATTTATTAAAAACAAATATAAAAATATATTCAAAATTTAAATAATTTTTCTGTCCAATAAATAAGTTAAAAGTGTAGAAATGAACAAGTATAAATACAAATAAAATAAAAACAATAATTTATTAGTAGAAATTAAAGAAAACAATGAAAATCTAAGGTAGCTTATTAGTAAGAATTGTATTATCTTCCCAATAATAAGATTTTTAGATAGTATTTATAGAATAATATTATTGATATAATATTATCTTCCCATTAATTGTGTAATAATTAATGTTATTGTATAACAATTAAAGTTGATTAAAATTTATTTTAGGGCATTAATTTTATAAAAAAAAAAATTGCTTGTTAAAAATTTATAACAAATTGATGATGATAACTTTTATAGAAAATTGATTAAATTTTGTTTGTTAAAGTTGATTAAATTTTATAACAAATTGATAATGATAACTTTTTTTTTTACGTTTGATCATTTTAATTTAATAAGTAATTTTGCAGGATAAGAATTTATTTCAAACAAAGTTATGGAACTTATTTCTATACAGTTTTTGTAAATTTTTTATTAATAATTTTATTTCAAACAACATATTCAATATCAAAATAATAATTTTTTTCAATAATAAAATAATAACAACAAACAATACATAGAAACAAACAATATCAAAATTATTAATAAATTTTGTAAACAATACATAGAAACAAATTTATGGAACTTATTTCTATACATTTTTTGTAAACTTTTTATTAATAATTTTGTTTGTTGTAATTTTTTTCAATAATAAAATAATAACAACAAAATTATTATTAGAATACTACAGACGTTAGATATATGGCGAACAAAATGAAATTGCATTACAAAAACAAATCAAAATAAAATAATTATCACAATCCATGACAAATAGATTTCAAATTAGTAAAACACATTTTGTCGAAAATAAAAATATGTTATTCTTACTTAAGAACTAATTACAACAAACAATACATAGAAACAAGTATCAAATAACATATTCAATATCAAATAATAAAGTTATAATTTTGAATCAGAGTGATATGAAATTTTATTTCCAATGAATACAAATTAAACAAAACTAACTAAATTAAAGTAAGGGTTTAAGAAAAATACTTATAAGTCAAAGGACATACCACAAGGATCTTGACACGGCGGCGTGTGGCAAGCGAAAGAAAACACTGATTCTAATTCGATTGAAACCTAAAAGAAAGAGATTATGTTTGTGATTATTCAAAATTGATTTAGAGAAAGTTTTTTTATTTTGAACGTTTTTTAGAGAAATTTTCAAGTTTGATTGATTGAGAGAAAAATTGAGAGAAAAGATACAATGGTAGTGAAATTCTAATATATTTTACCAGCATAGGTTACAAGCGGACTTTTCTAAATTTTAGCGGCAATTTTAATTATTTAATTGTTATATATATAATTTTAATTATTTATTTATTATGTATATAACTTTTCCAAATCAAATTAGGTTCAGACTTAAATTTTAGTATCACATTTAATATCTTTAAAAGCAGGTGTATATATATATATATATATATATATATATATATATATATATATATATATATATATATATATATATATATATATATATATATATATATATATATATATATATAATATAATATATATATATTATATATATATTATATATATATATATAATATATATATATATATATATATATATGTGTGTGTGTGTTTTTTTTCATTATATTATTTTATATCTATTTTTCTTAAAAGTAGGTATCTTACATTAAAACATTTATATATAATAAAAATAACCATATTAGACACTAGTTTTTTTTTAATTGGGTATTAATGATTAACATTAAAATTAGAATTTTCATTTTAATTATAAAATTACCATTGTTTATAAATTTTATATCTTTTTTTAATAAAATAGGTATTATATCAATAATTCTAATGTTATTTGACCTTGGTTATTTGACCTTGGTTTTTCAGTGAACGAAGTAAAAACTTTGTCATGAAATGTATTATTTGTAGTAGTGACGTCGTTAAAAAAATCTTCCTTGATCGTTTGTAAGACTAATATCTTTCTTTCTATTCTAATTTCCATGAATCCCTTAAGGATGAGTGACTAGTTCCCTCAGATTATATCTCCTTCAAATGAATTTTTCCCCAATCATGTGAATCATGTGATGCGTTTAAATTTACTCTCTGTAATGAATCTCTTCTTATAATTATTCAATGTTATTTTGTGTTTAATGTTTTTTTCACATATGTGTAATTGAGAGAGAATTGACTTAAATAGCAATGAAAACTAATTATAGCTACCATATTTTAGTCAAATAATGTTGTGGGGTTGTTTAAGATTCTCGACATTGGACATAAACTTGTCATGATAAATGTATTTTATGTGCGATAAAATCTTCGTTGGTTGCGACTTCTCCCCATGGTCATTCGGGGATCATATCATGATGAAATGGGTTACACAACAATGAAATTGTTGATAATTGTATTTTGTAAAATAGTCGTGATATAAGAAGATTCATTATAGTTTTAAATAGTGATTAACCACATAAAAATGAAAAGGATTCGAAAGTGAGACTTAAACTATTAGTTTAGTTAGCTAATTTATAAAATTTATACAACAAATTCAATTGCACTCTAGCCCTCCATTTACATAATTTTATTTGTTTTCTTGATAAAAAAATATAGTCACCTTTAATTTTGTAGAAGTTAACACAATACTAGTAAATATTCTATATAAAAATTTATTAAATACTTTGAAGTTTTTGTTGATACAACTTATACATTGATTTTATTACAACCAACCGACACACTATATTAACCATCCATATCTTACTCACAAAGATTCAACAAAACAAAAATAAATTCAACAAAACAAAAATAGAGGAGAAATTTAGAACTCAACAACGATGCAAACATAAACTTTATTGTCAATTATTCATGAATTTGCTAAGCTAGCAGTCAATTATTAGTCATGAGTATGAAGTGAAGAGACATATTAAAGTCAACTTGTTCTATATGGTGTGTGAATGAATCAAATTCATAGGGTTTATGTATGGTGCATAATGGAAGAAGAAATGTCGTTGAAATTGTATTGAAATTTTCAAATTATACGAGTCCACACATTTTAGCTATTTCAATTTTAAATATAAGTCTCATTTTATCATTCCATATGGATTAGAAAATATCATGCACTACCATAAATTTGCCAAACCTATATTAATTTTTCAAAATTAATTTGAAGTTTATGTGTTAAACAATGACACAAAAATTTAAATTATATTTCTAATTTTTTAATGCATAATCATTTTAAAAAGACTTATATTTATTTTCTTTCAAATTAAGTTTATATTAAGGAGAATAACTAGTAATTAATTAAAGAAATGACGATAAAGTCTACTTGTTGTGTAGTGTGTGATTGAGTCAATTCGTAGGGTACACTTGAGGTGTATTGAACTTTCAATGTGAGCATCAAAAAAATCTCAGAAATAAGTGTAAGATTTTCTAGATGGAACATATGGAAAACAAAGATGTCTCTTAACATTGAATTACATATAGGTCCACTCAATTTAGTATGAATTGGGATGATAATATAGTAACTTTGAGAGAAACTCATCATAATCCTAACTTTGTTAATATTCTGATTTTGTTATTTATGAATTATCATCTATTATTCAAAAGTATACATATTTATTTATAAATTATCATTTATTAATTTAAATAATTTGATTTGCGAATTTTTAATTAAAATTATTATAATATTTTGTGTGTTTATGATGAGTAGGTGCTTAAATGTATTTTATTTACTTTAAAATTATTATTTTAATATATTTATTATATTTATCTATAAAATAATTAATTAAAAATACAATTAATATTATAGAGTCATAATCATAATTATATAAATATTCATCTTCTTCTTCTTGATGCATTGTGTGATAAATGAGAAAAACACTAATCATTTGAGTGATATACAATGAGATCATGATTATGATGAATAATTGACTATCGATCTAAAATTGTCTTAAAAGCATACTTTGTAAAGTAAAATTTTAATCTTCATGATATAGTTTATGGATGCTTATAATGATGATCATGAACTTGCATTTGAAGAAAAATCATATCACTACTACGGAAAATACCTATCACAACGGTTGGAAAATGGATATCATCACGTTGGACCAACTGTTGTGAGGTAAGGTGTGATTGTATGTATGACATTTTCCACCACGGTCGTGCGGCAATGATTATAAATCAAGTAATATGCTAGTTACCACAACAGTTACTTTAAACAACCGTTGTTGTATGTCTCAACCTATCACAATTGTTACTTTAAACAACCATTGTTGTATGTCTTTTAATATAAAAAATGCAGCAGCAGTAGAACAACAACAATAACAACAATAAAACTACAAGAACTACAACAACAAGAACAATAACAATAAAAAGAAGAAGAAGAAGAACAACAACAACAATAACAACAAAAAGAAGAAGAAGAAAGAGAAGAATAACAACAACAAGACCAACAATAAGAATAACAAGAATAAGGACAAAAACAACAACAACAACAAGAACAACAAGAACAATAACAATTAACACTGCTAACCTGAATCTATGTTTTCCTAGTCTCGTTCAAGTTGGAGAAGAGGTGATGGAGTTATGAAATTTGTTAATGAAAGAAATTTTGTTTTCGAGTTTTGTTTATGGAAGAAAATATATTTTTGAGCTTGGTTTAGTGGAGAAATAGAGTATCGTAAATGGAAGAAGATATTTGGCGGTAGAAGATGATGTTCGTCTAAGTTGGAAGTTCATCTAAATTTTAGGTTTCACGCGGATCACTAATGGTAGTGTTTTGATTGTTGATACTCACTAAATGGACGACAAATATTTGTTTAAGAACGGTGAAGAAACTCAATAAACACACTAATATTTTCCCATGACCCTGAGTGACTTTTCACCACGGTTGAAAGTTCCAACTGTGGTGAAAAGTGGCTTAAAAATAAATAAAAACAAAATTGCAGGTTCCAACTTTTCACAACAAGTACTTTAAACAACTGTTGCTGTATGTCTCAACCTATAACAACAGTTACTTTAAACAATCCTTATTATATGTCTATTAATAAATAAATAAAAACAAAAATGTAGGTGTTAGGATTCGAACTCATGACTAGACACCATTTTTTTACCACGGTTGGAAGCTCTAACTGTGTTGAAAAGTGGCTTAAAATAAATAAAAAATAAAATTGTATGTGCTATGGTTCGAACTCATGATCATGCACCATTTTTCATCATAGTTGGTACCTATGACCGTTGTGAAATGTCTTTTAGTAAATACCATAAAAAAAATAACACCCCAAAAAAATTACTACCACGGTTAACTGGAAGAGTTGTAAAATGGATGTTACAAAATATCTATTATGTAGTAGTGTGTCATACTTCAAAGCTCTTTCAAAAACTTCTTGATCAAGTCTTGAAATCTAACATGAAATATGCATATTGAAATTTTTTTAAACCATTTGTATTGATTTTTGTTTAAGGACAAACAAAATGATAAGATGGGGAGAGTTGACAAGTACTAAAAATAAGTAAATCCATAAACACTTATTAATTTTTATTTTGAAAGCAATCAATGAAAAAAAATCCTAATTTATTAGTAAAACATGATAAAAATATCTATATGAACTTATTAATAGTGTATTCATCGAATATAGGTAAAAAGTACTAAGAAAACACCAAATCCATACAAAAAGCACCTTCCAAACCCCAAAGCTTGATTAGTCAAGAACATGCCTTATTAAGCGAGCAAAGAAGACAAAAGAATACTTAAGAACTGAGTAATTTCAAATCTAAGCAACAAAACTCGCTTAACATCCCCCTTTGACCGCCCCTTATCCTCGAGAACCTCCTTTGGATCCTAACAATCCTCTTCTAAATCAAGAGAAAAGAATGATAGAAAATCAGAATAGAGTAAAGAGAACCATCCATCCACCTAATATCTATAACGTCAAGAGAACAACCGACTAGAGATCAGAGAGATCAAATGCTCATATGTTGACTCACGACGGGGATTAATATCCACAGAAAGGGCATGGTATTTGAAAATGAGAGACTCAAGTTCACAAAAGAGGAAACCGACAACAACGTTTAGGAATGCAAGATCCACATTGACTCTTAAAAGCGTACTTTTAGTAAAACTCACCTAGAATCCCGAAGCAAGCTCAAAATTCTGAAAAATAATTTTAATAATGCAAAGATTTATTAAAATAAATTTTAACAAAAATCAAAGAGTTATTCGTATCCTCAAGATGAGTCAAAACCTTAAAATTAAAAATAAAATAAAAAATAAAACTCCAATTCATAGACAAAATTTATTTTTTTAGATAATGGTTTGAAGCACACAAAGAAATTATATGTGAGAACTATTAGCGAATTTTTCATCTGACTTTTAAATTGCATCAAAAACACAAAATACCACACAAAAGAACATGAACATAATTTGGCATTCAACATACTTAAACATCTACTAATAAATTTTATTCTACAAACGTGCAAATATTACACATTAGGAAAACAATTGAGTTATTCCAAACTTACATAATCTCTCTCTACTAAGTATCACCCAAAAAAACTAAACTTGCTTTTCAAGAAACCTACCTTATATCAACTATGAGTTAATCAACATAACAAAACACAAGAAAATAATTTCTCAACAAGAAACCAATAACTCTATTTTTCAATCTTCTTTTTCATCATGCTCCCATTTATCTTCACTTGGTTGAAAGAGTAACTCCATACTATTTCCACTACTACTGCCTGAATTGAACATTGCATCCGCCATCTCAGCCACCGCGTATTCAACACCGAATCTTAGATTAGAGGCTCCACCGCCGCTACCATCTCCGTCCCGGAGGTCGAGATTCATCGAAGGCCGCCACATCTCGGAGGAAATGTTAGTTTGAGTTTGAGAAGCACTAATGTTTGCAAGTAGGTTTGGTAGTGGTGGATATGATGATGGTGCTGTTAAGGATTTGTGACAAATGTGTTCACCTCTATATGTTACTTCAACTATGTTTGGATTGTTATCAAGCCTTTGTACTTGCTTCTTGGCTGGGCAAAGGTATAGCTTTTGGTGTGTGCACCTATAGTAACTTCTGAAAAATGAAATAAATATTTCAATAATGTGATGATTTTATTCATTGTATTTTCTTTTTTATTTACTTATGCTATTTGTGATTAAAAAGGTGATAGTTGTCTTTTATGAAATCAATTTGCTAAGTCAGCAGAGAATTATTACTATTCATGAATGTGAAAAGACATATTAAGTCAACATGTTTTGCACTATTGAATTTTCAATGTAAGCAAGAAATCATAGAAGAAAGGTATAAGATTTTGTGGATGGTGCATAATGGAAGAAAAAGGTGTAGTTGCAATTCAATTGAAAGTTTCAAACTTTTTATGCATTCATCCTTGGATTGAAGTTTATGTGTTAAACAATGACACAAATAATTTAAATTAAAAATAAATAAATGCATTAGTGTTAATTACCTTGGGTACTTCCGGCCAAGAATCTCTTTCTGGCCATATTTTCTCCAAATGAAGCCATCTTCTGGTGGCATCTCAGTGTTTCCAATTTGAGGTGCAGGAAACATCTCTATTCTCTTCTCCAAATCATTTTTCCTACTAATGCATGTGAAGATACAACAATTAGTATAAACAATCTACATATTTTCATCATTTTCATAAACCAATAAAGAATACAAAGCACAGACATTAAATACGACACTGACTCTGACACGTCAATTTCAGTATAGTGCCGGTCTTAAACACTGACATAAACACATGTATAAAAAATGAACACATACCTTTGTTTTGGTCGTGATGATGATGATGGTGTTTCTTTTCCTTGAACATCAACCAATTGTTTCCCTTTTGATCTCAACATTTGAGCATCATCGCCACCACTTATCATCTCATTCTCAAGAAAAACACTCACATCAAAAGGGTGTTGAATTAGAAGCAACGGGTCCATTGAATGTGCATGCATGATTTGATCATGCTGCTTTTTCTGCATGAAAACATCATGAGACAGAATTTGAGCAAAGGAACCAGAACCTTTTGTTGTTGTTGTGTTATATTGTGATGACGATGACGACGACAACATCATCATTACTCTTTCTTTCGCATCACTATAAGCTTTTTCTACCTCATGAATGGATGAATATAGAATCTCAGTGTTGTTGACCATGTTGGGTAATTCTAGATCAAGATTTTTTGCCAATTCAAAAGCATGCATCATAAAACTCATCACCTCTTCCATGGCTTCTTCGGGAAGTTTAAGCTTTGTTTTGTGTTTTTGAACACAATGTTTGAAATTTCCTAGTAATCTTCTACGTTGGTTCTTGTCTATATATACGAGACATATAATATATATATATATATATATATATATATATATATATATATATATATATTATGAGGTGGAGTGTGGAAAGAAAGACTTATTCTTTTGGTCTAATCGAGTTGGAAAGTTTTCAAATGGTCTTAGAGGAGACCATGATGCCCCATTGAAACCGTTTCTTTCAATGGACACTCAATTTGAAGAAATTTCAAAGTTTGAAGTATTAACCTAAGAAAGAAATTTTCTTCTATTGCTACCATTTCTTCTAAATCAGAATTTGAACGTTTATTAAGCGCTTAATTTTAACTTAAGTTCTGGGAATCATCCTTTTTCACTACTGTTCATTAAGTGGTTTGCAAACTTAAAGAAATTTTAATATATACAACAAAATGTGTGTTTTTTTTTCAAAAAGAAAATACTAAATTTAAGATTATAATGGTTTGATTTGGATCTAATGTCTACCGTTAAACTAAATTTGTTAATATTTAAGATTATTCATCTCACGTAATCATGATTCTAAAATGTGGTCCCAAGTTCCACCCTAGTGACTTTTTTTAATACAATGGAAAAACTCATTAGTGTGAATTTGAAATAGAAAAAGTAATATTTAGAAGGGGTTGAACTGATATAAAGACTAGAGTATAAGCATGTATTCAAAATTGTTTAACTGCATGCTACAAGTATTGAAAATCATTTTAAGTAATAGTACAAGATAGTTAAACAAAACTTACAAATTTATCATTAGTTAATGCTACAAACAAGAAAGTTAACAAATTTAAAACTAAAATGTAAATAGAAATAGAAAAGTTAGTACTTGATTTATACTAGTTCAACCTACTCGTACTCAAATGAGATTCGCTTCATTAAAATTTCATAAAAAAATTTTCTCATTAGGTTTTTTAAACTGTGTACGAGAATTTTGTTATAAGATATTTAATAACTACAAATCTTTTAGGAATTAGTTATTGTAGTGTTATATTTGTAAAAGAATTCTATTAGGGTGATGATTATAGAACGACATAGAAGAGATGGTGATAATATGTCGTTCAAATGGTGGTATCGCCTCACTCCATGATCTTCATATTGTCCAATTATGGGAAACATGGTATAAGACGTTTTCGGAGTTGAGAGAAGTCGGGATCATTACTGACTCATGTCCTCCTTGAAAATAGGGATTCAACGATCCACTATTGACTGAGTGGACGGTGACTCTTCCCAAGAGAACCCTAGGCACTAGACTCCTTTATAAATACATCTCCTTCGTAGGAAAAATGATATATCATAACCCGTACTGATCACACCCTTCAAACGCTTATACCTAAGCACATCATTCAAATACAAAGCCTCTCACCTCACATGAGCATGTCCTCTAAACCACCGTAAAACACCATCATATAGTGTTTCTCACCGTCATGGGCAAACCTTAACCACCATACAACGCAATATACCTACTAAGGTCTCTGAGTCATCCTTCCCTTGCAAGAAGTACACACATCCCTGTACTTTTTTACTAGTACAAGTGTGTCCACCGTGGGGCTCCGGTAACTACTACTACAATGTCACGCACTTCAGCCACAAGAACACTAGCACCACCTACCAGCGGCTCATGGATGCTGTCTTCGCTCACCAGATAGGGCGAAACCTAGAGGTCTACGTCGATGGATAATAGTTAAGACTATCTAAGGGTGCAACCATGTAGAAGATTTAGAGGATGTCCCGCAGTAAGTCAAGAAGTACGACATGCACCTAAACCATGCCAAGTGTTCTTTCGAGGTTCATGCGGGAAAATTTATAGTTTTAATGATGAAGATGAGGGACATAGAGCCTATTCTATATAAGGGCCAAGCAATCATCACCACGAGGAGTCCCACTAATATAAAGGAGGTACAACAACTTACATGCCACCTTGCCACCATGTCCCACTTCCTTTCCTACGAAGGCAACAAAGCCTTCATCTTCTTCGACATGTTAAATAAGAAGGAGAGATTTGAATGGATCGCCGAGTGCGACGAAGCTTTCACCAAGGTCAAGAATTTCCTCACAACGCCCTTATCCTCACTCGCCCGAGGAAAGAGTCGTTATTACTCTTGTATCTCTCAGTCATAGATCAGGCGATGAGCCCAGTTCTTGTTTAGGAGATAAAAATGGCAAAAAATATATGTACTTCATAAACAAGGTGTTCAGGGGCTCCGAAGCGCACAATCAAAATATTGAGAAGCTGGCGCTAGTCGTCGTCGTTGCAGCGAGGAAATAGAGACCATACTTTCATGGTCACAAGATCCTGGTAAAAACCAACTATCATATTTGTCAAGTCTTGAAGAAACCTGATTTAGATGGGAGGATGATAGCTTGAGCAGTGAAACTCTTGGAATACGACATCCAATATGTCCCAAGAGAGAGCATCAAATTACAAGCTTTGACAGATTTCATAGCAAAATTCAGCTTGCCTATAGACGAGGAGACACCTCCAAAGTGAGCGCTATCAATATATGGCTCCTCCAACATAAATGGAAGTGGTGTCGAGATAGTCCTAAAAGGACCTGGAAATATACTCATCGACCATGCACTAACGTTCGAGTTCACCGCCAGCAACAACTAGACGGAATACAAGGCTCTCATTGTTGGCATGATCCTCGCCTTAAAGATGGGAGCCTCTGGGATGAAGGCCAAAAGTTAATAGTCTTTAAGTCAATTATGATAAAAAGCATGTTTGTGTTGGGATATTAAATTTCTTGGATCAAACAGCTTGAATTATCCTTTTTTTTGTCCTTGAAAGGATCATGAGTTTAGTGACACCATTGATATATTTTGGTCAGAAATCATCTTTATGAGCTTATACGCTTCCATCTTATGTTAATTTTTGCTTCCGTTCATAAATCTCTAAGTTTGTGTTAAAAAGTTTTTGAAATTATTTTTAAAGGGGATCAATTTAGAACTTTTCTTATTTATATCTTCAACCAACGTGAAGTTCATTGGTAGTATTAGGAATAGAGGAGTTGAACTAGGAAAGTTAAAATCAGACCAATTTTTACTTCTGACTATTAAGTGTGAATTTCTTTCATAGGGATAATACCCTTCATACATAGGTGATTTTAAAGAAAAGACAATTTAAAATAATAAAAGAAAAAGAAATAAAATCAGAAAAAATCAGGAGCATTGGATCACACCTCATTAATTGACGTGGCAAATCTAACACTCTAAATGATGAGAGACACGATGGGACGTGCTGCAAGCCAAACACAGGATCCAGTTTGAATTTGACCAATCAAAACATTCGAAAATGCCAAGGTGTCTGGTCCTAACTCAGACCACCTGAGAAATACTCCGGTCATCTTCTTCGGTGAGCTCTCACCGGAGTTTCATCATTTAGTAACTTCAAGACACTAGACCACCACCATTGTGATCCTCTTATCATTCTGAATTCAACTTTATGCTTCAAATTCATTTATGTGAACTAAGCAAATGGAATTTCAAAGAAGTTTCAAAAACAAGCAAGCCACGAAAAATTAAATTAAATGATGAACACGATCAATCAACACCAAATAAGTTTGGGGAAAGCATCAGAGAGTGGATGACTACATTATGGTAACTTGTTTGAGTTCAAATGATGCTCAAAACTACCTTGTCCAAATGGTGATCAGAAGTTGATGAAGCTCTGATACGTCTCGTGACTGTATATAGAATATAGTCTATCGGGTACTTGACTACAAGTGCATAGTCCAGTCGTTTTAGTTTTAAAAGATATCGAACCCACAGGGACCGATGGTCAAACTAATGCTACTGACATTACTATGTTTAGCTAAGGGAATGATTTTTAGAAGTTTGGTTGAAGAAAATTAAATCTAAGGGAAGTTGAGTTTTAAGAAAATATTAATATGAGGATATCGGTATGCAACGCATTAATCGTCAGGGATTCGATAAGTCATCGGTATATAAATTAAGTACCAAATATCTTTCAGTAGAAAATACTTATTTAAAAGGCTTTATCTCACACTCTCGTGATTGTTAATTCGGACTATATCCTTAAGTCAGAATGTACGCTCTCGCTGTCCCATTTGAAGTTAAAAATACTTTTTGAAAATAGGTAAGTTCTAATTGCTTTTAAAGTGCTCTCGCTGTTTTTAAAATAATTGTCTAGTTTTTACTATCCAGTTCGACCCTCACGCTCTCGCGATTGTCGGTTCTCACCTTAGTTAATTTGCCACTCTCGTGGCAAAATCGTATTAAATAGCTTCTCACTCTTGTGACAAAGTTAATTAAATTTAAATTAAAAACCACAGCCAAAAACATTGTTTGAGACAAGAAGTTTTTTCACCGATTATTATTAAATCCCGTCTAATTAAATTGTTACATACTGATACCGGTAGTTTAGCCAGACACGTTAAATAACGCAAACACAGACGAACATAAACAGATTAACAGTGCAGCAAACATAATTATAATAATAACAAAGCAATAACAATAATAATTGAATAAAAACCTAGAAATTGGATTAATAGAGTACGCCGAATCTTGAAGTACTTGAGCAGTCCTCCATAGGTCGGTAGGATTCTGCTTCTTCGAAATAATTGCTTAAACTAAATTAAATAAATTGTAGTTGTTCCCCAGTGTAGGAAACTACTACTTTGGCTAAATGAAAAACGGAAAGGGAAAGGGAAAACGGAAACTCCAAATGGAACGGTAACTGAATTGCGGTAGAGGAAACAATGTTGCCGAAGGAAAATAATACTAGAAAACTGAATTGCTGTAGAAAATAAATTGCAGAGAAAAATTAAGCGTCCCCTCGTTTCCAACCTCCGTCCTTTTTATATCTTCTGATAGGTCATGGCAGTTGAGAGAAACAAGGATGACTTGGTTGAGTGAGGAATCCACGGGAAAGTGGTTCTGGAACGAGAATTTAGGCACGTTGGCTCACTTCTGTTGACTGTTTCAAGGCGCTGATTTTGGCCGTGTGACGTTCGTCATGGGCCTGTGACGGTAGTCACAGGCTGGGCGTGTCGGTCGTGACATGCTTTGTGACGGTCGTCACGTCCACAATTTTTATGTCCCATGTTTTTCTATTTTTCTGCTGCTTTCTCTTCTGTTTCTTCTTCTTTTCCTTCCTTTTCTACACTTTGCTCATTTATGCATGGGGATTGAAATACCTGCAAAAATAACTTGAATACTTGCAGAATAATCGGAATGTAAATGAAAGTGGTACGATCTTTGAGTGTAAATCAAGGCAAATATACGATGCATTTTTGCGTTATCAAACTCCCCTAAACTTGAACCTTTGCTTGTCCTCAAGCAAATAAAATTTGAAAACACTAGTTAAACGCGAATACATTTCCAATTCGTATGTGGTTATTAGGTACTTTGTTAAGATGACAGATACTCAAGTAAAACATTAAAGATACAGTGACGACACAAGCAATAAGCATTAACGTAGATCTCTCCTTTGTACAAGCCAGTTCGAATCATGCTATTATAGCTCAACCTAGTGTTTCTCGTTCCTATTTCACCCGGTTTCATTCTAGCGCAATCACATTAAGCCCTTTGCCTTTACACACACTTAGTGAAGTAGCCGGTTAGTGACTTTGATCCTTTTCTTAGCACGGGGTCTGGTACACTAGTGTGGTACCCCTTTATGTATCCCCTTTGAAGGTTGTAGAGGATCGAACCGTAGTTCGCCCTACCGAGTCCAGTACCAGGTACCTCTGAACCAACCAACCGGGTTTTTCTGTTCCTTCCTTTTGTATTTGCAACCTTTGTATGGTTCATTTATCAATTTCTCGATAGAAAAAGTATGAAGGATCTTCTTAATTCGTAGGCATCAATCACTTATATTCATCGGCTCTTCACATGGTTTATGCTTAAGACGGTGCTGACTGCTAGTATAAACTACTAGGGGTTAATCTAGAATGGAGACTTAAGGTATCGGTATAATGGGTATTCAAACTGATCTCGCAGAAGTGAGGGATCTAAGGTGTCGGGACGATATCAATCTTGTTAGATTTTTCTCAGTTTCCTAATAGAACCTCTGTAAGACAACCTATATACTCGTAGGGTATGCATTTAATCTTAAGGACAAAAAATTTGTTATGTCAAATTAGGTATAAATGAATGAACGATGGTAACGATTAAATAAAGACAAACAATTTTTTGTGTGGCTAAAAATAGAAACAAGTAAAGGAAAGATAAGGATTTCCTCCCACAGTTAATCAAAGCATTGTCCTCAATGCGACAATATAAAGAAAAAGGGAAGAAACGCGAAGATCACTACTCGTCGTCACGACGTTGGCCTCTCCGTGCTCTGGCTCTTGCTCGTGCACGCTCACTTCTTCCTCGCTGGGTAGGATTTAATCCCACATGCTGAGTGTACTCCTGGATGGCATCAACGCGATGTGTCAGGGCACTCATCTCTTCGGAAAGCTCCTTCATCCCCTGGTCGTGCCAGTTTGCATAGTCGTGTTGATCCCTCTGTATCTACTGGGTTGTTTGCATCATTCCTGTTTGGCGTTCCTCCATCCTCTGGTTGTGTCGCAACATCTCAGCATAGATGTTTTCCATGGTGGCGGGTCGTCGCTCATTTCTTCGCTGGCATCGGGAAGATGTCTCCGCAGCGTACTCAGGAGGTGGCTGTGGCATTTCTCGGTCAAGTTCCTCCTCGACTTCATCTGCTCCATTATTAGGATCTCCTTCATTTGCCTCAGGGGCGTTCAGATCAAAAATCCAATTTGCCATATTCTGCGGATCTGTACGGTTCCTGTTGGGCATGATGATGCTTCGAACTATCTTGTTTCTAACCACAGGATGATACTTCCCGCCGTCTCTAGACTTGATGAGGTGTGAAGAACGACAATAATCGATGTCGAGGAATTCGGCTGGCAAGGCTGGCAAGTCGGCGAGCCTATCCCCCAGATTCAGGCCTAGTGCTATGGAGGTGATGATTCCCCCAAAATAGAACGCCTGGATGCCTCTCATGCATGTAGCCTGTATGTTGGCTAATAGGAATGGAGTGGCATTGAACGCGATCGGGGTGAACACACAGTGAAGAAAAAAGAGTTCCTTAGAGTTTACCTTGTGATTGTTGACTCTTCCGAAAACCGTGTGCTCTAGGACTCGGTGGAAATATCTTATAACTGGGTTATGGATCATTTGGGAGTGCATCTCGTTTGGGTTAGGGTGGTAGTCTCCAATTAAACTACCCCAAAAGTAGTCTAGGTCGATGTCATCGATTAATTCCTCCTGGCGGGTAGTGAAAACAAATGGGCCACTAGGAAATCCTAGGAGGTCAGCAAGGTCTCTACGATTATAAGTGAAGTCCATGCTAAACAGCCTAAAGGAAATCAACCCTTTTTTGAGTCCGTAACCATGCTCGGGGTTGTAAACTAGGGAGCTAAGGAATTCTAAGGTGAGTTCACGGTAAGTGACAAACCTTCTCTTAATAACAGCATTCTCCCATCCTAGCTGGTTAAACATAAACAAGATGCTGTCTCGGATACCTAACCTATCCATGGTAGGTCCATCATAATATATGGATAAAGCCATATCCTTCTGAGCTAAATAATCATAGCGCCTTCTCTGAACTCTGCCTCTGAAAACTGTGTCTATTGGTTGCATGATGAAAGTTAGTGACTAACTAGTTATAAATTCGCCTGTTAATCAGTATCCAATGTTTCTAAGTTAGTAGCTAGAAGCAACAAGTATTACTGCATAGAATCAAGGAAAGGGAGCAAAAATACGGATGAAAGTCAAAGAAGGAAAATACTTAGTAACAAAGATAACAAAATAAAAGAAAAGGTGGGTTGTCTCCCACTAAGCACTTTGTTCAACGTCGTAAGTTCGACAGTAACATTGCGATGTACTAGTTTTGGGGTTGAGCAAGCAGCTTTATAAGTCTTAGACTGTTTGAATAATCTCTGTTGTCAATATTATGGTAATGTTTCAATCGCTTCCCGTTTACCATAAATGGTTCACTATTCCGACCTTTGATTTCTATCGCACCGCTTTTAAGGACTTTTGTGATTTCGAAAGGGCCTGACCACCTAGATTTAAGTTTTCCCGGAAAAAGCTTAAGTCTTGAATTAAATAGTAGTACTATGTCGCCGACATTAAACTCTTTCCTAGATATACGTTTGTTGTGCCATTTTTTGGTTTGCTCTTTATATGTCCTGGCATTCTCATAAGCGTCTAGTCGAAGTTCTTCCAATTCGTGAATGTCCAAAATTCATTTCTCACCTGCGGAAGTATAATTTATATTTAGGGTCTTAATTTCCCAGTAAGCTTTGTGTTCTAATTCCACAGGGAGATGACATGATTTATCGTAGACTAATTAAAAGGGTGTGGTCCCTATTGGGGTTTCGTAAGTTGTCCTGTAGGCACACAGAGCTTCGTTTAGTTTAGATGACCAGTCTTTTCTGGATATTTCGACAGGCTTTTCTAGAATCTGTTTGATCTCTCGATTCGAAACTTCGACTTGCCCACTGGTTTGTGGATGATAAGGTGTTGCTACACGGTGTCGGACTCCATACTTCAGAAGAAGTTTTCCAAAGATATTTGATATGAAATGGGAGCCACCGTCATTAACGACTAGTTTTGGTACACCGAATCTAGGAAAGATGATGTTCTTGAACAACTTAATCACTACTCATGTGTCATTTTTCGGAGAAGCTACGGCCTCGATCCATTTTGAAACATAGTTGACAGTGACGAGTATGTACTTATTACCAAATGAAGATGGGAATGGTCTATGAAGTCAATCCCCCACACATCAAAGACTTCCACTTCTAAGATTACTGTTTGTGGCATTTCATCGCGTCTTGAGATGTTACTAGTGCGTTGGCACCAGTCGCAATTTATAACCGCATTATGGACATCTTTCCATAAGTAGGCCAAAAGAGGCCCGATTGTAGGATCTTAGTACAGGTTTTTGAAGTACTTGCGTGCCCACCATAGAGAGCGGAATGGTAATGAAAGATTATGTCGTCTATTTCATCCTCAGGAACACATTGACGGAAAATACCGTCGGTACCTCTTTTGAAAAGCAGAGGTTCATCCCAGTAGTATTGTTTTAAATCATGAAAGAATTTCTTCTTTTGTTGGTAAGATAGGTTCGGTGGAAGTACTCCAACAGCTAGGTAGTTGACAAAATCAGCATACCATGGCAGAGTTGCATTCGCATAAATTTCTTCCACAGATTCTTCTATTTCGGTATCATTTATTGTTAGTTCAGACATGTTGCTTTCCAATTGGGCTATAAGTCGTTCGTAAGGGAAATCATCATTGATTGGAATTTGTTCAGGTTTATTCCCTTCGATTCGTGATAAGTGGTCTGCTACTACGTTTTCAGTACCCTTCTTATCTTTTATCTCTAAGTCAAATTCTTGTAAAAGTAGGATCCATCTTAAAAGTCTTGGTTTGGCATCCTCCTTACTTAGCAGATATCTAATAGCGGCGTGGTCAGTATAGATAATGATTTTCTCCCCTACTAAGTAGGAACGGAATTTGTCCAAGGCGAACACAACGGCTAAAAGTTCCTTTTCAGTGGTGGCATAGTTCATTTGGGTTGGATCTAGTGTTCTACTTGCGTAGTAGATAGCATGAAGTTTCTTATCCTTTCTCTGTCCTAGTACTGTGCCTACGGCATAATCACTCGCATCACACATGATTTCGAAAGGTAATCTCTAGTCAGGTGGTGGCATGACAGGTGCGGTGATTAAAGATGTTTTTAATTGCTTAAATGTTGTTAAACATTTTTCATCAAAGATAAAATCAGCGTCTTTCATTAATAAACCCGTAAGTGGCTTGGTAATTTTCAAGAAATCTTTGATGAAACGTCGGTAGAAACCGGCGTGTCCTAAAAAGCTTCGTATTTCTCATACGGTTTTCGAAGGTTGAAGGTTCTCTATGATTTCGATCTTAGCTTTGTCTACTTCAATTCCTTTATCAGATACTACATGTCCTAACACGATTCCTTGTTGGACCATGAAATGGCATTTCTCCCAGTTCAAAACGAGATTCACCTTTACGCATCTTTCAAGTACCATTTCAAGGTTTGATAGACATCCTTCGAAGCTCTGCCCACAAACAGAAAAGTCGTCCATAAAGACTTCCATAATGTCGTCTATAAAATCAGCTAAGATTGACATCATGCATCTTTGGAATGTTGCGGGAGCGTTGTATAATCCAAATGGCATTCATCGATAAGCAAATGTACCATAAGGACACGTATAGGTTGTCTTCTCTTGGTCGTCAGGATGGATTGGGATTTGAAAGAATCCTGAATAACCGTCTAGATATCAAAAGTGGGAATGCTTAGCCAATCGTTCAAGCATTTGGTCAATGAAAGGCAGAGGAAAATGATCCTTCCGAGTGGCTTTGTTTAGTTTTCTATAATCGATGCACATTCTACTTCCAGTCACAACTCTTTGTGCTATAGATTCGCCCTTCTCATTCTTAACAACTGTAACACCCCCTTTCTTGGGTACTACATGAACGGGGCTAACCCATTGACTATCGGAGATCGGGTATATGATTCCAGCATCTAGTAACTTCTTTACTTCATCCTTGACTACCTTACTTAATATTGGGTTGATCCTTCTCTGGTGTTCTCTAGAGGTTTTACAATCTTCCTCCAGCATAATGCGATGCATACAGATAGAAGGACTTATCCCTTTTAGGTCGGCAATGTTGTATCCTAACGCAGTTGGATATTTTCTTAAGACATCTAGTAACTTTTCAGTTTCCATCTGTCCCAAGTCAACGTTGACTATTACTGGTCTTTTGAGTTCAGTGTCTAGGAATTCGTATCTTAGGTTCTTTGGTAGTGTTTTTAATTCCAAGTCAGGTTTCTTTGGGCATGGCATGTGGTTCGGCGTAAGTGCTAAGCATTCGCTTAGACTGTCATTTTGGTATGGTTCATGCCAATTATCGTCTTCAAAGATTGGAGGGATTTGGATTTTCATTATATCAAAGTATGTGGTTTCTTGCATCTCCACCTCTCTTACGCACTCGTCTATGACATCAAGTAGATAACAGGTATCGTCTATAGCTGGCGCTTGTAAGAATTGTGTCAAGATGAATTCAACCTTTTCTTCTCCAACTTCGAATGTTAGCTTACCTCTCTTTACGTCTATTATGGCTCCAGCGGTAGCTAAGAATGGTCTTCCTAATATAATAGGTGTACTGGCATCTTCTTTGATGTCCATGATTATGAAGTCTGTAGGAATGTAAAATTTTCCTACATGTACGGGGACATTCTCTAATATACCGACAGGATATTTGATTAAGCGGTCAGCTAATTGAACAGACATCTTGGTTGGTCTTAGTTCTCCCATATTGAGCCTTTTACAGATGGTTAAGGGCATTACACTAATGTTGGCTCCTAGATCGCATAGAGCTTTGTCTATGACGAATTTTCCAATGACACGGGGTATGGAAAAACTACCTGGGTCTTTTAGTTTGGGAGGCATGTTATTTTGGATTATTGCGCTACACTCAGCAGTAAGTGTAACTGTTTCGTTATCCTCGATCTTTTTCTTATTGGATAGGATCTCCTTAAGAAATTTGGCATATGAGGGCATTTGTGTGATGGCTTTTGTAAAGGGAATTGTAATGTTTAGTTGCTTCAGAAGTTCAACAAATTTCCTAAATTGCCCTGCAGTTTTAGAACTTGCGAGTCTTTAAGGATACAGAATGAGTGGTTTATAAGGTGGTGGAGGCACATAAGGTTTTTCTTTCTCTTCGGCCTCTCGGATATTATCTTCCTTTTCCTTCGGTTCACTTACCTGCTCAGTTGTGGTTTTGTCTGGTTTTTGGTACATGGCAGGATTTTGGAGTCTTGGATTTACGGGTCCGTCTATTTCTTTTCCACTCCTCAGTATAATGACATTTGCATGTCCTTTTGGATTAGGTTGCGACTGTCCAGGAAATGTTCCAGCGGGAGCGGCAGTAGATGCTTGTTATTGAGCCACTTATGAAATCTGTGTTTCAAGCATTTTGTTGTGGGTGGCTAAGGCGTCTACTTTGCTCGCTAGTTGTTTAAGTTGCTCGCTAGTATGTATGTTTTGGTTCAAGAAGTCTTTGTTTGTATGAGCTTGGATGGCTATGAAGCTTTCCATCATTAATTCAAGGTTTGACTTCCTAGGCATGTTAGGAGGATTATTAGCTGGCTTTTGATATCCAGGCGGAACAGCGGGTGCTTGGCCAGGTGCATACAGGGCGTTGTTATTCTTATATGAAAAGTTAGGATGGTTTTTCCAACCTGGGTTGTAGGTATTCGAATAAGGATTTCCTTGTGCGTAATTCACTTGATCGGTTGGGACTCCTGCTAATATCTGACATTCTGGTGCAGTGCGTCCAGGGGTTCCACATAACTCACAGTTTGGAGCCACGACAGCCACGGTGGCTGCGGGTGGTATGGTCAAGTTGTCTAACTTTTGAACAAGAGCATCTACCTTAGCATGGACATGGTCAAGGCTATTGATTTCGTACATTCCACTTTTTGTTTGGGATTTTTCTACTGGAGTTCTTTCACCTCCTCATTGGCAATGGTTTTGGGCCATGTTTTCAATGAGTTGATAGGCTTCGTTGTATGGCTTGTCCATAAGTGCACCGCCTGCGGCAGCGTCTACTGTCAGTCTTGTGTTATATAGAAGCCCATTGTAAAATGTGTGAATGATCACCCAGTCTTCGAGACCGTGATGTGGACATATCCTCATCATGTCTTTGTATCTCTCCCACGCGTCGTAGAGAGATTCTACATCTTTTTGTCGAAATCCGTTGATTTGAGCTCTCAACATAACATTTTTGTTCGGAGGAAAATATCGGGATAAGAAAACGTTCTTCAGTTCTTCTCATGTTGTAACTGAGTTGGATGGAAAGGATTGCAACCAAGCCCAGGCTCTGTCTCTTAGTGAGAAAGGAAAGAGGCGTAGTCTTATTGCATCTTGAGATACACAATTCGCCTTCATAGTGTCTGCGTACTGCACAATCTTGGTCAAATGTTCATTAGGGTCGTCCGTAGGACTTCCAGTAAATTGATGTTGTTGGACGACTGATGATAATGAGGGTTTCAGCTCGAAATCGTTTCGATTGATAGCAGGGGCAACAATGCTGCTGTGAGGTTCTTGTTGGGACGAGGTAGCGTAGAACTTAAGAGGACGATTCTGTGGTCCAACTTCAGCCATGGTTGGTTTTTCAACTGGTTCAGCAGTAGGAAAGAAGATATCGAGAATATCGTACCTTTGTGGGTACTCTAATATTCGGCGTCTTATATATAAGAAACGCTCTAATTCAGCGATTGGCGGTGCTAAGTTATCGCCTTGTGAGCGAGTACTTGGCATACAATCGGGGGAAATAAGGGAAAGGAGATTAGTTTTTTTTCTTAGTCTATACCGTGCAACGAAAGAATCGCACTATTTGACTAAATCAGGTCCCCGACAACGGCGCCAAAAACTTGATATGTCTCGTGACTGTATATAGAATATAGTCTATCGGGTACTTGACTACAAGTGCATAGTCCAGTCGTTTTAGTTTTAAAAGATATTGAACCCACAGGGACCGATGGTCAAACTAATGCTACTGACGTTACTATGTTTAGCTAAGGGAATGATTTTTAGAAGTTTGGTTGAAGAAAATTAAATCTAAGGGAAGTTGAGTTTTAAGAAAATATTAATAGGAGGATATCGGTATGCAACGCATTAATCGTCAGGGATTCGATAAGTCATCGGTATATAAATTAAGTATCAAATATCTTTCAGTAGACAATACTTATTTAAAAGGCTTTATCTCACACTCTCGTGATTGTTGATTCGGACTATATCCTTAAGTCAGAATGTACGCTCTCGATGTCCCATTTGAAGTTAAAAATACTTTTTGAAAATAGGTAAGTCCTAATTGCTTTTAAAGTGCTCCCGCTGTTTTTAAAATTAATGTCTAGTTTTTACTATCCAGTTCGACCCTCACGCTCTCGCGATTATCGGTTCTCACCTTAGTTAATTTCCCACTCTTGTGGCAAAATTATATTAAATAGCTTCTCACTCTTGTGACAAAGTTAATTAAATTTAAATTAAAAACCACAGCCAAAAACATTGTTTGAGACAAGAAGTTTTTTCACCGATTATTATTAAATCCCGTCTAATTAAATTGTAACATACCGATACCGGTAGTTTAGCCAGACATGTTAAATAACGCAAACACAGATGAACATAAACAGATTAACAGTGCAGCAAACATAATTTTAATAATAACAAAGCAATAACAATAATAATTGAATAAAAACCTGGCAATTGGATTAATAGAGTACGCCGAATCTTGAAGTACTTGAGCAGTCCTCCATAGGTCGGTAGGATTCTGCTTCTTCGAAATAATTGCTTAAACTAAATTAAATAAATTGTATTTGTTCCCCAGTGTAGGAAACTACTACTTTGGCTAAATGAAAAACAGAAAGGGAAAGGGAAAACGGAAACTCCAAATGGAACGGTAACTGAATTGCGGTAGAGGAAACAATGTTGCCGAAGGAAAATAATACTAGAAAACTGAATTGCTGTAGAAAATAAATTGTAGAGAAAAATTAAGCGTCCCCTCGTTTCCAACCTCTGTCCTTTTTATATCTCCTGGTAGGTCATGGCAGTTGAGAGAAACAAGGATGACTTGGTTGATTCAGGAATCCACGAGAAAGTGGTTCTGGAACGGGAATTTAGGCACGTTGGCTCACTTCTGTTGACTGTTTCAAGGCGCTGATTTTGGCCGTGTGACGTTCGTCATGGGCCTGTGACGGTAGTCACAGGCTGGGCGTGTCGGTCGTGACACGCTTTGTGACGGTCGTCACGTCCACAATTTTTATGTCCCATGTTTTTCTATTTTTCTGCTGCTTTCTCTTCTCTTTCTTCTTCTTTTCCTTCCTTTTCTACACTTTGCTCATTTATGCATGGGGATTGAAATACCTGCAAAAATAACTTGAATACTTGCAGAATAATCGGAATGTAAATGAAAGTGGTACGATCTTTGAGTGTAAATCAAGGCAAATATACGATGCATTTTTGCGTTATCAAGCTCGATCTGGTTGAAATGATTCAGAAGGTCTCAGAGCTTGGGAGGTGTTGCAAAAGTTATAGAGGATGCCGATCGAGCTAATAGAATCAAGAAAGTGGATTGAAATAGGTTGAAACTTAAAATACGATAGTTGAATTTTCTGGAAAAACTTCAAGTTGCAGCAGGTGTTTCTTGGCTCTCCAAAGCTTGTAAATGAAGGCAAAAGCTTCCTCTATTTATAGGCAATGTAATTTGATCAAAATACGTGTGGAATGATGTTAAATTCATGCAAAACGAATTTGATCCAAGTGTGTGAAAAGTGTGACTTGAAACTCTTCAAAACTCAGCCAAATGTTGTGTTTTAGGTGTCAATTAACTTCTAGAGGTTTGATTAAACATGTTTAGGACCTCAACACTTTCTAATTTATCTTGGAATTGAGTTTAGTCGTGTTCAAAACTCGGGAAATGGTGATTTCTTCAGTTTCAAGTGACCATGTTCAACTCTATGGGGAATCATACTCAAGAGGTATTTTGATCCCATTCTTTTTGCAATGTGTTAACATCATGGCCAATATTACAATGAGCGAGAAAGTTTGCATTTGGATGCTTTAGCACAAAGTTATGGTGTTTTGAAGTTGACATGAAGTACTGGTTCCATAACTTGGAAAAATTTGAGTGTTCCATGGCTGAAAGTGACCTATAATGTCTCAATGAACTCCATGGCCATCCAAGCATATTTGACCTTGGTACTTGAAGCAAACTCGTATATGGCATCACAAATGACATTGTGCAAGAAGAATCAGCTCCATATGTTGAAAATTGAAGAAGTTATGATCATTGAAAGTTGGCAAAAAGTCACTTGAAAATGGGTCAAATTTTACGAAGTCCATAAATGACCTATAATGTCTCCAACCTTTTAATGATACTCCAAGCATAATTGGCTCTTGTCATGTAAAAAGAAGTTGTAGAGGATGTTGAGAAGAGTCATATGCAAAAAGAGGCACTCAAAAATGTTGAGAATTGAAGGAGTTGTGATCCTTGGAACGTTGATTTCAAAATGTTGACTTTTAGGTCAAACCCTTTGGAACAAGCTTGTGCACTTGGACTTTCCTTGAATTCCAAACCACATGGGTGATCATATGAACTCAAAATAAGGTTTACTTTATTTCCTCTTGATTAGATTGCTCAAAGCTTGAATTTGCTTGTTGAAGATGGTTTGGAAATAAACACATGAACCTTTGACTTTCTTGAGAAGTAGGCCACCAAACTTTGAGATGCTTTTGACTTGAGGATCCCTACCTTGCACAATAAACTTAAAATAAATAAGACATATTTTTGGTATTTTGATTAGTGATTAGATAAACAATGAATCAAATAATCACAAAGGTAAAACAAAAAGGTGCTTGGTGATCCCTGCAAGGAGCAAACCCAAAGAATAATAGGGGGAGGACCAAGACATGAACTTGCTTGTATGAAAAATATGCAAATGAGATGTGGGATCTTAGGATTAAAAATTAGGGTATGACACTGGTGTCTTGAGCGTTGATACTCACTAAATGGACGTCAAAGGTTTGTTTATGAATGGTGAAAAAACTCAATAAACACATTTATATTTTCCCATGACCCTGAGTGAATTTTCACCACGGTTGGAAGTTCCAACTATGCTAAAAAGTGGATAAAAAATAGATAAAAACAAAACACTAGCTATCACAACGGTTGCTTTAAACAACTATTGTTATATGTTTCTACCTATCATAATGGTTACCTTAAACAACTAGTGTTATATGTTTCTACCTATCACAACGGTTACTTTAAACAACCTTTGTTGTATGTCTTTTAAAAAGTGGCCTAAAAATAAGTAAAAATAAAAGTGTAGTTGCTAGAATTCGAACTCATGACCAAGTGTCACTTTTCACCACATTTGGAAGTTCCAACCCTGGTGAAAATTGACTTAAAAATTGTTAGGTATGTGATTTTATGATTGGAAACAACTTTGGTAAACATGTTTCATTTGGGAAAACATGTATCACAGACTAATGTTGAACAAGGTGTCATGAAATCTTGATCAAATGTGCAGTAGGTGATGCTTATGTTCCTTGCAGACTGATGTCCCGATAGATGTTATGACATCTTACACCAGTGCACCTATACAGGTCTGCAAGTGTGAATCCTTGAAGATTTGATTTTAAAATGTGAGATTCTTGATGATTCTAGTTCTCCTATATGCACAACAAATCAAGGATGTTTTAGGAATAATGTAGATTTGATTTGATTTCATAAAAATGATCTTTTGAGACTTTTTAGGAAATATTATAGATTTGTTCCTATTATTGTGGAGAAGATATTGCAGCTGATTTACAAGAGAATATTGGATCTGATTTGAAGAGTCCAAGCCCATACTGCAAGAGTCTATTTATAAGGACTTCCTTAACCTAAATTTTCAAGCAATTCACATTGAAGAAACCGTGTGCACAAATAAGGGTTTAGGGTTTTGAGAGTTCCTTAAGTTTTAGTGTTTGTTTGTACGTCTGTCATGTATCTTTTGATGCATAGAGGTTGACTGATTGTACTTGATTGTATATCAAGTTATTATTCTCACTCATGAGCTTTTAAGCAAAGAGTTAAGTATTGTTCTTGGTTGAAGTTTTTAAGCAAAACTAAGTATTGTTTATTGGAAGTGTAATCTTCTGTTTTGGGTTATTGTCATTGGTTTGTGACTTAGGATATCACTTTTGTGATTGGAAGTGAGAGGGGGATTCTCATATCTAGAAGGGTTCTAGGTAGAAATTGCATGGGTAATCATTAGGCGATAAGTTGTAAATTAGGATTGTTTAGACTTTGAACTAATAATATTAGTGGATTTCCTTCCTGGCTTGGTAGCCCCCAGATGTAGGTGATGTTGCACCAAACTGGGTTAACAATTGATTGTATCTTTTACCTTCTGCAATTTAATTCTACATAATTACTATTTTCATAAAAGTGTTTTTGTAAGCATATGATGTCTTAACATCTGTCTTGACATTATGTTGTATGTTGGGACATCAGTCTTGACATATGTGTTTAAGTGCCATAATTTTAATTGGTATCGGAGCAGGTATCCCGCTCTGTTTCTAGGTGAGATTCAGGGAAGATACTTTCTGGAACCATGGACAAGGAAAGGGGATTTATCAATATACCCCCATCTTAGTTGGATCCAATTATGATCATTGGAAGGTAGGGATGATGGCTTTCTTAAAATCTATGGACAACAAGAAACAACTTACTGTTATATTTAAAGCAAATCAAATTGAAAACATAAACAGCGAAATTTGAACTTGTACTATTAAGGAGTTATAGCAAAAACAGATGGGGAGGAATGCAACAGATTATTTATTTGTCCTCCATGTTCTGATGTATAGCGGGAAATTCATGATCATCAAGCTATTGACAAGCTAGAGATCAAATAACAAGAGTCGCGACCGCGCTTTTATTGTTTCCAAGGGAAAAGGGAAAAAGTACGAACAAAACCCAAAAGTAAGAAGTTTTCAAATCAAAACTAATAAAAAGTCAGAGATCACAGGTAAGGGGGTTGGTTACACAGAGGGAAGGTGTTAGCACTCAAAGTGTCCTAGGTACTCCTAGGGAGCCCTTTTTGTGTGCATATGCATTTTGTACAAAGTGATATTTACAAACAAATAGAATAGGGGGGATGAGAGAAGAATTCATTAATTATATTTTTGTGTTTGACAAGACCTTCGGTCTTGTGCCTACGCACCGACATAAAAATGAGGGATCAAAACCTCGTAGTTCGTGATACAAATTTCAAAATGGATGCATTGATTTTAACAAAATTTAAGTTTGAAAGGCACAAAGGCCTAAAATGGTTTGAATGAGTTAGTTATTTTTGGCTTTTGGAAAGTTTAAGTCAAGTATAGTTAAGTCTATTTACAAGTTTGATTTAAGAAAAGAAGTTTGAAAATGCAATGGCATAAGGCCAAAGTTTCTATCTTTTTTTTTGGAAAAAGTGGTTAAAGTTTAGAACAAAAGTAGTTCACACAAAGAAGATTTTGAAAAATGGAGGGAGAGATTTTGAAATTAAAGAAATGGGGAGAAGATGAAGAGATTATCCTATGTATAAAATTAAAAGTTTAGAGTTGAAAAGATCTGACCAAGTGGGTAGCAATCCAATAGACAAGAATGTCAATAGAAACCCAGAATTCCCTTGGAATTTTTAGAATCAAGCAATACACAAATGCAAAATTATATTATCTTGAAGAGCAAGGCATCAAATAAAGATGGCCACATCCAAGCTTATCCATTCCATGATCTTCTTCAAAATAGCCCATATAACAGATGAATTCCACAAGTCACAGGTTCAAAATAACAGCTTCACAATGATCATGTTGCAGATGAACTTAGAGATGTCTTGAATGATGTATCAGATGAAGTTCAAATTGCAAGCACTTGGTTCTTCAACAAGTTGGCATTGGCCAAGTCCAATAGCATAGGAAGTTTGCCTAGATTCTAAGTCTATTTGTCCAAGATCAAGCCAACAGTCCACTCAAAAGTTTTTTAGGGTATTTGTTATTATTATGTACATTAATGGTCAAAGACCACACAAACAAGCAAAGTATACACAAACAAAATATATCACACAATATGGTCCAAATGGACAAAGTGAAAATTGCATTAACATAAACAATTAGAATGATATGAACAATGGCAAATGAAATAGAGTGCTAAAAGTAAATGGCATTAAAGTAAAAGCTTGAAATTAAAAGTTAGTAATTAATAGGTTAGAAGTTAGTATTGTTTTGATTTTGCTTTTCATTTCAAGATATTCTTTGGAGAACACTCAACCCACTTATCACAAGCATGAATCCTTGAGCCAAAACATCTTCCAAAGAAAGGAAAGAAGGCCAAGTTTCCACACAATACCATGAAAAGAGGGGAGACTTACAATCTCACTAACTAGAATGCTTATGCCTTTTATGTCACAAATTTAACGCTATGTTAAGCAATCGTAGTTGGACTTATGTAGAAGTCATAACTATTTGAGGTCGGGCAATAGAATTTGGTGTTAATGCATGTTAGAGACATAGTATAATGGACTATGCTCATGAAACATACCAAACACAAAAATAATATGCAAAAGGTGTGGCCTAATCTCATCCATACTCATGTCAATTTGTCAATCAACTAGCATTAGGACTTTGAGATGTCATAGGCCAAATGGAATGAATGAATGAAGAAGGGGAATGAGATGAAGAGGGAGGGGAATGGATCAAAATACAAATTGGTCAAAGGAGGACTTTTACCAAATTAATATCATCCATTCATTTTGGGAGATGGAATGTACATTCCATCAATCCCCTAAATCCAATGATATTAACTTGACAAAGTCAAATCAACCTTGACCAAGGACCAACTACAAGAGTCAAACATAAACAAAGTCATCACAATTGGCCAACAAATTTATTTGGCATTTATTCAAATTAAAAAAAATACTAAAATAGTGCATTTAAATTAAATATGGTTTGTCCAATTCCTAAAATCTCATCAAAACACCAAAGAAATGGCAATGAGATTTATCATAGTTCAAACAAGGTCAAAGGACCTTGGAGAAAAAATTTCATAATTTTTGGACATTTAATTTTTTTTTAAACAATTAAAACAAATGCAAAATCAATTGGTTCATGAAAAATATTAATAATGATCCAAAAAATAATTTTAATTCAGAATATGAAAGAGAAAAACACTTGAAATTTTTTGGTGAAAGTCCCATATTTTTTTGGATCAATATTGAATTTAATATGAATTATTGAAAATAATGCAATAAAAATGAAAATTAAAATATTAGAAAAAACGTGGACCACTTGATCTCCCTCATAAATTGAGGTGGCAGATCAAGTGGCCAGAAATACGCGTTCTACCATGGTCATTAGTCAGCGCGTTGCAAAATTGGTAATTCAAATGCACGCTCCAGATTAAAACAAATCAAGAGGATCATGTGGCTGTGAGACATGCCAGCGCATGGCCGAAGCTGTAGCTCCGGTCTTTTTCTCCGGTGGACCTCACCGGACTGGTCCACCATCAACCATCACCAAAATTAAAAACAAAGACATGATTTCAAAGTAAAAATGGCACTGAGCTCGAATCTGTCCTCAATTCACTCTAACTCCAAGTATATTGAGAGATACATGGAGTTGAAATTTGAGGTACCTGAACTGAGTTGCTTCGATTTGGCCTCAAAGCAACTCAAACTTCTTGCCTACATTGGTAGGACTTCAGACAACCAAAGAGTCAATAGAATTGAGCAAGAATTTGAGGGAATCGAAGAGATCAAAATTTCTGGAAAACACCTTCAATGGAGGTCTGGATTCAACTGATCTTGATCTTGCTTGTGCTTGATCTTACTCCACTTGCTTGCAGAAGAAGGATTGGAAGCTTACAAGGCTGTGGATTCCTGGAGATTTGAATTTCAAAACAATGGAAATTCAACCTCAAATTCAAATGAATTTCTCAGGTTTATCCTTTGCAAAGTGAGGGTTTGAGATGGGGGATCAAAGCTGGCGCGAGCGTGTGTGAAATTCTGAGCATATGGAGCTCTAATTATAGCCAATTCAGTTGATATTTGCACACTTGAAATGAACTTCCAAAATTAGCAATGTGTGATGCATGAGTGCATGGGCGTGTGCAGGCCCATGAAATCACTTTATCTGATCTATAATTGAGTGTAAGCAAGGCTGAAGTCATGTTGGAATGCTAAGCAATTGTGTATGGATGTTTGAAGTTTGATCCTTGCCAAGTGATGTCACCATGTTTATGCCATATGCAGCCTATGCATTTCTTGTCCAAAATGAATGAATTTGAGCTCTTTGGAAAGGTGAGATCAAGGGGAACAACTTTCATGTTCAACACTTTTTCATTTAGAGCTTGGAACTTGGATAAATTTGAGGTGGAAGTTTGGAAATTTTTGACATATCAAATGTTTTCTAAGTGTCAAGCCATATGTCTCAATATTCCACCTTGCTTAACTTTTTATATGAGCTTCAAATGAGAAACGTGTATTCATAAAAGTTGTAGCTCTATAAAATACCTTCAAAATAGTCACCAATTTCATGTAATTTGGATTTAAAATGATAGAGTTATGCATTTTTGAAGTTTGGAAAAATCACTTGGTCAATGGTATAGGTCAAAAGTGACCTATAATGTAACCTCATATCACATGCTCAAAAAAGTTGAATTAGCTCCCACTCCAAACATAAAAGTTGAAGTAGACACATTGAATTTGATTGTGCAACTTGGAAATATTTAATCTCATAAAAAATGAGCAAGTTATGGCCTTGGGAAGTTGACTTTCAAATTAGGGTTTAGACAAAATGACCTATAATGTTTCAACATAGAAAATGATTTTCCAAGAAAAACTAGATCTAGGTCTCAACATGAAAGTTGTTTGCAATGTCATTTAGAGTAATTTTTATCTTGGAATCATTTTCATATGGTGAAACTTATAGGAGATAGGGTCTAGGGAGACCCAATTTTGATCAGATGAATTCATCTGGCCAACCACCATCAACCAACTTGCTAACTTCCAATTATCTTGACTTTCTTAGCTCATGGTAGATCATATATGCATAAGGTGATGAATTTTGAAGCGTCCCTTTAGAAATTTGATCAATTGGTGAGATAGCTTGTTGGAGAAGTTACTCAAGATACCCAGTCAAATTAGGGTTTCCAAGGCAAATCACCCTCAAACTCTTGAAGAAAACTTGATCAAAATAACATATAGAGATCATTGGGACTCATATGTGATGCTCATAACCATTATTGGATCCATTCTTGGTTGTGCTCTTTGTTCATGAGGGTCTCAAACCCTATATGTGAACTTGATGAATCAATGGAATCATGCCCTTCCTACAAAAGAGTTAGACAAATGCAAAGACATATTTTTGGTATTTTGGTTAGTGAAATGATAAAATACAAGTATGATACAATCACAAAGTGCTTGGTGATCTCTCTCCGAACAAACCCAATGAAGGAGGGGTAAAGAGGATGCCAAGGCATGATCCCAATGCTAATGCTTATGATGAAATTGCATGAGGGATCTTAGGGTCAAAATTGGGGTCTTACATGATGCATAAGCAAAATTCTATGGTGAAACCTTTCAAAAGATGGAACAAGAGATCTCTGCAAAAGACTGGTTTTAAAAAGACATGTTCTAAGGTGGTGACAAGAAAGTTTTGTATCAAGACTCTTAAAACATGTAACAGGTACAAGGAATGCAGAAGGCTCTTTGGCAGTGGAATGAGATGGAAGACCACCTGAATATGCTCAGTTTATGTGTTTCCACCTACTATTGTATGCAATATATGTGCTTCCTTTTTTGTTTATATTTACTATTTTTTTGTCAATTTTTGGCTAAAAGGGGGGAGTAAAGTATTAGTATGTTTTTTGTTTGTCCAGGTGTTATGACACATGTCTTGACATGTTGATTAACATGTTATGATAGGACTGTACAACTGTTAAGGGTTGATTAATTATTGTGGTTTCTCGTTGTATGAACCTATTTATGGGGAACATGATAGCCTGTCATGCTTTTTGGTGTTTTTGCTGTTACTGTTGGAGTTCTGTATGTGCATGATTTTCTGTCATGCATATCTTTGCTGTAATGGATGTTGCTACTACTGTTGGTGCTTGTGTAGATATCAAACTAAATGTTATGACATCTTGCCTGGAGTTTTTTTGGGGGAATTTTGGTTTCTCTTATTTGTGAGGCTTATTTTTATTTTATTGCATATGCCTATGATGTTTGAACTTGGATAATTCATCTTATTTTGGATGTTCCCTTGAGGGGGAGTTCTGATTAGTGTGACATGGGGAGTACAAAACATGTCTGTTATGTAACCACATGATTATCTCTGATATATTTTAGGTTTGCAATTTGTACAAAGTTTACATTTTTTCCATGTAACTCGTGTTTGTGGTTTTATTCCTCTCTCCAGATTTATTGTGCTTTGGTTGTTTTAGCCAAGATTTGCCAAAGGGGGAGATTGTTAGGTCTTTGATTTTATGATTGGACAAGGTGTTATGACATCTTAATCAAATGTGCAGTAGGTGCTGCTTATGTTCCTTGCAGACTGATGTCCTGATAGATGTTATGACATCTTACACCAGTACACATGTACATGTCTACAAGTGTGAATCCTTGAAGATTTGATTTTAAAATGTGAGATTCTGGATGATTGTAGTTCTCCTATATGCGCATCAAATCAAGGATGTTTTAGGAACAATGCAAATTTAATTTGATTTCATAAAAATGATCTTTTGAGACTTTTTAGGAAATATTATAGTCTTGTTCCTATCGTGGAGAAGATCTTGTAGCTGATTTACAAGAGAACATTGGATCTGATTTGAAGAGTCGAAGCCCATACTGCAAGAGTCTATTTATAAGGACTGCCTAAACCTAAATTTTCAAGCAATTCACATTGAAGAAACCATGTGCACAAATAAGGGTTTAGGATTTTGAGAGTTCCATAGGTTTTAGTGTTTGTTTGTACGTCCCTCATGTATCTTTTGATGAATAGAGGTTGACTGATTATACTTGATTGTATATCATGTTATTATTCTCACTCATGAGCTTTTAAGCAAAGAGTTTAGTATTGTTCTTGGACGAAGCTTTTAAGAAAAACAAAGTATTATTTATTGGAAGTGTAATCTTCTGTTTTTGGTTATTGTCACTGGTTTGTGACTTAGGATATCATTATTGTGATTGGAAGTGAGAGGGGGATTCTCATATCTAGAAGGGTTCTAGGTAGAAATTGTATGGGTAATCATTAGGCGATAAGTTGTAAATTGGGATTGTTTAGACCTTGAACTAATACTATTATTGTATTTCCTTCTTGGCTTGGTAGCCCCCAGATGTAGGTGATGTTGCACCAAACTGGGTTAACAATTGATTGTGTCTTTTACCTTCTGCAATTTAATTATGCATAATTACTATTTTGGTAAAAGTGTTTCTGTCAGCAGATGATGTATTAACATATGTCTTGACATTATGTTGTGTGTTGGGACATTTATCTTGACATATGTGTTTAAGTGCTATAATTTCAATTGGTATCAGAGCAAACATCTTGGTCTATCTCTAGGTGAGGTTCAGGGAAGATACTTTCTGGCACCATGGACAAGGAAAGAGGATTTATCAGTATACCCCCCATCTTAGATGGATCCAATTATGATTATTGGAAGGTATGGGTGATAGATTTCTTAAAATCTATGGACAAGAATAAACAACTTATTGTTATGTTTAAAGCAAATCAAATTGAAAACATAAACAACGGGATTGGAACTTGCACTATTGAGAAGTTATAGCAAAAACAGATGGGGAAGAATGCAACAGATTCTTTATCTGTCCTCCATGTTCTGATGCATAAGCAAAGTGCTATGGTGAAACCTGTCAAAAGATGGAACAAGAGATCTCTGCAAAAGACTGGTTTCAAGAAGACTGTTCTGAGGTGGTGACAAGGAAGTTTTATGTCAACACTCTTAAAACATGTAACAGGTGCAAGGAATGCAGAAGGCTCTTTGACAGGGTCAAGAGATGGAAGACCACCTGAATATGCTCAATTTATGTGTTTCCATCTGCTATTGTGTGCAATATATGTGCTTCAATTTTTGTTTACATTTACTATATTTTTTTGGGTCAATTTTTGGCTAAAAAGGGGGAGTAAAGTGTTAGTATGTTTTTTGTTTGTCCTGGTGTTATGACACATGTCTTAACATGTTGATTAACATGTTGCGATAGGACTGTACAACTGTTAAAGGTTGATTAATTATTGTGGTTGCTTGTTGTATGCAACTATTTATGGGGAGCATGATAGTATGTCATGATTTTTGGTGTTTTTGTTGTTGCTGCTGAAGTTCTGTATGTGCATGATTTTCTGTCATGCCTGTCTTTGCTGTAATGGATGATGCTACTACTGTTGGTGCTTGTGGAAATGTCAAACCAAATGTTCTGACATCTTTCTTGGATTTTTTTTAAAGAACTTTGATTTCTCTTATTTGTGAGGCTTATTTTTCTTCTGCTGCATATGCCTCTAATGTTTGAACTTGGATAATTCATAGTGTTTTGGATGTTCCCTTGAGGGGGAATCCTGATTATGTGTGTGTGTGTGGGGGGGGGGGGGAGTACAGAACATGTCTCTTATGTAACTACATGATTATCTCTGATATATTTTAGGTTTGCAGTTTGTACAAAGTTTACATGTTTCCCATGTAACTCGTGTTTGTGGTTTTATTCCTCTCTCCAGATTTATTGTGCTTTGGTTGTTTTAGCCACAATTTTACAAAGGGGGAGATTATTAGGTCTGTGATTTTATGATTGGAAACAATTTTGGTAAAACATGTATCACAACCTAATGTTGAACAAGGTGTCATGACATCTTGATCAAATGTGCAGCAGGTGCTGCTTATGTTCCTTACAAACTGATGTCCTGATAGATGTTATGACATCTTACACCACTACACCTGTACATGTCTGCAAGTGTGAATCCTTGAAGATTTGATTTTAAAATGTGAGATTCTGGATGATTCTAGTTCTCCTATATGTGCAACAAATCAAAGATGTTTTAGGAATAATGCAAATTTGATTTGATTTCATAAAAATGATCTTTTGAGACTTTTTAGGAAATATTATAGATTTGTTCCTATTATTATGGAGAAGATCTTGCAGTTGTTTTATAATAGAATATTGGATCTGATTTGAAGAGTCCAAGCCCATACTGCAAGACTCTATTTATAAGGACTGCCTAAACCTAAATTTTCAAGCAATTCACATTGAAGAAATCGTGTGCACAAATAAGGGTTTAGGGTTTTGAGAGTTCCTTAGGTTTTAGTGTTTGTTTGTACGTCTGTCATGTATCTTTTGATGCATAGAGGTTGACTGATTGTACTTGATTGTATATCAAGTTATTATTCTCACTCATGAGCTTTTAAGCCAAGAGTTAAGTATTGTTCTTGGTTGAAGCTTTTAAGCCAAACCAAGTATTGTTTATTGGAAGTGTAATCTTCTGTTTTAGGTTATTGTCACCGGTTTGTGACTTAGGATATCACTACGGTGATTGGAAGTGAGAGGGGGATTCTCATATCTAGAAGGGTTCTAGGTAGAAATTTCATGGGTAATGATTAGGTGATAAGTTGTAAATTGGGATTGTTTAGGCTTTGAACTAATATTATTAGTGGATTTCCTTCCTGGCTTGGTAGCCCTCAGATGTAGGTGGCGTTGCACCGAAATGGGTTAACAATTGATTGTGTCTTTTACCATCTAGAATTTAATTCTGCATATTACTACTACTTGTTAAAAGTGTTTCTATCAGCAGATGATGTCTAAACATCTGTCTTGACATTGTGTTATGTGTTGGGACATCAGTGTTGCCATTTGTGTTTAAGTGTCACAATTTCAAAAAATAAAAATAAAAATTGTATGTGCTAGCATTCAAACTCATTACAAGACTTCACTTTTCACCATGGTTGGAAGGTCCAACCGTGGTGACAAATGTCTTAAAAATAATTAAAAAACAAAATTCTAGGTGCTAGGATTCGAACTCATGACCAGACGCCGATTTTCACCACGATTGGTACCTATGACCGTTGTGAAATATCTTTTAGTAAATACCAAAAAAATAAAAGCGCCAAAAAAATAATAATATTATCACGGTTATTAGGAAGATCATTGTAAAATGGGTGTTACGAAAAGTCTATTTTGTAGTAGTTATTGTCATCATCAAAATGAACTAATGATTATACCTGAAACACATATATCCATATTCTCTTTCTTTTTTATTATGACAACACATATCTAAAGTAGGTGGTAAATATGGAAAAGGATATATAATAATTTGGAGTGATTAAACTCATTCTCACTGATAAAGACCATATATTCTACTCTCCATGAGAGTATACTTCTTCCCTTTTGTCATTATTAAAATTTTAGGTAAATGAATAACACAAGAACATAAACCACATATGAATTTGGAAGAAACCAACTTATAATTAAATTAAAGTGAGAACTAATCTAAAATTTAAGGATTCCTAAATAAAAGAGTTACAAAGGGAAGACATATAAGCATACAAATAAAGAAAAAACAAAAAATTAATTAAACACTTAAAAGCGACTGAGTGTTAAACATCGACGTTATTCTAGAGCTAGCAAGCTTGTGAGCCATGTAATCAACTTTGGCATCTATCTAGTTTAAGGTTCTGGCGTGAGCTTGCTAGTTGTTGATGATGGTATTGAGGAGAGTTTCAGTAGGTAGAGTATAAGGAATCTCATAGTCAAAATCCTTCAAATTTGAAGGTCTTGTTTGTTGCTGAGTTGATGTTTATTGACAATGAGCTTTCTTTATTGCTTTGAAGCCTTTATGCCCCAAGACCCATTTTTATCTTCATCACCTGCCCTAGGTTGTGTCTTTCTATTTTGACTAAATTACCAATCAAAGATAGAATCTAACAAGTGTTAGAATTTTCATAATCACGCCTACATATGATAACCAAGAATTTTCCTTCCTCCAACACACAATCATATGGTAAATCACCCCACTAGCCCAATTGGTTTTGAAATTGTTGTATAGTAGACATGTCATTACCACATCAGTTTTTGATACTTGTTCAAGATTGAATTTCCTTGTGATGACAATGTGGGTCGCCATATAGTGAATGAGATGAATACTTTGAATCACATATCCCACGGTGATGGAGTCACATATCCAATATAAGAGTGTAGAAAGATAATCAAAGTCATCAATATATTCAGGTAACTCAATAATGAAGAGAGATTAAGAGCAGAGAAGATCACAAACAAAAATAAATTCTTCATAGGAGAGAGAAATTTCATGCTTACATACCTCTGATTTGATAACTCCGTCTTCATAGTCGGAATTAGAGTAAAACTCCTCACCAACTATGGGAACATCTCTTATAGTTTATTGTAGGTGAGATTCTTCATACTAGCTTGGACGAAGACATTGAAAATTCAAACCCTACATAAACACTTCATCCACATAATGTGTATGGATGAGATATTTTCCAGCAAAATGTTTATCAAACCTTTTTTCTTACTATTGGAATGAGAATTCATTTGAGCCATAGGCAGAAGAGAATAAACTTACAAAGGTTTAGACTCTTTTTGGTGTCATTGATGATGATAATGATGACACAAAAGTAGCCTAGGTACTAACAACCAGAGCTGTTACACAAGATAAATTCAAGAACCTACAACCAGAGTTTTTACATAAGATAAATTAAAAAACTTACAAACTGAGCTTTAATACAAACTTACCTTAAGAGCCTACAAATTCTTTAAAATACTCCCATAACTATAATTAATAAGGGTATTGTAATAAATTATAGTATTTCTGTTTCAAAATAAGTATTATATTTTAGTAAGCCACGTGTACCGGTGTAACCATCTATTGTCGCACGACACAAAAGAAACTCACTGCAAACTAATTCCGATATTCTTTTCACTCTCTCACTCACTTTTTACCATCATTCAGATCAGCAACAACCCAAAATGGCTTACACCGATCACGGCGGCGATCGGAGAACGAACCGGAACCTCCATTCTTCAAACCGACACTGCCGCATTGTTATCCTTCTCCTCACTTTCCATTCAATCATCAACCTCGTCTGTGCTTCCATTCACGACTACCAAAACGAAACCTTTATCCGTCGTGCTAATTCGTTTTTCTTCCACGGTGGTAGTGAAGGTCTTTACGCTTCTAAACCTATCTCCTTCAATAACTCTTTGTCTTCGCAAGATAACCTCCCCACTGGTAAATCCTTCATCAGGTACTATTACTAATGCTTCTATTTCTAAACCGTTTTCAATCTTTGATTTGATCCGTTTGGTTCAACACAAATGAAAACTCGCAAATTGGGGTTTCGTTTTTTCTTGCTACATTTCGATGTTTTTTTGGTCACCTTTTCTATGTATGATTAAAAAAAACTTTTTTTTTGTTATATGTATTGGAAGCCCCAATTTTGGTAAATGTGAAATGTTGATTGAGTAAGTGCCTAAGATGACATGAACATTTTGATTTTCTTATCATCTGCATTTCAATTTAATGAAATTGTAGCTCAAATGTCATTGTCATTTTAGATTCTGTTCTATCACATACTGAGTGTTAGAAACCAGTAATAGTTTGATAAGTGAATGAAACCTCGGGTTGGCCAGGCTTGAGTCATGAGAGTGTGCTCCTCTCAAGATCTCAGGTTCGAATTCCGCTAGGTGCTAACAATTCATGTGTTGGGTCAGGTCGATAGCTCTGGCTTTAAATGGGCTCCCGCAAGTGGACGGTGAGATTGGTCCTCTTTAATTAGTCGGTCGCAAGGCTTGATACCAAGTTTTAAAAAAAAAAGTGGTTGAATGCAACCACATATTTCAATGTCATCTAAAGTTCCAATTTAGGTCACATTATTTCACACATCAATAAATGAAGAGCCTAATGTGACATTTAATATGAATAAGAGAGTGTCATATTTATTAGAACAGACATTTAATATGAATGAGAGGGTATCATATTTATTAGAACAGACATCGAGTGATAACAAAATAGAAATAGCATAGCATTGGTCTATAGCCTTTCTCTTGTATTGAGGATATCTAGTTGGAAGAGGAGAACTCACCTTGTATGTCACATTGTTACAAAAACTAAAGACTCTTTGTTAGTAAATTTAAGTTGATTAAATATGGCATAGGTAAGAAGAGTTTTAAATTTTTATATGCTAATGTTTATGTTAGGTTTGAGTCTATAAACTTTCGAAGAACAAAAGAATCTGCTCAGATGGCAAGTGCGATGCAGCAAAAGACTGGTTTGGTTGAAGCTATAATAATTAGGGTCAAAGATAGGAATAACATCGGGGGGGTTTCTTTGAACTCTGATGCTATATGCTGCACTCCAGAGCTTGCTAAAGAAGGTTCTTGTAAGTTAGGAGAGGTTATCATCCGTGAGAACACCGATGAACCGAATGGGCCGAAACGCTTGCAGACGTTTTTTGAAGGACAGAATGAAGAGACTCATATGGTTATGCAAACTGTTGACATCAATAGTACTGGAATGTATTATTTGTATTTCATGTTTTGTGATCCTCAACTGAAGGACACTGTGATTTCTGGAAGAACTGTTTGGAGAAATCCAAATGGTTATTTACCCGGGAAGATGACGCCATTGATGACATTCTATGGTTTGATGTCTTTGGCTTACCTTTTTCTCGGTCTTATCTGGTTTCTCTGGTTTGTACAGTATTGGAAAGATGTGATCCAATTGCATTACCACATTACTGCAGTTATTGGCCTTGGTATGTGTGAAATGGCCTTGTGGTATTTTGAGTATGCAAATTTCAATTCTACGGGAAGCAGGCCGATGATAATTACAGTTTGGGCTGTGACTTTCACTGCTGTCAAGAAGACAGTGTCGCGGCTTCTTCTTTTGGTTGTTTCTATGGGTTACGGAGTTGTCCGTCCAACGCTTGGTGGTCTAACCACAAAAGTCCTTCTTCTTGGTGTGGTGTATTTTGTGGCCTCAGAAGCACTTGAGCTGGTGGAACATCTCGGCAATATTAATGACTTCTCTGGAAAAGCTAGGCTTTTCTTGGTGCTGCCTGTGGCTCTGTTGGATGCTTGCTTTATCCTTTGGATCTTTTCATCATTATCTAAAACCTTGGAGAAGCTTCAGGTAAGTTAATATGCATTAATTGCCCCGGTCCTTGCTATCATTCATGCACGGATATGTCTCCCTTACTTGTTAGCATGTAAGAGAGACAACATTTCCATGAGCTCAAGTCCAATCTATAAATTTCTTGACTAGGTTCGGGTTTGACAATTTGTGTTGACTAATTCTTATTGTGACATGCCTACCAAAGTATTATTATGGGCTAACATAGGAATGAAATAAAACCATGTTCGAATAAACAACTTAATTAATTAAGCAGTTATTGCATATGCACTTATCATATAAGTGCTTATGTATACACTATTTCTATAAGAAGCGATGAAATGAATGCAAACTGTCTTTTATAGGCTATAAGCTTTGTTCATTAGCTATCCTGGAGAGCTTATGGAAATCAACTAAAAACAGCTAATGGATCAGTCTCACAAGCACTTATGCTAGTAGATAAGCTCAAAGTACACTTATGAAATATCTTCAGGAGGCTAAGCATAAGTCAATCTAAACAAGCACTAAGTACACTAAGGAAATATCTTGTGTGTTTTTAGAAATTATGGTGCTCCTAGGATGGATTAAAAGCCATTAACAGTGGAATGGACAGAGCTTCAAACTAAGATCGTTGTTTTCTTGGAGATTCTTGTGCATTTCCCCTCTTAAATAGAAAAATAAATTGTATTTTGGTAGCTTGCTGGTCAAATAAAAATGATTGTGTTGTGTCCATTTGTTGATTATATGTACAGATTCGGAAAAGTACAGGAAAACTTGAGCTGTACAGGAAATTTACAAATTCTCTTGCAGTGACGGTTCTGCTATCAGTAATATGGATTGGTTATGAGGTAGTCTTTTGTTTCTTTACTAATTTCTATCTTCCTTATTTCCCCCTTAACACGTTAAATTCGACTAACTTGTCAAATAGTTCCTAGGAGATTAGCTCCTGATTAACCAGGAGAAATGTATTGTTCATAGTTTTGGTTTATTTTTTATTCTAATAATAACTACTATTATCTCATCTCAGGAACTGATTTATTCTTGTTTCAGTTGTACTTCAATGCGTCAGACCCTTTAGGTGAACTGTGGCGAAGAGCTTGGGCGATCCCGGCTTTCTGGACTCTGCTTTCTTATGCTCTCCTGATACTGATCTGCATTCTCTGGGTTCCATCTCGAAATCCAACCAGGTATAGTCTAGCTTTTCTACTGCTCACTTGTGGAAGCAAAAAACATAAAAAAGAATGGTATACATTAAACAATTCTGACATAGTTTTTGAAATAAACTTAAGCTTGGTTCTTTATGTCTATTAGAAAGGTATAAAATATTTATCATTTCATGAACATTCTAGCTCAATACTCTAGCCAAAATCAATGAATATACAACACGAGTTTTGAGGGTATAGATTAAGAAGAAATCATGTTAGAAGGATGATTTTGAAATATGGACTTGCGGCCATAGTTTTAAATTGTGGTTAGGCTCCTTTATAATGCGGGAAAATGTCTGCAAAGATGTTTGTTGTGGAGACTTTTAAACCATTTAAATTGTGGATGCAGTTTCGATTGCAGTCTGCAATCTAGAACCATGTTTGCAGCTAACAAGATTGAAAATCAGCTGATTATACTTGATTGTTACACTGACATATGGGGTAATTTGATCGATGTAGTCGATCCCACTTAATGCCATAAGACTTTATTGTTGTTGTTGTTGCTGCTGTTACACTGTCATAACAAGTTACATTTTATGATGATTTTTTTTTTGCAGGTATTCGTACTCGGAAGAGACAGGGGATGACTTTGATGACGAGGCTGTCACAGCTGTTGGAAGTGGAGTTAAGGTCTCTGGAGAAATGGCTACCATGCTAGAAAGAAAAGATAGAAAGGCATCACTTACATCACTTGTAGATCATCATCATGTATTTGGAGTTATTGAAGATCTAGAGGAAGACAAGAGGGAGTGATTTGGTCCCAAATTCTTTAATCACTTTGTCTCTTTCTTCACTTGGGAGGGCTAAAAAAGATATCAACATGGAGAAGCAACATGAGAGAGGGAAAGAGTTAAAATCATCATTATTCAATGGCCATTCAGCTTCTAAATTTGAGGTGGTTCTGTGAGTTTTTCAGGATGGATATTCAGTTGACAGCAACCAAAATCTAACTGGTTGTGTGAATGGTAAGGTTGGCAGAAATTATTGCCTAGTAATATTGTCCCTTGTAACTAGTTAGTTACCTCAGCATGGCTCAAGTAACTTTGAACCTAGTACTGCTTACCTTTTTATAAGCTCAATTTTGGCATTGTTACAGAAATTTAAGAAGGTAGGAAAATGTTATCTTGTCATTTGAGGTTAGTTAGTCTCTATGGAGATTATAGTATATGGACTGGATTGCAATAAATTACATCTTATAAAAGAATCATTAAAAAGAAAAAGAGAAACCAAACAAAGGAGTACAAAGTCTTTAAACTCTAGAAAGATATAGGTTGAGGCATTGTAACATTGATGCTAAAACAATTGGTACAATTGGCGCGACTCTATTATGCCGAAAGAGAAATCTACATTATCAACTGTTTAGTTATTTAGGCGTTGTTCTGTTCGACTATTAGAATGCTATAACGTGTATCAATATTGACATGGATAATGTTGTAGAAGGATAGTTGATAATTTGAATACATGACTAAAATATATATAAGTGATCATTAGTGTGCATGTCGTTATAGTAGTTGCAATCTAATCCCAACATCTTTCTATCATTATTAAAACTCAATTTTTTTACTTTTTTTTTTAGTACACAAACAATTTCTCTAATCAAAATTGAAAAACCAATTTCACTTTAAATAGTAAAGATTGCTCATAAACTGTTTGCAGCATTAGTCCTTGTGGAGGCGATATAAAATACTCACATTTTTTCATAACAACTATAAGTTCATCACAATGGATCTATTACCAAGGACGAGTGTTTAGATAGTACAAGCTTATTAGTAATTTTGTGTATTTTATTTATATTGTATATATAATTTTAGTTTGTTATCCATGTTATTACTAACTTGTTTTCTTTCGGTTCAAAAGAACTTACGTTCTGTTTCTCAAGAAGTGAGTGGTAATCAAAACCGTAACAACAATGGTGGTGGTGGAATTCATGTTTCAACGATACAAGGAGACTAGTTCATCTTGGAAGACCTACAAGAATTAGAAAATAGATAGAAATGAAAACTAGACTTCTCCAAATTATATATGTTAACCTCTTTGCAAATTTAGATCACACGGATGCATACAACCATTTGATAAAGTTTTATGAAATATTTGACATGTTTGGAGCGCTGGAGGGAGAAAAAGGAAGTTGTGCACTTGAGATTCTTGTGGTTTCGTGTGTTGTGCATGTTATGATAATATTGTATATGATTTTAATGGTTATAAAATAAAAAAGCTAAAATAATCATGAGCATTATCAAAGTAGAAAAGAAATGTAATTATAAAAAATTGAATCTAAGAAGGTTTGAGGGTTGATAGAAAAGATATCAAATGCAAAAATCAACATTAAAAGGAACCGAAGTCTTTGAAGGATTGCTTGATCATGCGCATGATTGTAATTTTATCTGTTTAAGATCAATAGTGTGTCAATAAATGTGAGTAGCTCTCGAAATACTAAGACAATATATATGCGCATACACACACGCGCACACACACACGCACATGCGCGCACGCACACACAAACACACACATAAATTTTACAAACTTAATCTATTTCAAAATATTTCTTAAAATCATTTTTGGCCGCTAATTAATCAATTAGAAAGTATCCTAACCAATTGAAAAAAAATCACTCTAATTGATTAGAATTTATATCTAATTGATTAAGGAGTGAACTCTTCAACTAATCGATTAAGAAACCTTTTAATCGATTAGGCCCCGGATTTGACTAGTTTGTTTCCAAATTTTCTAGGTCTAATCGATTAGAGAACGACCTACACCCATATATTATTTTATTTCTTGGCCAATTTTTTTTCTTATACGAAAGAGTCCTTGTGCACTATTCTAAGTAAGAAAATATGATTTTATATTCTTCTTTACTACTCACTCATTTCTTAGAAATTATTTTTATACACAATCATTATTTTAGTGTTGAAAGGTCAAAAATTTAAAATAAGAGTTGTGTAATTGTGTTAAATTAGATTGTCTTGTAGTTATAAATCAAGACCTTAATTTTCTTGTGCCATTGTAAGTGATATAAAAGTTACAAGTTGAACGTTAGTAAAATCTTGGTGTAAGGAGGTTATGAATTAATTATGTGATAAAAGTTTAAGTTGTTAGTGAAAATCTCGATGGGAAACTCTTGGGGACTGATTAGGTCTTGTGGTTTAAGGACAAACTAGTATAAATCATGGTATTCATTTTTCTAAATCTTATCTTTTATATTTATGCAATTCATCTTCAACAGTTAATTCTCAACTTCATCTTCTTTCTTTAAAATGACCAAGTTGAAATTTATCTTTTTCGGAAAAGTTTTCAAAATACATACTCCCCCGGTCCAATTTATAAGGGATGGGTTACTTTTTAGAGACAAATTACTTTTTAAAAATGAGAAACTTATCGAGGGAATTTACCAACTTATAAGTCATGTCTTACATTCTGATTCTACTTCATTTGATAACATTAAACTAAATATGAAAATTGTGAAATCTTAGAAGTCAAAATTGAAGATTTGCATGAAACTTTGAGTAAACTTACCAAATGTATGGATAATCTATACATGATCCTATCTAATCAAAGGAGAACCTATAATAAAGTTCGTCTACGTTATCAATCTGATAATAATGTTAAATATTTCAATAAAATTTTCCATGCTAAAAGGAATATCAGTCATAATATTTTTAAATGTAATTATTGTAATAAAAATGAGCATATTGCTCCGTATTACTTTAGTAAAATTCACACCTTAAAATGGACTTGTATGTTTTCGTCTGAATTCTCCAAAAATAATATGAGTTATTGTAAATCCACTAACACAAGTTATTGGCAGATCTTGTGATAAAAGTTGCAAGCTGAACCTGAGTAAAAGTTTGGTGTAAGGAGGTTCTATATTGATCATGTGATAAAAGCTTAAGCTGTTAAGGGAAATAACAAGGGGGAACTCATGGGGAGTGGATTATGGAAGAACCAATATAAATCTAGCGTGCTCTTTCTTAATTCTTCTCTTATTAATTTTTTTCAATTTATCTTACATGCTTAACTATCTACTTCATATCCTTTCTTAAAACCGACCAATCTAAAATCTATCTTTTTTGAAAAAAAAATCGAATACCATATATCACAATTTGACACCCCCTTTATGTTTCAAGTTACTTGATTAACAACCTTTTCCTCAATCTCTGATAAGAAAAACAAAATATAGGTATTTCGGTTAACTGATGCATACCATGCCAAGTTGAAACGTGCTATAAGAAAAGTTCTTAAAAATCATGGAATCTAAAATAACTATTATTGTATTTTTACAAGGAACCAGAAAAAATCTACGTGAAGTATGCTTGAGATACAAATCAAGGATGAGAAGGTGTCTGAACCATGGATTCGACGACCTTACACAAATTCGCATCTTCATAAAAGGTTCAAGTTTGGAGTTGTGATGATAGTTTGTCATTGCATATTTTTTAGTGTAATTTGAATTTGTTTCCAGTACTTTTTATGTTTTTGTAGGTTTTAATAAAGACTTCAAAGAATCGTGGAAAAAAATCATGCCAAAAATCATCATAACCAAACAAATTTTGTGGTATTTTACTATAGAAGTTATGACAATGAAGGAATGAGAGGGCTTGTACACAAGTATCGGAAGAAAGGAAAAAAATTCAAGATTCAGTAAAATTGTATCGCGCATGGCAGACAACATTTTTGGCCAAGTGACTCCAAACACGGGAGGGAGGTGAGTTATGATATTAAGATTTCAAAAATCAGTTTATAAAAAACTCTTTGATTTAAAATCATTTATGTTAGAAGAGATAAATAGACATAGATGAAGCATCAAAATAAGATAACTGACAAAAATAAAAGAGACAAAAGATTGAAAGATCAAACCAGAGATTTATCTTGGTCCGACCTAAGTCATTTGGCCTACTCTAGTCCCTAAGAGTTTTCCCTTGAAGTTTACACTAAAATAACCTTAAGCTTTTTCACATGATCAACCCAACAACCTTACAAAACAACTTGACCTTTTGCACATGAAAAGCCAATAAACCTTCTACAAACAACCATAACTCTTTTGCTGTTGTGTATTCTGATATCAAAGTCTGAACATTGTTCAGAATCTGAACTTGTTGGTTCGTAAGTGAAACGTTTTTAAGTATACACAATTCAACTCCCCTTCTTGTGTGTTTTTCTCACCTTCAGTAAGCGATCTCCTTATGGTCACATAACACCCTATCATCATGTTTTATCAAAGAAATGGGCTTCAACTTATGCTTAATTTGAGTTGCACGATGGAAGAAAGCAGTATTTTTGTCACCCTCCAACTGCCACTTGGCTCTAGACTTATCCTTCCAAAAACACTCCTCTATGTCTAAAGCAATCGAAAGAGATTTTTAAGCATTTACCTCTTGCTACTTAATAAGATCAGCAAGACCCTCAAGTTGGATTTGATGTTGAACAGGGCTAAGAAACTCCTCTTCCCTCTTAACATTTTCAAAAATATTACCAAAGGTAGATTTATTCTACCTTCTAAGCTCACCCTTCAGCAGCTGAAGCTTCTTGCTCAAGACAAACATATGGCAACCAATAATATCCTGACTCCAAACAGATTCAATCAGCTTCCTACAATCCTTTTGAAGAGACCAAGTCTTAAGGAATTTAAATTGTGACGCCACGTGAACAAGGATGATATGAAACTCAAACAGCAGTGGGTAATGGTCAGAGCGGAGTTTAGAAAGAGTAGAAACAAAAACTTGAGAGCAAACATCAATCAAAAGTTGATTCCCAATGCATCTGTCAAGACGTCTCTCAATGGAGAAAGGATAGTCCCTCTTGTTAGACAAAGTGAATCAGGCGGCAAAAGTGGGGAGGTGAAAGAGGTTGTTGGAATCATACCAGTTCTTGAAATCAGTCATAGGAGTTCTTGCAGGACTGTTTCTACCACGATGTTTATTAGCACATATAATCGCATTGAAATCCCCAACAAAAGACCAAGGGAGAGGATGCAAGGAAAAAATGTTGCTAAGATCAAGACATAGATCCCACCTTTTAATAAGGTTGGTAGAAGCATACACATCCGCACTAGCCAATAAACAATTATCCATAACAAAATAAAAAGCAACAAATTGATCAGAGGAAGATATGACAGTGGGAGAGATGTTCGTATTGCATAAACACCACAAAGATGATTGTCCTTGGTATTAACAATGAAAATGAATCAGGTTTATGAGTCTTGATGAGTCTCTTAAGGGCTAATCTAGAAGAAGCATTAACCACGCCTCTAATATTCCAAAATATGTTAATCATGAGAAGGGTTGCTTCTTGTGGCGATACCTTTGATGCAGATCTATGGAGCGATCACGAACGTTGAATGGTGACAACTCCTCTACTAAGTCCACACGAACGTTGAATGGTGACAACGCCTCTACTAAGTCCACACGAACGAATTCCTTCAATCTCAGTGCTAGCTGCTACGAATGAAAGCTTTGAGTGAGAGAGAGAGAGAGAAACGAAATTACAACTGCACAAATGCTTCTGCACAAGGGTTCTATTTATAGAACCACTTGTGTGGGCTGCAAGCTAAAAAGCCCACTTAAGTGTATGTGGCCCATATCTTATGATATGCCAAAATCACTTAAGCGTGTGGTAACTTACCATATTTCGTATTCTACTTAAGTACACCGTACCTTACGATGTTCTACAATTCACTTAAGTGCATTGTACCTTACGGTGTTCCTTAGTTACTCTATCTCTCATCAATCCGTCCTTTTGTGTGTGACCCTGTAGGTTTTCGCGACATTAGCAGTTATATTAAATCACGTATTTAACATAATAAACAGTGAGCGGTATCTAGCAACATATCACTGCTACCAAAGACACGAAAATGTCATGTGATATGACAAATCCTTTTGTGATAATACTTATGTGTATAATTATCCTTTTGCCCTTATGTCTATATTGAACACAAGGCATAGACCGTGTCATCCTTGTCCAGTTCAATATTGGGCCCCGTAGACATTTATCTTGTTACGCAGGATGGGCAAATTCCCTCTAGGTCACTCATGTCCCTCAACATGCTTCGTGGAGTACCCATCAACTGTCTTTATGGTCATCTAGTTACGGACAAGGTTTGATCAACAATAAGGCACTCGACTCTACATCTATGGTCCATAGTGGTTTCAGGTCGAAGGGTGGTATACACCATTATCACCATGAGAATAACTTATGACATTTTGCATAACATTTTATATAGTATTCTCATAGCGGGTCAATCTAGTATAAATATTACTCTTAATATTCATACCTATGTTTAAGACTTGATAACTCCTTATGCATGATCCATGAGATGTGATCATTAGTCTATATACATAATAGTCTTAATGCTTTAATGTTATCCCACTTCACAATAAAGCTCGATTACTGATACTTTAAGAATAATGTCCTTATGTTTAATGGGATCTCATGATTAAGTAACACTTGATACATTAAACGGACTATCTATTCTAGGGACTTTATTAAACAAACATAATAAAGAAAAAGCCTTTTATTATTAATAAATAATTCGATACAAGTACCAAAAGTATTGTCCTATAGGGCTGACACGAACAATCTCCCACTAGCACTAGAGCCAATCAGGCATACCCCTAATGCCCATAGATCTAGTATGGCCATCATGCCTCTGCTGCGCAAGAGGCTTTGTCAGTGGGTCAACAATATTGTCAAGTGTAGGTACTCTTCATATTTTCATATCTCCTCTATCTATTATCTCTCGAATGAGGTGATAATGCCTAAGTATGTGTTTGGATCGTTGGTGAGATCTATGCTCCTTAGCTTGTGCGATAGCACCATTGTTATCACAATAGAGACCGATGGGACCACAATGCTAGGAACTATGCCAAGTTCACTAATGAACTTTTTGATCCAAACAACTTCCTTTGCTGAACTTGAGGCAGCAATATATTCGGCCTCGATTGAAGAATTAGCAACTGTATCTTGCTTTGAACTTTTCCAGCTCACAACGCTACTGTTTAAGCAAAACACATAACCAAATTGCGATCTAAAGTCATCCTTACCTGTCTGGAAGCTAGCATCAATGTATCCAATTACAGCAAGCTCTTCCTGACCTCCATATATCAAGAATGAGTCCTTAGTCCTTCTCAAATACTTAAGGATATTCTTGACAGCTACCCAATGAGCATCACCGGGATCAGATTGGTACCTACTCGTTGCACTTAAAGTATACGAGACATCTGGTCGAGTACATAACATGGCATACATGATAGATCCTATTGCAGATGCATATAGAATCTTATTCATGCGATCCCTTTCTTCCTTAGTTGAAGGGGATTGTGTTTTTGATAAACACATGCCATGTTGCATAGGTATGAATCCTTTCTTGGAATCATGCATATTAAAGCGTCTCAGAACTTTGCCTATGCATGTACTCTGACTTAGGCCAAGCAGTTTTTATGATCTATCTCTATAAATCCTGATTCCTAATATATAGGCTGCTTCACCCAGGTCCTTCATAGAAAAGCATTTCCCCAACCAAGACTTTACTTGTTGTAGGGTAGGGACATCGTTTCCAATGAGTAATATGGCATCTACATATAATACCAGGAAGACGATCATGCTCCCACTAACCTTCTTGTAGACACAAGGCCCATCTTCATTCTTGATGAATCCATATTGTTTTACTGTTTGATCAAAACGAAGATTCCAGCTTCTGGAAGCTTGCTTCAATCCATAGATTGATCTTTGTAACTTACATATCTTTTGGGCTTCTTCTGGCATGTCAAATCCTTCAGCCCGTGTCATGTACACATCCTCAAGAAGATTCCCATTAAGGAAATCAGTTTTAACATCCATCTGCCATATTTCATAATCATGATATGCAGCGATATCAAGTAAAATCCGAACAGATTTAAGCATTGCAACTGGTGAAAAGGTTTCATCATAGTCAACCCCATGAATTTTTTTATATCCTTTTGCAACCAGTCTTGCCTTATAGGTATGTACCTTACCATCCATGTCAGTCTTCTTTTTGAAGACCCGCTTGCATCCTATAGGGTTAACTCCTACAGGAGGCTCTACCAAGGTCCAAACCTAGTTTGTGTACATGGAATCCATTTCAGTTTTCATGGCTTCTAGCCACTTCTCAGACTCGGGACCAGTTAGGGCCTCTTGGCAGGTCATAGACTCATCTTGATCCATGAGTAATACATCATGTTGATCAGTTATGAGATATCCATATCTCTCAGGTAGGTGACGTATCCTGCTTGACCTACGCTGGTCTTGTTCTACTTGAGCAGGTTGCTCTTCCATAAATACTTATGTTTCCTGCTTTAATTCCTCCATAGGCGTATCAATGCTTTGTGATTCTTGAATTTCTTTAAGCTTTACTTTCCTCCCACTGATTCCTTTGGAAATAAAATCCTTTTCTAGGAAAACTCCAGTTCGAGCGACAAACACTTTGTCCTCAGAAGGATTGTAGAAGTAATATCCTCTTGTTTCTTTAGGATATCCCACAAATAAGCATTTGTCAGATTTGGGCTCAAGCTTAGTTGAAATTTGTCGTTTCATATAAACTTCGCAACCCCAAATCTTCATGTAAGACATATGTGGTTTCTTACCACTCCATATCTCATATGGTGTCTTCTCAACCTTTTTGGATGGGACACGGTTAAGTGTGTAAACTGCTGTCAATAATGCATGTCCCCAAAAGGAGTTTGGAAGATCGACGTGACTCATCATGGATCGGACCATGTCTAACAAGGTTCGATTTCTTCTCTTAGATACACAGTTCCATTGGGGTGTTCTAGGAGGAGTAAGTTGGGATAGGATCCCACACTCTTTCAGATGGTCATCAAACTCTAGGATTAAATACTCACCACCTCAATTTGATCGAAGAGTTTTAATATTCTTACCTAGTTGGTTTTGTACTTCATTCTTGAATTCCTTGAACTTTTCAAAGGACTCTGATTTGTGTTTCATTAAATACACATAACCATATCTACTGGAATCATCAGTAAATGTGATGAAGTACTGAAAACCTCCTCTGGCTGGTATGTTCAGTGGTTCACATACATCCGTATGTATGAGGGCCAAAAGATCATTAGCTCTTTCACCTTTTCCTGTGAATGGAGACTTTGTCATATTTCCAATTAAACAAGATCTATATGTCTCATATGATTCATAATCAAAAGAGTCCAAGAGTCCATCTTTATGGAGTTTGGAAATGCGTTTCTCATTTATGTGGCTTAATCGACAATGCCAAAGGTAAGTTGGATTTAACTCATTACGTTTCATCCTTTTAGTATTAATGTTATAAATAGGCATTTCAAGATCAAGGACATATAGTCCATTGTTCATTTGTGCAGTAGCATATAATATATCATTCAAATAAATGGAGCAACAATTGTTCTTTATTATAAATGAAAAACCAAACTTGTCTAAACAAGAAATGGAAATAATATTCCTGCTAATTGTAGGTACATAATAACAGTTCTCTAACTGAATTATTAAACCACTAGGTAAAGTCAATACATAAGTTCCTACGGCTAGAGCAACAACCTTTTCTCCATTGCCAACTCGTTGATCAACTTCACCTTTTGCCAAATCTCTACTCCTTTTTAGCCCCTGCACATTGGTACAAATGTGAGAACCGCATCCAATATCTAATACCCATGATGCAGAAGTAGATAAATTAATTTCAATAACAAAAATACCTGAAGTTGAAGTCTCTACTCCATTCTTCTTATCTTCCAAGTACTTTGGAAAGTTTCTTTGCAGTGTCCGGTCTTACCGCAGTGGAAGCAGGTGCCTTCCTTTGCTATGCCTCCAATAGGCTTCAAAGCAGCAACAATGGGTTTGGGTTTGGCAACTTCCTTGCCTTTCCCTCTATCACCCTGCTTGGTGGGTCTTTTGTTCTGTCTCTTTCCATTTCCGATCATCAGAATGGACTTCCCTTTTGACTTCAGATTCTGCTCAACAGTTCTTAACATGGCTAGCAGTTCAGGAAGAGATTTGTCCATATCATTCATATTTAAATTAAGGACAAATTGACTGAATCTATTTGGAAACAAATGCAAGATCAAATCAGTCGCAAGTTCTTTTCCGAGGGGAAAACTCAACCTCTCAAGGTTCTCCACATACCCAGTCATCTTGAGCACATGGGGACCTACAGGGGCTCCCTCAGCTAACTTGCCTTGAAAAAGGGATTTTGAAACTTCAAACCTTTCATGCCTTTCCCTCTTTTGATAGAGCATCTTCAAGTGTTCGATCATATCGAATGCTGCCATATTCTCATGTTGCTTTTGCAACTCTGAGTTCATAGTAGCTAGCATGAGGCAAGCAGTTTCATTGGCATCATCGACATGCTTCTTATAAGCATCTATTTCTTCCTTAGGAGAAGAACTAGGAGGTTCCTATTCAGAAACAGGTTTCTCCAAGACATACAACTTTCTATCATGTTTGAGGACAATCCTCAGATTTCGGTATCAATCCAGAAAATTTGTCCTAGACAATTTTTCCTTATCAAGGATTGATCGTAAAATGTTTTTAGAGGTGTTTGTCGTCATGGTAATCTACATGAAAATAATGAAAATATAAGTATCAATAACATATTTAATTAGGCCTTTAATTAAATATGCTCCCACTATTTTACTCAAAACAAATGACCCTCACCATTTGATTCAGAAAATCCCGTTGGAAGATTTTCTAGTGGGTCGAGATCCACATTTCACTTTGTTTTAAGTCCGTGTAGGTGGATTACATAAAACTAGGTTATTTAGATAGGAACTCCTTCCAATTGTATCTAATATAGCTCTCGAATATTTTAGTTGGGTGAATAACTCCTTATTCAAATCCATCATATGGATCATTTCCAACTATTGCTTCTAAACATATATAATCTTATTATAATTTGTTTAGTTAAGTTTGACCCATTGTTTTAGCAATTGGATATTACAATTATCCCATCGCACCTTAATAATATAGAACATGCACCTCGCGTAGGTGAAACCTACATTATTTGTTACTAGTCTTGATGAGTGTTAAAACTTGGAAAGCATAAACTTAATATTTAATTTGAGGGAATTTACAATAATTCTGATCTCACCGGCTTATTTATCATATAAATCGTCTATCACATGCATCAACATACATTCACATGCATCAACATACATACAAAATGAAATAGTTATGACCCCTAGCGCAATTGTTCTCCCAAGCCAATGAGAGAACCTAAGCTATCCTAATAACGATCTAAGCTTCTCCAAGCAAGATCTTAAAGGGTGTCCTCCTTTGATATTGTATTCTTCTCTTTCTTCATAATATTACATTACATAAAATAAACTCGTTTTACATACGAGGGAGTGAGATGAGAAAATAAGTTACATTAAGATATTAAAAGAGATGCACGATACACAGGTCGTACTTTAAAATCCCAAAACAAAATAAAGGAAAACTAAGGCCATAACCGATCACCATAAGACAATAATAATAAACACATTATTATTATTAATTTAAATTCTGTTAATTAAATAAACCAAATTAAATTTTGGCGACCGATCACACTACGCACAGTTAGCAGGGGGTTCCACTTTCTGGTCATCGCCCCGACGTAAAATTTTAATGAACAATTCATTTGAAATCAATGTCGTTTTTCACATCAACACTTGATACTTTAAAGCACAACTCTTGCACAATCACAACCCTAATCGCATAACTCTTTGACAGCACAACCCTTGTACCGTCATGAACCCTAATGCACCAATTTCAGACCGTCAAACACACCTCGATTGTTAATTCAGTATGATTGATCAACACGTCATTGCTTCACCATACTAATGTCGGATCAAGAAGCAAATGACCATTGATCGCTCAAAGGAAAACAACCATTAAGTGTTTGAATGAACGAGACAAAAACAATATATCATATATACCGTATTTTGCATTAGGATTACTTATATCATATATATAACTTGATCGATCTCAATTGCGTAACCTATGGACGATCGATGTATCGCTGCTTCACCATACTAACATCAGATTTCGAAGCATAGTCAACATCAATCATCCAAATCATACACACATGATGCCAAATTTAATTACTCGTTTATTCTTTGATTCATTCTGTCTTTTAATCGTATTAATACAGAAAATACAGAAAATAAATAGCTATCAGATGCATGGTTTCGTAAGTGGCTCTGATACCACTAAAGGAGAATATCGATCCAAAACGCAGCAGAATTTAAAATTTCTCCTTTAGTGATCCTTACTAATGGGCATAATCAGTGATAGAATCGTTACCTCTTGTGGAGATTGAAACCTTTGATGCAGATCTACGGAGCGATCACGAACATTGAATGGTGACAATGCCTCTACTAAGTCCACATAAACGAATTCCTTCAATCTCAGAGCTAGCTGCTATAAATGAAGGCTTTGAGTGTGTGTGTGTGTGTGTGTGTGTGTGTGAGAGAGAGAGAGAGAGAGAGAGAGAGAGAAACTAAATTACAACTGCACAAATGCTTTTGCACAAGGGTTTTATTTATAGAACCACTTGTGTGGGTTGCAAGCTAAAAAGCACACTTAAGTGTATGTGGCCCATATCTTATGATATGCCAAAATCACTTAAGCGTGTGTACCTTACCATATTTCGTATTCTACTTAAGTACACCGTACCTTACGATGTTCTACATTTCACTTAAGTGCACTGTACCTTACGGTTTTCCTTAGTTACTCTATCTCTCATCAATCCGTCCTTTTGTGTGTGACCCTGTAGGTTTTCGTGACATTAGGAATTATATTAAATCACGTATTTAACATAATAAACAGTGAACGATATCTAGCAACACATCACTGCTACCGAAGACACGAAAATGTCATGTGATCTGACAAATCCTTTTGTGATAATACTTATGTGTATAATTACTTTTTTGCCCTTATGTCTATATTGAACACAATGCATAGACTGTGTCATCCTTGTCTAGTTCAGTATTGAGCCCGTAGACATTTATCCTATTACGCAGGATGGGCAAATTCCATCTAGATCACTCATGTCCCTCAGTATGCTTCGTGGAGTACCCATCAACTGTCTTTATGGTCATCCAGTTACGAACAACGTTTGATCAATAATAAGGCACTCGACTCTACATCTAGGGTCCATAGTGGTTTCAGATCGAAGGGTGGTATACACCATTATCACCATGAGAATAACTTATGACACTTTGCATAACATTCTATATATTATTCTCATAGCGGGTCAATCCAGTATAAATATTACTCTTAATATTCATACCTATGTTTAAGACTTGATAACTCCTTATTCATGATCCATGAGATGTGATCATCAGTCTATATACATAATAGTCTTAATGCTTTAAAGTTATCCCACTTCACAATAAAGCTCGACTACGGATACTTTAAGAATAGTGACCTTATGTTTAATGGGATCTCATGATTAAGTCACACTTGATACATTAAATGGACTAGCTATTCTAGGGACTTTATTAAACAAACATAATAAAGAAAAAGCCTTTTATTATTAATAAATAATTCGATACAAGTACCAAAAGTATTGGCCTCTAGGGCTTACACCAACACTTCTACCTAGCTGACTGCTTCTTTTTGAGTTTAGAAATAACTGTATTGAAAACACCATCATGTTGAATAGTCTCTTCCTCTTGCTCTACCAAATTAGCCCAAGAGTTATTGAGGAAAATAATATACGCAATATAAACTTCTGTACCTCTTTCTTCTTCGGTAGCATCCATAAAAACATCCAACTGAGAACCATACTCCACAGACGGTTGTGAAACAAAATTGGGAGGATTATGCTGAATGGGATGTGCCTCCTTATTTTGGAAATTTTGAATAGCAATAGGGATGAATTATAATAAATGACCTTCCTCCCTCCTATCACTATTAATAGAGTTTTACACAACCTCATCACCAACAGGAAACAAAGGTTCTACCTGAGGGTTTGAAGCAGTTTTAGGCACAAAAGTTGCTTTAGGTTTTGGAACCGGTTGAGAATTGATCTTCCTTAGAAACTTACAAGTTTGAACATCATGACCAGTTCTCTTGCAGTGAGTACAGAATTCAAGGAGATTTCCATATTCAATATCTGAGAAAAACGCAAACCCTTCGCACTCCACCAACACATTATAATTGATTGCCTAAGTTAAATCCATATCAATAAGAACACGAACGAATTGACTGAAAGTTCTATCAACCCTGGATTTAGATGAAGCAACATTAATACAAATGGGTGTTGCTACACAACTGGCTATGGCAAAAAGAATTTGAGGCCTCCAGTACTCCCGAGATAACCCAAAAAAAAAACGGACCCAAACCTGAGCAGTGGTGTTGTGTTGTGAAGATGGATTGAAGTCCTTCGACCAAGCAAAGAGCTTCAACTATCCAGGGCTTAAACTAATAGAGCCATAAGCCCTGACTCTTCTCATGTCTTCGGTGTAGAGAAAGTAAACTCATAATACCCTTTACCAAGTGATAGAACTCCCCAATTTTCCATATCCGACCAAATCTGGGAGAGCTTCGAGTGGAGTACGGCGACTGTGAGAGGTGTAGAACCTTTTGGCCAAAGAACACGACCATGAAGGTTATTCCTTCATTCAATGAGCCCTGATTTGTATTCATCTTCTATAATGGTGATGGAAGACCAATCTCTTTTCATAACCGGTTGAGGTAGCTGCGAAATCGGAATATCACACACTCCCTTAAGTACTTGAGCAAAAGATTTCGATGGAGTTGGGGTGAAACATGAACATTGTTGGAAATGGGTTTCGCTAAGGGAACGGATCTGGACATAGTTTCAATGAAAAAGTCATAGAAATTCATGAGGGAAATCAAAAAGACATGTTGAACAAACAAAAAGGGAAGAGGAAAGCTCCAGCGACGAGAGCTAGGTAAAATCTCTCAACTACTAACTCAAGACATTAAATAATTATAATCGATCGAAGCTCATTACGTGACGAGATGTCACCACTAACCACATAAAAGGACATATGAATAAAAAATAGTTCATAAATGAGATTTCTATGACCTTGCTAAATTGAGGAATAATCTCCCATCATAGATGGTCTTTTCAAAGTCATGGTAGGTATGCATTGAAAGGAGACAATCAATTATCTTCCAACACTTCTGTGTTCTTAGTCTTCAATAAACAGTTTACATCTCCCCTAGTATTCATTAGCTGTATCATGGAAGTTTATTTGACTTTATTTGGCTTTAATATCGACAAGATTTGTTATCAAATATTATTATTATTATTACTCAGTTATGCTTATATATGGAAAAGTCATTCCATCCAAAAATTTATTCAATGCATCTAACATGTAGAGAGATTGTGATAGATGAGAGGTCTTTGACTTTAACTTATGTATAGGAGGAGTGTAAAAACATTAATTTTGTTTTACAAATGTTTCATGTTCATGTTAAGTCAATTCATCCTAAAACAACCGACAAACTTGTAAAATAAATTATTTTAAAATGATTGAGTTTTTTAATATTTTAAAACAACAATTTTTTCAATTGTATTATATATTACATTAATTTTAATTAAATATTTTTATAAAATTATTTATCTGTTTTTTTTTATAAAAGTATCTCTCTCTTTTTTATTAATATATTTTTTAATCTATATTAAATTTAAAATTATTTTAGAATGGAAAATATATGAGATAAGCAACGATAATTTCATGCATTCACAAAATGGGTGTCATGACATAATTAAAACTTCATAATCGACAAAGACTACTTTTATTAATGAAACTGACTATTCAACAACCAAAAAGTTATCCCTGCATTTAAACTAGAGTTCAAATACATGGTTGGAATATTTTTAAATTATACTATTCAATAACTAACAAATGTTTTTATATAATTACATTTGTTATTTATTAAATAAGAGTCTTAGATAATTATAAATAATAATATGATAATTTTAAATTTGATTTGATTAAATATAATTTTGACCCCTTATTTTATTCTACTCATAAAATTAATATCCCAAAAACGCATAAGTTTACTTTTTTTAATACGTGATATAAGATATGTTGAATTTTTCATTTTCCATGTCATTTTTTACCTTATTAAAACAAACTCTTACATTTGTTAATATAAGAATGAAGAATAACACATATTCATCGGGTTTCTATATTTGTATTCTTCATTATCATATTCGTTGAATTTGTGTTCTTCCTTGTCCTAATTTCTTTCACATGTGGTTGCATGTTCCTAATGTATTCAAGGGAAGAACTCCAACATGATAGTTGTGTTACTTGTCTTATCGCTTTCGTTTTCGCTTACTTTTGTTTATGGAGTCTCTTTAATAATTGTACATCCTCTCTAATCAAGTTTTTAAAACGATTCGTTTTAGCATGCATAAACCAATAGTTATGTTTGAACCTGATCATGATGCTTTTGGTCAAATGCATGAGTCGGTGTAATAAGAATCATGTGTGTTATTGATTCAAGTTAGGTGGAAAGAAAAATCTCAGTATTTTGAAAACCATGAAAATTTGAGATTTTTGTACTTGATTCAAATCATGTGCATATCCTGACTCGAATCAAATTGAACAGATGAAAATCCAAAGCTTTTCAAACTCTCTTACTCGAATCATATTTTAACTTGATTCGAATGACAACTTTGTGATTCGAATCACATGTTGCATTTGATTCGAATCAGATTGATATAGGTCACCGCTGGTTCATTTGATTCAAATCAGATTTTACACATGATTCAAATAAGATAAGTTTTTCCTCATTTCTAATTTGGATTAGTTTGAATTGATTCGGATCATAATTTACACTTCATTCGAATCACGAAGTTTCTGATTCGAATTAGACTTTGTTCTTGATTCGAAACAGTTGAGAAATGAGTCAAAATCAATTTTCCTTCTGACTCCACTCCACTTGCTCATTTGAATCAAATCATAAAATTCTTTTAATTCGAATCTAACTAACTTTTTTCATTCATTTATGTGTTTAATATCAAGCACATACAAAATCATTTTGCATGTGTGAATCTCATAATCAACATTATGATATTCTGTGAAACCAACACCCTCTATTTTTTAAAGTTCAAAACTCTTGAAATGAAATTCTTGCATCTTCAACCTCAAGTTTAATTACAGATTTTAATCTTGGAGAAGATTGGTGATATTGGAAGATTCAAGAAGCGTCAATCTAGTAAAGATTACGCATAAGAGTTTGACATTAAATTGTATACAAGTCAAGATCCAGATAGGAGATTTATCTTTCTCAGCATTATTGTGGATTAGTGATTCTATGAACTCTTGCAATATTTGTCAAAATAGAAAGGAATAATGCAGGTTCCAATGGGAAACCATTGAAGAGTGCACGTAGACAAAGCGAGAACGAACATCAAAGCACTGCAAATCTTGGTCCACTCTCTCTCGTTTACTCTTGCATTTAATATTCGTAGAATTTTACATGCTTAGGTATTTCAACTCTAGCGTAGTTATCGTTAATTTAATTGGTAGAGATTTATTACATAAGACTTTAGAATTAGTGCCCAATCAAGCTGAATTGGTGCCCAATCGAGCTGAATTGGTGATTAAATTATGAGAAACAATTGAGGTTAGAATTCATTGATATCGAATTCTTGTATAAACACACCTCGTGGAATATACAACTGAATCAATTGAATACCCTTGTGTATCATCATAAAACCGTCAATCGGTATTTGTAGATTGATTAAGCATTAATGTGATCAAGTTCCAATAAAAGTATAATATTCATATTTTCATTCCAAACCTTTTGCGTGAACTTTTGAGAAACCTATAATATTCTATTTTTGGAAAATCGGTTGAGTTTTTAATAAATGTCTATTCACCCCACTCTAGACCGTTTTCTACTTCCATATTCTTACCCAACAATTGGCATGAAGAGCCAGTCTTTTGATTGTGTATAATCGACATCTAAAATGTTACGTCTAAAGCTATTTTTCATTATTGTGGTGATAAAGGTCACATTAGGGCTTTTTGTCATGTTAGGAACGTTCAAGTTCCCAATGGTAAAATGACATGGATTCCTAAGTGTACATCAACTAACGCTAAAGAACCCACTAGCCGGGGATCTAAATTGCCTATTTGATTGTCGCGGGAAAATCTTGTCTTCACAAAAAGGTTATGGTTTCTAGATAGCGAATGTTGATGACACATGACGGGAGATGCTTCCATGTTCATCAAGTTCGATGAGAAGGAAATCGGTCACGTCACTTACGAGGACAATACGAAAGGTAAAATTATAGGTGAAGATATTGTGGGAAATCCCTTCACAATTACCATTGAAAATGTGTTTTTAGTTAAAGGGCTTAAACACAACTTACCTAGCATTAGCCAATTATGCGACAAAAGGTACTCCGTGATTTTTTACACTCTTAGTTGTTTAATAGAGCATAAGGCAAGTAAGAATCTTGTGTTTAAGGGTTCTATGATTGATAATGTCTATATGCTTGATCTATATGATGCGTCAATGCATGAAATTATGTGTTTAGTGGTAAAGGGTGAAGATTCTTAATTATGACATAGACGCTTAGTTCTCGTGCATTTTGACTTGTTAAATAAAATAGCATCCAAGAATCTAGGGATTGATCTTCTTAAAATAAAATTTTCAAAAGACAAATTATGTGATGCTTGCCAATAAAAAAGCAAACAAGAGTGTCGTTATTGAAAAAGGTTTTTTTTTTCTTTTTATTTTAAAGATATTAAAAAATATAATTTTAAAGAATTCTTTAATAACCAACATTTTTTTGTGTTTATGATTTTTATTATAATTAATTTATAATAATTATTTTTATTTTTAAAGGATATAAAATTAATAACAAACAATTATTTTGTGTATGAGTTGTACACCATAATGACACTCTTTAAATGATGTTTTTTAGAAAAATATTGAAACATGAAGGAAAAAAGTTATAATTCGTATATTTTTAAAAAAATTGACTAAGGATAGTAGTCTAAGAGGTGAAAAACAAAATTCTTATTAAAAAAATTAACAATACCGTAATTTTATGGCTAAGTTTAAATTCAACATCTCTAGTTAAGCAGTAAGATTTTTACCATCTCATCAAAATATTTATGAATTTTTAAATAATTCATTTGTGATATAAATTATTCTCTTGTATAACTTATATAATAATATATTTTTTTAATAAAAGATATTAAAAATTTAAATTAAATTAATTTATTAATAAAAATAGTTGTCACTTCACTCTTCAATAATTTTTTCTATAAAGATAACGTGAAAACAATAAAGTGAAAAATATATATAATGATGTATTATAACATATTAATCGTTTTATGTAGATGATGATAATAAAAAATCATTAATTTTTAATAATTTTGGTTGTATATATTTGTTAAGTGTGTGAATTTTATAATAAATTGTAATTAATGTATTATAATTATATTTATTTTTATTTAAAAATATAAACAAATTAAATTTAATTAATTGATTGATTAGTGATAAAGAGTTGTCCCCTATAAAATCCGAATGTATCAAAAACAATTTTTATTCGTTTGTTTTTGAAAATAACATAAAAATAATAAATTTTAAAAACTTTATAATTATTATATTATATTAATTTTATTTTTTATGTTAAAAATATATAATTTAAATAATTATTAAAACATATGTTTGTTTTATATATAGTTAGACAAATATTCGTGCTTATAGATTTATTATATATAAATTATTATTGTTGTAATGATATGTGTTAATAAATTACAAAATGAAAAATATATTTGATTGATTGAAAATATATAATATAAATTTTAACTTATATAGTTAAAAAAAAACATAAATAAATAAATATTTATATTTATATGCAAATCACTACGCATTTAAATAAAATGATTATGATGATTATAATTTGGTTTTTAATTATGTATATGTTAGAATTAGCTTTTGCAAATTTGTAGTAGAATTGATTTTTTAGTTCATATATTTGTCATGTATTATTATATAATTTTTGAGAAATTTTTGTTTGATATTATTATGATATTTATCCCATACATTTTTGTATATTTGCCAATTATAAGCTTGACCCATTTTTTTAAATATTAAGTCAATAATAAATATTTGTTATATAGTATGCTATATTAATGATAAAGATGTGTCTCATTTTTATGTACATTTATAATCAACAAATACATTTTTTACTAAAAATTATTTATCCCATATTTTTATATCAATTAGTGAAAAATATTTTTTTATATTTTTTTATGTGTCTCTGATCAAACAAAATCTTTGTGACTCATTTTCAAAATATAATGATAAATCATATTTAATGTATTATGATTATTCTTCTTTTAAAGTTAATGATATAAAAGATATTTTGAAATAATTTTTTATATATTATTTTTATGATAAACTCCAATTAATTAATTGATTTGTGATTGATAGTTATTTAATGCATGAACTAGAACCTGAATGTGTATGAACTATGAAGAGTATTTTGCCTTGAGGCCATTCTATATAGGCCTTCTAACTGTGTCTCTTTTACTAATTAGAAATTATTTGTGCAGTTGATTTAGTTATGATTATTTTTGTGACTTATCATAAACTTCTCATGGAATTTACTATATCACTTTCAAGTTTTGTCTCTTACATTGTTTCATAATTTAATATTTACTTTTTTCGTCTCAGATGATCCATTTGAAATAAAAGATTGTCTCAATATTAATGATTTATTTTAATTTTCAATGCATATTTTTTTCCATTTTACCCCTTCATTTTTCTTAATCGATGTGAAATGATCAACCGAATCACTTATTGGGGAACGGAGGAAGTAAATTTTTTGTTTCTAAGACCGGTGAATATGTGGTTTAATTGTATGCATCTTTTGCCAAGTGCCTAATTTCCTTATGATGGAGATTATATTGATACTACCTCCGTTCTTTTTTAAGAATCATTTTTTTACTTTTCATATATACTAAAAAAAATCTAATCATTATTGTTATTTTTCGATTTTTTTTAAATAATCAATTTAAAAAAAAAATCGAAAATAATCAATAATTCCAAAAAAAATACCAAAATAACCAGTTTTATAAGAGGGTGCGTCAGATGAAATGGCGCACCCCCTAAGCATGAAGAGGAGGCGTCAATAGCATTGGCGCATGCATTGGGCTCCTCATGAGGAGGCGCCAATGCTATTGGTGCATGCATTGACCCTCATGAGGAGGCGTCAATGCTCCTGGTGCCTTAGTGTGTTCTTTATGGTGTATGCACCAATTCATCTGGCGCATATACCCCTTGTATTTTTTTTTATAATTTTTTTAACATTTAATTTTGTTTATTTAATAAATAAAAAATAGTAATGGAAAAAAATAAATTTATTGATGTTGTAATAATTGATTACATTGGACTGACCATAAACTAATGACCGACCTGATTATAACGTTGTCCTATTCCACATCCAGGTGCGTTAGTTTGTCTCCGAGGTCTCCCACGATTTTCTTGAGGTGTTTGAGGTCTTTGTGTGCTGACCTGATCGAGCGATGGCTGGTGGGAAGGCCCGGCGGAAGTTCCAGCGGTATTTGAGAGATGTGTCATCATTTGTTCCCAATATCCAGAGGGGCTCTGGCCAACGGCGCTTCCGTAATGGAGTTCGGTGCCCATGCCATCGTAGTTAGGTCGTTTGGGTTTGGTGGATTAGGGACGGTATAGTTGCCCAAATTGGGTCATTGAGTCGTTTTGGAAACGAAGCAATGGTTCCTAGGGCGTACTATAGTTAAACAATGGTTGAGTGTTATGTTGATGGGATGTTTGGGTGGTCATTGGTGGGGGGGGGGGGGGGGGGGGCTACGATGAAGTGACTCATATGAACCATCTGGGATATAGACGGTTGTGGTTGCGGGGTTTGTTTCTTGGTATTATGTTTGAGTGGGTGGTATGAATGGATCGCGACGTTGGATGGTTGGTTGTTGGGTGGATGGCATGAACGGGTTGCGAGGTTGGGTGTTTGGTTGTTGTGTGTATGTGGTAGGTTGATGTTGTGAGGTTGGTTGTTGGGTTTGGGTGGGTTGGCATTGGTATTGGGTGGGGAATTGTTGTGGGGTGTACGATGACGAAGCAAGTTGGCGTGGATCCATCAAATACCGCGGCTCAGATACAAATTGTTGAGTTGTTACCGACCTAAACCATGCCATATATTGTTGAGTCAGTCTTGCACCATGGATGACTGATTCGTTTAAGATGTGTTGTCGTTGATTCCTCCATTGACGACACATCTCTTTTGCAAAGTCTCTCCAGTCAGAATAATCCCATTGTGCATCAACCCTTTTTTGATGACAATTCCCCAAACATGTGGGAGATTCTGGAATCTGTTGTAGCATGCGGAACTGCAGTTTGACCCGGTCACTCTGGTGCATTTCCACCGTAGTGAATCGGATAATCGGTGTCTTTGCTGTCCAAACTGCAGCATCGTCATGGTTCACATCATGATCAAGACCCAAATATGGCATCCAGATAAACTGTAAAACAATACGAAATAATTAGATGAAAAATAATTTGATAAGTATTTTTAAATTAAAATATAGTTGTGTAGGAGTATTACATCGTCATGTCCAATGTGGTCCAATAGATTGCAATAGACTACAATAGCGTGTTTCAGACACCTATTGTAGTTCATCCCCCTTACTGTTAATTATAATATAAAATATAATTAACTAAATGGTAAAGTGTTAGACTTACTTAGTTGCAAACAGGAACACGAATGGGCGCTCGTTTATCGAGGCGAGCGACGACATTCTTGACCAACCCCAAGCCTGTAGCAAATACGCACATGAAAAAAAAGTACAAGTATTTTTTTTGCAGTTTTACACATTGCACTATATAGATGGGCCAACACAGCTGAACCCCAAATATATGTGTTTACCTTATTAATGTTGCGTAACAAAGGTAAATACATAATATTTACATAATTACCTGTACTTTCTGGAAACAAAAAATTACCAAATAAAATCATAAAATAACACCGAGCTTTAATTATTTTCTCATACTCGGTTGAATCTTCGGACAATACTATACTGACATAATATTGTTTAAGGTATTTTAAATTTATACATTGCCCCCTTGCTTGACCAGATGTCTCTCCCTCAGTTTCGTCGTCTAACAAAGGGGAACCCAGAGCCTCAGCAATCGCAGCATCGTCTCTACCTCTTCCAGCCATCTCTATTCTGAGTTAATCCAACAAGATAAAACAATAAGTACTGATAGGGTTACACAACACCTATCCCGTACAGGGAAAACAGAATAATTACGACTCGACTCGACCGACTATGCTCTGATACCACTAATGTAACACCCTTCTAAAATACCCCAAATATTTAATTAAAAATAGCAATATATCAATCAGAGTAATTATGCAATTAAGGGTGTCACACAATCGTTTCACACCATTCACCATAATAACTGTCATGCTCTTTTATTAACTCAAAACATAAAGCATTTGCACAATACGCAGCGGATAGAAATCAAATCAATCATGCAAAACATGTAACACATTACATGTAAAATTATTCAACAAGGTAAAACATCCCGTCCCGATGTTACATCTATCAGAGCATGACCCACTAAGGAGACTACACTAGACTCCAAGCACTAGCTTCTACTCAATCACTGCTCGTTACCTGAAAAATAGTTGTAAGGGTGAGTTCCTCAATCGATATAATAAGCATTATAAAATATCATGTAATGCTAAGTAAATAACACATTAATCACCCTAATCATATCACACATTCGGTAACGGCAACCTCCACTCAAACATCATAATCATGCTCAACATAAACATCAAAACACACGTATAATATTGGAACACATCCATTCATATTATACACAATACATACATTATGCAATGAGACTCCATGCATGCGGTACCGACTATTCGTGAACATATAGTTCACCTCACCGATCAAATCCAGATACGGCTACCAAGCCCACTAGTCCCACTCATTTGAGACCTAGTGACTCACTCACTAATTCCTCACCACGGAAATTAGCTACCACCAACTCACTAATTCCTCACTATGGGAATTAGCTACCACCATACAGACTACAATATGCATGCTAAATCACCTAGCAATGCAAAATCATCAGCAATAATCCACAATGATTTACTCACTAATTCCTCACCATGGGAATTAGCTACCACCATAAAGGCCACAATATGCATGCTAATTCACCTAGCAATGCAACATCATCAACAACAATCCACAATGGACATATGCTCACACTCTAAGCCATAAAACAGTCCATTCACCAACACATGCATAATATATACATTCACAACATTATGCATATTTTCACACCTCATCAGCATATTTATCACATAATCATATCATGTCATGCCAATTAATCAATCACAGTATTAGCACACTCTACTAATACTTATACTACTCAAAACAACGGGAAATAATCCCTACTATATCACATACCGATATAGGCCAACCATCAAATATGTACACAACATTTAAAATACCAATTTTCCCACTTTTCAACAGTGTTAACCGGTTAACGCCCTGGGTTAACCGGTTAACGCAGACCAAAACACGCTTCCTGGCAAAACTTAACAGTGTTAACCGGTTAACGCCCTGGGTTAACCGGTTAACGCAGACAGAACAACAATTTCTCAGAAATCACAACAGTGTTAACCGGTTAACGCCCTGGGTTAACCGGTTAACGCAAGCAAAACAGCAATACTTCACAATTCCTAACAGTGTTAACCGGTTAACACCCTGGGTTAACCGGTTAACGCAAGACAGAAAGCTGTTCCTGCGCTAACACGAAGCAGAATGCAGAATTCTCCGCATTTTCCGCCGTTGGAGGACTTCCGGACCTCCGATTCCGATTCCGGAAAAAGCTATACGTTCGGGAAATCACAACCCACACAAATACAGATTCAATTACAGCTTTAACACAACTTATCCAACACAATTTCTCAGCATTCAATATCCCAATTAGGGTCAATTCAACGGTTTATCACTACCCATTACATGTTAATCCATAATACCCATTAAACGACGATAAACCCCCCTTACCTGAGTTAATCCGGCGAATCTTTAAGCTTCAAGTTTTTCTCTTCTCCAACCTTCTTCCTCTTGCTCTGCCTCTTTGCCCTTTTCCTCTTTTTGAGCCGCTTCTCTGTTTTCACGTGAAAACTCTTTTTATCAAAAAATGGAACTCTTTTTCCTTATTTCCAACTTATATATTTTCCAATAATTATTATTCCAATAATAATAATAATAATAATCCAATAATTTCAATTATTTAATTAAATTAATAAATATAATATTAACTTAAATTAAATAATTATCTTATTTTTATCGGGGTGTTACAACTCTCCCCCACTAAAAGAGTTTTCGTCCTCGAAAACATACCTCAAGCGAATAACTCCGGATAAGACTCCTTCATCTGACTCTCAAGTTCCCAAGTCACATTGCCACCTGCTGGTCCTCCCCAAGCTACCTTTACCAAAGCAATCTCTTTACCCCGCAACTGCTTCAACTCTCGATCCTCGATCCTCATAGGTGATGTTTCAACAGTTAGGTTATCTCTCACCTGTACATCATCTACTTGGACCACATGCGACGGATCAGGAATGTACCTCCTCAACTGAGACACATGAAAAACCTCATGCAAATTCGCAAGTGATGGCGGTAAAGCGATACGATAGGCTACCTCTCCTATCCTCTTCAAAATCTGATAAGGACCAATAAATCGAGGTGTCAACTTCTTCGACTTCAAAGCTCGACCAACCCCAGTTATCGGAGTAACCCGAAGAAACACATGATCTCCCTCTTGGAACTCAAGTGACTTCCTCCTCTTGTCGTGATAACTCTTCTGACGACTCTGAGCAATCCTCATCTTCTCCTGAATCATCTTAATCTTTTCCGTAGTTTGTTGAACAATCTCCGGTCCAACCACAACACTCTCACCGGACTCATACCAACATAAAGGCGTCCGACATCTCCTACCATACAAAGCTTCAAACGGTGCCATACCAATGCTCGAATGAAAACTATTGTTGTAGGTAAACTCAATCAAAGGTAAGTAACAATCCCAAGCACCTCCCTTTTCCAAAACACAAGCCCTCAAAAGATCTTCCAATGACTGAATCGTCCTCTCAGTCTGACCATCAGTCTGCGGATGATATGCAGAACTCAATCTCAGCTTAGTTCCCAAAGCCTTCTGCAAACCTTCCCAAAACTTCGATGTAAATCTAGGATCTCTGTCCGAAACAATACTCGACGGAATACCATGCAAACTTACAATCTTCTCAATATACAACTCAGCTAATCTCTCTAACGGATAATCCATTCTGATCGGAATGAAATGAGCCGATTTCGTCAATCTATCAACAATCACCCAAATAGCTTCAAAGTTCTTAATCGTCCTCGGTAAACCAGAAACAAAATCCATACTGATACTATCCCACTTCCACTCTGGAATAGCCAACGGTTGCATTAGCCCAGACGGCTTCTGATGCTCAATCTTTGACTTCTGACAAGTCAAACAAGAATAAACAAAACTCGTAATTTCTCTTTTCATTCCCGGCCACCAAAATAACTTTTTCAAATCATGATACATCTTCGTAGCCCCAGGATGAATACTCAGGCCACTACGATGTCCTTCCTCAAGAATACTCTTCTTAAGTTCGGTAACATCCGGAATACACACCCGATTACCAAATTTCAAAACACCATTCTCATCAACTCTGAATTCACCACCTTGACCTTGATTCACCAAAGTCAACTTATCAACCAAAAGCACATCGGATTTCTGACCCTCTCTAATCTCATCCAGAATACCACTCGTTAACTTTAACATTCCCAATTTAACACTATTGTGAGTACTCTCACACACCAAACTCAAGTCTCTAAACTGTTCAATTAAATCCAATTCTTTAACCATTAACATAGACATATGCAATGATTTCCGATTCAATGCATCAGCCACTACGTTTGCTTTACCCGGATGGTAATTCAAACCAAAGTCATAATCCTTCAGAAACTCTAACCATCTTCTCTGTCTCATATTCAGCTCTTTCTGATCAAACAAATACTTTAAACTTTTATGGTCACTGAAAACCTCAAATCTTGACCCATACAAGTAATGCCTCCATAACTTCAGAACAAATACCACGGCTGCCAACTCTAAATCGTGTGTCGGATAGTTCCTCTCATGAACCCTCAGTTGTCTCGAAGCATAAGCTATAACCTGCTTATTCTGCATCAACACACCACCCAAACCCAACAATGAAGCATCACAGTAAACCTCAAATGATTCCGACGAACTCGGTAATATCAGAATAGGAGCAGTAGTCAACCTTCTCTTTAACTCTTGGAAACCTTCTTCACATTTTGAGTCCCAAACAAACGCTTGCCCCTTTCTAGTCAACATCGTCAACGGTAACGCCAACTTAGAAAATCCCTCGATGAATTTCCTATAATAACCAGCCAAACCAAGAAAACTCCTTATCTCAGAAACTGACTTCGGAGCTTCCCACTTAGATACCGCTTCTATCTTAGAAGGATCAACAACAACACCACCTCTTGAAATCACATGACCAAGAAAACTAACCTCTTCTAACCAAAATTCACACTTAGACAGCTTAGCAAATAACTTCTTTTCTCGTAGAACTCCTAAAACCACTCTCAAATGCTCAGCATGCTCTTCTTCAGATTTCGAATACACCAAAATATCGTCAATAAACACCACAACAAACTGATCTAGGTACGGATGGAAAATCCTATTCATATACTCCATAAACACTCCAGGCGCATTAGTTACACCAAAAGGCATTACAGAATACTCATAATGTCCATACCTCGTTCTGAAAGCAGTCTTCTGAATATCCTCAGTTTTCACACGTATCTGATGATAACCCGATCTCAAATCTATTTTGCTGAACACACTCGCACCAACCAACTGATCCATCAAATCATCAATCCTCGGCAAAGGATACCGATTCTTGATCGTCACTTTATTCAGTTGCCTGTAGTCCACACACAACCTCATAGTACCTTCTTTCTTCTTAACTAACAACACTGGTGCACCCCACGGCGACACACTCGGACGAATAAATTTCTTATCCAACAGATCTTCCAACTGACTCTTCAATTCAGTTAACTCAACAGCAAACATACGGTACGGAGCCATCGACATCGGCCTAGTACCAGGTACTAAATCAATCGAGAACTCAACTTCACGCTCTGGCGGTAATTCATGCACTTCTTCAGGAAACACATCAGTAAAATCACACACCACAGCTAGATCGCGAATCACAAGTTTATCCTTAGCCTCCAAAGTCGCTAACAGCATAAACAACTCTGCCCCATCTGCTACTGCCTCATTCACCTGCCTCGCTGATAGAAACAAACTCTTTCCTTCCTCAATCTCAGGAAAAATCACAGTCTTATCAAAACAATTGATATAGACTCGGTTAAACACCAACCAGTTCATACCCAGAATAACATCAATCTGCACAAGTGGAAGACACACTAGGTCCATCCCAAAGTCTCTACCAAAAATACTCAAAGGACAATTTAAACAAACTGAAGTAGTAGTCACTGAACCCTTCGCATGAGTATCAATCACCATACTACCATGCATCTCAGATATCTCTAACTTAAGTTTCACAGCACAATCCAAAGATATAAAGGAATGAGTAGCACTGGTGTCAATAATAGCTACAAGAGGAAAGCCATTAATATAACACGTACCTCGAATCAAACGATCATCTGCAAAAGTCTCAGAACCCGATAAAGCGAAGACCTTGCCTCCCGACTGGTTCTCTTTCTTCGGCTTAGGACACTGTGGGCTAATATGACCCAACTCTCCACAGTTGAAACAAGTCACAGTCTTCGACCGGCACTCTGCAGCCAAATGACCACCTTTTCCACACTTGAAACACTTCCTCTCAGCACTGGTACATTCATGGACACGATGTCCAGCCTGACCACATCTGTAACACTTAGCAGGGGCACTAGAGTCTCCCCCACTAGGCCTCTTCATTCCACTCTGTCTCTGGAAACCTTTGCCAGCTGCATACGGTTTCCCACGATCATTCTGATTCTTGCCTTTCCTATCAACCCTCTGCTGATAGCTCTCCGCTCTGGCTTTGGTATCCTGTTCAAAAATCCTGCAACAGTCAACCAAATCAGAAAACACTCTAATCCGTTGATACCCAATAGCCTGCTTGATCTCGGGACGTAACCCGTTCTCAAACTTCACACATTTCGAGAATTCCCCAGTAGCCTCATCATAGGGAGCGTAATACTTCGACAGCTCTGTGAACTTAGCAGCATACTCAGTAACAGACCGACTGCCCTGCTTCAATTCCAAGAACTCTATCTCTTTCTTTCCTCTGACATCCTCTGGAAAGTACTTCCTCAGGAATCTCTCTCGGAACACAGCCCAAGTGATCTCAGCATTCCCAGCAGATTCCAACTCAGTGCGGGTAGCAACCCACCAATCATCTGCTTCTTCTGACAGCATATGCGTACCGAACCTGACCTTCTGGTTATCGGCACACTCAGTCACTCGGAAGATCCTCTCGATCTCCTTCAACCACTTCTGAGCACCATCTGGATCGTATGCTCCCTTGAACATTGGAGGATTGTTCTTCTGGAACTCACTCAGTTGACGAGCAGCTCCCATTCCCACAACATTCGGATTTCCCCCAAGTACTCCAGCTAGCATACCCAGAGCCTCAGCAATCGCAGCATCGTCTCTACCTCTTCCAGCCATCTCTATTCTGAGTTAATCCAACAAGATAAAACAATAAGTACTGATAGGGTTACACAACACCTATCCCGTACAGGGAAAACAGAATAATTACGACTCGACTCGACCGACTATGCTCTGATACCACTAATGTAACACCCTTCTAAAATACCCCAAATATTTAATTAAAAATAGCAATATATCAATCAGAGTAATTATGCAATTAAGGGTGTCACACAATCGTTTCACACCATTCACCATAATAACTGTCATGCTCTTTTATTAACTCAAAACATAAAGCATTTGCACAATACGCAGCGGATAGAAATCAAATCAATCATGCAAAACATGTAACACATTACATGTAAAATTATTCAACAAGGTAAAACATCCCGTCCCGATGTTACATCTATCAGAGCATGACCCACTAAGGAGACTACACTAGACTCCAAGCACTAGCTTCTACTCAATCACTGCTCGTTACCTGAAAAATAGTTGTAAGGGTGAGTTCCTCAATCGATATAATAAGCATTATAAAATATCATGTAATGCTAAGTAAATAACACATTAATCACCCTAATCATATCACACATTCAGTAACGGCAACCTCCACTCAAACATCATAATCATGCTCAACATAAACATCAAAACACACGTATAATATTGGAACACATCCATTCATATTATACACAATACATACATTATGCAATGAGACTCCATGCATGCGGTACCGACTATTCGTGAACATATAGTTCACCTCACCGATCAAATCCAGATACGGCTACCAAGCCCACTAGTCCCACTCATTTGAGACCTAGTGACTCACTCACTAATTCCTCACCACGGAAATTAGCTACCACCAACTCACTAATTCCTCACTATGGGAATTAACTACCACCATACAGACTACAATATGCATGCTAAATCACCTAGCAATGCAAAATCATCAACAATAATCCACAATGATTTACTCACTAATTCCTCACCATGGGAATTAGCTACCACCATAAAGGCCACAATATGCATGCTAATTCACCTAGCAATGCAACATCATCAACAACAATCCACAATGGACATATGCTCACACTCTAAGCCATAAAACAGTCCATTCACCAACACATGCATAATATATACATTCACAACATTATGCATATTTTCACACCTCATCAGCATATTTATCACATAATCATATCATGTCATGCCAATTAATCAATCACAGTATTAGCACACTCTACTAATACCTATACTACTCAAAACAACGGGAAATAATCCCTACTATATCACATACCGATATAGGCCAACCATCAAATATGTACACAACATTTAAAATACCAATTTTCCCACTTTTCAACAGTGTTAACCGGTTAACGCCCTGGGTTAACCGGTTAACGCAGACCAAAACACGCTTCCTGGCAAAACTTAACAGTGTTAACCGGTTAACGCCCTGGGTTAACCGGTTAACGCAGACAGAACAGCAATTTCTCAGAAATCACAACAGTGTTAACCGGTTAACGCCCTGGGTTAACCGGTTAACGCAAGCAAAACAGCAATACTTCACAATTCCTAACAGTGTTAACCGGTTAACATCCTGGGTTAACCGGTTAACGCAAGACAGAAAGCTGTTCCTGCGCTAACACGAAGCAGAATGCAGAATTCTCCGCATTTTCCGCCGTTGGAGGACTTCCGGACCTCCGATTCCGATTCCGTAAAAAGCTATACGTTCGGGAAATCACAACCCACACAAATACAGATTCAATTACAGCTTTAACACAACTTATCCAACACAATTTCTCAGCATTCGATATCCCAATTAGGGTCAATTCAACGGTTTATCACTACCCATTACATGTTAATCCATAATACCCATTAAACGACGATAAACCCCCCTTACCTGAGTTAATCCGGCGAATCTTTAAGTTTCAAGCTTTTCTCTTCTCCAACCTTCTTCCTCTTGCTCTGCCTCTTTGCCCTTTTCCTCTTTTTGAGCCGCTTCTCTGTTTTCACGTGAAAACTCTTTTTACCAAAAAATGGAACTCTTTTTCCTTATTTCCAACTTATATATTTTCCAATAATTATTATTCCAATAATAATAATAATAATAATCCAATAATTCCAATTATTTAATTAAATTAATAAATATAATATTAACTTAAATTAAATAATTATCTTATTTTTATCGGGGTGTTACATCCACCGCTCCAACAATGCAAGAATGAACTTGTAGTCCACCGAGTACGAAACAATGTTGAGTAGATTTTCAAATCAACATCCTCTAATATATGGTTCTATTAAAGGATCGTGGGGTATATATTCATGTACACGGCATCTAAAACGCTTCGGATCCTAATATAAAAAGGTAAGAAATGCAATAAGAAGAAGAAATACATAATCAACAAAGACAACTCTATAAGAAGTAAGAAAAATATAGATAACAAAGGTATACGACTTAAAAATGGAATAAGTAAAAATAGAGTGATAACATACAAATGTCGAGATATTCTCGAGTGTTCCTCTGTGTTCATCACCCATAGTCAACAAATACATGATTTGATGTTGCAGAGCTTGAGTATGGTAGAGAAATAGTATGGCAAAGAAAGATTATAGATGAGTAGTGTTGGAGATGATTTGATATTGTTGATATGAATTGCTATTTATAGATGAATGAGTTAGTAGGTTTGCAACCTAAGAAGAATGGGATTGGTTGCATGCATTGGCAAAAGTAGACAATGGAATGACAAAATGCATACTAGCCTTTGTCTTTGTCCTAGGCGCATGCATGTGAAGAATCACATGCAAGGAAGAGACGCTCTTCCTCTTGGCGCCTGCATGTGATTCATCACATGCAAGGAAGAGGCACCCTTCCTCTTGGCGCCTAAGTGAAGGGAATGTAAGGGGTGCCCTTCCTATTGGCGCTTTAGTGAAACTACATTGAAGGGGCGCCCATCCTCTTGGCGCCCATGTTGCTTTATCGCGCCTAGGGAATGGGCGCCTGTTAGGAATATTAAGGATCAGAGATTCCCTGGGCGCATGTGTGTTCTTGTCATTCTTGTCACTGCATGTGGATTCTTTTCACTGCATGCATGGTCAAGTTTGTACAGACAAACCAAGTGATCAATGCGTTTAATGTTTACGCTATTTATGTTGTGTAGATGAACAACTTAGCAATGCATTCAATTCCAGTAAACCAAGAAACTTAGATTTTTAATATTTGAACAAAATGTCTTCCACACAACATTACATGATCAGTGCCCATGTCGAAGGTGGAATATTTGATCATCAGTTGTTCGGTTTTTATTTTCGAAACATAGAGGTAACTTGGTTTACAATAAATCAACGATCAAATTTTTCACATCTGAAATAAAGAATAGAAAAGAAATTACAGTGCAGTAATGTGGGCCAAATCATCTATAAAAATCCGGTTTGGTTTGCAGAAAACCAGGTAAAATTTTATCAGAAGAAAATTCGAGATGATGACGATGTTCAGCATATGTTTGTTAGTCACGAACAATCCGGTTACAACGATATAGAGTTGTATATATTACCACATCAACAGCAGGTATCTCAGTTCATTGATCAGTCACAAGTGCTTTGTGAGGCTGATGATGAACAAGCTGAGGTGAATGTTCCAGATGACGAAGAAGAAGAAGCCGAGATCATGGTTGATTCAATGGTGAACGCTGATGAGGAAGAGGAACCCATACCAACAAGTCATGTATATTGTCTATCCCAACATATGACAAGGTTGAATTTGGGTTCCGATGAACCATCATCAGATGTATGGTACAATCCTTATGTGCAAATGCAAGGATCTTTGAAACAAGGAGACACATTTCGCACAAAAGAGGAATGTGTAAAAGTCATTAAGAAATTCCACATGCAACTATCACCTGATTTTAGAGTTGACAGAACTGACACATTGAGGTATAAAGTTTATTGTCCGAATGAGCACTGCCTGTTTAGGTTTTCAACTTCGTACCGGAAGAGGAGCGAGTCTTGGGAGATTGGATCAATGGGTCCAGATCACACATGCATGCTGACAAACCCAATGCAGGATCATCGTAAATTAAGCTCTCAGCTAGTATGCGATGAAATATTGTCTGTCATTGGCGACAATCCGTCGTTAAAGGTGAGTACAATAATCTCGCATATTAGGGCAGAGTACGAGTACACTCCATCATATAGGAAGGCATGGATAGCTATGACAAAGGCTATTGAAAAAGTGTTTGACAATTGGGAGGAGTCTTACAAACAACTTCCAAAATACCTATTGGCTCTAAAACAATATGCTCCCGGGACTATTGTCAAGTTGGAAACATTGCCCGCGTATACACCAGACGGGATGTGTGCTGTTGGAAATGGAATATTTCACCGTCTCTTCTGAGCGTATCAACCATGCATCATAGGTTTTTCTTTTTGTAAACCAATTATACAAATTGATGGTACATGGTTGTACGGGAAATACAAAGGAACGTTATTGATGGCAGTGGCACAAGATGGGAACAATAACATTTTTCCAATCGCCTTTTCCCTAGCTGAAGGGGAGACTGCTGAGGGATGGAGTTTTTTCCTAAGAAATCTCCGATTGCACGTTGCACCTCAGCCTAACTTATGTTTGATCTCTGACAGACACCCTTCAATCATCAGTGCATATGATAACATTGATAACGGCTGGCAAAATCCTCCTTCGACGCATGTGTTCTGTATTAGACATATTGCTCAAAATTTCATGCGGGAAATCAAAGATAAGACGTTACGGAAGAAGGTTGTCAATGCAGGTTACGCATTATCAGAACCTTCTTTCGAACACTACCGTGAGGAAATAAGATTGTCAAACGAAGATGCAGTACAGTGGATCCATAGTATTCCATTAGAGAAGTGGACTAGGGCATATGACAATGGTCAACGTTGGGGCCACATGACAACAAATCTTGTGGAATCTATGAACTCTATCTTCAAAGGCATTTGTAACCTACCTATAACTGCTTTGGTGCAGGCAACATATTTCAGGCTAGGGGCGCTGTTTGAAACCAGACGCTCAAAATGGAGTTCAGTGTTGCAATCTGGACAGTTGTTCAGTGATGCTGCCAAAGCAAACACACATGTGGTTACGGTCTTTGACCGCACTAAATGTTGGTATAGTGTTGCCGAGTCCATGGATCACAATGAGGGCTTGCTGATGGGACAATACATAGTCAAACTAGATAGAGGTTGGTGCGACTGCAGAAAGTTCCAAGCCTTTCGTACCCTCTGCTCCTATGTAATTGCGGCATGCTCAAAGGTTCGAAGGGATCCATCATACTTGCTATATGAAGTCTACAAAGTCGCCAGCCTATCAAATGTTTATAAAATTAGTTTTTCTGTAGTGGCAAAAGAGGATTATTGGCCAGAATATCAAGGGGACATCGTCTGACACAACAAAGTTATGCGAAGGAAGAAAAAGGATCGCCCAAACAACACCCAGATTCTAACCGAAATGGATACGACGAATAAAATGGTTAGACTATGTAGTTCATGTCGTCAGCCAGGTCACAATCGTAATAACTGTCCTAGTGTTGGAACGAGCACAACCAGATAAATTCACATGTACCTCTATTGCAATATATGAAAAACTAAATTTATTTCATATTAGACGTTTGTGACGAAAGTACCATTACATAAACAGTAAAACAAATAATTATAACAAATACAATACAAGAACTATGCGACTACAACCATCAAAACAATTTTGAACATGTAATGCATCATCCTACGGGCGTCTTGGTCGGTCTTAATATCCACTCATTCACGCACTTCTCCGTTTTGGTTGAACGTGGACACAAGCCATTGTATTCTTCTAATCCTTTCACCCTATCCAATTTCTCCCTCTAACCAACTGTACAACATCGGATTAAGACGTTCAAACGTATTTGTGTTCCAAAGTCGAATCTGTACCGGAGCCGCAACGGCGGAAAATATTACATCAGCATTTCGTTTCTGAATGTATGCGGACATTGTTAAAACAGAGAAACTTGAAGGTGATGGTGGTTGAACTAGAGAAATTATGGTATTAGGAAATGATTTGAAGTGAAAAATATTGGATCCAAGACGTGGTATTTATGGAGACTGAACATCAAATGTACATGATATGCAGACGCCAGAGGGATTGACGCCCACATGACAGGACATGCAGGCGCCAGAGGAATTGGAACCCACACTACAAATTGCACTAAGGCACCAGGAGCATTGACGCCTCCTCATGAGGGCCAATGCATGTGCCAATAGCATTGGCGCCTCCTCATGAGGAGCCCAATGCATGCGTCAATGCTATTGGCGCCTCCTCTTCATACTTTGGGGGTGCGTCAATTCATCTGGCGCACCCTCTTGTAAAACTGGTTATTTTGATATTTATTTTAAATTATTGGTTATTTTCGAATTTTTTTTAGAAACTGATTATTTTAAAAAAAATCTTATTTTTCAAACTAATTCTCTTTTTACCAAAAACTTTAATCATCGAATATTTTTTTTAAATAATCAATTTTTAAAAAAAAATTACAAAAAAATCCATAAATTCAAAAAAATTACATAAATGGGCAATTTTTGCCCTAATTTGTACATTGGCGCCACCCTAGATGGCGCCTACCCTTAAAAGTAGGACAAGTCGCCACTAGGAGTGGCGCCTACTCCTATTTATTTATTTTTCTTTTTTTTATAATTTTTTTAATATGTTTTTAATTATTTTTTTAATTTTTTAAAATCTTTTTTAACTTATTTTAAATTTATTAATTTATATTTATTATAAATTATATTAATTTATATTAATACATATATATATATATATATATATATATTAATTTATATATATTAATTTAATTTATAACTAAGTAATATTATTTATAAATTATTAAAATATATTAATTTATATACATGTAAATAAATAATATTATGTATATATTTGTAAAATACAAAAAGATATATATATAGATATATATTAATTTATATATATTAATTTATATTAATAAACACAATATATTTATATTAAAATAATACACAAGATAAATTTTATAAAGTTTAATTAAAATGCATTATTAATTTGGGATTTTTTACATATTATGCGGTCCCTGGTACGATCCGCACGGGGGAGGTCTAACTACTCGTCTAGACGGCTCACATGGTGGTGGTGCTTCCCTATTCCCACCCCTAGTCGTAACGCGTCCCTTTGCCCTTTGCCGTTGTGGTTGGATCGAAGTCCCTTCAATGCTGTAGGAAAGGCGGGTGCCCTCTGCCCCCTTAAAGCTTTGTCTCGGTGGGACAAACTGACTCATGTTGGGTGCGCCCTCGAAATGTGGCCTTTGGTAGTTGAGGGTTGAATCGGGTTGGCTAAAGAACAATGTCTGTTGTGGTGTATAGTAGTCTTGTTGGTAATCCTCTTGTATACCTGTGTCGGGGCTAAGTGGAGGACTGGAAGAGCCCGGGACATCGTCGTGATGGAAGTGTTGGGATTGGTGTTGGTGGGGGAATTGAGTTTGTGGTAGGTGTTGGGACTGTTGATGGTGGTGGGAATGTTGAGGTTGGTGTTGGTAATCTTCATGATATTGGGGTTGAGTTTGTGGTATGTAGTGTTGATTTGGTTGGGGGGTGGACATGTGTTGTGGTGGTTGTTGTTGGTAATACGGCGGTGGTGGTTGTTGTTGGTAATACGGCGGTGGTGGTTGTTGTTGGTAATATTGTGGTGGTTGTTGTTGTTGGTAATATTGTGGTGTTTGTTGTTGGGAATATTGTGGTGGTTGTTGTTGTTGGAAATATGGTTGTTGCATTCGGGGATCGTCCAAATAGAACGGGTCATACACAATCATTTCTGGATTTATATTTGCTCTATACCAATCCACATATTCCCTTGTCGGCTTCATTTCGTTGGGCGCCACCGGAAATTGTAGAACATAATGGGCACGCTCTTTCCACATTTTACGGAACTCCTTTGCAAATGCCTTCCAATTTTGGACATACCACTGGTGGTTGACTTTTTTAAGATGCCAAGGTTCCAAAGACATTGGGGGGCCTGGGATTTCTTGATGCATTCCGAATTGCAGTTTGACACGGTCACTTTGGTGCATCTCCACAGTGGTGAACCGCATGATAGTCGTTTTTGCTGTCCAAACAGCTGCATCTTCGGGGTTGGGTTGATGTTCCAATCCCAAATATGGTCTCCAAATAAACTGCAAAGAAAAAAATAAATATGTTATTTTTTGAGAATGTTTGATATTAATATATTAGTTAGAGGATGAATGATTTAGTGGTAATACATCTTGTGGTCGGAGACGATCCAAGAGTTGAAGATAAAATATTATTATATTTTTCGGGGTAAGACTGTAATCTAGTCCAGTTGCAATGAACCTAAACAAAAAAAGATAAATAGTATTATTTACAAATATTTATAGAATAAATATACAAAATGGAATAACATCATAAATTTACCTAGTTGCGTAGGGGAAGGAGTAGATGTTAGGATTTTCGGGGGCTAGCCTCGGCAATCTCCACCACCCCCATGTTTGGAGCAAAAAAGCACATCCAGAAAATGTACAGTGGTCATTTTGTGCATTTTTACACAAAGAGCTATATAGGAAAGTCAATACAACAGAACCCCAACTATACGTGCTTATTCTATCTATGTCCTCGAGCAAACTCAAGTACATAAAGTTTATGCTATTTCCCGTGCCTTCGGGAAATAGCAAGTTCCCAAATAATAACATAATGTAAAACCTTGTTTTTATTATTTTTTCTTGTTCGGACGAATCCTCAGTCAAAATTATAGCGTCATGGTAGAATTGGAGGCTCGATAGTTTAATACCCTGGCCCCTTGCTTTCGCAGATCCCTCACCCTCGACATGATCTACGCCCAACATTTGAAGACATAGTTCGTTGGGCTGTTGAACATTTCCAGTCACAGGCTTACCATCTATTTGAAGACCCAAAAGCATGTACACGTCCTCTAGTGTGACGGTACATTCACCAGTTGGTAGGTGAAAAGTGTGTGTCTCTGGTCTCCAACGTTCACACAAAACAAGAATAAATTTCACATCAATTGTGGCATTTACCACATGCATAACATGACCGAACCCCGCACGCTCTATGTAAGGTACGCACCATGGGTCTGGATAAGCCATAGGGTGTGAACGTTGACGAAATTTCTTGGGATCCTTTAAAAACAAACAATATAAACAATCATTAGATTGGAGTTTTAAAAAATAAATTATAAACATACGAAAGAGGCAATGTTCAAGGAAAACTTACGAATGAGGCAATGTTCGCCCTAGTGCCTCTGTGTTCTTGGCCCATGGTAAGAAGAGACATGATTGCTATGTAGAACGTAGGTTTGTTGATGAAAAGTTCGCCGGTGTTCTCTGAAAAAAAAGTGTTAGTGGATGATGAAAGTTTTCAAGAATGACCTGTTATTTATAACCGTTTGCAAAGTTAGCGAAAACCAAGGCAATTGAACTGGTATACGGTAATTGGGAGGAATCATACAAACAACTTCCGCGCTACTTGGCTGCACTACATTTGTATTCACCTGGGACGGTTTCTATAATGGAGACCTTGCCGGCACAATCCCCTGACGGAACTCGTCTAGAAGGTAATGGAATATTCCATAGACTTTTCTGGGTATTCCGTCCCTGCATCATCGGTTTCACATTCTGCAAGCCGCTTATTCAAGTCGATGGAACTTGGTTGTATGGGAAATACAAAGGATCGTTACTGATGGCGGTCGCACAAGATGGAAATTCTAATATTTTCCCAATAGCCTTTGTATTGGTAGAAGGAGAAACGGCTGCTGCTTGGAGTTTCTTTCTTAAGAATCTCCGAACGCACGTGACTCCACAAGCTGGCATCTGTGTGATTTTTGACAGGCACGTTTCTATAGACAGTGCATACAATAATCCAGCAAATGGTTGGCATGACCCCCCGTCTACGCATGTCTACTGCATCAGGCATATTGCTCAAAATTTTGTGCGGGAGTTCAAAGATAAATTCTTGAAGCAAAATTTGATAAACGCGGGGTATGCATTAAACCAACTTGGATTCCAATACTACCGCCGGGAAATAGTGTTGGCAAATTCTGATGCAGGTAGGTGGATCGATAATATTGACAGAGCAAAGTGGATTAGGTCATACGACGATGGGGTGAGGTGGGGCCACATGACAACAAATCTTGTGGAATCAATGAACGGCGTCTTTAAGGGCATACGTAACCTCCCGGTAACCGCTTTGGTGAGTGCGACGTATTTTCGGATGGCAACCTTGTTCGTAACAAGAGGCAAGCGCTGACATGCAGTGTTAGAGACGAGTCAAGTGTATAGTGATGCCTGCATGAAGTTTATGAGGCAGGAATCTGCCAAAGCCAGCAGCCATCGAGTTACGGAATTCAACCACCATGGCCACACTTTTAGTGTCAAGGAAACAATTGACCACAACCAGGGGCTGCCCAGACAAGAGTATAGGGTCCTAATACCAGACTGTTGGTGCGACTGTGGTCAATTTCAGGCTTATCGTATGCCTTGTTCCCATGTCATTGCAGCGTGTTCACACACCCACTTCGATGCATTGTCGCTAGTGTCTGCCATCTACAAAGTCGTAACATTGCTAAATGTATACGACAATCCCTTTCCAGTGGTAGCATTGGAGGCATATTGGCCAGAGTATGACGGGGAAATTGTTTGGCACAACGATTCGATGCGGCGTAATAAAAGTGGTCTCCCAAACAGCAGGCGCATTAGAACTGAAATGGACGTCGCAGAGAAAATGCAGAGGAAGTGTAGCATATGTCGACAACTGGGGCATAATAAGAACAAATGTCCATATCGTGGATCTAGTTCCACAACATAGTTTTCATATTCATAACTCTGTGTACCAATGTTATTTATCAAAAAAGGTTACTTTTTATTCCAAATAGAAGATGACATTGGAACAACAAACACAAACATCTAACATTAGAACAACAAATACTAAAACAAAAACAAATACTGGAACAAGAACAAGTACTAAAACAAGAACAAGTACTAGATCAATAACAAATACAAGAACAACAACACAAACAACCATTCAAATCTAGGAAATTACAACAGTTAACACTATGTCATCTGATCCATGCATCATTTGGATGCAATCAATGTCGCTTTCAACTTCAACCCACCAACATACCGTTTCTCCAGTTTCAAATGAGAACCTTCTTCTAAGCCTCTGAATCCTTCTGATGACTTCACCAGGTTGGTAATCTCCCTCTAACCAAGACATCAAGGACCTTTTTAGTTGGTCCAACAAACGGATGTTCCAAAATTTCATCTCCATTGGGGGTTTGACAGACGAGAAAATAACATGCCCATCCCTTTTTAAGATTACTAGTTCAGGATCCGGCCGCCTTGATGATGTTCGCTGCCATGATGACGGTCTGGGGGATGCCATGAACTCAACTTGATAGAGAAAGTGATAGGAAAATGTGATGAAGAAAATGCAAGGAAATAACACTTTATTTATAGGAAAAATTCTAAGTTGTACACCAATGTACTTAACCCTAATTAGTGTCGCACTTGATTAATTAGTCTTAGAGAGAATTAGGGTTTGAATTAGGTCATAACTACCAAACTCTAATTATAACCGATCAATAAACCCTAATTATAATTGATTAATTAACCCTAACATGATTAACTCTAATTCTCCCAAAAATTTATAAATAATATTATTTAGTTATAAATTAAATTAATATATATAAATTTATATATATATATATATATATATATATATATATATATATATATATATATATATATATAATAATATTATTTATATATATGTATTAATATAAATTAATATAATTTATAATAAATATAAATTAATAAATTTAAAATAAGTTTAAAAAAATTTAAAAAAATTTAAAAAAATAATTAAAAACATATTAAAAAAAAGCAACAAAAAAAATATGAGTAGGCGCCACTCCTAGTGGCAACTTGCCCTACTTTTAAGGGTAGGCGCCATCTAGGGTGGCGCCAATGTACAAATTAGGGCAAAAATTACCCATTTATGTAATTTTTTTGAATTTATGAATTTTTTTATAATTTTTTAAAAAAATTGATTATTTAAAAAAAATATTCTTAATCATCATCCTCATCTATCTTTTTGATTCATAATTTTTTAATGAATAATTATAAGCCAAACTTCATTTTTTTAGTGCTAATTTTGAGAAAACAAAGAAGTGTAAAAAAAAAATTTATACTTGATATATATAATTGTTCTCTTTTTATGTCAAAAACATTTTTAAAAATATCTATTATTAAAAATTATGCTTTTTCAGTAACATCAATTATGCTTATTTAGTAACATGCTTTATATTAAAAATCTTGCTTTTTGACTAACATACATTTGTTTCCGAGAATGCTATATATTTAAAAATTATAATTAGTATTAAAATAATCTTATTTTTATTTAAAGATATAAATATAATTATTGATGGATTAATGATCAATTTTTATCTGTTATTTGAACAAATATAAAATTAAGATAGTATTATTTTGTCAAATGAATATATTAAATTTATATACAAATTTAAGAGTATTTTAGTGTTCCCTTTATAATATTTTAATATATTTAATAAATATAAAAATAAAATAAAATAATTTATTAATGACACAAATATTTTGTATATTAATTGTATATTTTCATGACAACCTTTAATAATTTATTTGTGAAAAATATTGTGAAAATAATATGTTAAGATATAAATATAATTATTGATTGATTAATCACCAATTTTTATCTGTTATTTGAATAAATATTAAAATAAGATAGTATTATTTTGTCGAATGAATATATTAAATTTATATATAAGTTTAAGAGTATTTTAGTGTTCACTTTATAATATTTTAATATATTTAATAAATATAAAAATAAATAAAATAAAGAAGTCGTCTAGTAAGCATGGAAGGTCATCTCAGAAAATATATCCATGTTATCCGCTTCGGGGAGATTATGGAGTTAAGCGAGACTTTTCTTAGATATGCAAGAAAGTGCTTCTTGATAAGTACGAGGAATCCAAGATGGAAGAATGAGTGGCAACTTGAGTAGAGGAGAAGATGAACCCACATTGGCTACGGAAAGCCCGACAGAGGAATCCTCGGACACTCGAGGCCGTTTGTCTGATCTTTTTTCTTAAAGGGGATATGGTCTTGACCCCGATCCCTAATATTATTTTTGGGGAGAGATGAAACATGGTCTTCAGCCCCTTTGGTGGGATTCCAGGCAAAAGACTAGCCTCGACAAGAGGGGGGCATGGGAGTTTTAGTGGTGGTCAGGACACCAGCTTCAGTTGGAGAATCACTTTCCTTAAAAGTATTTCAAGCACTCTTTTATTATGTCTTAGAGTTGGAAAATGCAAGAACACTCAGGATAATATCAGCCTTAATTTCGAGTCTGCACAAGACAAGTGAAGAACCCGAAATGCAAGAAAGGTTTTTCTGGAATTTGGAAGAGAAATACGTTTTTAGTTCTTGTGTTATTTTTCTGAATAGAATCATATATTTATAGAAGATATGGATGTTGTTTCAAAAGTTTGCAACCTTTGATGAAACAACACCATTTCACCTAAAACACAATGTTTCATATATGACACTATTTCATGAAAAGATATGAAAATTGAATTCAAAATTCAAACAAAACAATAACTAAAATTCTGAGCACTAATAAAAACGCAGCATGACGGCCGAAGGCCGACCGCCTCATTAACGCCGCGAATAGCCCGATCGCTCCGATGCGACGTGCCTAAGTGCTCAAGTGCCGCCTACAAGCCGCCACTAGCGCCTCTACGCCCACGCCCCCGGTCCTGGAGCCGGAGCCGGTGTCGCCGGTGGCAACACCGGCGAGGGTCCATTGGTTGTGTCAAGTGGCATAATGCTTGGGACCACCACATGTCCATGTGGCACCTTATTCTCTTTGTTCCTTAAAGTTCCAAAGCATTTATAAATGCTTTAAAGGATGTCTCCACTTTCTATGTGGGACTTAAAGCAAAGCATTAAATGCTATTTAACTCTTTTGTCATTTTGGAACTAATATTGCAAAACAATTTCCAACAATCCCCCACTAGTTCTAATAATGACAAAAATTATTCCAGATAGTGAAATATAAAAAAGTGTTAATACAGTTAGGTATCTTTCGATTTTAAACTTAACCTTAGTGAGGATAACGCAAAGTTTAATCGGAATGTTTGGTAGCAAAGCTTTTAAACCATTAATCCATGGGATCAGATCGGCGTTACCTTACACACACTCTTTAAAGGTTCTTCCTTTACATATCTCGCTTAGCACTTATTTATGGCCATATGTTATCCTTTTCATGAATTTTTCATGAGAGAAACTCCAACTCTCACTTTGAGACGGCACCATCTCAAAATTCACATAGGTGAGGTTCATATAGCATCCTTTCCAATAGATACTCTTCTTCGTTAATGAACTTCATTAAGAGGTTTTGGAAACCTCAACCCTCAATTCAACACAGTCAACCTTATTTCCCAAATTCTTGACTTACATCCAATTCAACGACTTGTTGTTACCCATTGAATCTTGAAGTTAATGTTTTGTTAACATAAGATTGGGTTGCTGCCGCTGTCGGAACTTTTATTTAAGGAGTTTCAACCCCATTCCTCTCGAGGTTGTTCGTACTAAGTCTCTGGCCAGTGGCTTAGTAAACGGATCTGCTAAGTTATAGCATGTTCGTATGTAGGTGAGTGAAATGATTCCATCCTTAATCAATTTTCTTACGAACGAATGTCTAAGTCCTATATGTCTAGACTTTCCATTATACACTTCGCTGAATGCTCTTGCTAATGTGGCTTGGCTATCGCAATGTATCATCACTTTTGAGACATTGTCTTTAGCCAATGGAACTTCCAACAGAAGATCCCTCAACCATTCCGCTTCTTGACCGGCGGAAGCGAGAGCCACGAACTCTGATTCCATGGTCGAAAGTGTAATGCATGTTTGTTTCTTGCTCTTCCAAGAAATTGCTCCACCAGCAAGTGTAAATATCCATCCAGTTGTAGATTTATGGTCTTCAATATTAGATATCCAACTCGCATCAGTGTATCCTTCTAATATGGAAGGGAACCTTCCATAGTGAAGACCAAGGTCCTTGGTTTTCAGTAGATAGCCAAAAATCCTTGTAATTGCCTTCCAATGTTCATTACTTGGATTACTAGTAAATCGACTCATTTTACTGACTGCAAATGATATGTCGGGTCTGGTATATTGCATTAGGTACATTAGACACCCTATTGCACTTGCATATTCCAATTGAGCCACTGATCTTCCATTATTCTTTTAAAGTTTGTTGGCATGATCAAATGGAGTGGTTACTTCCTTAAAGTTTAGATGTTTAAACTTATCAAGCATTTTCTCAATATAGTGGGTTTGACTAAGGTCATAACCCCCACTATTTCGCTTAACCTTGATCCCTAAAATTGTGTCAACAAGTCCAAGATCTTTCATCTTGAAAGTGGATGTTAGAAACTTCTTTGTTTCTAAGATTCCTTTTAAATCATTACTAATGATCAACATATCGTCGACATAGAGACAAAGGAATATTACAGTGGTTTTGCACGTCTTTGTGTATAAACACTTGTCACAAGAATTAGGAATAAATCCATTTGAGAGTATTACAGAGTCAAATTTTTGATGCCACTGTTTTGGTGCTTGTTTTAGTCCGTATAAGGATTTGACAAGTTTACACACCTTTTGTTCATTTCCAGGAAGCAGGTAGCCTTCCGGTTGTTCCATGTAGATTTCCTCATCGAGATCTCCATTTAGGAACGCTGTTTTAACATCCATCTGATGGATTATAAGATCATTCAAAGATGCTAAGGCAAACAACAATCTAATAGTAGTTGTTCTTGTACTGGTGCGTATGTGTCGAAGTAATCTATGCCTTCTTTCTGTCTAAATCCTTTTGCCACTAATCTGGCTTTATAAGTGTTTAGAGTACCATCGCTATGGTATTTCTTCTTAAACACCCACTTGCATCCAATGGGCCTTAATCCCTTAGGTAAGTCAACAAGTTCCCAAGTGTGGTTTGATACAATTGAATCCATTTCATCTTGGATAGCATCTTTCCAAAAAATGGAGTCCCTTGAAGTTATTGCTTCCTTATAAGTTTTTGGATCATCTTCCACTTGAAGAATAATCGGAATGCGTTGAACAAAGTTCTTACAATTTCCCTCAACAAGATAAAAGGAAATAGATTGAGAATCAATCTCATCTGGTCCTAGATTCTTTGTTTTCCGAATTCTCTTGCTTATCCTAGGCTCGGGTTGTGGTTCAATGATTATAGGAGTGCCTTCAGTTTGTATTTCTACAATCCGAGAAGAGTTATCTTCATGAGATTCTTTATTAGTGGCCAACTCCGATCCTTTATCCTTTGTGATAAGGTTTTCAAAGAATTCTACATCCCGGGATTCAATAATTACATTAGATTCTAGATTTAAGAGTCTATATGCTTTACTATGTTGTGCATATCCTACAAAAGCACATCTTATTCCTCGAGGACCCAACTTGGTTCTTTTAGGGTCCATGTTTTTGTAGTATGCCACACACCCCCACACTTTAAAGTAACCGATATTTGGCGCTCTGCCTATCCATGACTCATATGGAGATATACCAGTTTTCTTTAACGGAATTCTATTGATTATATGACAGGCGGACAATAATGCCTCACCCCACAAGTTAAGGGGTAATTTAGAATGCATCAACATGGCATTCATCATCTCTTGATATGTTCGATTCTTTCTTTCTGCCATGCCATTTTGTTGCGGTGTTCGTGGTGCCGAACATTCATGTATTATACCGTGCTCTTCACAGAATGCATCAAATTCAATTGAAAAGTATTCGCCGCCCCTATCACTTCTAAGGACCTTTATACTTTTATTTAATTGATTTTCGACTTCTGCTTTATAAGTCTTAAAGGCATTAAATGCATCATCTTTATGCTTTAAGAGATATACATGAGTGTATCTAGAGGAATCGTCTATGAATGTAATAAGGTATCTATTCCCTCCACGTGTCAACATGCCATTAAATTCGCACAAATCTGAGTGCACAAGATCAAGTAATTTCGTTTTCCTTTCAACACTTTTGAAAGGCTTCTTAATCATTTTTGATTCAACACATAATTCACATTTTTTGAAATCCTTTATATTACATGAAATTAGTCCAGATTTAATTAGTCTCTTCATAGAACTAATACCACAATGTGCTAATCTATTATGCCATAAAGAAACGGAATCAAGCATGTAAGCGGAATTAGAAATTTCATTAATAATATTATCATTAGTACGTAGTTTGATCATTCCCTCTGCGGAATATCCTTTTCCAATGAATACACCATTACGGATCAAAATAAGTTTGCCCGATTCATATACAGATTTAATACCCGGTTTTCCCAATAAATCCCCACTAACAAGATTCCTATTCATGTCTGGAACATGAAGCACATTTACAAGTGTAACTTTCTTTCCAGAAGTGAAGTTAAGTTTGACCGAACCGGTTCCAACAACTTTAGAGCGGACTTCATTTCCCATTTGTACCTCTTGTCCATCAATTGCTTCAGAATAGGTTTTGAATGCAGCCTTGTCATAAGTGGCATGCACCGTAGCACAAGTGTCATACCACCAACCTTGAACTTTTCCTTTGATTGCCATAATTTCGCTCACTGTAGCAATTATGTCATCATCTGATCGAATTGCATTGATCTCATTTTTTGCTTTATTTTGTATGCAATCTCGAGCATAGTGTCCAGGTTTACCGCATACGAAACATTCGTTCTTTGGACCTTTATGACCGCCAGAGTTCTTGAACTTGTTATGTTCTTTCTTTGGTCCAAGATGACTCTTCATGCCATCATGTCTCTTCTTTCCCTTGTTGGTCACAGCGTTTGTTTTGAAATGGGTAGGGGGTTCTGATTTCTCCCTCTCCTTCGATTCCTCCTCGATTCGAAGATGTTTCTGAATTTTCTCCAAGGAGAAGTCCTCGGAACTGTGCAATAATTTCTTTCGATAGCCTTTCCATAAAGGTGGTAATTTTGCAATAATTGCACCGACTTGGAAGGTCTCAGGGATGTCTATTTTTACTGCCTTTATTTTATTGACCAGAACTTGCAATTCATGCACTTGGGGAAGAATGGGCTTAGAATCTAAGAATTTAAAATCGAAATATTTAGATATTAAGAACTTCTTCGTACCTTCCTCTTCAGCCTTGAACTTGAATTCTAGTGCCTTCCATATTTCTGTTGCCGATGGATTGTCTGTGTAGAGGTCGTACGATCAGATAAAGTATTCAGAATGTGTCCACGGCAAAGCAGTTCGTCCTCCTTGCGTTTCTTGCGCTCCTTCTTGAGTTCTTCCGAATCATTTTCTGTTGGTTCAAGTATTGGTTGTAGGTCGGGATCAAGAACATAGTGAACCTTCAGGGCAGTCAATAGGAATGTCATCTTGTCTTGCCATCTTGTGTAATTTGTTCCATCAAATCGATCTAACTTGACAAGATCCTGGTTCATCACTTTGATGCTTGAAACAGCAGTGTCTGAAGCCATTATGTTACTAATACTTTTAAGATTGTTAGAAAATTCGGTAAAATTAAATGGATCCAGGACTGAATCATGATTGAGAATCACTTTCCTTAAAAGTATTTCAAGCACTCTTTTATTATGTCTTAGAGTTGGAAAATGCAAGAACACTCAGGATAATATCAGCCTTAATTTCGAGTCTGCACAAGACAAGTGAAGAACCCGAAATGCAAGGAAGGTTTTTCTGGAATTTGGAAGAGAAATACGTTTTTAGTTCTTGTGTTATTTTTCTGAATAGAATCATATATTTATGGAAGATATGGATGTTGTTTCAAAAGTTTGCAACCTTTGATGAAACAACACCATTTCACCATAAAACACAATGTTTCATATATGACATTATTTCATGAAAAGATATGAAAATTGAATTCAAAATTCAAATAAAACAATAACTAAAATTCTGAGCACTAATAAAAACGCAGCATGCCGGCCGAAGGCCGGCCGCCGACGTGCCTAAGTGCTCAAGTGCCGCCTACAAGCCGCCACTAGCGCCTCTACGCCCACGCCCCCGGTCCCGGTCCCGGAGCTGGAGCCGGTGTCGCCGGTGGCAACACCGGCGAGGGTCCATTGGTTGTGTCAAGTGGCATAATGCTTGGGACCACCACATGTCCATGTGGCACCTTATTCTCTTTGTTCCTTAAAGTTCCAAAGCATTTATAAATGCTTTAAAGGATGTCTCCACTTTCTATGTGGGACTTAAGGCAAAGCATTAAATGCTATTTAACTCTTTTGTCATTTTGAAACTAATATTGCAAAACAATTTCCAACAGAAGTCTAAGTCGAGGAGTTTGCAGTGGCGACCCTAATATCGATGAACTACTTCCTCTGCATGAAGAGCCTTACCTCAGAAGGACCAAACATCTCTTCATTGTCGAGGTCCTCGTAGAAAGTGTCAAGATCTTCCTTCATCATGATCTCTTCAAGGGTAAGGGAATCCAAGGAAACAATATTACTAATAAGGTTTTTTTTAAATGAATCCATGTCAAACACCTTCGGATCTTGTCAGTACATTTACTCTAAGGTAAGTTTTAGAAGTTGACATGAAGAGGTAACCTATTGGGGACCTGAAAGAAAGCAGAATGAGTGGTCAAAGTACGGGAGCTTACCAATACGAAGTGGTTCCGGAAGTCATCATAAGTCTCGATATAAGCACTAAACCAGGGAACATTCTAACACAGTGAGATCAACTCTTGATCCCGGAGGTTATCAAGTAAAGTGTGCACCACCGCAAAGAGGTGGAAAAAGAGGCGATGAAAAGACTTCCAAGGATGGTAATCATCTCGTAGCTTAAACGCTTTTATTAAAGCCTAGGCAGTTGGATGGAGATGCGAAGGGGAAATCGTTAAGAACATTAACACCTTTTTTTTTAATTCTATAAGGGAGAATCGTAAGTTTATCCGAGTAAGCAAGCACTCGTAGAAAGCGATATAACAATCCCCGAAGTTACTACGATCCTTTTGTCTAGTCCCACGGGAAGAACCAACCAAACAGAAGAACGATTCAATTCTATATTAGTCGTATCCACGACTGTAGAGTTATCCAAAGAAGCATCTCTTTCTGCTCACATTAGCGGGTGCCACAAAATTGGTACTTCTTCGGGGCATATTATGGGTCCGACCAACAGCTGGTGACCCGAGCCAATTGATATTAGTAGATTGAGTCCCAAGTTTAAGACGATCTCTAATCTCTCATCGCGTGGATCCCTATTAAAGGCGGACCTATAAGTTTTGATAAATGAGTGAGCGTTTTTCTTGTTCAAAGTTGTAACATCCACCTTCGATGGAGTTAGAGCAGGAAAAGGAGAGTTCCCAATGACTACAGAGGGAACGGGTGTAGAACTTAGCGCATGATCACTTTCGGGAGATTCTTTGACACCTCCGTCAAAGAAAAACTCATCGAAGAAAGACTCGTCATAAGAAGTTTCCCTGTCAAGGGAATCACTAGAAAACTTTTTCGATCTAGAACTATCTGACACATTTATTATGACAAAAGTAGAGCGATCGATAATCAAAGAGTTGGGATTTGAACTAGTAGTTTATGTTCTAACGAAGGAGGAGGAACCGCTACTGTCAGAATCACTAGACATATTTACAGAGTGGTCATTTATATGGACCATGGTAAAAATAAAGATTGAAAATAGAAAAATGAATTCAAGGTGAAAATGGTACCTAGAGAGGACGAGGACAAGTGAAGAAAAGGGAGGTTAAATGCAAAATGAATAATACTTTACTCCAAAGAGAAAGCAAACCACTCAAGCAAATATTTCTGAAGGAAAGGGAAAAATTGCTCTCGCAAGATTTTCTATTTGAAGAAATTGCAAAAAATTAAGAAAACTATATATAGAAGTGAACAGTAGATTAGATTAAAATAAGATGTAAAGTTGAAATCAACCGTCAGATTTTACCTTATAAATATAAGCATACTTGAATACACTTGAATGTCTTAGAAAAAAAAAGTACACTGATTCTTTTCAAACTTACATTTTATCCCCTTGGACTTTGTAACTTACTTTAATAAATATTATAAATAATTTATCATATTATATTGTTTGAAGCTTATCATATCATATTACCTTAATAAATATTATCTTAATAAGTATTAGATATTTTATATAGCCTTTTTATCCTTATCATCAAACGATTCTTAATTCCATTGTGCTTAACTCGACAATTATTATAATCTAATCAGATAGAACATTTCATTTCATTTACTTCCTTAAACATTCGTATACATTAGCAGCCACTCAAAATAATATGTAATATTTATCTGATTTGACAACACCATTTTATAATAATTAAATTTTATAGTTATCAATACATTATCATTTTCCATGCATGACATTGGAATTTAAAGGTAATCTTGAACATGAATTAATAAGGTAAGAATATACATATACTTTGTCCTGAATCTACACATTTCTCAAATTCTTTTTATGGTTAAACTCCAATTGTTCAAAATTGGTATCACCAAGCCTTCAGACAGCAAGAGAAGCACAATGGTGAAAAAGAATTGACTTTCAATCAGCAGTTAAAAAGTAGCTGGTAGATAAACCATGTCTTGGGAGGTTTCACACTTCTTCAACCTGTGATAACAAACTGTCAATAATCAAACTTGTATTATAAGTGTTTGTTTGGTTCTGTGGTAGAAAAAAGAATGTTTTTCAATCATTAGATTTTGTAAAAACTACTTTTGTTAAACTTGAGTTGAGGAGTTTCCACCGTGGAACCAAACAATCGGTGAAATAAGAAAGACCAATATAATTCTTCTGAGAGAAGGGTAAGAATAAATAACCTGAGGGAGGCTCATTAACTCATAAACAGCTTTCTTAGGAGTAAGTTCATTGTCGATAATACGAGCGACTGCTGTCAATACTGGCATCTTTACATTATACTTTTGCGCCAAAGCAATCACAGCTCCAGCCGTTGAGACACCTTCTGCAACCTGCGGGGAGTAAGGATGTTAATTTCAGTAACTGCCACTTCAATTTTGCATATTATAAGGCGCAAATGAGAACTACCTGATTCATGGAATTAAGTATGTCCTCGAGCTTTTCGCCTGATCCAAGACGCACACCAACAGTTCTATTTCTCGAAAGGTTGACAAAACATGTAAGCATTATGTCTCCAGTTCCTGACAGACCAGTTATTGTAGTTGGCTTAGCACCCATCTTCAAAAGATAATAAGAGAAAAGAGAAATATTAATGTTATTACATTTATTAGTTGCAAAGAAATAACTTATAGTAGCTTATATGAAGCTGGTTTTGCGGTAAAGAAAATTGATTTTGACTAAAAGTGATTTGAAGATAAAGTGACTATTAGACTCAAAAGTTACAAACCCTGTCTTCAAGTAGAATCAATTCTGAAAAGAATAATCAATTCTACTCAGAGCAATCAAACATGTCAGAATCAATCCTACACATCAACAACAACAACCAAGCCTTATCCTACTAAGTGGGGTTGGCTACACGGATTAACTTCTGTCATAATGTTCTTTTTAAGACCATGTTTCTACACACCCTAAATCAATTTTGGATGCTCTAAACGTGAAACCAAAATACACGAAATCCGTTTTTATAGCTTATTGCTCATATCATATGATAGGATCACTCTAGTAATCTAGCAGAAATAGTAATAAAACAGTAATAATGATGCTGAAAAGATGTCTGTATTACTATAAAAGGAGCTAGAGTTCATATGGGATCTAGCTCATTACAAGATTCAGCAAGAAAAATAAAGAAGAAAGCTAGAAAAATGGAAAATGGAAGAGGCTCTTCGAGAGGCCTTGGCTCTCCTAGGTAGGAATTTATCCAAATCAAGCATACTGACATGAGAACATTCTCTCTGCATATATTGAGAGATCTGATTTCTCTCTCCTATCTGCCACCTGGCAGATCCCATGTGCACTCTAACAGAATTAGCTAGCTGTAGGAATTAGGGAATATTCTCTCCACCTCTCCTCCCACATTTTCTGCTATACACCTTACCATATCTAACAATACCCCCTCCTTCAATATTATCCTTGTCCTCAAGGATAAATTCTGGAAACTCCTGTTTCATTTTTTCTACCAGTTCCCATGAATTTTCAAACTCTGGTAACTGCTTCCACTTGATCAGCACTTCAAACTCTCCACTTTCATTTCTCCTGATCTCCCTAACTTCCTCAGGCACTGGTTCTAGGTGCCACTCTTCATTCATACAAGAGGGTAATGGTTGGGGTTCCACATTAGGTGCCACTGCCTTCTTCAGTAATGAGACATGAAAAACTGGGTGCACCCTTGTGTCCTCTGGCAGTTTCAGCTTGTAAGCTACTGCTCCCAGTTTTTGTAGAATTTCATAAGGACCATAGAATCTGGGGCTTAACTTCTGGTTGACTCTTTTAGCCAGTTTCTTTAACTTATAGGGCTGAATTTTCAAAAACACCATATCTCCTACCTCATACTCCACCTCTCTTCTGTGCTTATTTGCCTGATTTCTCATGACATCTTGAGCTTTTAGCAACTGTTCCTGCAACTCTCTGATCATAACATTTCTTTCAGCTGTCAACTTATTTACCTCATCTACTGCTGAAACTTGGGCATCTCCCCTTACTAACACTGGTGGAGTCCTCCCATATAAGGCCTCAAAAGGTGTGGTTTTCAAGGATGCGTGGTAATTTGTATTATACCAATATTCTGCCCAGGCCAGCCATTTAGGCCATTGTTTTGGTTTGAGTCCAGTCACACACCTTAAATAGGTTTCTAAACACCTATTGACCACCTCAGTTTGCCCATCAGACTGAGGATGGTAAGCACTGCTGTATTTTAATCTAGTACCTGCTTGTTTAAACAACTCAGACCAGAAATTGCTTAGAAACACCTTGTCCCTGTCAAGACACTATAGAACTAGGGAATCCATGCAGCCTTACTATCTCCTGGATGAACAGTTCAGCAATGTTTTTAGCAGTGTATGGATGACTTACAGGGAGAAAGTGAGCATACTTTGTCCACCTATCTACTACCACCATCACAGTGTCCACTCCTTGGACCTTGGGCAACCCTCCTATGAAATCCATGGAAATGTCACTCCATGTCTGTGTTGGTATAGGTAGAGGTTGTAATAACCCTCCTGGACTCAAAGTTTGATACTTGTTTCTTTGGCAAACTTCACAAGCCTTGACATACTCTTGTATTCTTTTTCTCATCCCCTCCCAATACACCACACCAGCAATTTTTTTGTAAGTCCTGAGGTACCCTGAATGCCCTCCAACAGCTGTGTCATGAAACTCATGCAGAATCCAAGAAATTCTGGGTGAATTTTTTGGAATTACAATTCTGCCTTCATGATACAGTCTCCCTCCTTTAAGCTGGAACCCCTCTTGGCTGCAAGGATCAGCTAATAAGGCTTGCACCACCAATTTCAACCTATCATCACTTTGTACTTCCTCCTCTAAACCTTCCCAAGCCTCACATTGAATAGTAGTGATGTGCACATACTGCATCTGTCTTGACAAAGAATCAGCTGCATTGTTCTCCTTTCCTGGCTTGTATTTTACTTCGAAATCAAAACCTAACAGTTTTGAAATCCACTTCTGTTGTTCTTCTCCCATTGTTTCTGTTCAGTGAGGAACTTTAAACTTTTCTGGTCTGTATGAACTTTGAAATGTCTCCCTAGTAAATAGGGTCTCCACTTTTGAATTGAGACTACAATAGCCATGAGCTCCCTCTCATAAACTGACTTCTGCTGAGCTCTGTCAGACAAGGTCTGACTCATATATGAAATAGGCCTCCCTTCTTGCATCAAGACAGCACCTATCCCCTTACCTGATGCATCAGTTTCCAAGATAAACTCCTTGTCAAAGTCTGGCATAGCTAGTACTGGTATGGTAGTCATTGCTTCTTTAAGCTTCTCAAAAGCTTCTTGAGCCTCCCTACTCCATAAAACACTATCCTTCTTGAGTAATTGGGTTAGAGGCCAAGCAATTTTCCCATAATTCTTCACAAATTTCCCTACGCCTCTTCCAGAAATGATGTGCCCAAGATACTCAACCTCCCCCTGTGCAAAATAACACTTCTTCTTATTTGCAAACAACTTGTGGTCTCTTAGTACTTTCAGAATTTCTGTCAAATGTTGCTTGTGCTCCTCCCTCCCTTTACTGTAAACCAGTATGTCATCAAAGAAAACTAAGCAAAATTTTCTTAAATAAGGCCTCAACACTTCATTCATTAATGCTTGAAAAGTTGAAGGAGCATTGGTTAGTCCAAAAGGCATAACCAAATACTCATAGTGACCCTCATGAGTCCTGAAAGCTGTCTTGGCTACATCATCTTCCCTCATCCTGATTTGGTGGTAACCAGATTTTAAATCTAGTTTAGAAAATATCACTGCCCCTCCTAACTCATCCAATAACTCTTCAATCACTGGTATAGGAAATTTATTTGGTATGGTGACCTTGTTTAAGGCCCTGTAATCAGTGCAAAATCTCCAGCCTCCATCTTTTTTCTTGACCAATAAAACTGGGCTTGAAAAAGGGCTGGTACTATGTCTTATGATCCCTGCCTGCAACATTTCCTTCACAATCTTCTCTATCTCATTCTTTTGGTAAAAGGGATATCTATAAGGTCTGATGTTAGGAATATCAGCACCTAATTTGAGGGGTATAGCATGATCCTGTTCTCTGGGGGGTGGTAATCCTGTTGGTAAATTAAACACATCCTCAAATTGTTTGAGTAGCTCTTCCCATTCCACCAGTTTAGCTGTGACATCAACTGGTGTGGTTTCACTTGAGTGCAGGTAGAACCCTACTCCATCATCTGTCAGAGCTTTTAACATAGCTTTCCATGAAGCTTGTCTAGTACACAAGGCAGGGTCACCTTGTATGCTGTACCTCTGATCTCCTTTCTCCCATTTCAGACACAATTCACCAAAATTTGCTTCAATGTCTCCTAAACTGGCCAGCCAATCCATACCTAGTACCATGTCAGTCCCACCTAAATCCATCAAAAAGAAATGTTGTTGAAATTCAATGTCTTGCAGCTGGAATTTCAACCCTGCACAGACCCCTTGATTTCTTACTTTTTCACCATTTCCTACTTCAATCACATAAACTGGAGTTTCACTCACATCCAACCCTAAGGTTGACACCAACTTAGAATCAATAAAGTTACTTGTTGCTCCTGAATCAATCAAAGTCAGCACCCTCTTTTCATTCACAGTCACCCAAACCTTAAATGATTTGTTTGAAGTAAATCCCTCCTTACTTTGCAAAGACAATTGCAAAGTTTTCAATTCTTCTTTCTCTGCCTCCTCACTTTCTGATTCCTTGTCTGGTTCTGCTTCTTCAGCTTCCCCCCCACTACTTTCTTCACAAAGTTTCAAGACCATATTCTTGAATTTGCAAGTATGGTCCTTGTTCCACTTATCTCCACATTTGAAACATAACCCCTTTTTACTCCTCTCTTCCAGCTCTGCAGGATCTAATCTTCTTCCCCTAGTTCTGTCATGGTATCCTGTTCCCCTCTTTCACTCTCCTTCTTAGGGTTACTCATATCTCCAGGATCTTTGAACTTATAAGTCCCCCCTCTATCTTTCCAGCCAGTACTCCTTCTTCCTGCCACCTCATTCTTTTCTTCAATCAACAATGCTCGATCCATTATCTCTGCCAAATCCTGACTATCATATAACTTCAATTCAGCCTGGATTTCTTCTTTCAAACCATTTAAGAAAATGGAGTCCAACATCCCTCTTTCTTCTCTTCTTAAAGGAGCTACCAATAATTCAAACTTATCCCTGTATTCCTTCACCGTCGTCTTCTGTTTGTGGCTCAACAAGGGTCCTAATGGGTTATTCAGCAACCCCGGTTGAAACCTACGAATCACAGCTAATTTGAACTCCTCCCAAGTCCTCAATGGTGCTTGTTCTTCCCACCATTGAAACCAGTTTAGAGCTCGATCTTCCATCGCCAAAACCACAGCGTCCACCTTCTCTTGTGTACGAATTTCGTAAATGCGAAAATATCGCTCAACTCGCACCAACCACCCATACACGTCTTCTCCTTTAAACACCGGAATCTCCAATCGTCTTCTCCCTCCAAAGATTCCTCCTCTCCTATCGTCGTTCCCGTGACGGTGTCGTGGTCTCGATCTTATTGACGCTGAACTAAGATCGCTACCCTCGTCATCGTCTCCATCCTCGTCTCCATTACGCCGGTGACGTCGTGGTCGTCTCTCCTGCACGATCTGTCGTATTTGATCAACCGTGATTTGTGGTCTCGCTTGTTGATCTAATACTAGCTGACGAATTTGTTCCATGGATGCTTCCATGTTACCCATCCACTGCTCAATCAATTCTACACGTTTTTCCATGATGCTTCTCGTAATTACCATACACAAGGTAAATGAAACCAAGGCTCTAGATACCAAAATGATAGGATCACTCTAGTAATCTAGCAGAAATAGTAATAAAACAGTAATAATGATGCTGAAAAGATGTCTGTATTACTATAAAAGGAGCTAGAGTTCATATGGGATCTAGCTCATTACAGGATTCAGCAAGAAAAATAAAGAAGAAAGCTAGAAAAATGGAAAATGGAAGAGGCTCTTCGAGAGGCCTTGGCTCTCCTAGGTAGGAATTTATCCAAATCAAGCATACTGACATGAGAACATTCTCTCTGCATATATTGAGAGATCTGATTTCTCTCTCCTATCTGCCAGCTGGCAGATCCCATGTGCACTCTAACAGAATTAGCTAGCTGTAGGAATTAGGGAATATTCTCTCCACCTCTCCTCCCACGTTTTCTGCTATACACCTTACCATATCTAACATCATATGAAATCATTTGTTAACAGAGATCATTTTTACCTTTGTTGCTAGCCACCGTATTTCGGAACAGCCCTGAGAGACAAGAGCAGCCATTGAGTTGTTACCAAGATTCATACCTTCTACAATCCCAGCTGCTATTGCCAGCACATTCTTGAGGGCCCCTGCTATTTCTACTCCTGTAACATCACTGTAGTTATCACTTATCAGAGATTACAAGCTGAACATTTACATCAAAACTTCTCTATGTAGTTGTTCGACATATCAAGCATCAGAGAGAAATACAAAGATTAAATAGTGTTGTAAGAACTGGGTCGACCCGTTGAATTGGTCAATCTGTTGGTTCAAGCATGATTGGTTTTTAATCTGTCAGAACCAGATCAGCCCAATTCAACCAGTTCATTTTTATTTGTATACTTCTATCTATTTTATAGTCATCCAATTCAGCCGTTTGAACATTGGTTCGAAGATTTTATGGGTTCGATCTTCAGTTCAGTTTTTAAATCATTGGTCTAAACAAAGATGGAAAGAAGTCAATTTCATTTATGAATCTACTGAAGGTACCTTGATGTACTGATTCTTAATCGATTTGAAGCTAGTAGCTGCTGAACTGCATCTGCCAATTTTTTATCTTTGGATGCCACGACCATCGCTGTATTTTAAAATGGAACCGAATGACATAAATTATTGGCCTCCATGCTATCAAACGCATACTCAAACAAACATATTAACACAGGTAAGTAGCAATATCATTGTAACCTGTAGGCAGCTTATTCATCAATTCCAGAGCAAAAGAAGGCCCTGACAGTGCAACAAAAGGCTGGCGAGGATTTCGTAGTGCTTGAGGAATAATTTGAGCCATCATCCTTAGTGTATTAAGCTCCAGGCCTTTACTGAGAGATATGAATGGTAAGCCTGGATCAACATAATCAGCAACACTCTCAAGAAATGCTGCGCTGAACTGCAATATCAGAAAGAAAGATTCAGCCATGGTAGTCAATTCCGGATAGCGGCGTGGAGCGGTTGATCCCAATAATATGATAGCAGGATGACTGCTATTTGATCATATTTTAGACAAATTACATGAATAACTATAAACACGTGTTTAATGTAAAATTAAACAAAAAACTCAACTAATACAAGATTCATAAATAAAAGCACAAGGTTGCAAAGAAGAAAAAGAGGATCATCATGTATAGAAGTAAAACAGAGAAGAAAAAGAAAAACAGGAGGAACGGTTGACACAGAAAAAACGGAGAAGAAAAAGTTAGAACCAACCTGAAGAAAATGTGAATAAAAGACAAACTGAGAAGATAAAAAACAACCAGAAGAAAAAAGAAACGATAGATGCAGAGCGAAGAGAAGGAGGAACGATGACGGCTGCTGCAGAACGAAGAGCAGAGGGAGGAACGACAACGGCTGCTGCGGCTGAAGAACGAATTGCCGAGAGGAGGGAAATGTTACGCATGGTTTGTTTGCTGGAACTTCCAAAGAAAGAAACAAAGTGCAGAATCGATGAATGAAGGAAGGTTAGGGTTGAAGAGGAACTCAAAATTGATGGGAAACCCCAAAATTACACTTACAATGTTTTAAATTTAAGGGGTAATTTCAGTTTTTCGAAGTGGAAAAAGATAGCGGGCCAGAAACCACTCCTGCTCCCCGCTATTTGCCCTATAGAAGCTGCTACTCTGTTCTGCATCCGCTAAGGCTATTCTCATAGCGGCCAGCCTCCACATCGCTCCACTATCCCGTTATTGACTACTCTGGACTCAGATGGTGACATATTTTCCAAATGCTAAAGTTCATCAACAACAACAACTAAACCTTATTCCACTAAGTATGGTTGGCTCCATGGATAAAATTCCACCATAATGTTTTATCCAAGACTATGTTTCTATCCAATTCTGCCATAATGTTCATCAAGTGTATTTTATTTTACTGCGAAGACTCATCTTGGATGAAGAAACAAAAATAACAAGATTTTAAACTACAGTTGCAGTTATGCTATGATCTTTTGATATTACAGAGAGAGAGAAAAAAAAAAGGACAAATACGGATGCAATTGTGTTCAGCACAGTTACAGTGGCCTCCATAACATATATCATACAGCAATTTAAAACTATGAATACTAAAAGTACTATCCAAAATAAAGGAAGAAGAGATGCAAAATCAAATGACCTGAACAGGCACTGCATGCAAGCAGTAATCTGCATCACTCAAAGCAGACTTTGCATCAGTTGTTGCAATTACATTTTCCGGCAGTGTGTGATCCGGAAAGTAGTTACTGCAAAAGATAAAAGAGCAAATTCTCACACAATAGAACTGGCTGATGATATTAAATGACCACAACAGTTCATAAATTAACAAGTGTGAAAGAAACTAGCTACCGATTGCAGTGCGTCTCATTGATAGACGAGCAAACTTGAGAATCTCGAACAAGCATCACAACTTCTAACTGATCCTTTCTATTCGCAACATGAGCAGCCATTGCTGTACCAAATGATCCCCCTCCAAGCACTACAACCTATTCACCAACAACAAAACCGTTACATAAAAGCCACAACACAAACTGAATAAACATCATACGCAATATAAACAATTTAACCGCAATTCTCCGCAACATAAACATCACGAGTCATCATTTAACCGCAATATAAACATCATTGGCATCATTTAACCGCAATTCTCAACAATATAAACACCATTGGCATCATTTAACCACAACTCTCCGCAATATAAACATCATTGACATCATTTAACCGCAATATAAAGAATTAGAACATAAGTGATTTAAAACCTTCACTACACCCTACAACTTACAAACTTCCAATACGGTCGCGTAAAGGCTTATCGCAATTTGAATCGGTACACGTGTTGCGACAGTAATGGCTGTATAGCAGTAACGAACAGTTTGCAACTAATTTTTGAACAAGTTTCCAAATAAAAAAATGCAAAAAGGAAGAAAATGAATAAACCTTTTTAGTGCGTTGGAGCACATCAGTGTTGGACTTAGAGCGCCAAGACCTAGACCAACGAACCAGTTTCTCCCACGCAACCCTCACGACTCTTCTCCGGTCCCGGGTCGGGTCAAGACCGGTTTCCATAACCGGGTCAGGCTGTTGAGTAGGAGAAGGGGAATCAGTTCTTGTACAAGAAGGAGTATGTGTATGTGTGATGTTGTTAGGGGAAGTACTAAGCGTGAGGAAAACGGTGGATTTTGAAGGGAAGGGGTAGAATTTGGAAGCATTGTTGTTGAGAAAATGAAATTTTGGAGGAAAGAATGGGTTTGTTGTTGTTGTTGTTGTTGTTTGGTGTAAGGGATGTGAATAAGAATGAGATGATGGTTCCAATACTATGGAAGCCATTTTCAAACTTTGACGAGGAAAATAAACTGACTCTACCCTTTATGTATGAAGAAAAAATTCAGACTAGGTGTTTTTGGAAAATGCTAACATTAAGATGATCCCTTTTTTATTATTATTATCCTTTCGAAAAAAATATAACTTTTTGAATTTAAAAAGAATTTGATTTTAATACAGCGTATATATGAATAGTGAAAAATTAAAATAAATTGTGTATATAATAGAATTTGTGAATCACATTAAGCATTTTGCTTGAATGGTTAATCTCTACCCTGCATTGTACTCCTTTATTTTATATAAGGTTTGCATGGTCATGCATTCTATTTCATGTTATCATACACACATATTTATGGTATTCTACATACTCAAAGAGGATTATATGAGACCACTTTGAGTTTGATCGCAATTCTAGAAAGGTTGTAGTATTATCTTTAGTTTTTTTTTTTTGGCAATAATCCGTTAACGAATAAAGTGGATGTCCAATTCAATGTGTGCGGGGGGAAAAACTTGTGAGACAAGCCAGCATGTGCTAGAAGCAAGCCATTTGTGATGGTATCATTGAGATATCACAATATGCGCTTGACAACAGCTCGTTGTGACTTAGATGGAGAAGTTGTGAATTGGCAAGCTTTATTTACACTAAATGCAATATTGAGATGAAAGACTTCAGAATTAATGGTGTTTTGTATTGAGGGAGATAAGGACCCTACATAATTAGTTATTAGAGGGATTTCTTGAGTATTTGAGTATTGAGGTATATCTAAATCAATTAAAGGATTACGTGTGGTACAATGATGTTAGGATTGACTATAACATTAGGTTGAGAAGACTTTATCTGAGGTCTAGGACTGTTAGGGAGATTTTTATATTGTACAGGTACATTGATAGGTGATGAGTAGATGGTGTCAGCCTGAGGATAAATTCTAGTCAGTTGTGATGGAGTAGTAGACAAACTATCAGGTACAAACTGATGGATAATAAGACTAACCAATGAGTTTGTAGTGGACTCTGGAGAAACAGGAAAACTTGGCATATAAGGAAAGTGAATAGGCTGAGAAATAGTAGAGATATGACCTGAGGAGGTTAAATCTGATTGAAACATAATTGGATATGCCAACTGATGTTCACGAAAAATAACATCCCTGGAGATGAAGATTTAACCAACTTTTTTGAGACATTTGTGCCCTTTATGTTTGGATGAGACTCCTAAGTAGATGCATTCTTGGCTTCTCAACTCAAGTTTGTGTCTATTATATGGGGACCAGACTCTGATACTATATTAGAGTTTGGTCTAACTCATCCTTATAAAACTGGCTTGTAAGGTGAGGTGTGTCACTCTATATAAACTATTTCAAGACTCTATCTCCAACCAATTTGGGACTTGTGATCTTTCAAATATACCCTATCACGCCCAACACTTTGGATTTTGGTGCATGGATTTAAACGGTGGGTGGCCTAAGGTCCAATCGATAGGCTTTAATACCATAATAAAATTTATGAATCACATTAAGCATTTTTCTTGAATGGTTAATCTATATAATACATTGCACTTCTTTATATAAGGTTTTCTTAGTCATGCATGAATGTGCATGAACTTCGTAGCCATGCATTCTACTTGCACGGTTCTTTCATATTATCATGCACACATATATTTCACTAGATACATTTATGGTATTCTACATACAACACATATTTTTCTCCTGACAGAATATAACTTTTATAAAAATTAATTTATAACTCAATGCAGAGCAGAGGGCGAAAGTGGAACGATGCAAGTTTAACATATGCTTAAACTCATAGTGTTGACATACAATTCACTAAAAAAATTCTTTTGGGATGTAACATATTGATACGGAGGCATGAATGGATTTTACATTCACTAACTTTAATAAAATGCATCTCTCTACCGATCAAATTATAATTTTTGTTTTTGTTTTTAACTCTAGACATCAACATTAATCATTACTCTGATAACCATTTCAACCACCACTTATGATCACCATTTCATCCACTTATGATGATTATTATGACTATCACTTACCACCTTCTCCAACCATTTTTAACAACCACTCTAACTACTATTGATCTTCACTATGTCCATCTTTTACTATTGATCATCATTCCGACAATTATGATCATTCCTAATCACCACTTCGACCATCATAAGTCATTAGTGACCACCACTTCAATCACTTTCAATTGTCTCTCCATCCACCTTTAGTCATAAATCTAACTACTAACTATCATTTTAACCACCACTCTGTCCATTGACTATTACTTTAACTGTCGATGTCATCACCTTCGATTACTCCTTTGACCAATACTTCAACCACCGAAAACCACCATTAACTACCACTTTGACCACCATTGACTACCATTTTGACAGTCACTTTGACTACCACTTCGACAAGTATTTATCGACAAACACTACTTTTAAGCACTATTAAAATTATAATTAATAAATGTATTATATATTTGTAGTATTTTACTTAATTTACAATCTAATAGCATGAATTGTTTGGATTAAGAGACATTTATGGTGAAAATTCATTTTTAAGTTTGAAACAAATTTTTCTTTTTCAAAATTTCAAAATTTCAAAACTTAAAATAGGATACCATCCTGAATGGGTAGGTATGGTAACGGGGCAGGGTCGGGGCTTGCCTTCCCCATACTCAAATATGAGTCCTAGTTAAATACACATTCCCTGCCCTAAATCCAAACGGGAATAATTTGTCTCAAACGGGTTCGGGTATCCCCGCCTCGTCCCATCACTGCATTAAAATCAAATTTTTAAATCGAAATAGCCATTTTTCCAAACTAATAATTTGTCTTAAACTCTAACAAATATTAGAAATAATAAATTAAACAATTATGAATTTTTTTTACATTTTAAATATTATGAGTGCACCTTCCCATTAGATGTATTTTGTATGATGTCAAAACTAGAATACTTTAGCGTTTATGTATATATGTCGATATCCTCTGAGTCTTCATGTGCATCTTAGCATTAGGAAGCATAAAAACATATTTGACATGGTTTAGAAAAGGTTTCATGTATTAAAAATAGGTTTTTATGTGAAAAACAGGTTTATGTGTCGACATATACGAGTTATGAGTCGACACATGTGGATCACTTTTAAAGACTATAGCTTTTGTTTGATTTGTCGACACATAAAGCATTTCAGGTTGACACATAAAAGAAAATTTCTTCTATGAGTCGACACATGTAGGTCAATTTTAAAGCCTGTAGCTTATGTTTAATGTGCCGCATGTATATGTCGACACATGACTTACATAGCTCGACACGTGCAACATATTTTTCCAAAAAATCATGATTTTTTCAAATCTTTGGCATTCTTTTTGCCTTCAACTTGCACGCGTATAAATACTTCATACATGCATTATTTCAAGATACGAAACCAGGATTATCAAAGAGTTCTCTTCATCTTCAACATACGTTCTATGCATACACACAAAATAACTACCCATAATTATTTTTTGTTTGGGTGTCATCTAGAATCTAGAATCAGTGTTGATAATGTCCAATTTAGGTTGTTGAATTGTAAATTGGATTGAGGATATTTGGGATTTCAAATAAGAAAACCAAGTTGGGGTTTTCCTTCAAGATCAAATACGGATTTGAAGGTTTTGGACAAGTTTACGCAAATTGGATTCGATCGAGTGAAAACTTTGAAGAACATGGTTTCTTGCAAAGGAGTGGCGTGAGACAATGGATCAAATTGGTATTGTTTGGTGACTTGATCAAGCTCAAATCAAGGGAAGAGAAAGTGTTAGAATCAACATCAAACATAAGGTTTGTAGGGTTGCATTACTATATTTCTCTTGTAAACGACTTTTACAAAGTAAGGTTAAATTTCATTATCTCAATTCGAGTTCGAATTGAGGGCAGACGTACCCAGAGCGAGGCTGATTAGGAAATTGCCTAAATAAATTCGTGTGTACTCTCTCTCTCTCTCTCTCTCTCTCTCTCTCTCTATATATATATATATATATATATATATATATATATATATATATATATATATATATTACTTTTCATTTGCAAATTATTGATTTCATCGATTGTGCGATCAATATATTGGGTTAAACTTTTTTATAACCTTTTGAAAAAGATTTTGTTTAGTTGATCATAATTTATTAGATTGTGGTTAGATTTGCAAATCAGTAGAACCATACAAAACTCTAAACTAAGTTGATTGCACACAAGGTGTTCGATAATTTATTTTGATCATAATTTATTTTGATCAAATTTGTTCTCATTATCATAACTTGATTCTATATACGCATATCTGAGCTTTTCGATAGCGACTCGGTTTAGACGATTCGATCCGGGTCACTTCCACTAGCCGTTAAATTTTTCAAAACAATTTTTGTACAGTTTTTTAACTTGGGATCTATTCATCCCTCTCTATATTGTTGCCTATCGTCTAACAAATATTTCAAATGATAAAATCCAAACCAAAGTATCAATATACTAATAAAACAATTAGTATTATAAATTATCAAACTAAAATTTTCTAAATTATCAATGGGGCAGGTTCGAGTGGGTACCCGCAGATACGAGTTTTGTTGCCATGTCTACAAACAGGCCTTAGTTAATTAGATTTAATAATTTAGGTTTTAGTAGATTACGATGTTTTTAAGTTGAAATTATATTAGGTTGTGTTCTTTTTATGCAAATAGCATTTTATAGGTAGGGTTTGGCAATTTGCAAAAGAAATGTTACAATATTTGAGCGCATCATTCCAGAGTACAAAAAAATCGCACGAACTGTAGACCAACTAAAATACTTTTTGCCTTATAATTTATGGAAACTTTAACATTAATGTAAGACATATTTATAAGATGGCTTAGTACTTTCATTGTCCCTTATCTTTACCTCAGGATCCATTTTGGTTCTTTATCTTTTAAAAAGACCAATTTGCTCATTTATCTATTAATAATGTATCACATTTTTCCTTTTTGTTAGATCCATTAGTCAAAGTCAAATTAAATTATCATATGGCGTTGATGTGGAAATTAGGCACTGATGTGGAGATAAATAAGTTGATGTGCATATTAATTAAAGTTAAAATTGGAGTCTTTAAGATCAAATTCATTTTGTTATCATTTCCAAACCCTAGCAGACAAACAAAGGCGAATGCAAAGGAGAGAGCAAGTGAAAGAGACAACATTTGAAGATGATTTGAAGGTGGAATTGTAATCGAAGGTGAAAATGAGTGAAGGAGACAAAGATTAAAAGCAAAATCAAAGGTGCATACGCTATTGAAGATGTGAGTGCATTCTTCCTTTTAGATATGTTTTGCATGATGTCAAAACTAGGAAGTAACGTTTATGTACATTGGACGGTATCATCCAGTCTAGCTGTGCATTTTAGCGTTCTTGCATTAGGAAACATGTCAACATTGTTGTAAATGGCCTAGAAAATATTTGTGCATCAAAATAGTGTGTTGTGCATAAGAAACTTGTTTAAAGTGAAAAATCATAATTATAGGTTGACACATACGACTACATGTCGACCTATAGATGAATTTTTAAAGCTTCAGGTCGATACATAAATGGTATAGGTCGACACATACGCTGTAGTGTTAAAGCCTGCAGCTTCTGTCTCATGTGTTGAGTCTTCAGGTCGACCTGTGGACAACACATAACCTTACAGGTCGACACATGCTTCCAATAGGTCGATACATGACTTGAATAGGTCAACACATGATTCGTATAGGTCGACCTATTGGTTAAATTTTTTGAAAAATTACATTTGTTCTCATTCCTTTTTGCATTCCTTTTGCCTCTTATGAGTTTCACATATATAAATACATATACATGCATCATTCTCTAGTAAGGTTTCTAGAGTGAGTAAAACCTACATGGATCCAGGATTTCAAAGCATCCCATCATCTTCAATTCAATTTATGCATACACACAATCAAACTACATATAATCATTTTTTGATTGGATGACATCTAGATTAGGATTGATAATGTCCAATTAGGTTTGTTGTACCGAGAATATTGGATTGCGATCTTTGAGGGGTTTAAATAATAAAATAGGTAGGGGTGGCAAACGGGCATGCCCGCCCCGTTTAGGCCCGCCCCGCAAAAGCCCGCAAAAAAACGGGGCGGGGTGGGGCGGTCATAGTTGAGGATGTGGGCCTAAAACTTAGACCCGCGCCGCAAAAAAGTGAGGGTGGGGCGGGGAAAGCCCGCGGGCACTGTACTCTTTAAGCCTAAAAATGCAAAAATTTATGTAAATACACGTGCCCGCAAAAGCCCGCGAAAAAAACGGGACGGGGCGGGGCGGACACATTTGAGGGTGAGGGCCTAAATCCTTGGCCCGTCCCGCACAAAAGTGCGGGCAAAACGGGCATGCCCAGCGGGCTGAGCCCGTTTTGCCACCCCTAAAAATAGGTTTGGGGTTTTCCTTCAAGATCTTTAGGGTTTAAAGGTTTTGATCAAGATTGTGCAATTTGGATCCGATCGAGTGAAATCCTTGAGACTAGGTGTGTCGGTAAGGGAGTATCGTGAAATGATGGATCACATTGACAAATCTTGGGTTCAACAAGTGTGCGCTTGGGATTAATTCATCCGGGTGAAAGCCTTGATTGAGACAAGGATGTCATGCAAGGAAGTAGCAACAACAGGTGAATTGAAGCGACATTGTTGGTGACTTGATCAAGCTTTGATCAAGGTTTTTGGAGGTTCTAGAGTCAAGAACAAACCTAGGGTTTGTGGGATTTGATTTCTCATCTCTTGTATTGATACTTTTGCAAAGTAAGATTTATTATATTAATATCTCAATTTGAATTCGAATTGAGGGCAAACGTACCTATAGCGAGGTCGATTAGGGAACTGCCTAAACAAATCCTTGTGCACTATCTCTTTCTCTATCTATCTCTATCTTGTTTATTTTTCGGTTCACAAATTGTTAATCACTTTAATCTCTTAATCAACATTGTTTGGATAATAACTTTTGAATTATTTGTTAAATTGTGTTGTTGTAGTAATCACTTACCATTTGGTAGTGATTGGCTTTTAAAAACTACAAACACTATACTAATATCCAAATTTTGTTGATTGCACGGAAAGTGTTTGACAAATTATGTAAACTAGTCTTTAGTGTGTTGTTGACATTGGAGATAGATAGTTACTATAGTAGAGTATTCAATTTAGTGCTTGAAGAATTAATAAATCAACTTGTGAATTATTATCATACCATTGGTACTCATACGAATATCCGAGTTTTCAATAGAAGGTTCGGTTAGACGATTTTGGATCTGGGAAATACTTTAAACTTGCTTTCGCACCATAAATTTTTCTAAATCAAAGTTTTAAATAAAATTTTAATTTAGGATCTATTCACGCCCTCTAGATCTAGGCCTATCGTCTAACAAGTGGTATCACGAGATCCGGTTGTTTCCGGTCTTAAGATTTGCTTATTAGATAATGGATACCAAACCGAAAGGGGCTCATAATAGAGCACCTATTTTTACCGGCAAAAATTATGGCTATTGGAAAGCTTGTATGCATATCCATATCAAATTCATTGATAAGGGTGTATGGGACATCATTGCCAATGGTCCTAATCAAATTACAATGACCAATGGTGAAGGCGTCATCGTACCCAAACCAGAAAATCAATGGAATGATAATGATAAGAAGTTGTGGTCTCATGATTGGAAAGCAAAAAATATTCTCATATCCACATTAGGTGTTGATGAGTATTATTGTGTCTCTCGTTGTGGAATTGCCAAGGTTATGTGTGACACACTAGAAGTTGCCCATGAGAGAACTAATGAAGTCAAATAAGCTAGGATCAATACTTTGAATCAAGAGTTTGAACTCTTTCGTATGAAGCATAATGAAACCATTACCGACATGCAAAAGAGATTCACATATCTTATTAATATATTGAAATGCTTTAGGTAATCCTATTGTCGCAACCTACCTGCGGAAAAAAAACAACCGGCGAAAAAGAAAAGACAGAAGAGTCGCCACCGTGCGTTATTTATCCCAAAGGAGGGAAAGGAAACTCTCGAAGTAAACCTGGAAAAAGGAAAGGAAAAGACAAGATCTCGCAACCAAATCTTGGGTTCGGGAGTCGATTATGCGAAGGGAAGGTATTAGCACCCCTACGCATCCGTAATACTCTACGTGATCCACTTTTGTTATTCTTGTTTAAAGGGTGTGTGTATATCTAATGTACTATTTACTAAAAAAAAGGGTCAAAAGGAAATGACTCGTACGGATGTCGCATCCACTGCATACGTATCCCATATGAATATGAGAATCAGAGTCTTCGTAGCTCGGCTACCTATGGGTTAGGAGGGAGTGTGTGCTCGCTAAGACGTCGCGTCTTATGCCTACGTATCTCATCTGGAATGAGAATTAGAGCAAGCCGTAGTTCGGCTAACTACGGGTTAAGTTTTGGGATGAACGACGTTACTACGCAATCTATCGGATGCTCGACCTTTGGAGACTTACTCGCCTGTAGTAGAAGGAGTAAACGTGTTCTTAGGAGAAGAAAAATCAATGAGTTTGTTTGTGTTTTAGGGATGCTCATGCAAAAAGGGTAATGAGGATAAGACCTCATAGCTCTTAACCCTGGACAAGGTGAGCTCATGACAAAAAGTGGGGGTTCAGAAAGGTGGAACCCTCTCCACTGACTGACCGGACAAAAGATCTGGGGTTTTTGTTCTGAAGCATCGACACGTAGTGTGATCTTAAAGAACGACGCACTGAATAACGGGGGATTGACTATTGATCCCTTTTATCCGTCAATTGCCTCTTCATGGAGGTCTTTAGGCAAAAAGTAGTAAAATGCGGGAAAGATAAAGGGGGTTAAGAGATCTACCACACGGATAAAGATCCGAAGCAACAGCAAATAAAGAGATAAGAAACCCAGAGATCTCTCAAGCTAGCACCATCAAAGAAAGCGAGTCAGTACAGGTAATCGGGATAAACCTCCAGGTGGTATCCCACAAATAAAGTGGAACACCAGGCAAGCCATCTCTGCATGAGTCATATGAGCCCTCACAAAACAAAACTCAACAAACAGGTTAGAGAAACAAGATAGGGTAATCAAGAGTTGCCCCCAAATCATGCCATTAAAATTCACAAAAAGCTCACAAAAAGCAACCAAGGGTAGGAGGCCTAAACCTCTTGTCAAACACATGCATCAAAAGGGTATCAAATTCAAAGTCAGGGGGCAAGGATCCACACATCAAGGCATGACATACATACTAAAAAATGTGCCCACATGCAAAACCTAACGATAATACCTTATACATTCAGAGCATTCATATTGAAAGCATAGAGTAATGGAGATAGGTGTCGCATTACGCGAAAAACCGGCGGGAAAACAAGAACAACAGAGCCGCCACCGTGCGTTATTTATCCCAAAAGGGGGAAAGGAAACGCTCAGAGTAAACCTGGAAAAGACATGGTCTCGCGACCAAAGAGAATGGGATCGGGAGTCGGTTATGCGAAGGGAAGGTATTAGCACCCCTACGCATCCGTCGTACTCGACGGGATCCACGCACTAAAGGAAGGAAAATGGTTGCTAAAACACTGCTCAAATAAACATCTATACAGGCTGAAGGAGACACAAGAAAACAAATAATACTGACTCGGCAGGACATCGTATCCTGGGCCTACTTAGTCTATCAAGCATAGACATCAGAGTCAAAGTAGTTCGGACTGGGGAAACGACACATGCTCGCTAGGATGTCGCATCCTATGCATACGTATCTCCTTTGGACGAAGGAGAATCAGAGCATCCGTAGCTCGGCTAACACGCACACAAACAAACACAGGCAAAGGCAAACGTGGAGCCTGAATGCCAATCACTGGACTTACATCAGCATCCGAACCAAAACACACACAAGAAGGCGAACATGGAGCCTGAATGCCAATCACTGGACTTACATCAGCATCCGAACCAAAACACACACAAAGAGGCAAACGTGGAGCCTGAATGCCAATCACTGGGCTTACATCAGCATCCGAACCAAAACACACACAAGAAGGCAAACGTGGAGCCTGAATGCCAATCACTGGGCTTACATCAGCATCCGAACCAAAACACGCACACTGGAACCCGAATGCCACTCGATGGACTTACATCAGCTTCCAAGCACACAACAACACAAAACGAAGACACAGGCAGAAGAAAGGTCTCGATTGCAACTAGGGCAAGAGAAAAGAATTAGTGTTAGTTGTTAGTCAAACTCGACAAGACATCGCATCTCGTACCTACGTATCTCATCTGGACATGAGAATCAGAGTTGCCGTAGTTCGGCTAAACTATTCCTGTTGGTTTGTGTTTTTTAAGTGGACAACGTCACTACGCAATCTACCTGATGCTCGACCTTTGGAGACTTACTCACCTGTAGTAGAAGGAGTTAACGTATCCTTAAGAGGGGATAATGTTTGTTTGTGTTTTAGGAAAGCTCAAGCAAGAAAGGAAGTCCTATACGAAGGAACCGTGCTACCTTAATTGTCATGCAAACGAGACTACGCGGAGTCTAGCAATCCTAGGGGATACAATCACACCACACAAACATATACAGCATGAAGTAAACACACCAACAAGGGGCTCAAACATCAAGGCTAGGCTTTAGTCGAGGGGTCATATCAACCTCGACAAACAAGCCTCTGTATCATGGTGAGGTTAGCTCTTAACCTTGCCATTGAGGGGCTAAGGTGAAGCTGATGAAGGGTGAGTGAAGATGAGACTTCACAGCTCATATCCCTGGTCAGGGAGAGCTTCAGACAAAGGAGTGTGGGTTCAGAATGTGGGGACCCTTCTACGCTCAAGACACTGACACAACTGTACATTGTACAAGATCTTGGGTTTGTGTCCCAATGCATCAACACAGTGGTGTGAGCAGAGGGACGACTCAACAGAATAGTGGGAGATAGATTGCATATCTCTTTGATCCACCAATTGCCTCATTGAGGTCTTTACCTGCCTGGCACAAAAGTAAACAATCACAGACATCGCCTCTTAAGGAGGACTTCAGACAGTTGTCTGGCCAAGTAACAGGCCAGGTCTTCCAGACTACATGAAGTATAGAGAGTCTACCTCAACTGGTTTATACAACCAAGCAGCAGCAAGCAAGTTCTTAAAGAACTGTAAGCGACTAAATGTACCTGAAATCAATCAAGTATCATCAGTACTCAGACAAACCAACAGTAAACAGCAAAAGTCCATCTATACAGACAACACAAATTAATGCACATAAGTGCAAGCCATGAGCTCAAGCTTAAGCATCAAACCTACAACACAAAGCCAATGTTAGTTTACAACATCCAACAAAACTCAATTTAATCAACTTGCACTTTTTCCTTTAAGCCTTTTGCATTTCAACCTGAAAATCCACACCAAATGTGAGAAACTAGACCACTAGGCCAAGCCTAGGGTCCAAAAGGGATAAAAAATTCTAAACAGCAAGTGCAATTCAACCAAAATCATATTCAAACAAATTAAAAGCAAATGCAATTGGTCCCATGCTCATATCCATCACCATTATCATTTCATGCACAATTTAACATCAATCATGTAATTTGCAACTTCAAATGACCAAACAGAACTATCTCACTCAAAAGCATATCAAATCAATTCAATTAATTCCACAAAAATTCACACCTAAACAGGACACATTCAATGTATAGCATGTCAATTTTCAGCTCAATTGGACAAAAGGAAATAGGTCAATGAAAATCAAGAAGTCCAGACACATTTATACAAGCCAATACATGGTAACAAAATGAGCATTAACTTCAATCACATGCCAAACAGTGAAAACAATTAAGAAATTAATGGGACCAAATCCAAACTACACCTAAACATGTTATGAATCACTCCATCAAATTTCACATTCATATGATATAGTATGAGCATTCAACAACACATGTAAAGTTTGTTACACAAGAAACAACCCAAAGATGCTAAACAGCAATCAAAAATCCAAATCAATTAGAAAATAGACCAATTAAATCCACAAAAAATCATGTTCAAAGTTAACATACATATTGTATCTCAGGCAAAAAATCAGAGCCATAGGCCTAATGGAAGCATGGTAAATTAATTCATGAACTCAGCATAGCATAGTGTGACACAAACTGTCACACTCAAAAAGAAAAAATCATATCTACCAATCCAGAGATCCAAAAATCACAAATGATATACCAAAATCTCCAGAAATGTGTCAAGAATCATCATATGAAATTTCATTAATTTTGGATAATGTATGAGTATTTGGTGATTAAAATGGCAAAACATACAATTATGTCACACATGTCAAATATCAATATACCATTCCAAAATTCTACCAGGCACAACTTACACTACTATGCCAAAAAAAAAGTAGATAAAATTTGGAAACTAACAAAAAAAATCCCACCTAATTTGGACTAATATTGAATTTTTTATGAATTTTTTAAGTTTTGTAATATTATTGAATAATTATTTAATGTTAATACGAATTAATTAATTGAATGGCAGTAACGTGATATTCCAAAGCCAAGCTAAACACGGTACTGTAGCGTTTATGTGCGTGGCGCTCTGTGGTTGGACGGAATTAAGAGGGAAACATGAAATTCGAAACTGCCAGCGCTGAAACGGATCTGTAGCAGAAAAATTCCCAGAAATTTCCAGCTTCATCGCGGTTCATGCGTTCATCAAGCTCCAGCTACGGCTTCGAATTTTTCTCAACAAAAATTAACGTGCCTTATACCGTTCTCTTCCTCTTTCAACGTAGATTACGAGTATGTCCACGAAATTGTCTAAAGATCAACATGTATCAAGATCCGATCGAAAGAAGCTTTGACGCGTAAACTTTAATTCATGATATCTCGATGATTAGTGGACGAAATTGCGTGGTTCAAACGCCAAAACGATCTATGTTCAACGCACTACAAGATGCATATCAAGATTTCAAAGATTAGAAGGTTCGAAATTTTACCGTGTGATTATGCAGCTCGTGTTCTTGGCGTTTTTGGCTTCGATTTTGTGAAACAGTTCGCGTATGTTGCTTATGAAGGTGATTGGTGATGATCTCCTAGCTCAACAATGCTTGAATCAGTGGAAAATCGCAACTGCCATGTGAGAGCAAGCTTGTAGCAGCTGGAGTTTTTGCTCGATTTACACCTCCAAATGCTTCAACAGAAGTTCAATCTTACCTGCACATGAAGAATCCACAAAGAAATCGCACGAAAATTGATGAATTATTGATGAATTTGAGAAAAAAAGTTTATGAACAATGGAGAAAAAGTGAGAGAATTGAGAGAGTTTTTTGTGATTTTCTGTTTGGATCTTGAAAAATGATTAGTGCTTAATGAATACAGTTGCAATTATCTATTTATACCAATGCTTAATCACAAATTAATTAAGATTAGCAAAATGTACATGATTAGTGTTAATGTGCAATTTTCAAGTGTGGCCAAAATGCCCTTGGTTAATGCAGCTGATTTTTCTGTCCAAACTTGGTTCAAACAAGTCACAAATGATATTTAGAAATTGTTGCAAAAAGTCTCATTTCAAAATTCCAAATATTTCTCAAATTGGACCATTTTGCCCTTGGATTTTAATTAATGCACTTGAAAATTGACCTTTTTATGTGAATGCTTTTGGCAAAATGTGATGATGGATTATGAAAGTACACATTAAATGTGATTTGCTCAAAGAAAAACCATCCAATTTGGCCACTCCATGTGAAAGTTATGGCACTTTGATTTCGGGCATTTTCTGAAAATGATTGGACCATATCTTGCTAACCACACATGGGAATTTCAAGTTCTTGGACTTTTTGGAATGGTGAGATCAAGATCTTCAACTTTCATGTTGGACAAAATTCCATTTGAAGCTTGTATGATGAAGTAATTTTGAGGAGAAAAAGTTTCCATTTTGGGCAGCTGAAATTACAGGTCACCTGCCATTTTAGGAAACTTCTTGTCTGACCTCCAAATCTTCAACCTTGGTCTTTGATATGTCAAATGAGACTTGTATGGACATGAATGAGGCCTTTCAAACCATCTCACACCTTCCAATCCATAAAATCAGGCACAGTTGACCACAGTTGACTTTCTAGGGTTTCTGAAGAAATTCAGCTTGACTGTTGAGCTTTGATCATCCAATCTTTGACCAAACCACTTCACAATGATCCTTAGACCATATGAACTTGATAAATCAACCATAGGGCTTTGTTTCAATGAAAATGGCACTTGGTGGCTTGTTTGACTGATTCTTCTGACCAGTTTGACCTAGTTCTTCAGCTGAGCTTGCACTTGGGCAAAGGACAATGCAATGTTATGCAGTGGCCTATGTTATGCTATGACCTAATATGAAATGAATGTACAAAATGATAGGGTGCAAATTTGAGGTGCTACAGCTGCCCCTATTCAATCAACTGGGAACCCGAATGGATGAGAGCAACGGCTGTCAGACTTTCAGGGTAAACAGGGATTGAATACCAAGAACCGTAGAAATTTGCACACTGCTGGGAATTTTTCTTGTTGTTTTTTCCTTTTCTATCTTCTCTTCAAAAGCACAACCACATCTAGACATCGACACACGATGAATGGGGAACAGAAATCTCAACTAGATGCCAGCGGACAACTAGGAAAAACTCAACGTTTACCAAGACCAACGGAGAGGTAAGTCAACTCTACTGGGGATAACCAGGAAAGGATACAACCATACGTCAGCGGACGTAATGGGAAAAACTCAACGTTTACCGAAACCAACGGAGAGGTAACCAGACATCATCGGATGAAAGGCGGGGATAGTGATACAACCATGCGTCAGCGGACGAAATGGGCAAAACTCAACGTTTACCGAAACCAACGGAGAGGTAACCAATCATCATCGGATGAATGGAAAGAGATATACAACCATACGTCAGCGGACGAAATGGGAAAAACTCAACGTTTACCAAGACCAACGGAGAGGTGAACCAACTTGGGGAAAGGTACAACTAGACGTCATAGGACGACTAGGAAAAACTCGACGTTTACCAAGACCAACGGAGAGGTAACCAATCATTAATGAATGAATGGGAAGACTCGACCAGACGTCATAGGACGAAAGGGAGAAGCTCGACGTTTATCGACACCAACGGAGAAGGAGAAAACTCAGCCAGACGTCATAGGACGAAAGGGAGACTCAACGTTTATCGACACCAACGGAGAAGGAGAAAACTCAGCCAGACGTCATAGGACGAAAGGGAGACTCAACGTTTATCGACACCAACGGAGAAGGAGAAAACTCAACCAGACGCCAGCGGACGAAAGGGAGACTCAACGTTTATCGACACCAACGGAGAAGGAGAAAACTCAACCAGACGTCATAGGACGAAAGGGAAACTCAACGTTTATCGACACCAACGGAGAAGGAGAAAACTCAGTCAGACGTCATAGGACGAAAGGGAGACCACAACCGGACACCAAATAGGACGTTTACTAGGGATTCTGGCTGGGAAATCAACCAGACATTAATGAATGACTGGGAATAGGGTATACAATCAGACGTCATCGGACGAATGAGAAAAACACAACGTTTATCGAAACCAACGGGGAGGTAAATCCACTTGGGGAAGGGTACAACTAGACGTCATAGGACGAATAGGAAAAACTCGACGTTTATCGACACCAACAGAGAGGAGAAAACTCTGAGGGGAATCAACAGTCATTAATGAATGATCTGTGAGGGATAAGCAACTAGACGTCATCGGACGACTAGGAAAAACTCGACGTTTATCGACACCAACGGAGAGGAGGACTCTTCTGGGGACGACCCTGTGGGGAAAGATATCAACTATACGCCAACGGACGCATAGGAAAAACTCGACGTTTATCGACACCAACGGAGAGGAGGATTCTTCTGGGGACTACCCTGTGGGGAAAGATATCAACTATACGCCAACAGACGCACAGGAAAAACTCGACGTTTATCGACACCAACGGAGAGGAGGAAACTCTTCTGGGGAGAGAGAACACAACCAAATCATCAACGGATAATTGGGAAAAACTCGACGTTTATCGACACCAGCGGAGAGGAGGAAACCTCACTAGGGAAGGGACGACGTTACGCACATCGAAGGATGATGTTTATCGACACCAAAGAAGACCAGACACTACGCATGACTGGGAAAGCACCGAAAGATGGTGTTTACCGACACCAAAGAAGCAACACACGCGGGTGCTGACAGGATACTGACATCTACATGTGTCAAGGCAAGGCTAAAACACTTGCAGGGGATCTCACTAGGGATCAAGGTCACAACAGCGAGCAAACAGGAAGGAACACCAAGGATACCGGGTTGTAGGTATGAAAAAGGTGATCGACCAAAGCGTGAATTGGTTTGTTTTCCAAAACACTCATCATCCTGGAGAGGGCTAGAAAAGCAATCTTGTTAGAGGATGGGCATTCGATTCCACGAGGAATACGAATCTTACTCGACTGGGGAGGACGCCTTCGACCCAAGAGCGCATGAGACATATTATCTATAGCCGTCGGAACGTAGATAACATACTCGCATGGAAGATTGTCCATAACCGGGTTGGTTGTAAAATGGATAAACCGACCGACATCATCCTGAAGAGAGCGAAAGCAAACTTGTTAAAGGATGGACATTCGATTCCGAACAAAGGAATATGAATCTTACTCAACTGGGGAGGACGACTTCGACCCAAGAGCACATGAGACATATTATCTATAGCCGTCAAAACGTAGATAATACACTCGCATGGAAGATTATCCATAACCGGGTTGCAGGTTGTTAGATGGATAAACGACCAACATCATCCTGAAGAGAGCGAAAGCAAACTTGTTAAAGGATGGATATTCGATTCCACAAGGAATACGAATCTTACTCTGCTGGAGAAAACAATCAAAAGACTGACCAGAGAGTGCATGAGATATATTATCTATAGCCGTCAAAACGTAGATAATAACCTCGCATGGAAGATTATCCATAACCGGGTTGTAGGTTGTTAGATGGATAAACGACCGAAAAGAAAGGCATCAGGCTACCAGGACTAGGTATGCAAAAGCTGACCAATCAAAAGAGGATAAAATTGCTAACTCGGAGCAAATACCCAAAAGAAAGGGGAAGACCCACTGGGGACAATACTGCTTGATCAAGGCAAGTATCCAGAGGGGAAAAGAATATCAATACCACAAACTGGATACTGATAACTGCAAAGAGGGGATTACATCTACCGGTTGTAGCACCTCAAATTTGCACCTATCATTATACATACCATCTCATATTAAGTCATAGCATATCATGATACATTGCATAGCATTGCATTGTCCCCAGTTGCCTCAAGAGCAAGCAAGTCAAGAATTAGGTCAAACTGATCAGGAGATCAGTCAACCAATCAAGCAAGGGTGTTTCTCAAGGAGCCAAGGCCCTAGGGTTTGTCCAACAAGTTCACATAACCTAGAGGGTCCATTTGAAGTGTTCAAGTCAAGGGTTGGATGTTCAGAAGCCATCAATTCAGGCACAGACAGTCAGAAACCCTAGAAAGTCAAAGTTGGTCAACTGTGGTTGATTTTATGGTTTTGATGGATGGAAATGGTTTGAGAGAGTTTATTCATGTCCCAATAGGCCTCATATATCATGGCAATCAACATCATTGAAGAATTTGAAGCCAATCAGAAAATTTCCAAAAATAGAAACTGGACCTGTAATTTTAACTGCCAAAAATGGAAACTTCTTGATCCTCAACTTGCATCATGATACAAGCTTCAAATGAATTTTTGCCCAACATGAAAGTTGAAGATCTTGTTCTCCCATTTTCAAAAAGTCCAAGAACTCTCAAATCCCATGAATGGTTTGCAAGATATGATCATTTCATTTTCACATTTTTTTGAACTTCAACAAGCCATATCTCATGAACCAAAAGGCCAAATCTAGTGGGGTTTTTTCCTACAAACCACATTTCATCTCCTCTTTCCAAAAATATAAACATCATGTACCAAAACCTTGCCAATCAAAATGGCATTTTTTGACTTGTTCCATTTAAAATTCAAGTATGACCAAATGTTGACTTTTTGAATTAAGGCTTTTCAGCACAAGTGGCCATTTGGAAATTGTTTTAATTGTTATTTGAGACATGTTTGGGGCCCAAACTCGGCCAAAACCTTGCACCTCCACCTCCATTTGTTTCAAATTAGCAAAATGGCATTTTAGTGGATTTGAGTTAAACAAGATTACCACTTCATTAAGGAAGCAAAAACAGCAAATATAAAGTGTTTTTTCTGCTCATTCTAACCCTAAGCAGCAGCCTTTGCACACAGAAAAAACTGTCATTCTCTCATTTTCGATTTTTGGACATATTGCATTTTCTGCTCAAATCTTCAAAGACCACAAGCTACCCTTGGCTGTTCCATCATCCATCATCAATATTGAGCTCATTTTAACCATCAAATCACAGCTGGAACTCCATTTTCGAGTTCTGTTTTCTTCAAGCTCTTCCAATGGCAAATCGAGATTTAAAGGATTCTAAGCTTTGCTGAGCCAAATAGCTTCAAGTGTTCATCATTTCTAAGCATTGTGGATCTCTGTTTGAGCTGGAAACATCCAAACAACCACTGTTTCTCGATTTTTTTCACAGCCAAGTAAGATTTCAACTATCCTTTTTCTCTAATCCATGCCATGTGTTAGATAGAGTTTGCTTTGCTGAGTCCATTACAACTTGAATCACTTAAAACCATTGAGAAATGCATGAGATATCTGGGTTCGAAATTGTTTGTTCATGTTGATTTCTGTTCGATTCATGTTACTTAGATGATTTCCATGCAAATGAGGTTTAGAATATACATGTTGGATACTTGTTGTGTTGATTGCCGTGCTTAAATTCATGTTCTGGGCATTTTGATTTTCATGATTAATTATTGATGATGAACACATGCTTGCCGTTTCTTAAACCCTAGAACCAGTTTCCAGAAATTCACATGAACTCATGATTATGTTGGTTTGTTGTGTGTGTTGTGATGGCGTGAACTGTTTCATTGCCATACTTTTTGTGCAATTCTGTTTGAAATTTTTTTGTTTGATGATGAACATGAAGATGATGCCCTGCTGCTTTGAAAACCCTAATATTTTCCAGAAAATCTTGCTTCACGTATGCATGTGTGTTGGCTGCTGTTGTTGCTTGTGATTGCATGAATCATTTCCACTGCCATGTTGTTTGTATCATGTTGTTTGAATCGATGATGAACCATGAAGATGAAACATTGCTGTAAACCCTAGCCATTTTCCAGAACATGAACATTGGTTGGTCCATCGTTACTGTTCCATTGGTATTAACCAATCAGAACATTTCCTTGCCTTTGCCTGATGCGCACCGTTTTGTTTAGTGAGGGCATTATTACAAGTTTGCCATCCGGTCAACCATGGTTGACTTATCCTTTCATGTTATCTTGCTCATGTTATTCCAATTTGTTACTTCACTTCTAAAATCCATTTCTCATTCATTTCAACTCCAAAAATCATGGGATTTTTTGCATTATGACCTGTTGAATGTCTAGTATTTTATCATGATTTTTATTGAATTTTTGGTTGGCTGGATTTTAAATGGTATGAGGTTTCTTGTCATGTATGCTTATTTGATACCTTTTGCCAATCCTTTTGTGAAATGATCATGTTGCATCCAATGACCCTGAAATTTTTTTGTGGTTAATCTACACTCATTCACCTTTGTTTTGATGTAGAGTTTGTGCATTTATCATTTGTGGTTTGTTAGATATAAATTTTTGAAGTAGGGTGTGACAATTTGTGTCACACCAATGCTATGCCATTTCATTATTTTTGTTCACATGCTTCCTGGCCATCAAATAATGTGAAATTTTACATGAGCCATCTCTTATATGTCTAGTTGATGTGTGATTTTTCCTGGATTTAATTGTGCAATTTCCCATTTGTTTGTGAATTTTCTTCCCTGCCTAGTCAAATGTTGACTTTGTGTGACACATCTTGCCAAATCCTTTGTGAAATTCTCATATCTTATTGGATGATCATGAAATTTTACATGTGCATACTAGACATCTTGAGCTTTGCATTGGTGTTAATCCCATTCATTTCTCATCTGTTTTCATTTTGTTATGATTTTTTGAAGTTGACCCATGATTATTGACTTTCTTTGTGCTTACTTGAAATTATGTTGACTTCTTGATTTTAATTGACTATCTTCCCATGATCCAATTGAGCTGAAATTTAATATGCATGCTATGTTATGGATTGTGATTGAGTATGAATTATTTCATAAATTTTGGAATTGATTATGTTTGCTTTTGAGCTTGATCTTGCTGTTGACCTTTTGTGTGCTTTCATTTGCCATGCCTTGCCTTCTTTGGTCTATAAGATGATAATGATGCATGATATGAGTTTGAATCCAATTGTGCTTGCTTCTTAAATGCTTGAACTTGACTTTGGTTGACTATTTGTTTGCTGTTTTGACTTTCCTATTTGTTTTTGACCCTAGGCTTGTCCTAGTGGTCTTTTAGACTTATGTTGAGTTCATTGTTTCAGGTTAAGCATCAATGCTTCAAAGAAACCATACAAATTTGGTTGAGTTTGATTATATATCATGTGCTAACCTTTATTTTATAGGTGGTATGATTCATATAGTTGAGTCTTGTGCTTTGCACATTGGTCCCTCTGATTTAACTGTTTGATTCATTTCCTTTTGATTTAAACTGTTGAGCTGTTTACTGATTAGTTTGACTTTTTCAGGTACCCTTAGTTGCTTAAGTTCTTTGAACTTGCTTTGCTTTGCTATTTAGCAACTTGCTTGAGGTATAATTCCTTTTTCTTCATGTAGTATGGAGACCCGGCCTGTTATTTGGCCGGGCAAACTGTCTGAAGTCCTCCTTAAGAGGCAATGCTTGTGTATGTTTAAATTGTCCTTGTATAGAGTCAAAGACCTCCTAAGTGAAGAGGCAATTGGCAGAACCCAAGGGATAAGCAACCTATCCCCTGCTATTCAGTGTGTCTTCTGTTCTGCTCACACCACTGTGTTGATGCATTACAGATAAAAACCCAAGATCTTGTGCAACTCCACAGTTGAGTCAGTATCAAATGTGTAGAAGGGTTCCCACTTTCTGAACCCACACATTCTTGTCAAATGCTCTCCCAGGCCAGGGATAGAAGCTGTGAAGTCTCATCTTCACTCACCTTTCATCTGCTTCACCTTAGCCCCTCAATGGCAAGGTTAAGAGCACCATTCACCCCATTCCAGAGGTTTGTTTGTTGAGGTTGATATGACCCCTTAACTAAAACCTAACCCTTGTGTGAGCCTCTTGTATGTATATAGTGTGTGCTATCTGTGATTGTGATTGCTTTGCTTCTTAGGCTAGCTTAGACTTGCTTCCTGTGCAAGTTAGGTTTAGTTTAGACTAATCCTTGTTTGCTTTCGCCCTCGTTGCGATCCTTTCTCTTGCCCTCGTTGCGATCGAGCCTTTTCCTTTCTCTCGCCCTCGTTGCGATCGAGCCTTTTCCTTTCTCTCGCCCTCGCTGCGATCGAGCCTTTTCCTTTTCTCTCGCCCTCGTTGCGATCGAGACTTTTCCTTTCTCTCGCCCTCGTTGCGATTGAGACCTCCCCTTTCTCTTGCCCTAGTTGCAATCGAGACCTTTGTCCCTCCGTAGCCGAACTACGGCAACTCTGATTCTCATGTCCAGATGAGATACGTAGGCACGAGATGCGATGTCTTGTCGAGTTTGACTAACAACTAACACTATTCTTTTCTCTCGCCCTCGTTGCGATTGAGACCTCCCCTTTCTCTTGCCCTAGTTGCAATCGAGACCCTTGCTTCCTGTGCAAGTTAGGTTAGGTGTGGCTTACTTCCTGTGCAAGTCATGTCTAGGATAGGTTGGCCCTTGTGCCATTTAACTAGAAACCTTAACTTAGGGACGACTTTGCATGACAACATCTAGGCTCGAGTCGTAGTCTCCCTAGAGTTGTGTCTCCCTCTGTTATCTGGTTAGGCTAGATCCTTTATCCCTGCATAGGGGAACTACATCGCCATGATCTTCACACCAGATGAAGTATGTAGGCAGGAGATTGAGCTGATCTCTCCGGGCGCCTTTTCCTTTTGTGTGAGTTGTCTGACAGTTGCTAGGCTCGAGTGCCTGACTCCTTAGCAATTCGTCGTCTGTTTGTTTGAGTGTGTGCTTGACAGTTATAGGCTCGAGTCCCCGACTCCCTATTAACTTGTTGTGTCGTTGTGTGCTTGGAAGCTGATGTAAGTCCATCGAGTGGCATTTGGGTTCCAGTGTGTGTTTGTTTAGGTTCGGATGCTGACATAAGTCCAGTGATTGGCAGTCGGGCTCCACGTTTGCCTGTGTCTTGTTTGTTTGTGTGCGTGTCAGCCGAGCTACGAATGCTCTGATTCTTCTCTCGTCCGAGAAGATACGTATGCATAGGATGCGATATCCTAGCGAGCATGTGTCGTCTCCCCAGTCCGAACTACTTCGACTCTGATGTCTATGCCTGATAGACTAAGTAGGCCCAGGATACGATGTCCTGCCGAGTCAGTTTCAGTCAGTTTCTTTTGTCTCTTTCAGCCAGTGTGTGTGAGTTTGAGCAGTGTTTAGCAACCAATATTCTTTCCTTTTGTGCGTGGATCCCGTAGAGTACTACGGATGCGTAGGGGTGCTAATACCTTCCCTTTGCATAACCGACTCCCGAACCCATTCTCTTTGGTCGCGAGACCATGTTCTTTCCTAGGTTTACTTCGAGCGTTTCCTTTCCCTCTTTTGGGATAAATAACGCACGGTGGCGGCTCTGTTGTTTCTTTCTTTTCCCGCCGGTTTTTCGCGTAATGCGTCAGCTGGCGACTCTGCTGGGGATATAGAGAAGTTGACCTATGCTGGTCCATCTTCCCTGAGCGAGTCTCTCCTAGCGCTCTCTAGGTTAGGGTTTTGGTTGCTTTGTGTTGTGTTTATTTATTGCATCCATTATTTACTGTTTGCATTCATTGTCTATTGTTTGCATTTATGTTTGCATTTATTCATTATTCATTCTGCCTGGCTGGTTGTCTGTTTTTCTTTGTGGGGTGGGAGTCAGTTGAGGTAAGAGGTTCTATACCCGAACTCGAGTGCATTCTAGGATAAGAGAATGGCATAGTCTTGTTGACTGGTGTGGAGTATTCCTTAGCCAGTTGACTCGCGAGTCCATTCACTTGGTGGAGGTCATGTTGGACTAATAATGTCACACAAGTTATTTGTGGTTAGGCATTATTCTTTCAATCATGTGCCGCAGAAGCCAAGGACCTTAGTTTACCAAACCCATCTTGGCCTATTTTTTTAGGACTGTAGTGCGGAGGTCGTTCAGATGTCAGTTCTGATGCGATTGTCACGCGATGCTACACTCATAAGAGTTTCTCTTGAGAATATTTTTGGAATACGAGTATTCGTTCCTCCGATAATATTCGAAAGATGGAACGATGATTATGGGAACCTCTGGTAGAACATGTCTGGCAGGTTTAAACCCTAGTACACTCCCTTTGGGTGGTTCTTAACCAAGACTCCATGCTCGTGACTCTCAACAAACCCATAATTCGTGGTTGAGTCGTTCAAACATTGTTAATATCAATGGATCCCGGATCAGGTGTAAAACCTAAATCCACCAAAGCGGCTGGTTGATATTAAGAATGTTAGAACCGGTTCATGTACCGTTAATATCAATGGAACTTGGGTGTCGATAAGGTGAAAACCTAAATCCACCAAAATGGATGATTGATATTAGGGATACATAGAGCTTTCCCACGACCTTTGTTTGGTGTGCCTTGCTTGATCCTTGAGTGTGTTTGTTGCATTCATGCATTCATGCATTCATCTGCATCCATATCATCAGAAAAAAAGAAAATTTTCAAGGAACTCAAAGGAGTTTATTTGCAAAAAAAATTCAAAACATGAAAAAACCGGGAAAATTTTTTCACCTGATATATCTGATGAGATATTCTCATGCATGATCAAAATGCTTAAATATTTCAAAGTTTGCAAATAAAACCCTCGAGTCCCTTTGAAATAAAAAAACAAGCATATGCACAAACACTTCATGCATCATTTGCACAAGCAGGTGTTTTGTTCCGGTCTCCCGCCTTGTGGTCTGACCCTGCGATCTTCATTTATTTTGAAGACGCATCTCGCCGGCATTATACCAGAGCCATCTCTGCCAGATTGATGGATCATCCTGAGCAAGAGAATCGTGAACTCAGAGAGATATTTGCCAGACTTTGTACTGTTGATGGATTTATTCCGGGTTAACCGATCCCGGGCTGGCATTGGCTACTGTTCTGGGGCATGCAATGAGCAAGGTCTGTTCAAGAGTGGAGGATTTATCCATGACGATCAACCTGAAGAAGAGGATGCTGCTATCTTGGAAGAGGACGCAGAGGACTTGAACAATTTCATCATTCCTGGTGGTGTCTGCCACAATTGGGTCACTGTGGGCTTTCCTACAGTTGTTCATAAGTCTTTGTAATAATCACTTTGTTTAAAAACCCTTCTCCCATGCCAAAAGGAGAAGTGATGACATTGTTGGCAACATTTTGTGCAATGATATTTTCATTCAAATAAATGCATGTTAAAACATTTGTTTTTCCAATTGTTTTCCCTTTTCGCTTTTTGCATGAAATTGGTGATCACAAAAAACCTTAAAAAAAAAAAAACAAGAATAAAAGCAATCTTTTCATCTGCATAACGATTGTCTTGTTTGTTTTTCAAAAAGCTTTTCATCTCTAAATCATTATGCAGGTCGTTTCTCAAACCCATTGAACATAATGATCGGACGTCATCTCCCAATTTTGAACTCCCTGTATTCGAAGCGGAAGAAGATGATGTTGAAGGGATTCTTGATGAGATTTCCCGACTTCTTGAGCAAGAAAAGAAGATCACTCAGCTGCATCTCGAGAATCAGCAGAACAGCCAACTGGGGCATAAAAAAAAAAAAAAAGAGAAAGAAAGAAAAAAAAATCAATCAAAAAAAAAAAAAAAAAAAAAAAAAGAGAGGAGGGTGCAAAATCAAAAGAAATCCAAATCAAAAGAAATAAAAAGAAAGAAAGAAACAAAAGAAAATAGCACCCTCAAAGTCCCTAGTTGGCTGATGCTGAATTCGATCGAAAAGAAGAGATCAACTGCCATGTGTCATGGTCAGTCATATCAGCAGAAAGTGAAAAAGCATTCAACAAGAAGGTCAAGCCTCGTGTGTTCCGAGGGACCTCATGCTCAAGAAAGCCTTGTCTTTCGTGCCCAATTCCAGGGGCAAGTGAACTCCAAGCTATGAAAGTCCATGTGTTGACAAGAGAGCCTCTTCAGGCAATGTTTCGACACTTACAACAATGGATGGAGAAGTTCACTCGTCCTGTGAATTCCAGATGCAGTCAAGAAATACTTCGCCTAAAAACAAAAAAAAAAGAGCAAAACAGCTCGCTAAGTCGAACACCCCAAAGGGCGACTTAGGCAAAAAGGAGCGTCTCGGTGGATTGAAAACCCGAAAGGGCGATCCAGGCAAAAGTTAGAGACATTGAAAAAAGAATTTGCATCCCGCTAGATTGATCACCTCACACTGGGGCAATCTAGGCAAAAATTAGGGATTTGGCAAGTAACTGCATCCTGACAAGACTGTGCTGTACATCTGTCATCCGTCAGGAATTCTCGATTCGTCGTCGACTGAAGCTCTGAATACATCGAAAATTCAGAATGGTAGAGGAAAGGTCATTATGTTCAATGTAGCCCTCTCCAATATACATCACCGATTTCAAACTTGTACAGATCTATGGAGTCTCGCCCTTTGCAGACTACCATTCCATTACATCTATTTGAGCTTTTATCCCATTATTTGCACTCTTATTTGTTTCGACTCAACAAATGTTTTGCATGTTTAATTGATAAAGTATCATTGTTTTCAAAATAAACAAATTTTTCAAAAAAATTGTTCTTAAACAAAGTGAACATTCACGATGATGGAAGGATACCTAGGAGACCCGCAGTGCTCTCCCGGGGGTGGTATGATTACCAACAGGTAAGACAATTGTTCGTATCTCGAGCATGACTGTATCTTTGTCCTGCAGAACCTCGTATGGTCTCTCCTCAGTGAAGTTGCCCGATGCAGTGTCGTTTGAAGTTATTCATCTTCATGTTCCCGGCAGTACAGATTCTTCCTCCAAATCCCTGTTAGCTCTATTGTGGGGCATCCCCAGTAGAGTGCTGTTTGAGCCCTATCATGGGGCATCTCCAGCAAGTTTGCTGTTTCAGACATTATTGTGGGGCAGCTCCCCCAAGCAGAGTGTTTACTGAAGACTTTAACTTTCCTCTCTCCAGCAGAGTAGTCTTCCTCTCTCCCCCAGCATGGGTGCTTTTCTTGGAAGGTTCAGTATTCGGTGAATTGACATCCCAGTACTCCATCATGTCCTCAGATGGATCCCCAGCGGAGTTGTTGGCATGATGAGCTTTATCAATGCCTATGTATCCTCATCAGAGATCTGGTTGCTTCTTGGTATCCCTGATTTCCAGCACAAGTTATTGTGGCGCATCCGCCTGTATGTTGAACTCTGTTCTCCGGTTGTGACTGACGATCCCTCCGGAAGCCTCTTGTGGCTCTTCCTCCCCTGCAGGATGATGACTTTGGTTTTCTCTCCGGACGGTTGATTCCCGGACCTGCGTGTTGAGCATGTCTGTTTGTCAGCATTCATCATACATTCATCATGCATAATGCATACATGCATAATCATAGCATTTGGATACTCATGTTGCAGCTGTCGCCGGGTATCTGTTGATTGTTACCTCCTGCTATTTGTTGATACAGATCTCTCCAGTAGATCCTCCCTAGCAGAGTTGGGTGTGTCTGATCTCTCCATGTAGAGCCAACCCCTTAAGCAGAAAGTGTCTGCCCTTTCCTGCCATTTCCCACTGAGATACCTCCTCGTGGATGACGGTTGTTTCCGTTCCCTCCCCACACTGGGATGGGTTTTCCCTATTGAGTTCCTTCCTCATTAGGATGAGTCTTGTTTCAGTCTGCCTTTTTGGATCGATCCTAAACTGGCTCCCCGTCGACTGTTTCTTGTGCTTCCCTGGGGCATAAATGAATAGTTGCTCACTAACCGGCACTCATTCATCTTATCCTCCGCGGAATTTGGTGGCTTCTACCTACAAACCGGTAGTTGTAAGTCCTATCTTTGTGGTTTTCTACCCACGAGCTGGTAGTTGTAAAATCCCACTTTCATCCCCTTGTTGGAATTAACCCTTTGTGCTCATCCCGATGATGACTGATTACTTTTCCATTGGCCTCTACCTACAAACCGGTAGTTGTAAGTCCTATCTTCGTGGTTTTCTACCCACTAGCTGGTAGTTGTAAAATCCCACTTTCATCCCTTTGTTGGAGTTAACCCTTTGTGCTCATCCCGATGATGACTGGTTACTTTTCCATGGTTTTCTGCCTACAAACCGGTAGATGTAATCCCCGGTTTGTGATATTGATATTCTTTCCCCTCTGGATACTTGCCTTGATCAAGCAGTATTGTCCCCATTGGGTCTTTCCCTTCCTTTTGGATATTTGCCCCGAGTTGGCAACTTTATCCTCTCTTGATTGGTCATCTTTTGCATACCTAGTCCTGGTACCGATGCCTTTCTTTTCGGTCGTTTATCCATTTAACAACCTACAACCCGGTTATGGATAATCTTTCATGCGAGTGTATTATCTACGTTCTGACGGCTATAGATGATATATCTCATGCACTCTTTGGTCAATCTTTCGATTGTTATCACCAGCAGAGTAAGATTCGTATTCCTTGTGGAATCGAGTGTCCATCCTTTAACAAGATCGCTTTTCTAGCCCTCTTCAGGATGTTGAGTGTTTTGGAAAACAAACCAATTCACGCTTTGGTCGGTCACCCGTTTCATACCTACAACCCGGTATCCATGGTGTACCTTCCTGTTTGCTCGCTGTCGTGACCTTGATCCCCGAGTGGAGCGGGTTTCACGAAATATTTCTCAAGCAGAGTTCATCCCACCAGTGGATTGGACAGGTTTCAGTAGCAGATTGATATCCGCATCCCCGGCTGAGTTTGATGCTACTTGTGGATATTGTGGGTCATCCCCAGCGGAGTAGCAGTTATTCCCCAAAGCAGAGTTTATTGTATCTGAGGTTTGTATGAGCCTTATCCCCAGAGAGTTGCCTGGATTATCTCCCCCCAGCGGAGCATTTATTTCCCCAAGCGGAATTTTTTGTGGATTGATTGGGCTATCCCCAGCAGTTGACCGTTGTTTTCCCCTAGCAGAGTTGCTTTATTACTCCCCGGCGAGTTGCTTTGTCTTCCCCTAGTGGAGTTGTATTGTTGGTTCCCCAGCAGTTGTATTGTTCCCCCAACGGATTTATCTTGAAGATTCCTCAGCACGGTCGTCCTGTGTACCTTTCCCGCAGAGCTCGCTTCATATTGCATTGCATATAGTAATCATTGCATCCTCAAAACTGCGTAGCATTTCCATTCCTTATGGAGCATTACGCCATAGAAAAATTCAAACATATGCATTCATGTGTTCGAAACCCCATCAGACGGTATCCCCGGCAGAGGCAGATTGTTTTGTTCAACATTAGCACAGCAAGCCTACTACAGTTGTTTCAACAGCATTCGGAACTGTTATCCCCACAGAGGTTTATTTCCTCACCCGATGGTGACAGAGGTTTATTTCCTCACCCGATGGTGATAGAGGTTTATTTCCTCACCCGATGGTGACAGGAAGCTTGTTTCTCCCCAGTGAGACCCCCAGCAAGTGTTCAGCCTTGCCTCAACAGGTCCCAGATATTGTTCATGTGATACCAGTAAGTGTCATGTCTGCACCCGCGTGTGTTCTATCGTTTGGTGTCGGTAAACGCCATTGTTTCGGTGTCGGTAAACATCGAGTCTCACCCAGTCATCGGTAAATGTCTGGTTATTTTTGGTGTCGGTAAACACCATTGTTTCGGTGTCGGTAAACATCGAGTTCCACCCAGTCATCGGTAAATGTCTGGTCATTCTTTTTGATGTCGGTAAACATCATCTTTCGATGTCGGTAAACATCGAGTCTTTCTCTCAGTCATCAGTAAATGTCTGATAAATCCCCAGCTAGAAATCCCCAGTAGAGTCATTTGTAAATGTCCTACCCGGTTTTCAGTTGCAAACTTTTGTTTGTCTCTCAATATCGAGTCCTATACCAGTCATCGGTAAATGTCTGGTCATTCTTTTTGATGTCGGTAAACATCATCTTTCGATGTCAGTAAACATCGAGTCTCATCCCAGTCATCGGTAAATGTCTGGTCATTTCTTTGTTCTCCTGCTAATAAAATCAAAATCCCCAGAAGTCGTCGGTAAACGTCTTGTCTGGTATCACCACAAAGATTTTGCTCCTCCCCAAGCGGAGATGCCATCGGTAAATGGCCCAGTTTTCTTCGATGTCGGTAAATATCGAATTCCCAGTTGCAGCAGCCATCGATAAATGGTCTTGCTAAGTTGACATCGGTAAATGTCCATTTTCTTTGAAGCCACCATCGGTAAATGGTCTTGCTTCCTCTCTACATCAAATTTGTTTCCCAGCAGCCATCGGTAAATGGCCTCGCTGAAGTTGATACCGGTAAATATCAAGGTCCCAGTTTTAACCATCGGTAAAAGGTTTTGGTTTTCAGAAGTTTGTTCTCCCCAGCCGCCATCGGTAAATGGTCGTGCTGAAGTTGATATCGGTAAATATCAAGTTTCCAGTTCTCCGACCATCGGTAAATGGTTTTGCTTTTCTGAAGCTGTCATGCAGATTGTCGTCGGTAAATGACGTGGTTCCTTTGTGTTATATCCAGTTGGTGCAAATTTCTACGGTTCTTTTGTATTCAATCCCTGTTTACCCTGAAAGTCTGACAGCAGTTGCTATCATCCGTTCGGGTTCCCAGCTGATTGAATAGGGGCAGCTGTAGCACCTCAAATTTGCACCTATCATTGTACATACCATCTCATATTAAGTCATAGCATATCATGATACATTGCATAGCATTGCATTGTCCCCAGTTGCCTCAAGAGCAAGCAAGTCAAGAATTAGGTCAAACTGATCAGGAGATCAGTCAACCAATCAAGCAAGGGTGTTTCTCAAGGAGCCAAGGCCCTAGGGTTTGTCCAACAAGTTCACATAACCTAGAGGGTCCATTTGAAGTGTTCAAGTCAAGGGTTGGATGTTCAGAAGCCATCAATTCAGGCACAGACAGTCAGAAACCCTAGAAAGTCAAAGTTGGTCAACTGTGGTTGATTTTATGGTTTTGATGGATGGAAATGGTTTGAGAGAGTTTATTCATGTCCCAATAGGCCTCATATATCATGGCAATCAACATCATTGAAGAATTTGAAGCCAATCAGAAAATTTCCAAAAATAGAAACTGGACCTGTAATTTTAACTGCCAAAAATGGAAACTTCTTGATCCTCAACTTGCATCATGATACAAGCTTCAAATGAATTTTTGCCCAACATGAAAGTTGAAGATCTTGTTCTCCCATTTTCAAAAAGTCCAAGAACTCTCAAATCCCATGAATGGTTTGCAAGATATGATCATTTCATTTTCACATTTTTTTGAACTTCAACAAGCCATATCTCATGAACCAAAAGGCCAAATCTAGTGGGGGTTTTTCCTACAAACCACATTTCATCTCCTCTTTCCAAAAATATAAACATCATGTACCAAAACCTTGCCAATCAAAATGGCATTTTTTGACTTGTTCCATTTAAAATTCAAGTATGACCAAATGTTGACTTTTTGAATTAAGGCTTTTCAGCACAAGTGGCCATTTGGAAATTGTTTTAATTGTTATTTGAGACATGTTTGGGGCCCAAACTCGGCCAGAACCTTGCACCTCCACCTCCATTTGTTTCAAATTAGCAAAATGGCATTTTAGTGGATTTGAGTTAAACAAGATTACCACTTCATTAAGGAAGCAAAAACAGCAAATATAAAGTGTTTTTTCTGCTCATTCTAACCCTAAGCAGCAGCCTTTGCACACAGAAAAAACTGTCATTCTCTCATTTTCGATTTTTGGACATATTGCATTTTCTGCTCAAATCTTCAAAGACCACAAGCTACCCTTGGCTGTTCCATCATCCATCATCAATATTGAGCTCATTTTAACCATCAAATCACAGCTGGAACTCCATTTTCGAGTTCTGTTTTCTTCAAGCTCTTCCAATGGCAAATCGAGATTTAAAGGATTCTAAGCTTTGCTGAGCCAAATAGCTTCAAGTGTTCATCATTTCTAAGCATTGTGGATCTCTGTTTGAGCTGGAAACATCCAAACAACCACTGTTTCTCGATTTTTTTCACAGCCAAGTAAGATTTCAACTATCCTTTTTCTCTAATCCATGCCATGTGTTAGATAGAGTTTGCTTTGCTGAGTCCATTACAACTTGAATCACTTAAAACCATTGAGAAATGCATGAGATATCTGGGTTCGAAATTGTTTGTTCATGTCGATTTCTGTTCGATTCATGTTACTTAGATGATTTCCATGCAAATGAGGTTTAGAATATACATGCTGGATACTTGTTGTGTTGATTGCCGTGCTTAAATTCATGTTCTGGGCATTTTGATTTTCATGATTAATTATTGATGATGAACACATGCTTGCCGTTTCTTAAACCCTAGAACCAGTTTCCAGAAATTCACATGAACTCATGATTATGTTGGTTTGTTGTGTGTGTTGTGATGGCGTGAACTGTTTCATTGCCATACTTTTTGTGCAATTCTGTTTGAAATTTTTTTGTTTGATGATGAACATGAAGATGATGCCCTGCTGCTTTGAAAACCCTAATATTTTCCAGAAAATCTTGCTTCACGTATGCATGTGTGTTGGCTGCTGTTGTTGCTTGTGATTGCATGAATCATTTCCACTGCCATGTTGTTTGTATCATGTTGTTTGAATCGATGATGAACCATGAAGATGAAACATTGCTGTAAACCCTAGCCATTTTCCAGAACATGAACATTGGTTGGTCCATCGTTACTGTTCCATTGGTATTAACCAATCAGAACATTTCCTTGCCTTTGCCTGATGCGCACCGTTTTGTTTAGTGAGGGCATTATTACAAGTTTGCCATCCGGTCAACCATGGTTGACTTATCCTTTCATGTTATCTTGCTCATGTTATTCCAATTTGTTACTTCACTTCTAAAATCCATTTCTCATTCATTTCAACTCCAAAAATCATGGGATTTTTTGCATTATGACCTGTTGGATGTCTAGTATTTTATCATGATTTTTATTGAATTTTTGGTTGGCTGGATTTTAAATGGTATGAGGTTTCTTGTCATGTATGCTTATTTGATACCTTTTGCCAATCCTTTTGTGAAATGATCATGTTACATCCAATGACCCTGAAATTTTTTTGTGGTTAATCTACACTCATTCACCTTTGTTTTGATGTAGAGTTTGTGCATTTATCATTTGTGGTTTGTTAGATATAAATTTTTGAAGTAGGGTGTGACAATTTGTGTCACACCAATGCTATGCCATTTCATTATTTTTGTTCACATGCTTCCTGGCCCTCAAATAATGTGAAATTTTACATGAGCCAGCTCTTATATGTCTAGTTGATGTGTGATTTTTCCTGGATTTAATTGTGCAATTTCCCATTTGTTTGTGAATTTTCTTCCCTGCCTAGTCAAATGTTGACTTTGTGTGACACATCTTGCCAAATCCTTTGTGAAATTCTCATATCTTATTGGATGATCATGAAATTTTACATGTGCATACTAGACATCTTGAGCTTTGTATTGGTGTTAGTCCCATTCATTTCTCATCTGTTTTCATTTTGTTATGATTTTTTGAAGTTGACCCATGATTGTTGACTTTCTTTGTGCTTACTTGAAATTATGTTGACTTCTTGATTTTAATTGACTATCTTCCCATGATCCAATTGAGCTGAAATTTAATATGCATGCTATGTTATGGATTGTGATTGAGTATGAATTATTTCATAAATTTTGGAATTGATTATGTTTGCTTTTGAGCTTGATCTTGCTGTTGACCTTTTGTGTGCTTTCATTTGCCATGCCTTGCCTTCTTTGGTCTATAAGATGATAATGATGCATGATATGAGTTTGAATCCAATTGTGCTTGCTTCTTAAATGCTTGAACTTGACTTTGGTTGACTATTTGTTTGCTGTTTTGACTTTCCCTTTTGTTTTTGACCCTAGGCTTGTCCTAGTGGTCTTTTAGACTTATGTTGAGTTCATTGTTTCAGGTTAAGCATCAATGCTTCAAAGAAACCATACAAATTTGGTTGAGTTTGATTATATACCATGTGCTAACCTTTATTTTATAGGTGGTATGATTCATATAGTTGAGTCTTGTGCTTTGCACATTGGTCCCTCTGATTTAACTGTTTGATTCATTTCCTTTTGATTTAAACTGTTGAGCTGTTTACTGATTAGTTTGACTTTTTCAGGTACCCTTAGTTGCTTAAGTTCTTTGAACTTGCTTTGCTTTGCTATTTAGCAACTTGCTTGAGGTATAATTCCTTTTTCTTCATGTAGTATGAAGACCCGGCCTGTTATTTGGCCGGGCAAACTGTCTGAAGTCCTCCTTAAGAGGCAATGCTTGTGTATGTTTAAATTGTCCTTGTATAGAGTCAAAGACCTCCTAAGTGAAGAGGCAATTGGCAGAACCCAAGGGATAAGCAACCTATCCCCTGCTATTCAGTGTGTCTTCTGTTCTGCTCACACCACTGTGTTGATGCATTACAGATAAAAACCCAAGATCTTGTGCAACTGCACAGTTGAGTCAGTATCAAATGTGTAGAAGGGTTCCCACTTTCTGAACCCACACATTCTTGTCAAATGCTCTCCCAGGCCAGGGATAGAAGCTGTGAAGTCTCATCTTCACTCACCTTTCATCTGCTTCACCTTAGCCCCTCAATGGCAAGGTTAAGAGCACCATTCACCCCATTCCAGAGGTTTGTTTGTTGAGGTTGATATGACCCCTCAACTAAAACCTAACCCTTGTGTGAGCCTCTTGTATGTATATAGTGTGTGCTATCTGTGATTATGATTGCTTTGCTTCTTAGGCTAGCTTAGACTTGCTTCCTGTGCAAGTTAGGTTTAGTTTAGACTAATCCTTGTTTGCTTTCGCCCTCGTTGCGATCCTTTCTCTCGCCCTCGTTGCGATCGAGCCTTTTCCTTTCTCTCGCCCTCGTTGCGATCGAGCCTTTTCCTTTCTCTCGCCCTCGCTGCGATCGAGCCTTTTCCTTTTCTCTCGCCCTCGTTGCGATCGAGACTTTTCCTTTCTCTCGCCCTCGTTGCGATTGAGACCTCCCCTTTCTCTTGCCCTAGTTGCAATCGAGACCTTTGTCCCTCCGTAGCCGAACTACGGCAACTCTGATTCTCATGTCCAGATGAGATACGTAGGCACGAGATGCGATGTCTTGTCGAGTTTGACTAACAACTAACACTATTCTTTTCTCTCGCCCTCGTTGCGATTGAGACCTCCCCTTTCTCTTGCCCTAGTTGCAATCGAGACCCTTGCTTCCTGTGCAAGTTAGGTTAGGTGTGGCTTACTTCCTGTGCAAGTCATGTCTAGGATAGGTTGGCCCTTGTGCCATTTAACTAGAAACCTTAACTTAGGGACGACTTTGCATGACAACATCTAGGCTCGAGTCGTAGTCTCCCTAGAGTTGTGTCTCCCTCTGTTATCTGGTTAGGCTAGATCCTTTATCCCTGCGTAGGGGAACTACATCGCCCTGATCTTCACACCAGATGAAGTATGTAGGCAGGAGATTGAGCTGATCTCTCCGGGCGCCTTTTCCTTTTGTGTGAGTTGTCTGACAGTTGCTAGGCTCGAGTGCCTGACTCCTTAGCAATTCGTCGTCTGTTTGTTTGAGTGTGTGCTTGACAGTTATAGGCTCGAGTCCCCGACTCCCTATTAACTTGTTGTGTCGTTGTGTGCTTGGAAGCTGATGTAAGTCCATCGAGTGGCATTTGGGTTCCAGTGTGTGTTTGTTTAGGTTCGGATGCTGACATAAGTCCAGTGATTGGCAGTCGGGCTCCACGTTTGCCTGTGTCTTGTTTGTTTGTGTGCGTGTCAGCCGAGCTACGAATGCTCTGATTCTTCTCTCGTCCGAGAAGATACGTATGCATAGGATGCGATATCCTAGCGAGCATGTGTCGTCTCCCCAGTCCGAACTACTTCGACTCTGATGTCTATGCCTGATAGACTAAGTAGGCCCAGGATACGATGTCCTGCCGAGTCAGTTTCAGTCAGTTTCTTTTGTCTCTTTCAGCCAGTGTGTGTGAGTTTGAGCAGTGTTTAGCAACCAATATTCTTTCCTTTTGTGCGTGGATCCCGTAGAGTACTACGGATGCGTAGGGGTGCTAATACCTTCCCTTCGCATAACCGACTCCCGAACCCATTCTCTTTGGTCGCGAGACCATGTTCTTTCCTAGGTTTACTTCGAGCGTTTCCTTTCCCTCTTTTGGGATAAATAACGCACGGTGGCGGCTCTGTTGTTTCTTTCTTTTCCCGCCGGTTTTTTGCGTAATGCGTCACCGGTTAGTAGGCAGAAAACCACGGAAAAGTAACCAGTCATCGATAAGATGAGCACACAGGGTTAACTCCACCAAGGGGATGAAAGTGGGATTTTACAACTACCGATTTGTAGGTAGAAAACCACAAAGATAGGACTTACAACTACCGGGTTGTAGGTAGAAGCCAACCGACAGAATGAACCACAAAGGTTACCTCTGCTAGGGGATGAAAGTGGGATTTTACAACTACCGGTTGGGTAGAAAACCACAAAGATAGGACTTACAACTACCGGTTTGTAGGTAGAAGCCCACAAATTCCGCTGAGGATAAGATGAATGAGTACCGGTTAGTGAGCCACTATTAATTCATGCCCCAGGGCAACACAAGAGACAGTCAACAAGAAGCCAATTTAGGATCGATCCAAAAAGGCAAACTGAATCAAGACTCATCCTAATGAGGAAAGAACTCAATAGGGAAAACCCATCCCATTAGGGAGGGAACGGAAGCAACCGTCACCCACGAGGATGTATCTCAGTGGGGAAATGGCAGGAAAGGATTGACACTTTCTGCTTAAGGGGTAGACTCTACATGGAGAGATCAGACACACCCACATCTGCTAGGAGACTACTGGGGGGAGAAACAGGTTTTTCTTTCACCAACGGATGAGGAAATAAACCTCTCTGGGGATACCAATCCTGAGTGCCGTCAGGAGCAACTGTAGCGAAAGCGCTGTACAGACGTCGAACAAGAAGCTGCCTCTGCCGGGGAGACGGTCTGATCGGGTTAACACATGAATGCATATGTTTGAATTTTTCTATGGCGTAATGCTCCATTATGAATGGAAATGCTACGCGATTTGAGGATGCAATGATCACTACATACAAAATGCAAAGTGAATGAAAACCCCACTAGGGAGCCCACTGATCAAATACTCCACTCTGTGGGGAGACTCTGCTGAGGAAATCTGCTTGATGAAAACTCTGTAGGGAGAGCACTGACTTCTCACTCATGCTGGAGAACAGAGATACCAAGAATCAGCCAGATCTCTGGTGAAAATAGATAGGCATCGATGAAGTTCCTCATGTCAACCACTCTGCTGAGGACCTACCTGAGAAAATGACGGAATACTGAGACGTCAATCCTCCAAATACCGAATCGTTGCAGAAAAGCATCCGTGCCAGGGAGAGGAGAAGACTGCTCTGCTGGAGAGACGAAAATTGAAGTCTTCAGTACACCTACTGCTTGAGAACTGGCCCACGATAATGTCCAAAACAACAACCTTGCTGGGGATGCCCCACGATAGGACTCAAACAACACTCTATTAGGGATGCCCCACCATAGGGCTAACAGAGACTTGGAGAAAACATGTTGCACTGTCGGGGACGCGAAGATGAACAACTTCAACCAACACTGCACTGAGCAACCTCGCTGAGGAGAGACCATGAAAAGGTTCTACAGGACAAAGATACAGTTATGCTCGAGATACGAACGACTGTCTTACCCGTCGGTAATCATACCACCCTTGGGAGAGCACTGCGGGTCTCCTAGGTATCCTTTCATCATTGTGAATGTTCACTTTGTTTAAGAACAATTTTGTGAAAAATTTTGTTTATTTTGAAAACAATGATACTTTATCAATTAAAACATGCAAAACATTTGTTGAGTTGAAACAAATAAGAGTGCAAATAATGGGGTAAAAGCTCAAATCGATGTGATGGAATGGTAGTCTGCAAAGAGCGAGACTCCATAGATCTGTACAAGTTTGAAATCGGTGATATATATTGGAGAGGGCTACATTGAACATAATGACCTTTCCTCTACCATTCTGAATCTCGATGTATTCGGAGCTTCGATCGACGACGCATAGAGAATTCCTAGCGGATGACAGATATAGAACACGGTCTTGTCAAGATGCAGTTACTTGCCAAATCCCTAATTTTTGCCTAGATTGCCCCGGTGTGAGGCGCTCAATCTAGCGAGATGCAAATTCTTTTTTCAATGTCTCTAACTTTTGCCTGGATCGCCCTTTCGGGTTTTCAATCCACCGAGACGCTCCTTTTTGCCTAAGTTACCCTTTGGGGTGTTCAACTTAGCGAGCTGTTTTACTTTTTTTGTTTAGGCTAAGTATTTCTTGACTGCATCTGGATTCACAGGACGAGTGAACTTCTTCATCCATTGCTGTAAGTGTCAAAGCACCGCCTGAAAAGGCTCTCTTGAAAACATATGGACGTTCATAGCTTGGAGTCCATTTGCCCCTGGAATCGGGCACGAAAGACAAGACTTTCTTGAGCACAAGGTCATTTTCTCAGAACTCGAGACTCGACCTTCTAGTCGAATGCTTTCGTCACTCTCTACTGATATAACTGACCATGACACCTGGCAGTTAATCTCTTCTTTTCGATCGAATTCAGCATCAGTCAACTTGGGACTTTGAGGGTGCTATTTTTCCTTTGTTTTTTCTTTTGATTTTGCTTTTGATTTCTTTTGCACCCTTTCTTTCTTTGTTTTTTTTTTTTTTGATTGATTTTTTTTTTGATGCCCCAGTTGGCTGTTCTGCTGATTCTCGAGATACAACTGAGTGATCTTCTTTTCTTGCTCAAGAAGTCGGGAAATCTCGTCAGGAATCCCTTCAACATCATCTTCTTCTACTTCGAATACAGGGAATTCAAAATTGGGAGATGACGTCCGATCATTATGTTCAATGGGTTTGAGAAACAACCTGCATAATGATTTCGATATGAAAAAACTTTTTGGAAAACAAACAAGACAATCGTTATGCAGATGAAAAGATTGCTTTTATTCCTGTTTTTAGGGTTTTTTGTGATCACCAATTTCATGCAAAAAGCGAAAAGGGAAAACAATTGGAAAAACAAATGTTTAACATGCATTTACTTGAATGAAAATATCATTGCACAAAATGTTGCCAACAATGTCATCACTTCTCCTTTTGGCATGGGAGAAGGGTTTTTAAACAAAGTGATTATTACTCTGACTTATGAACAACTGTAGGAATGCCCACAGTGACCCAATTGTGATAGATCCCACCAGGGATAACAACTGTCAGAATCTCTTGCATTAGTAGCTTCTGCTTTTGATCAACCCTCTTTGTTGAAGACCTCAGGAGAAAAGCCAACGCCAGCCCGCGACTTGTTATCTTCAAGCTTGATTAACACGGGGACCCAAGTCTTCAAAGTTCAGAATACCTGACTGCACGAGGTCTTGAACCTTCATTTTCAACTGAAAGCAACTATCCACATCATGACCAGGAGCACCCGAATGATACACACAATGCTGCTCAGACCTATACCACTACCGAGGGTTGACGGGTATAGCCGGCGGGTCTCTGGGAGTAATCAAGTTCCGCTCTATCAACGAGGGATACAGCTCTGCGTATGACATAGGGATCGGGTCAAAAATGACCCTCTTCCTCTCATTACTTGTACCGGCTTGATTATCATAGGGAGGCTGGTAAGCCTGCTGTTGCGGACGATGTTGCTGATGTTGATACCGCCGAGTTGGCCTTCCCTGTTGCTGTTGGGTTGCTGGAATAGTCACAACGGCAGCTTGACGATATTGTCCTCTGTTCGCACTCCCTCGCCGGTGCACAGCATTTGTTTCACTCTCTCCCCTTTTGGGTGCCCCAGAGAATGGCTTCTTAGAATTCAACGAACTTGAAGAGCCACGATGGCGAACCGGAGTACGGGTTGCTCTGACATTAACAGTTTCTGTAGCAAGAGGCTGTCCATTGACTATGATACCCCTCAAATCATCATCCACGTCGTAGTTGTTGACGGGAATAGTGACAGCAGCAATTTGATCATTAACGGGGACCCCCTCTGGTGAAGCACGACTGGGTGGCAGAATCATGGCTTCCTGTCTCTGGGCTAAGGCTCGCAGCTCCTCTTGCCCCTGAACGACCCCTTGCATCATGGTCATGAACTGGGCCATGTTTGCCCTCATCTCAGCCAACTCAGTCTGAACCTGATCCATACTCCTCTGATGATTCGATCTGGTTGCGGTGCGGACGATGATCAACAATCCTGTCTCAGACAGGAGCCAGAGTGAGAAGTCTGAACTAGAACACCTGTTATGCAACATGTTATGATTATGATGCTAATGCATATGATGCACATGATAATGATCATTTCTCAGGCCTTCAAAGAGCCTGATTCATCTTCGAAAAAAAAGCAATCTGCAGCAACGGCACAGTATACAAGAGCAATGAGTACCGAGTGAAACCAACAATTTCATCTGTAAATGAGCACCCGGATCTATCAGTGAACAAACTCTGGAATGTACCTGAGAAATGATATGCATGCAGAGATCATTTTTTTTTCTTTTTTTTCAATTTTTTTATTGATTCTTTTTTTTTATTGCATTTCTTTTGAAAAATAAACATGCTATGATGCACATGATGCAGACACGACTGGCAAGTTGTGCATCTCTGAACACAGGATCAAAACTTCGGCTCGAACTCTGATCACAACCATCTGAAACCCAAAGTCAACTGGTCAACTGTCATCTGAACCCAATCTGAGGAACCGAGTCACCAACAGGAACACACTGAGTCAGCAACTAGTCACCAACAGGTCACCAACAGTCACCATCTGTACCTGTTAAAATGATCATTCCCTCCCCACTCACGGGTGTCATCTAGGCCAGGGTAAGGTCGAAAGAAACGCAGCATAAATAACCTTTCGCAGAATACCATCATATACACACCTGAAGTATGCAACGATGGTACCCCACCAGGGTCTGAACTGCTCGTGACGTCGATGTTCCGCTAAGTGGCGCATACCACCCGCTTCTCATGACTCACTCTATTCCTAGGTTTCCTAGATTGCACTCATAGCCTGGGTATTAGGCCTTTTACCTCGAGTAACTCCCACCCCCAAACAGAGAAGTACAACCAGCACAGCAGATGAATATGAATGAATGCAAACATTAATGCAAACAATACATGCAAACAATAAACAATGAATGCAATAAATAACACAACAAAAAGCAACCAAAGCCCTAACCTAGAGAGCGCTAGGAGAGACTCGCTCAGGGAAGATGGACCAGCACAGGTCAACATCATCTGCATATTCCCCAGCAGAGTCGCCAGCTGTCGCATTACGCGAAAAACCGGCGGGAAAACAAGAACAACAGAGCCGCCACCGTGCGTTATTTATCCCAAAAGGGGGAAAGGAAACGCTCAGAGTAAACCTGGAAAAGACATGGTCTCGCGACCAAAGAGAATGGGATCGGGAGTCGGTTATGCGAAGGGAAGGTATTAGCACCCCTACGCATCCGTCGTACTCGACGGGATCCACGCACTAAAGGAAGGAAAATGGTTGCTAAAACACTGCTCAAATAAACATCTATACAGGCTGAAGGAGACACAAGAAAACAAACAATACTGACTCGGCAGGACATCGTATCCTGGGCCTACTTAGTCTATCAAGCATAGACATCAGAGTCAAAGTAGTTCGGACTGGGGAAACGACACATGCTCGCTAGGATGTCGCATCCTATGCATACGTATCTCCTTTGGACGAAGGAGAATCAGAGCATCCGTAGCTCGGCTAACACGCACACAAACAAACACAGGCAAAGGCAAACGTGGAGCCTGAATGCCAATCACTGGACTTACATCAGCATCCGAACCAAAACACACACAAGAAGGCGAACGTGGAGCCTGAATGCCAATCACTGGACTTACATCAGCATCCGAACCAAAACACACACAAAGAGGCAAACGTGGAGCCTGAATGCCAATCACTGGGCTTACATCAGCATCCGAACCAAAACACACACAAGAAGGCAAACGTGGAGCCTGAATGCCAATCACTGGGCTTACATCAGCATCCGAACCAAAACACGCACACTGGAACCCGAATGCCACTCGATGGACTTACATCAGCTTCCAAGCACACAACAACACAAAACGAAGACACAGGCAGAAGAAAGGTCTCGATTGCAACTAGGGCAAGAGAAAAGAATTAGTGTTAGTTGTTAGTCAAACTCGACAAGACATCGCATCTCGTGCCTACGTATCTCATCTGGACATGAGAATCAGAGTTGCCGTAGTTCGGCTAAACTATTCCTGTTGGTTTGTGTTTTTTAAGTGGACAATGTCACTACGCAATCTACCTGATGCTCGACCTTTGGAGACTTACTCACCTGTAGTAGAAGGAGTTAACGTATCCTTAAGAGGGGATAATGTTTGTTTGTGTTTTAGGAAAGCTCAAGCAAGAAAGGAAGTCCTATACGAAGGAACCGTGCTACCTTAATTGTCATGCAAACGAGACTACGCGGAGTCTAGCAATCCTAGGGGATACAATCACACCACACAAACATATACAGCATGAAGTAAACACACCAACAAGGGGCTCAAACATCAAGGCTAGGCTTTAGTCGAGGGGTCATATCAACCTCGACAAACAAGCCTCTGTATCATGGTGAGGTTAGCTCTTAACCTTGCCATTGAGGGGCTAAGGTGAAGCTGATGAAGGGTGAGTGAAGATGAGACTTCACAGCTCATATCCCTGGTCAGGGAGAGCTTCAGACAAAGGAGCGTGGGTTCAGAATGTGGGGACCCTTCTACGCTCAAGACACTGACACAACTGTACATTGTACAAGATCTTGGGTTTGTGTCCCAATGCATCAACACAGTGGTGTGAGCAGAGGGACGACTCAACAGAATAGTGGGAGATAGATTGCATATCTCTTTGATCCACCAATTGCCTCATTGAGGTCTTTACCTGCCTGGCACAAAAGTAAACAATCACAGACATCACCTCTTAAGGAGGACTTCAGACAGTTGCCTGGCCAAGTAACAGGCCAGGTCTTCCAGACTACATGAAGTATAGAGAGTCTACCTCAACTGGTTTATACAACCAAGCAGCAGCAAGCAAGTTCTTAAAGAACTGTAAGCGACTAAATGTACCTGAAATCAATCAAGTATCATCAGTACTCAGACAAACCAACAGTAAACAGCAAAAGTCCATCTATACAGACAACACAAATTAATGCACATAAGTGCAAGCCATGAGCTCAAGCTTAAGCATCAAACCTACAACACAAAGCCAATGTTAGTTTACAACATCCAACAAAACTCAATTTAATCAACTTGCACTTTTTCCTTTAAGCCTTTTGCATTTCAACCTGAAAATCCACACCAAATGTGAGAAACTAGACCACTAGGCCAAGCCTAGGATCCAAAAGGGATAAAAAATTCTAAACAGCAAGTGCAATTCAACCAAAATCATATTCAAACAAATTAAAAGCAAATGCAATTGGTCCTATGCTCATATCCATCACCATTATCATTTCATGCACAATTTAACATCAATCATGTAATTTGCAACTTCAAATGACCAAACAGAACTATCTCACTCAAAAGCATATCAAATCAATTCAATTAATTCCACAAAAATTCACACCTAAACAGGACACATTCAATGTATAGCATGTCAATTTTCAGCTCAATTGGACAAAAGGAAATAGGTCAATGAAAATCAAGAAGTCCAGACACATTTATACAAGCCAATACATGGTAACAAAATGAGCATTAACTTCAATCACATGCCAAACAGTGAAAACAATTAAGAAATTAATGGGACCAAAGCCAAACTACACCTAAACATGTTATGAATCACTCCATCAAATTTCACATTCATATGATATAGTATGAGCATTCAACAACACATGTAAAGTTTGTTACACAAGAAACAACCCAAAGATGCTAAACAGCAATCAAAAATCCAAATCAATTAGAAAATAGACCAATTAAATCCACAAAAAATCATGTTCAAAGTTAACATACATATTGTATCTCAGGCAAAAAATCAGAGCCATAGGCCTAACGGAAGCATGGTAAATTAATTCATGAACTCAGCATAGCATAGTGTGACACAAACTGTCACACTCAAAAAGAAAAAATCATATCTACCAATCCAGAGATCCAAAAATCACAAATGATATACCAAAATCTCCAGAAATGTGTCAAGAATCATCATATGAAATGTCATTAATTTTGGATAATGTATGAGTATTTGGTGATTAAAATGGCAAAACATACAATTATGTCACACATGTCAAATATCAATATACCATTCCAAAATTCTACCAGGCACAACTTACACTACTATGCCAAAAAAAAAGTAGATAAAATTTGGAAACTAACAAAAAAAATCCCACTTAATTTGGACTAATATTGAATTTTTTATGAATTTTTTAAGTTTTGTAATATTATTGAATAATTATTTAATGTTAATACGAATTAATTAATTGAATGGCAGTAACGTGATATTCCAAAGCCAAGCTAAACACGGTACTGTAGCGTTTATGTGCGTGGCGCTCTGTGGTTGGACGGAATTAAGAGGGAAACATGAAATTCGAAACTGCCAGCGCTGAAACGGATCTGTAGCAGAAAAATTCCCAGAAATTTCCAGCTTCATCGCGGTTCATGCGTTCATCAAGCTCCAGCTACGGCTTCGAATTTTTCTCAACAAAAATTAACGTGCCTTATACCGTTCTCTTCCTCTTTCAACGTAGATTACGAGTATGTCCACGAAATTGTCTAAAGATCAACATGTATCAAGATCCGATCGAAAGAAGCTTTGACGCGTAAACTTTAATTCATGATATCTCGATGATTAGTGGACGAAATTGCGTGGTTCAAACGCCAAAACGATCTATGTTCAACGCACTACAAGATGCATATCAAGATTTCAAAGATTAGAAGGTTCGAAATTTTACCGTGTGATTATGCAGCTCGTGTTCTTGGCGTTTTTGGCTTCGATTTTGTGAAACAGTTCGCGTATGTTGCTTATGAAGGTGATTGGTGATGATCTCCTAGCTCAACAATGCTTGAATCAGTGGAAAATCGCAACTGCCATGTGAGAGCAAGCTTGTAGCAGCTGGAGTTTTTGCTCGATTTACACCTCCAAATGCTTCAACAGAAGTTCAATCTTACCTGCACATGAAGAATCCACAAAGAAATCGCACGAAAATTGATGAATTATTGATGAATTTGAGAAAAAAAGTTTATGAACAATGGAGAAAAAGTGAGAGAATTGAGAGAGTTTTTTGTGATTTTCTGTTTGGATCTTGAAAAATGATTAGTGCTTAGTGAATACAGTTGCAATTATCTATTTATACCAATGCTTAATCACAAATTAATTAAGATTAGCAAAATGTACATGATTAGTGTTAATGTGCAATTTTCAAGTGTGGCCAAAATGCCCTTGGTTAATGCAGCTGATTTTTCTGTCCAAACTTGGTTCAAACAAGTCACAAATGATATTTAGAAATTGTTGCAAAAAGTCCCATTTCAAAATTCCAAATATTTCTCAAATTGGACCATTTTGCCCTTGGATTTTAATTAGTGCACTTGAAAATTGACCTTTTTATGTGAATGCTTTTGGCAAAATGTGATGATGGATTATGAAAGTACGCATTAAATGTGATTTTCTCAAAGAAAAACCATCCAATTTGGCCACTCCATGTGAAAGTTATGGCACTTTGATTTCGGGCATTTTCTGAAAATGATTGGACCATATCTTGCTAACCACACATGGGAATTTCAAGTTCTTGGGCTTTTTGGAATGGTGAGATCAAGATCTTCAACTTTCATGTTGGACAAAATTCCATTTGAAGCTTGTATGATGAAGTAATTTTGAGGAGAAAAAGTTTCCATTTTGGGCAGCTGAAATTACAGGTCACCTGCCATTTTAGGAAACTTCTTGTCTGACCTCCAAATCTTCAACCTTGGTCTTTGATATGTCAAATGAGACTTGTATGGACATGAATGAGGCCTTTCAAACCATCTCACACCTTCCAATCCATAAAATCAGGCACAGTTGACCATAATTGACTTTCTAGGGTTTCTGAAGAAATTCAGCTTGACTGTTGAGCTTTGATCATCCAATCTTTGACCAAACCACTTCACAATGATCCTTAGACCATATGAACTTGATAAATCAACCATAGGGCTTTGTTTCAATGAAAATGGCACTTGGTGGCTTGTTTGACTGATTCTCCTGACCAGTTTGACCTAGTTCTTCAGCTGAGCTTGCACTTGGGCAAAGGACAATGCAATGTTATGCAGTGGCCTATGTTATGCTATGACCTAATATGAAATGAATGTACAAAATGATAGGGTGCAAATTTGAGGTGCTACAATAGGGCAAACCTGATTGGAGAGATCGAATGAAATTGAATTGCCCGGTTGAGTTTGCAAAGCAATCTGAGGGTTTATATGAGATGGAATTGGTTCTTTGCAGATGAGTTCCCTTCAATCTCTGGAGGTTGCTCTGAACGCTGTTAGCTCTTCTCTCACTTTCTTTTTCCCAGCTAGGGTAATAGAAATAGAATGCCCTTTTGTTTCACTGAAACTCTGAGTTTATAACCTAATTTTTGTGGACCTGTGGGCTCAAATGAGAGAGGCCCAAGTCCAAAATTTTTCTTTTATTTATTTATTTATTTTCTTTTTTCTTTTCGTTTTTTTTTAAAACACGTGGGCTTCGCCTAGCGAGCATGACAGTTCAAGAAATTCCTCTGAGCGTAGGTGATTCTGGTGGCTTTTCTTGGGACTCGCTAGGCGACCCATTCTGCTCGCCTAGCGGGCATGACAACTCATGAACAAAATTTTGCTCCTTCAAGATTAACGTTTTGACTGACGAATAGACCCCATTTGAACTTGTTGGAAGTAACTCAAGTCTTTCCCTTGTGTTGACTGATCATCTAAATAAAACCCACAAAGTGTCCTGGATGATGTTCAAGCTTCTTGAAGCTAATCCCGATTGACATGATGAAATGCAATGTATCTAATTCTGATTGATAATGATGAAATGAAATGTGAAATGTTAAATGACCTAAAAATGAATGCATGAATGAGGAGGGCAAATTTTGGGGTGTTACAGCTACCCCTATTCAGTCATCAGCTAACCCGAGCAGGATGAAAGCGAACAGCTTATCAGACAAACAGGGTGAGCTGTGATTGAATACCAAAGACACCCCAAAAATTTGTGCTCTGAGAACACCACAAAAATGTTGAAATACACCGCGCTATTTATTTCTCTTCCGATCCTCTGGCTGAATCTGAATCAGACTTCTGACTTAACCTGGAGTTTCGATCCTCTGGCTGAATCTATACTCAATTTAGTCCTCTGGTTGGATATTAATTTTGATCCTCGGGATGGATACGGTTTTAATCTTCTGGCTAGATCTTCTTCGATCTTCTGGCTAGATCTTCTTCGATCTTCTGGCTAGATCTTCTTTGTTTCGATTCTCTGGCCGAATCTATTCTCTTTGATTCTCTGGCTGAATCTATTTCCGGTCTTCGGGCTAGACCTGACTTCGATCTTCTGGCTAGATCTACTTCGATCTGATAGTAAATTCCCATCATCAGGATCTCACATCTGAGGCATGCGCTGGTTGACCCTCTTTCGAAATCTACACCAACCTTCATGTTAGATATACAGCTCCGAGAATACTCCACTTTTGGGCTTCGTACATATTCTTCAGGCTAGAACATGCTGTAACGGCTCTTCAATTAGACTTTTGTTTTTAAATTGCGATCCGCGGGCTGGACCCTCTTGTAGATTGATTTTGTATTGAACTGTCAATCTACTCCTCTAGCTGGTTTGCTGGGGAAATAACGCTTGCAGGCGATTCTCTGGCTGAATCTTCAAATTGAACCTCAGGCTGGCTAATTGGAAAACGATTCTCAGGCTGAATCTTCGAAATGACCCTCATGCTGGATCACACACACTTGATCCTCTGGCTGAATCTCATGACTTTGGTTGTAAAGCAATTCTTCGGTCTGCTTTGAAGAACCTGTTTATCAGCTTATGTGCATGCTTGATATGCATGCAAATGCAAATGTTATGCATGGTGTAAAAAGAAATCTGCTTGGGGAAGCAAGCTCCGATAGGGAACGGATCGTTGTATCAATCCTTGAATGCGCTGTGGGGAACGATTCGTCTGCCGGGACCGGGGAGCCACCGAAAATAAATCGGTTTTTTTCTGGAAAGTTGACCTTGTTGGGGAAGTATCAACTATGGAAACTTTGTTTGGCGAGGCTCTGTAAGGAGAGTCTGTGGGGAAAGCACTTCCTGGGGAAATGTCGTAGGAATCGACCTTTGCTGGGGATATGAACTTGCTAATCGTCCTCAGGAGGAGGATCAAAACAAATCCGTTAAAAATAATCTGCACGGGAATGAGATGAACACTGGGAACACTACCCTCTTGTTTGTTGGGTATGCAATTACTCCGCTGTTGTTGGGGATACAAGGTGCAACTCTACTGGGGGGACATGCTCTGCTGAGGAGAGACTTTGTCAACCGCTTGGGGATGAGGATTCATGACTTGGCATCCGGTTCCTGTGACCTGCAAACACACACGTATGTCCCAGGGGAATTGCTCGGTTTGAATTCACCGTCCGGGATTAAGCACATTCAAAGAAATTTTAAGTGTTTTCCTGTGCAAATCATCTGCAAAAGTCGTCATTATGTTCAGATGCAATATGTTTCATCAAGAATTCAGACATCTTTTGCAAACAAACTGATAAATGAAAAATAAAGAGGCTCTTTAGCTGAATTATTCGACTTTTATTGGTTGAAAAATTTGTGCCAGGAATAGGCGAGTACATCAGGAAGCTGATCCCTGAAAAGAGGCGATCGCTATAAATTGAACAAAAGAAAACTATCCTAATGGCAATGTGGAAACGGGGTCCCACTGAGTTTCGACTCTGCTATGGCTCGTATGACCTCAAGACGCTCTGCTCATCTTGCCTTCTGAAGTGGATGATTAGTCGATCTTTAACCTTCGGAGATTGTCGGCTTGAATGAAACGGTGATATAACACAGATGAATTTAGATCGCAGTCATTCGCTTATTCCCTCTTTTGCGTGGACCGCCCTTTTGGGTTTTCAATCCACCGGGATACCCTTTTTTGCCTAAGTCGCCCTCTCGGGTTTTCGACTCACCGGGTGTACATTTTTTATTTTTTATATCCCTAATTTTTGCCCGAACCTCTTTTTTTTGGTTCGTCGGGATGCCCTTTTTTGCCTGGACTCTTTTTCTTTTGTCCAGCGGGTCAATTATGCGAAGTATTTTTTAACTGCGTCTGAGTTGACAGGGGATGGCAAGTCTTCGCCATCCATGGTTGTTAGCATCAAAGCTCCGCCAGAGAAAACCCTTTTAACCACGTATGGACCCTCATAGTTCGGTGTCCATTTGCCTCTACGATCTGTGTTGGGAGGAAGAATTCTTTTGAGTACCAATTCGCCGACTTGATACTCCCGAGGGCGTACTTTCTGATCAAACGCTCTCTTCATTCGTCTCTGATATAGTTGGCCATGGCATATAGCTGCTAGTCTCTTTTCCTCAACTAGGCTCAGCTGATTGTATCGGCTTCATTATTGGTGCAGGGAAAAGTTATTCTGGCACAAAATGGCATATGAACCCCCTCTGGCGTGATCAACACTGCACCAACTCCGTGACCATTGACGTTGACCGCCCTATCAAACATCATAATCCATTTGGATTCAGGGTCAGGCCCCTCCTCCGGGAGTGGTTCCTCGCAATCTTTCGATTTGAGAAACATGATGTCCTCATCAGGAAAGTTGAACCTCATAGGTTGGTAATCATCAATCGGTTGCTCTGTAAGATAGTCTGACAAGACACTTCTTTTGATGGCCTTTTACGAAGTGTATTGGATGTCATACTCTGTCAGTATCATTTTCCACCTAGCAACCCTTCCGGTAAGCGCTGGCTTTTCAAAAATATACTTGACTGGATCCATCTTTGATATCAATAGAGTCGTGTGAGTCAACATATACTATCTTAGTCGGCGAGAAGCCCATGCCAAAGCGCAACAAGTTTTCTCGAGTAGTGAGTATCTTTGTTCACAGTCGGTAAACTTTTTGCTAAGGTAGTATATTGCATGCTCTTTTCGACCTGACTCGTCATGCTGACCGAGCATACAACCCATTGACCTTTCTAACACCGTCAAGTACATGTCAGGATGAGTTCGGCGTAACTTCTGCTTCACCGACGGTATATCTTCATTCAACGGTAACCTGTGCACAACGATGTCCGTATCCAAACCTGGCATATCTTGATAGGACCAAGCAAAGATGTTGACGTACTCACGAAGCAAACTGATCAACTGTTCTTTCATCTCGGCCTGTAGACTAGCCCCGATCTTGATCTCTTTCTTGTCGTCTTCGGTACCAATGTTAACGGTCTCAATCACCTCCTGATAAGGTGTAATAGCTCGGTCCTCCTGTTTCAACAACCTGGCTAACTCTTCAGGCAATTCACAATCTTCCTCAACCCCTTCTCCGGCTTGATAGATAGGATTATCGAAGTCATACTTGGCTATAGCAGTGTCGTTAGCAGTGAGATTCGGGTGATCATCTCTACATGATGGAGGATCATGCTTTACCTTAGAACGAGAGATTTTTGGAAGGAAGAACAAAAGAGAAACATTGCCATTTTTTGTAAAAGTAAAATAATTGAAAGAAAGAGAACACAAAATTGTTTGCAAAAGTTGTCCTTTATTGATGATGAAAATAATTGTGAAATGTAACTAAATGGATGGCCCTACAGATGAGTCATTACACCTTGGGCAAAGTGTAAGACTTTATTATGCATGTAATAAAAGGAAAACAATAAAAATTACTCCTTCAGTAGAGTAACCCGGACGACCTTTTCGGACGACCAATTGTTGAGCTTTTCTCCCGGGACACACGGTCGAATCCAGCTATCTAAGTCACAGTCGTTGTCAGCCTTGTCTTCATCTGCAACATTGATGATGTGGGGAGAAACCAAACCCCTGCTGGAGAAAGTACCGACTTCATTCTTCTGAGACTCCGGAGTAAACCCCAATCCAAACTTGTCTTCTTTGATGACTGGCTCCACAAATTTGCCCTAGCCTTGGGCATTACCAGCTTTAACCACTTCAACAGCTTGCTTGTATGAAGAGATAGAAGTCCCGACCTTCCCAGTGTTAGGTGAAAAAACAGCTTTGGGCGCGACCTCACTGATGTTTGTAGCTTCGAAGCCCTGACACAGCATCTCATGCATCTCGCGATCCATCTCCACATACTTAAATGTAGACAGGTGGCTAACAAAAATATCCTTTTCACCACAGACAGTGACGACCTGACCTTCTAGTTCATATTTGAGCTTCTGGTGGAGAGTAGAAGTAACAGCACCGGTAGCATGAATCCAGGGCCGATCTAGCAGACAACTATAGGCAGGCTGGATATCCATCACACAAAAGGCGCTCTTGAACACCTGCGGTCCAATCTTTACTGGCAACTCAACTTCGCCAAAGACAGATCTCTTAGAGCCATCAAAAGCCCGCACAACTAAGTTACTTGGCCTCAGGATGATGTCATCGCAATCCAACTTCATTAAGGCTTTCTTTGGAAGAACATTCAGAGAAGAGCCTGTATCAACCAAAACATGGGAAAGCACCACCCCTTTGCATTCCATTGTGATATGCAAGGCTTTGTTGTGATTCCTGCCCTCAGATGTCAGATCATAGCCGGTGAAACCTAGCCCATGGCCAGCGTTTACATTTGAAACTACCGACTCCAGCTGGTTAACAGTTATCTCTGGTGGAACATAGGCCATATTCAGTACTTTCAACAAGGCTGCTCTGTGAGCCTCAGAGCACATCAATAATGAGAGAATGGAGATCTTTGAGGGTGTCTGATTTAGCTGGTCGACTACCTTGTAGTCACTTTTCTTGATAATCCTCATAAACTCATCCACTTCCTTCTCGAATGCGGTCTTAGGAGGAGCTTCCTCAGTAGTAACCTCTTCGGTGGCTACCTGTTTTCCTTTAGCCTTGGCAGCTGCCTCAACTTCAGTATTTGTGTGCAATATTGATGGTGCAAACAGGCGTCCACTGCGAGTGAAGCCACCAACTCCTCCAACATTGTCTACAGCGGAGCTACCAATGTCAATGTCTTCCCTGTTAACTTTCTGTCCTTGGCAGTAGATATCAGCCCCATAGTGCCACGGGATAACATTGTCTTTCTCATATGGAACAGGTCCTGGTACCGCGATGGTGACCGGACTAACCAAAGCCAGTTGAGGGCTGTTAGAGTAAATTGTAACTGGTGCTGGACTTTCGATGTTTACCGTTGTTGGTTCTGTACTTTCTAGGAAATAAACTGTTGTCGGAGCGGGTCTCTCGGGAACATATATTTCTTCAGGAGTGAAATAAAACGTCACTGTCGACACATCATTCTTCATTGGACGGGTCTGATCGAACTGAAGACAACCTTCATCTATCAGTTGCTGAATACCCCTTCTCAAACTGTCACATCCGTTCTCGGCAGCTTGACAATTTCTGCACTCTCCCCCACAGCCCGGGAAAATCTGTCCTTTCAAAAGTCGGTCTTTGACCACCGATAGCGAAGTCTTCACTTTAGTCACATCAGAAACCAAATTCAAAATTTCCCCGCTATCAACAGCATTAATCATTTGCCCGCCGTGGGCTGGCATCGGGTTTTGGATAACATTAGGCACCGGAGAAAAATTGATAGCCTTGGCGTCTCTCAAATCTTGTACTTTTAGCTGGAGAGCCTTGCAATTATCCGTAGTATAGCCAGGTGCGTTGGAGTGAAAAGCACATTTGGCGTTGACATCATAACCTCTGGGCAAATTATTGGGATCGATTGGTGGAGCCAGAGTTCTTAACGTAACCAGATTCAGGTCAATCTGCCCGGGGAGTAATACAGAATAAGGCATTGGGATTGGCTCAATGACCCGGTCCGTCTGCCTTGGACGTTGTTGATAGTGTCTCTGCTGACCCAGGTTACCTCCTTGTTGTTGATTGTTGTACCTGGGTTGCGGATGATATTACGGTTGCTGTTGAGGAGCAGGTGTCGGAATAGTGACTGCGGCCACTTGATCTTGATAATAATTAGGGCGTCCTCTGCCCCTGCCTCTGCCAGCATACACAACGCTTGTCCCGCCTTCTCTTCTTCGCTGACCGTTACCAGCAAACGGTTTCTTGGGAGCACTATTGTCTTGAATTCGGCCCATCTTCAACAGACTCTCGATTCTTTCTCCAGCAACTACTATCTCTGCAAAGCTGATTGACGGGCAAGCAACCAATCTCTCAATATAATTTCCTTGAAGAGTGTTCATGAACATGTCCGCCATCTCCCTTTCAGACATAGGGGGTTGGACGGACGCAGCAATTTGTCTCCAACACTGAGCATATTCTCTAAAGGTCTCCTTGGCATTCTGAGACATTCCTTGCAACAAGGTCCGATTTGGAGCCATGTCCAAGTTGTATTGATATTGGTTGACAAAAGCCTCTGCCAAGTCTTTCCAGCTCTTGATGGTAGTACGGGACAAATGAGAATACCATTCACGAGAAGCTCCAGTTAGACTGTCTTCAAAATAGTACATCCACAGCTTTTCATCTTCCGTGTAAGCTCCCAACCTTCCCAAATAAGATTGGAGATGAGTGCGTGGGCAAGAAGTCCCGTTGTATTTCTCAAAAGTAGGGGGTTTGAACTTGTGAGGAATCCTTACTCCCTGAACCAAACCAAGATTTGTGACATCAAAACCTAAGGAATTTTGAGACTCCAAAGACTTGAGCTTCTCAGCAAGCTCATCCATACGGCGAGTGGTCTCGTGAACTTCGTCGTGCACCGAGAATTGATCATACTGATAATCTTCAGTAACGGGGCGTCTGTTAATCCGAATTCCTTGATTCACATTGTACCTTCCGCCAATACCATTTCCAACATTCCCCGTGTTGCCAACATTACCCGGGTTTCCATCAGCATTCGCGTTACCCGCATTACCAGTGTTCATAGGGTTATCAGCGTTCCCAGGGTTACCAGGGTTTCCCTCAGCATTTGGTATCTCTACCTCTGGATTGGGCCTCGGTTGCTCAACCAACTCCCTCAGCTTTTCCTGGCCTTTTGCCATACCAGTCATCAATGTCATGAACTGATCCATCCTTTCACGCATATCAGCCAGCTCTTTCTGTACCTGGTCCATCGCTAGTTGCAGACGATTTTCCTTTGTCGGGTACCTGTGGACTCGCTTGGGACCAAAAATGCCTGAAACAGGGAACAAACTTTAGACACTGCGGTGACACCTGCAAAACAGACAAGGGTTAATATGCATGGTATGCGATGTGCTGCTTATTCAATTTTAAGGCGCCCCCCTTTGAAAGGGAATACCCTGCAAATGAATAAGCATGGGATGTTGGATGCAAATATGCAGATGATGTTATGCAATGCAAAGGCATGTCAATCAGGATTGCTGTATCTGCTTGAACATCTGTCGGGTTGCACTGTCTGAAGAGAAACCCACTAAGGAATATGATACAAGATCACAACTCTGCTCCAGAAAACCGGGTTGGTTGGAGGTTAAAGTTTCCTGAATTTAGCCCGCCCCTCACTGGTAGGTTCTAAGAACAGAAGTTTGTCAACTTTGGCCCTTCAGTCGAGAATAATACGTTTACCACTGAAGGTTTGGCATTATTACGGGATAAAAAGACCTCCACTGACTCCCCTCAACAGGACATCCTAATAGCAAGTTCCCAGTCTCGGGGTCCTCAGATTGATCAGCGAGAATACGCCCACCAGAGCTAACATAATCACGTCTCGGAGGAGAGGCCTCGACTGAGTTCTCGGGAAATGGTCACCAGAGTCGACGATTTCTAGAGGAACATCATGCCGTTACGGAACACCCATAGGACAGAACATATCCAAAAGAAACCTCGTCTGGGTGTGGGTTTTCATGAACGACTTAACATAGCAACACGCCACGCAAGCCTCATGACTATCCACTCTAAAACCTGTGTGTACGCTCAAGCCTGGGTAATGGGCTTATCTCTCATAGAACATCCCACCCCAACAAACAGAACCAGCAGATACGGCAATCATATGTACACAATGCAATAAGATAAAGCAGGTAAATAAATAACTGTTCAAAAGCATGAACACCCAATAAACAAACAACCTACAAAAGCTAGGAGGGACTCGCTTAGGGAAACCAGGGTCCCCGGCAGAGTCGCCAGCTGTCGCAACCTACCTGCGGAAAAAAAAACAACCGGCAAAAAAGAAAAGACAGAAGAGTCGCCACCGTGCGTTATTTATCCCAAAGGAGGGAAAGGAAACGCTCGAAGTAAACCTGGAAAAAGGAAAGGAAAAGACAAGGTCTCGCAACCAAATCTTGGGTTCGGGAGTCGATTATGCGAAGGGAAGGTATTAGCACCCCTACGCATCCGTAGTACTCTACGAGATCCACTTTTGTTATTATTGTTTAAAGGGTGTGTGTATAACTAATGTACTATTTACTAAAAAAAGGGTCAAAAGGAAATGACTCGCACGGATGTCGCATCCACTGCATACGTATCCCATATGAATATGAGAATCAGAGTCTTCGTAGCTCGGCTACCTATGGGTTAGGGGGGAGTGTGTGCTCGCTTAGACGTCGCGTCTTATGTCTACGTATCTCATCTGGAATGAGAATCAGAGCAAGCCGTAGTTCGGCTAACTACGGGTTAAGTTTTGGGATGAACGACGTTACTACGCAATCTACCGGATGCTCGACCTTTGGAGACTTACTCGCCTGTAGTAGAAGGAGTAAACGTGTTCTTAGGAGAAGAAAAATCAATGAGTTTGTTTGTGTTTTAGGGATTCTCATGCAAAAAGGGTAATGAGGATAAGACCTCATAGCTCTTAACCCTGGACAAGGTGAGCTCATGACAAAAAGTGGGGGTTCAGAAAGGTGGAACCCTCTCCACTGACTGACCGGACAAAAGATCTGGGGTTTTTGTTCTGAAGCATCGACACGTAGTGTGATCTTAAAGAACGACGCACTGAATAACGGGGGGTTGACTATTGATCCCTTTTATCCGTCAATTGCCTCTTCATGGAGGTCTTTAGGCAAAAAGTAGTAAAATGCGGGAAAGATAAAGGGGGTTAAGAGATCTACCACACGGATAAAGATCCGAAGCAATAGCAAATAAAGAGATAAGAAACCCAGAGATCTCTCAAGCTAACACCATCAAAGAAAGCGAGTCAGTACAGGTAATCGGGATAAACCTCCAGGTGGTATCCCACAAATAAAGTGGAACACCAGGCAAGCCATCTCTGCAAGAGTCATATGAGCCCTCACAAAACAAAACTCAACAAACAGGTTAGAGAAACAAAATAGGGTAATCAAGAGTTGCCCCTAAATCATGCCATTAAAATTCACAAAAAGCTCACAAAAAGCAACCAAGGGTAGGAGGCCTAAACCTCTTGTCAAACACATGCATCAAAAGGGTATCAAATTCAAAGTCAGGGGGCAAGGATCCACACATCAAGGCATGACATACATACTAAAAAATGTGCCCACATGCAAAACCTAACGATAATACCTCATACATTCAGAGCATTCATATTGAAAGCATAGAGTAATGGAGATAGGGCAAACCTGATTGGAGAGATCGAATGAAATTGAATTGCCCGGTTGAGTTTGCAAAGCAATCTGAGGGTTTATATGAGATGGAATTGGTTCGTTGCAGATGAGTTCCCTTCAGTCTCTGGAGGTTGCTCTGAACGCTGTTAGCTCTTCTCTCACTATCTTTTTCCCAGCCAGGGTAATAGAAATAGAATGCCCTTTTGTTTCACTGAAACTCTGAATTTATAACCTGATTTTTGTGGACCTGTGGGCTCAGATGAGAGAGCCCCAAGTCCAAAAACTTTCTTTTATTATTTTTTTTTCTTTTCTTTTTTTTCTTTTTTCTTTTCGTTTTTTTTAAAACACGTGGGCTTCGCCTAGCGAGCATGACAGTTCAAGAAATTCCTCTGAGCGTAGGTGATTCTGGTGGCTTTTCTTGGGACTCGCTAGGCGACCCATTCTGCTCGCCTAGCGGGCATGACAGCTCATGAACAAACTTTTGCTCCTTCAAGATTAACGTTTTGACTGACGAATAGACCCCATTTGAACCTGTTGGAAGTAACTCAAGTCTTTCCCTTGTGTTGACTGATCATCTAAATAGAACCCACAAAGTGTCCTGGATGATGTTCAAGCTTCTTGGAGCTAATCCCGATTGACATGATGAAATGTAATGTATCTAATTCTGATTGATAATGATGAAATGCAATGTGAAATGTTAAATGACCTAAAAATGAATGCATGAATGAGGAGGGCAAATTTTGGGGTGTGTCGCAACCTGAAAAATACAGTGCGCGAAAAAAAAAACCAGCAAAAGAAAAAGACAGAAGAGTCGCCACCATGCGTTATTCATCCCAAAGGAGGGAAAGGAAACGCTCGAAGTAAACCTGAAAAAGGAAAGGACAAGACGGGGTCTCGCAACCAAATCTTGGGTTCGGGAGTCGGTTATGCGAAGGGAAGGTATTAGCACCCCTACGCATCCGTAGTACTCTACGGGATCCACTTTTGTGGTTTTTTGTCTAAAGGGTGTGGGTTTACCTAATGTGTTTATTTACTAAAAAGGTTAAGAAAAATGACTCGCGCGGATGTCGCATCCACTGCATACGTATCTCATCTGAATATGAGAATCAGAGTCTTCGTAGCTCGGCTGACCTATGGGTTGGGGGATGTGTGCTCGCTAAGACATCGTGTCTTATGCCTACGTATCTCATCTGGAATGAGAATCAGAGCAAGCCGTAGTTCAGCTAACTACGGGGTTGTGGATTGGGTTTTAGACGGACGACGTCACTACGCAATCTACCGGATGCTCGACCTTTGGAGACTTACTCGCCTGTAGTAGAAGGAGTTAACGTGTTGCTTTGGGTTTTAGGGTTTGGGATGCTCGAGGGCAAACAGGCAGTCCTTGACGAAGGAACCGCGCTACATGTGGGGATATGAATACAAAACACAAAACATGTATCTCAAAGTAAAATGCCACCAAGGGGCTCAAACATTGCCTCCTATCGAGGTCTTCCAGCTAGGAAAGCGATAAAGTACGAGAAAAGGAAAAAATTACCACACTGATAAAGATCCGAAGTTACAGCAATTAAATGATTAACAACCTTGAGATCTCCCAAGCTAATGCCATCAAAGAAAGGTGAGTCAGTACAGGTAATCAGAATGAACCTCCGGGGGTTATCCCACAAATAAAGTGGGAAACCACGCAAGTTATCCCTGCAAACGTCATGTGAGCCCTCACAAAAACTCAACAAACAGGTTTGAGAAACAAAATAGGGTAACCAAGAGTTGCCCCTAAATCAAAATGTAACCACATGAATAATTCCATCAAAATTCACAAAAAGCTCACAAAAAGCAATCAAGGGTAGGAGGCCTAAACCTCTTGTCAAACACATGCATCAAAAGGGTATCAAATTCACCCATAATACCTCATACATTTAGAGCATTCAAATTAAAGGCATAAAGATGATGGATATATGGCAAACCTGATTGGAGAGCTTGATTGAAATTGAGTTGCACCCGTGAGGTTTATAAAACAATCTTTTGGGTTTATGTGAGGCAGAGGTGATTCTGTGCAGTTGAGTTCCCTTCAGGGTTTGGAGGCTGCTCTGAACTCTGTTAGTTCTTCTCTCACTATCTTTTTCCTCAGGGTTTTGTTCCAAGGAAACCTCAGAGTATTTTGCTTCTCCCCTTTCTCAAGTGAAGCCTTGGTATTTATAGACTGAATTCCATGGCTTTGTGGGCTCAAATGAGAGAGACCCAAGTCCAAAAAAAAAAAATTGTTATATTTTATTTATTTATTTATTATTATTTTTATTTATTTATTTATTTTTAACTTTTTTTTTCGTTTTTTTTTAAATTTTATTTTTCGTTTTTTTTTTCCAGGAAAAATGAAGGATTAATTTTGGGGTATTACAGCTGCCCCTATTCAATCAACTGGAGACCCGGAAAGAAGATGGCAGCTGCTTTCGTACTTTCGAGGTATCAAGGGATTGAATACAATAAAAGCCCAAAAATTTGCACTGAAGTGAAGTGAAGTAACAATGTCTGTCAGAATCGGCAAAGAGGTGGTCTTGAAAGAAGAATGCGTTTGGTACGGTGAGAGTCAGTCTGAATACCGAAAAAGAATGTTAACTTGGATACCAAAATAAATGGTAACACAGAAATAACCATGGCCTGAATGCCGCTCATCAGTCTGAATACTGGAAATGACTTCGATCTGAACATCGGGAGATATGAGATTATTAATATCGGTCTGAACACCGAGAGGTTGGCCTGAATGCCACAAGTTGCGTCGACCTGAACGTCGGAAACTTCTTCGATTTGAACATCGGAAAATTGGCCTGAACGCCACAAGTTGCATCGACCTGAACGTCGGAAACTTCTTCGATCTGAACATCGGAAAATTGATCTGAATGCCACAAGTTGCATCGACCTGAACGTCGGAAACTTCTTCGATTTGGACATCAGAAAACTGGCCTGAACGCCACTTCGGTCTGAATACCAGAAACTGGCTTGAACGCCACTTCGATCTGAATATCGGAAATTGGCCTGAACGCCACTTCGATCTGAATATCGGAAATTGGCCTGAACGCCACTTCGATCTGAATATCGGAAATTGGCCTGAACGCCACTTCGATCTGAATATCGGAAATTGGCCTGAATGCCACTTCGATATGAATATCGGAAATTGGCCTGAACGCCACTTCGGTCTAAATACCGGAAACTGGCCTGAACGCCACTTCGATCTGAATATCGGAAATTGGCCTGAACGCCACTTCGATCTGAATATCGGAAATTGGCCTGAACGCCACTTCGATCTGAGTATCGGAAATTGGCCTGAACGCCACTTCGGTCTAAATACCGGAAACTGGCCTGAACGCCACTTCGATTTGAATATCGGAAATTAGCCTGAACGCCACTTCGATTTGAATATCGGAAATTGGCCTGAACGCCACTTCGGTCTAAATACCGGAAACTGGCCTGAACGCCACTTCGATCTGAATACCGGAAAAACTTCATGCCTGTCAGCATCGGCAGAAATATGGAAAGAAAATAGAGGCGACGCATGGGCCAATGACACTTGCTGGGGATAACCAAGGTGGGTCATGAACAATCTTCAGTCTGAGTACTGGGAACAACTTCTAGCTTATCACTTGGGATACTGGGAATGTTTTATGCTTACATGCGTATGTTTGAATTTTTCAATGGCGTAATGCTCCATGAAAATGGAAATGCTACGCGATTTGGGAGGATGCAATGCAATATGATTCTACATGCAGGGATGCGAAATGCTGGGTAGAATGCCAAGCTGAGGCAAGGGTATCTACTAGAGAAATGATCACCATCTTCTGGACCCTGGAAAGGCTGTTGGAGATGCACAACGCAAAGAATTATGTGGGGAAATGACCCGCCACACGGTGTTCTAGCAATGATGAAATGCCGAGATTCTGACTGGGGAGAGAACGACACTGAAAACCTGCTGTTGGGGAAAGCGATAGTGGTTCTGGCAACCACGATTTGTGAGAGATGACTCAGCAAGGGAAGCAAACACCGATACGGTACCGAGGTTCTGCTTCAAGGAAAGAAACCATGGATATGGCATTGGGATTATCGATCTGGCCTCGAACTCTAAGGAGCAGCCATTTCTGCTGGGAAGATACAGTCTGGCACTGTCAACTCCGCTGGGGATATATAGTCTGGCACTGTCAACTATACTGGGGAGTGTATGTCCTGAAACAAACGCTTGGGGAAGTACAGTGGTGAGAACCTGTTGGGGATTGAAGAATCCAACACTCTGATCAGCTCTGCAGGGATAAGACACCAGATTCGTCTGTTGGCGACTTCACTGGGGAAGATATTCACGATCATCTGCAGGGGATTTTAAGGAAATGCCCCGAGGGTATCTGTTCTGAATAGACGATCCAAAGCACTTAAAATTTACAACAATTTTAAATGTTTATTAAGCATGTACCTGTAAAGCCCTTATGTGTCATGATGCAATGTTTATCAAAAATTCGGACGTCATTTTTGCAAACAAAACAGTAAAATGAAAATGAAAACAGAGATATACTGAATAACATGATTTTATTGATTGAATGGCCTCTGAATAGGCATTTATATCAGGAAGCAATCCCTGGAAAGAGGTAATCGCACAAAAGATAAAAACAGAAATTAATCTAATGGCAATGTGAAATGGATTTCTATTGGGTTCCAATTCTGCTATGACTTGCTCGTCTTCAAGATCCTCCAGATGATCAGCCTTCTGAAAAGGTGATTGGACTGTTTCCTACCTTTCGAAAATTTCCAGTCATCGACATGAGATGAGATTCAGAACTAACTCAGAACGCAGTCATTCGCTTAATCCCTAACTTTTGCCTGGATCGCCCTTTTCGGGTTTTCAATCCACCGAGATACCCATTTTTGCCTAAGTTGCCTTTTCAGGTTTTCAACTTACCGGGTGTACGATCTTTTCATTTTTAATCCCTAATTTTTTCCCGAACCTTTTCATTTTCTTGGTTCGTCGGGATGCCCATTTTTGCCTGGACTATTCTTTTTACTATCCAGCGGGTCTATTTTATGCGAAGTATTTTTTAACTGCGTCTGAGTTCATAGGGGAAGTGAAGTTTTCCCCATCCATAGTTGCAAGCATTAAGGCCCCACCATCAAAAACCTTGGTGACAATATACGGTCCATCATAGTTAGGAGTCCACTTGCCCCTGTGATCTGTCTGAGGAGGAAGGGTCCTTTTCAACACTAAATCTCCGACTTGGAAACAACGAGGACACACTTTTTGATCAAAGGCTCTCTTCATCCGACTCTGATACAATTGCCCATGACAAATGGCTTCCATTCGCTTCTCTTTGATAAGACTCAACTCATTGAACCTTGTCCGAATCCATTCGTCTTCGTCTAACTTGACATCCAACAGGACTCTTAGAGAAGGAATCTCCACTTCAACAGGTAGGACTGCTTCCATACCATACACCAGGGAGTAAGGGGTTGCCCCGGTCGATGTACGTACTGAAGTGCGGTACCTATGCAAGGCGAAAGGTAGCATCTCATGCCAATCTCTGTACGTGACGACCATCTTCTGCACAATCTTCTTTATGTTCTTATTTGCCGCTTCAACAACACCGTTCGTCTTAGGGCAGTAAGGGGAAGAATTGTGATGCTGAATATTGAAGTTCTGACATAACTCCTTCGTCATTTTGTTGTTGAGATTAGAACCATTATCAGTAATGATTCTTTCGGGAATCCCATAGCGACAAATGATTTCTTTCTTGATGAAACGGGCAACCACATGTCTGGTGACATTCGCGAACGACGCTGCTTCGACCCACTTGGTGAAATAGTCGATGGCAACAAGGATGAAGCGATGCCCATTGGAAGTTGTTGGCTCAATCTTTCCAATCATATCAATGCCCCACATAGCAAACGGCCACTGCGAAGTCATCACATTCAGAGGATTTGGCGGCACATGCACCTTATCAGCATAAATCTGGCATTTATGACACTTCCGAGCATATTTGAAGCAATCTGATTCCATGGTCATCCAATAATAACCCGCTCTTAACAATTTCTTAGCCATTGCATGTCCGCCGGCATGAGTACTGAAGGAACCTTCATGAACTTCCTGCATTAACATGTCCGCCTCGTGTCTGTCCACGCATCTGAGCAAAATCATGTCGAAGTTCCTCTTATACAGCACATCGTCTCTGTTCAAGAAGAAACTGCCTGCCAATCTTCTCAAAGTCTTTCTGTCATTGTTGGATGCCTCTGCAGGGTACTCTAGATTCTTTAGAAAGCACTTGATATCGTGATACCAAGGCTTGTCATCGACTACCAGTTCAGCAGCAAACACATATGCGGCCCTGTCAAGGCGCATCACATCGATCCTGGGAGCATGGTTCCAACGAATTACCTTGATCATGGAGGATAGAATAACAAGTGCGTCTGCCATCTGGTTCTCATCACGAGGTATATGATACAATTTTACTGTTGTGAAGAAAGTCAACAGTCTTCTCGTGTAGTCTCTATAGGGGACCAGAGTGGGCTGGAGAGTATTCCAATCACCATTTACTTGATTGATCACCAGAGCTGAATCTCCGAAGATGTCCAGAGTCTTGATTCTCAGATCAATGGCTTGCTCAATACCCAAAATACAGGCCTCGTACTCAGCTTCATTATTTGTGCACTCAAAAGTCAAACGAGCGGTGAAAGGTATGTGGGCACCTTTCGGAGTTGTAATGACAACACCAATTCCACTTCCTCTGGCGTTGACAGCCCCATCAAACAACAAAGTCCACTTTTCGTTTGGATCAGGTCCCTCCTCAACAACTGGCTCTTCACAGTCTTTCATCTTGAGGAACATGATGTCTTCATCAGGGAATTCAAACTTCATCGGCTCATAATCATCAATCGGCTGCTGAGCAAGATAGTCTGACATAATACTCCCTTTGATGGCTTTCTAGGATGTATACTGGATATCATACTCTGTTAAAATCATCTGCCAACGGGAAACACGTCTGGTGAGAGCCGGCTTCTCAAAGATGTACTTCACTGGATCCATCTTAGAAATCAACAAGGTAGTATGGTTCAACATATACTGCCTCAGTCGGCGAGCAGCCCAGGCCAAAGCACAACAAGTTTTCTCAAGCTGCGAATATTTGACTTCACAGTCGGTAAACTTTTTGCTAAGGTAGTATATGGCATGCTCTTTTCGACCAGACTCGTCATGCTGTCCCAATACACACCTCATCGAGTTCTCAGTCACTGACAGGTACATTATCAGAGGTCTCCCAGGAACTGGAGGTATAAGGATTTGAGGTTTCTGTATATACTCTTTTATCTTCTCGAAAGCCCTTTGACAATCTTCATTCCACTTGATAGCGTGATCTTTCCTCAGCAATTTGAAAATTGGCTCACACGTGGTTGTTAGGTGAGAGATGAACCTTGCAATGTAGGTCAACCTCCCTAAGAAACTACGGACTTGCTTCTCAGTTCTTGGCTCAGGCATTTCCTGTATTGCTTTCACTTTGTCGGGATCCACCTCAATCCCTTTTCCGCTAACAATAAAACCCAGCAATTTTCCCGATCTCACCCCGAAAGTGCACTTGTTCGGATTAAGTCTCAGTTTGAATTTCCTCAAACGCTCAAACAGTTTCTGCAAATTCACCAAATGTTCTTCTTCTGTCTGAGATTTGGCAATCATATCGTCCACATAAACCTCGATTTCATGATGAATCATATCATGGAACAGAGTCACCATAGATCGTTGATATGTTGCTCCAGCATTTTTCAGACCAAACGGCATCACCTTGTAGCAGAAGGTGCCCCATGGGGTTATGAAAGTTGTCTTTTCCATGTCTTCTGGTGCCATCTTGATTTGGTTATAGCCAGAAAAGCCATCCATGAAGGAGAATACCGAGAACTGAGTTGTATTATCCACCAAAACGTCGATGTGAGGTAATGGGAAATCATCTTTAGGGCTAGCTCTGTTCAGATCCCGGTAGTCGACACACATCCGTACCTTTCCATCCTTCTTAGGTACTGGGACGATGTTTGCAACCCATGGCGGATAATTGGTGACTGCTAGAAACCCTGCATCCAACTGCTTTTGCACTTCTTCCTTTATCTTGACAGCCATCTCTGGTCTTGTTCTTCTGAGCTTCTGCTTGACCGGAGGACAACCTTCTTTGAGGGGCAAGCGGTGTACCACGATGTCTGTGTCCAGCCCGGGCATGTCCTGATAAGACCAGGCGAAGATGTCAACGTATTCTTGCAGCAATTCAATCAGCCCTTTCTTCACATTGTCTTCTAAAGCAGCCCCTATCTTGATTTCTCTCTTGGCGTCCTCGGTGCCGAGATTAATCACTTCAACAGACTCTTGATGCGGTTGAATAACCCTTTCCTCTTGTTTTAATAACCTGGTAAGCTCTTCAGGGAGTTCACAGTCTTCATCACCCTCTTCTTCAGCTTGAAAGATTGGATTTTCAAAGTCGAAACGAGCCGTAGCAGAAACATTATCAATAGGATCCGGTGATGTGCATCTGCATGAGTGATGGTATGTGCTTATGAGTGTGAACAAGAAGTGGAAACTAAACAAAACATTGCCATTTTTTTTTATTTTGAAAAACTTCAAAAATAGAAAGACAGAGAACGAAATATTTGAATGCAAAAATACGTCCTTTATTTATGATAAAAAATGCAAGTGTCACATAGATGAGCCCTACAATGAGTCATTACGCCCTGGGCGGAATGTAAGACTTGGACATGCATGAATAAACAAAGAAAATTACTCCTTCAGAAAAGTGACTTGGACAATCTCCTCAGAAGACCAATTGTTGATGACTTCACTCGGGATCCTCGGACGCACCCAGTTGTCAATGTCACAATCACTATCCCCATCTTCTTCGTTGACTGCAGAGACTTGACCATACTGAATGATGCCAGCACTGGAGAAAGTGATCGGCCCCTGAAGTGTCTGAAGTGCTGAAGTACACACATCTGAAACATCGGAACCAAGTTCAGCAAGTACATCAGAATCAAATGCCATGTTTGGAATATCAGCGACAACATCATCATGGATCACAGAATCAGTAGGAACAACATCTGCGAATTCATCAGTAGCATCTTCAAACACTTCTCCCTCAACCCCTTCCACAAACTCTTGGACAGATAAATCTTCAACCTGGAGGATACCTTTGTCGAGCAAGGCCTGGATACCCTGCTGTAGCTTCAAACAACCTCCACTCTGAGTGGCACAATCCAAACAACCCTTCCCACAACCGGGGAAAACATCGGCCTTCAGCAAGCATCCTTTGATATCCAACAATGGAGTCTTCAACTTCAACACATCCTTAATGGAATTGGCTTTTCCCTCTATCATGTTAACGTTCGCACCACCATGCTGGGGCATGGGATTGTTAACGACATTCGGAGCCGGTGCAAGGTCGATGGCCTTTGAATCTATGAGGTCCTGAACTACGTGCTTAAAAGCTTTGCAGTTCTCAATATTGTGGCCAGGTGCCCCAGAGTGGAAGCTACACCTAGCGTTGGCGTCGTAACCCACCAGAAGTCTACCAATAGGAGGAGCCAGAGTGTGCAGTTGCACAAGTTGTAGTTGTTGAAGACTAGAAAGTAACTGAGCGTACGACATTGGAAGGGTGTCGAAACGCCGGTCCATCATCCTTTGCCTCTGTTGATAGGCGGGTCTGTTACCCGGTTGCTGCTGCTGTTGATACTGAGCTGGTTGATGTTGTGTTTGTTGTTGTTGTAGTGGTGCTGCAGCTGGAATGGTCACAGCCGCAACATACGGTTGCTGATGATAATTCTGAAAATTATTCCTTCGGTTATCCCTGTTCTGATAAGAAGATATGGCATTTGCATCCCCTTCTCTCCTCTTCTGTCCCTGAATGAACGGCTTCTTCACCCCTGATGAGGATCCACCTCCACTCTGGCTCTTATAGGTCTTTAGGTAATTCTCCATCCTTTCTCCAGTAGAGACCACATCAGCAAAGTTGGAAGCATTGCACCCCACCAGACGCTCCAGATAAGGTCCAGGCAGCGTATTCATGAACATGTTGGCCATTTCCTTTTCCAATATAGGAGGCTGAACACGGGAAGCTGTATCCCTCCAGCGTTGAGCGTATTCCCTGAAGCACTCATTGCTTTTAAGAGACAGATTCTGAAGTTGAGTTCTGTCCGGAGCCATGTCTGCATTATACTGATACTGCTTCACGAAAGCCTCTACCAAATCCCTCCAGCAACGGATGTGGGCTCTGTCCAGCCTCATATACCATTCCAAGGATGCCCCAGCTAGGCTATCCTGGAAGAAGTACATAAGTAGCTTCTCGTCATCAGAGTATGCAACCATTTTATGGAAATAGGCTTGCACCTGAGTTTTGGGGCAAGAGCTGCCATGGTATTTGTCAAATATCGGGACCTTGAATTTCGGTGGCACTCTCACACCTGGGACCAGCCCCAAGTCAGCAACATCTACTCCCAGAGGATTCTGTCCTTCCACTACTTTCAACCTCTCTTCCAATCTTCTAAACATGGGGTCCATGCCAAAGTCTTCCTGAAGCAAGGGGAACTGATCATCCTGAATGGGTTGTTGATCTAGGTTGACATGCGGGATCGGGATAGGCCCCGGTCCATTGGGACCATTAGCCTCTTCAGCTGGAGGATCAGCCAACGTCTCCGGTTGAGTAATAGGGGGATCCCTCTGTACCAACAATCTAAGCTCCTGCTGTCCTTGAGCCACCCCTTGAACCAAATCCATGAATTGATTCATGCGAATCTTCATCTCGGCGAGCTCTGCTTGTAGGCTCTCCATCACTCTCTGTTGATTCCTTCGGGTACCGTATCGGTGAATGCCTGAGTCAGCTATCCTGCTAGTGGGACACCAAACAACTGAGAACACTGTGGCGGTACCTGTTATGCAAGACATGCGGATGACTATGCAAATGCAATGACATGTTTATCAAATCCAAAAGGTATTCTACCCCCTTGAAATGGATAAACATGTGTTAAATGATATGAATGCAAATGATGTGATGATGTGAATGCAATGCAGTGGCATGTCAATCAGGATTGCTGTATCTGCTTGAACATCTGTCGGGTTACTGTCTAAAGAGAAAACCACTGAGGAATATAATACAAGATCAAAGCTCTGCTCCAGAAAACCGGGTTGGTTGGAGGTTAAGGTTTCCTGAATTTAGCCCGCCCCTCACTGGTAGGTTCTAAGAACAGAAGTTCGTCAACTTCAGCCTTTCAGTCGCGAATAATACGTTTACCACTGAAGGTTTGGCATTATTACGGGATAAAAGACCTCCACTGACTCCCCTCAACAGGACATCCTAAAGCAAGTTCCCAGTCTCGGGGTCCTCGGATTGATCAGCGAGAATGCGCCCACCAGAGCTAACATAATCACGTCTCGGAGGAGAGGCCTCGACTGAGTTCTCGGGAAATGGTCACCAGAGTCGACAATTTCTAAAGGAACATCATGTCGTTACGGAACATCCGTAGGACATAATATATCCAAAAGAAACCTCGTCTGGGTGTGGTTCTTCACGAACGACTTAACGTAGCAACATGCCACGTAAGCCTCATGATTATCCACTCTAAAACCTGTGTGTGCACTCAAGCCTGGGTAATGGGCTTATCTCTCGTAGAACATCCCATCCCAACAAACAAACAACAGCTCCGACAGATATAGCAGATGAATGCAAGCAAGTAAGTAAATAAATGTACAAAAGCATGAACACCCAATAAACAAGAAAATCACACAAGCTAGGAAGGACTCGCTTAGGGAAGATGGACCAGCAAGAGGTCAACTTCTTAATTCCCCAGTGGAGTCGCCAGCTGTCGCAACCTGAAAAATACAGTGCGCGAAAAAAAACAACCGACGAAAGAAAAAGACAGAAGAGTCGCCACCGTGCGTTATTCATCCCAAAGGAGGGAAAGGAAACGCTCGAAGTAAACCTGAAAAAGGAAAGGACAAGACGGGGTCTCGCAACCAAATCTTGGGTTTGGGAGTCGGTTATGCGAAGGGAAGGTATTAGCACCCCTACGCATCCGTAGTACTCTACGGGATCCACTTTTGTGGTTTTTTGTCTAAAGGGTGTGGGTTTACCTAATGTGTTTATTTACTAAAAAGGTTAAGAGAAATGACTCGCGCGGATGTCGCATCCACTGCATACGTATCTCATCTGAATATGAGAATCAGAGTCTTCGTAGCTCGGTTGACCTATGGGTTGGGGGATGTGTGCTCGCTAAGATATCGCGTCTTATGCCTACGTATCTCATCTGGAATGAGAATCAGAGCAAGCCGTAGTTCGGCTAACTACGGGGTTGTGGATTGGGTTTTGGACGAACGACGTCACTACGCAATCTACCGGATGCTCGACCTTTGGAGACTTACTCGCCTGTAGTAGAAGGAGTTAACGTGTTGCTTTGGGTTTTAGGGTTTGGGATGCTCGAGGGCAAACAGGCAGTCCTTGACGAAGGAACCGCGCTACATGTGGGGATATGAATACAAAACACAAAACATGTATCTCAAAGTAAAATGCCACCAAGGGGCTCAAACATTGCCTCCTATCGAGGTCTTCCAGCTAGGAAAGCGATAAAGTACGAGAAAAGGAAAAAATTACCACACGGACAAAGATCCGAAGTTACATCAATTAAATGATTAACAACCCTGAGATCTCCCAAGCTAATGCCATCAAAGAAAGGTGAGTCAGTACAGGTAATCAGAATGAACCTCCAGGGGTTATCCCACAAATAAAGTGGGAAACCACGCAAGTTATCCCTGCAAACGTCATGTGAGCCCTCACAAAAACTCAACAAACAGGTTTGAGAAACAAAATAGGGTAACCAAGAGTTGCCCCTAAATCAAAATGTAACCACATGAATAATTCCATCAAAATTCACAAAAAGCTCACAAAAAGCAATCAAGGGTAGGAGGCCTAAACCTCTTGTCAAACACATGCATCAAAAGGGTATCAAATTCACCCATAATACCTCATACATTTAGAGCATTCAAATTAAAGGCATAAAGATGATGGATATATGGCAAACCTGATTGGAGAGCTTGATTGAAATTGAGTTGCACCCGTGAGGTTTATAAAACAATCTTTTGGGTTTATGTGAGGCAGAGGTGATTCTGTGCAGTTGAGTTCCCTTCAGGGTTTGGAGGCTGCTCTGAACTCTGTTAGTTCTTCTCTCACTATCTTTTTCCTCAGGGTTTTGTTCCAAGGAAACCTCAGAGTATTTTGCTTCTCCCCTTTCTCAAGTGAAGCCTTGGTATTTATAGACTGAACTCCATGGCTTTGTGGGCTCAAATGAGAGAGACCCAAGTCCAAAAAAATTTTTTTGTTATATTTTATTATTATTTTTATTTATTTATTTATTTTTAACTTTTTTTTTTTTTCGTTTTTTTTTAAAAAAAATTTTTTCGTTTTTTTTTCCAGGAAAAATGAAGGGTAAATTTTGGGGTATTACAGGGTGTTACACCTATCTCTAATGCTATTATTACTGACAAGGTTTTAAGATGTCTTAACAGGGAGTGACAATCCAAGGTCACTACTATCAAAGAGGCGAATGATCTTAAAGCACTTAACCTTACTATGTTTGGTAAATTGGAAGAACATGAGCAAGAACTCACTTGCTTAGAAAAAAATGAAAAATAATATGAAAGGAAGATGAAGAAAGAGAAAGGTAAAGACAAGGTGGAAGAGAATAAGTTCATTGCTTTAAAGACTTCTAGTTTAAAGTCCTTAAATAGTGGGCTTAGTGATTGTGAAACTAAAGATGTCAATGACTCTGATGAAGAAGACATGCGGTTGTTCATCAAAAGGTATAATAGATATATGTGGGAACAAGTAAGGGTAGAATAAAAGTTGTCAAATTTCTCAAGAATAAACAAGTAAATAAGCACTCCAAGAATAAGGATTATGGCAAATCCAGAAGGTTGTCAAATTTCTCAAAGGACGATGAGAAGAAGAAAAGTAAGGGTAGAAGTACATGTTATCATTGTGGCAAAGAAGGTCACATTAGGCCGGAGTGTCCTCAAATCGGGAAAGAAAATGAAAAAGGTCATCACAAAAGATCAAATAAGACTAAAAGGGCTTATGTTGCTTGGGAAAGCGAAAATGGTTCTTCAAATGGAGAAAGCTCTAGCTCAAGCGACGAATCGGCAAAGATGTGTTACATGGCCAACAAAGAAAAGAAAAATAATGTAAGTCACTTTAAGCCTAAATCTACTCATGACTTATCTTATTCTAAATTGCAAGAATATTTTGAAAATCTACAAAGACAAGTCATAAAAGCTTTCAAAATGCTTGCTTCAAATAAAAGAATTTTCTCTCATGTGTAAGCTAAAATGTTAGAAAATGAAAAGAATATGTAAGCTCTAAGGAAATCTATGATAGACCATTTAAAAGATAATTGTGATGATAATAGACCCTCTTGATTTGGGTGTGAGACTTGTCATATTTGGCAAAAAGAGTCAAAAGATCTTAAAGCCAAGTTAAACAAGGCTTTATAACCCAAAGTCACTTTTGCTACTGACACTTCAAAATATTATATGCCTTCTCATAATCCTTATAGAAGGTATAGTTATGTTAGAAATAGTTCAAATAGTTAAAGAGCCCCTTCTCACAATATTTATTGCCATTACTGTTGCATGAAGGGTCATACCATTGCAAAGTGTAACTTTAGGAGATTTCTGGTCCCCAAAGACACTCATCAATGATTGCCTAAGTGCAACCAAGTTTTCACTAATCATCAAGGACCCAATGAAGATTGGGTACCTAGCACTAGTCGTTAATCTTGCAAGATAAATGTCTTGACACTATGAAGAGAATATGAGATCTTTTTCCTGGAAGCTCAACACATAATATTTGTAACACTTCTATATATCTTGACCTTGTGACAAGAAAGATAGAATGTGTTACTAAAGAGGTTATCGTTTAGTGTTCTTTTAATTGGTAAAAGTGTGTTGATTATTACTAATGTGTTATATCCAATAAGTGTTGGAAAAGGTATTGTTCTCAATGATGTATGTTATGTTTGAAAAGACATACTCAAGTTCATCAAATTAGGGATTGATCAACCTAAGATGAGAAAACGTGAGGAGGAGCAAGACGATTATCATAATTGAACAATATTGAAAATCCAAGTATTAGAATGATCATCAAGTCAATGAGACTCTTGGACACATTATTAATGACACTCTCAAATACTTGTACAAAGATAAAAGTGGTAAGTGCGCTTTGGTTCCTTTTTTGTTTGTGGCACTTATTGCGTTCATTTCAACTTTTGTTCAAAGGTTTCTCGTGGAATGCTTGTGCATCCTCCATCTTCCGTACGGTGAGTTTATATTGTTTCAATCCTTTTTCATATTTCGTAAGTGAGTATTGCTTTTACCTGATTATTTTTCAAAGATATATGATGTAGTATATGTATGATATGTGTAATGTTTATTCACTTTCAAAAATCTCAATACAACCATTGTTTGTTTCATTTCATATCTTTATAGTGACTTCATACTAAATATCATCATACGTGATCTATATTTTCTTTTATTCATGCTTACTCATTGGTGCGTGATTTCCACAAGTATACGAAATACGTCAGAGTAATATAAAAGATAATCAATCCCACATAGACCAATGTCAATCTATTAATTACTATCGTTGCGCTGTTTATCTAAGGCTAATCAAACAGGTGTATAGAGTGTACATGAATTAAAAATAGTGAAGATAAATTCATAGAAAATGATACTTGAATGTAATTCACAATGATTAAACAGTACTCCTATTTTTCCTAAATAGAATTACTTATGAGGCAATATTTTCTTCATTGAAAAATAGTTAATTAAAAAGGAATTATCGCGATAGCGTAATCGGAACCGGACCTAACCTCTAATCTATACCAGCCGCTCACGCTGCACTAGTCGCGTATTGCGTTAAAGTGAAAAATCCTTTTTTATATAATTACCTCTAAGGCTCGGTTGAAAAGTGCTTTTGATTGTAAACTTTCAACATAAAAGGGTTTCCGACATATGCTCGGCCAACCGGATCTTAAACCTATAAATGTGTCCAAAAATAGTTTTAAAATCACTTTCTAATAATATTAAAATCTCCTAATTAATTTAACAAAGCGCTTTTGCTATTTTTATCAGTTAAAAACTAACCAAGTTTTATCTTAAATGTCAGACGAATTTCGATCTTACCCGACTTAATCACGGATCTACTTTCGTAGTAACCGATCAAATTAAACACATAAAACTTGTATTAAAATCAAAACAGCCCCTAAAGTTAATCCTACAGATACAAAATGTGGAGTACCGTCGAAATGACGATCCTCGCATTCCAGCATTAAGGATTTAGCTGGACATGGTTACGTTAAACAACATAACATATAATTGATTCATGGAAGAAGTCATTTAGGGAAATAAGTTTTAAGTGTGCAAATGGTTTTAAAAGTGAACAACGGGAATGATACATTCAAAGTATGGTTTGAAAAGGAATCTTTTACGATGATAAAATAAATTTGACAAGTAACCGTGTAAGGAAAATAAACAAGATAAAGTTGAGCAATTAAGTAAACAAATTAAAGGCAGTGCGAGGAAATAAACAATTTAAAAGCAAAGCGAGAAATAAATAATAATAATGCGAATTGTATTAAAAACCTGCTCCAAGTACAAACTTGAAATAAATCTGATTTGAAAGTAAAATGACGACAAGATTGACTTCTACTCTACGGTGCTCCAAACCCGCTTGCAACAATTGGTGTAATAATCCTCTAATGTGAAGAATCATTGCTTTAACAGTGTGATTCTATGGTCTATGCTGCAACTAGACTTGGATGCCTACAACTAAAGATTTAAGTCCTATTTATAGTGTAACAATGCCTTGGAAGTTATGTAGCATCTTCAAAATTTGTGTGGAGGAAATGTCTCTAGTCATGGCCACTTTCTACAACCGTCCTTGACTGGGTGCAAAATGGGAAGATGGCGCCCGCCATCTAGGTATGGTGTCTGCCATGTGTACAAGGGTAGAAGACGTGGTCTTGTGACCGTTGGAACGTGGGTAAGTGCTCACACATCATGGCTACCCCCATGGCCAACGCCATATGTGTATTTTCCATTGAAAATCTCTGACTCTTTCTCTTTTCGCTTCCTTTTTCCGTGAAAGGCTTTATTTAGGCAATGTACCTGAAAAAAAGACAAAAGATAAGCATAACACAAGAAAATAACAATAAAACTATAATAATCATGTGCAATTCGAGTCAAGTACACAATGTGTTTCAGTGTTACCACACTTAAACATTTGCTTGTCCTTAAACAAACTCTTATGAGCACAAAAGAAAAAATAGCAACACACAAGTATCAAATTCAGACTAAAGACTTTTAGTTCGATCAAGGTTGCGTAGATAGGTACTAACTCGTGAACTAAGGATATCGTAGTAACACTTTTTGGGGTTTGCGGTCATAAGTTTTCTTCCTATACAAACCAATCCACATCATGTTATTATACCTAGACCTAACTTACTCATCCCTTTTTTCATCCTTTTTCATTCAAGCACAATCAGATTAAGCCCGTTATCTTGTACTCACATGGTGAACAAACCTGTTGGTGACCATGATCCAAATTTGTGTCAACATTCAATTATCTTGCTATTTAGCATAGACATATAAGCATAAGTTTCAGAAGTTTCTCTACCGCTGGGTTAAGTAACCGGGTGAGGGTTACCTAACTTAGAGGGAGGATCCTTTTTCAAATTCTTAGCTTTTTCTACATGTATTTTTTTTCTTTTTCTTTCTTTTTACGGGATCATTCACCTATTTGCATCGGCTTGTTCACTCAGTGGTAATTATGATGGTGTTGACTGCTAAAATAAACTACTTAAGGATTAATTCAAGGGTGAGATTTCAAGGCCACAACATAATAAGTATCTGGATCATTTCTTATAATTAAGAAACTCACGGTGTCAGAACGATATCGATTTTTCAAAAGTTTTCCTAAGTCTCTGCAACCTATCCTAAACTTGTCTAACAACCCAAATTTTCAAAATAACAGCTGTTTTCTTACTCAAAAAATTTGTTATGGCTCAAGAAATGGGGGGAAATAGACAAACTACACATACGACTCGTCAAGCACATGTAATTATTAAGAACAAACTAGAAGCATAATTAAAACTAACTAGAAAGCAATAAAATTAGAAAACATAAATAAAAATAAAAACAATAAATATCTCCTCCCACACTTAAACCGAACATTATCCCCTGAAATTCTGGTATCAGATATAAGATGTCGAAGGTAATGTCACGACACTAATATCTGTTAACACACAATGGATAAAAATTACAGAATGGTAAAGCAGATAACACAAGCAATTGTTAACCCAGTTCGGTGTAACTCACCTACGTCTGGGGGCTACCAAGCCAGAAAGGAAATTCACTAAAATAGAATTAGTTCAAAGACTCTCCGTACACTTCAACAAGTTACAGTCTTTCTCACCTAATCTCTACCCGTGCAATTTCTACCTAAGCACTCTTAGATATGAGAACCCACTCACTTCCCTACAATCACACACCAGTGATTTTAAACAACAATCCCTTGTGAAAAGAAAATACTTTTCAATTACACACTCTTGATTTTACTTCACAGTTTCAATCAAGAAGACACACTCTTGATCTTGCTTAACAACTTTGATCAAGAAGACACACACTCTTGCTTAACAGCTTTAGAGTGACAAATTACAACCACAAATCAGTCCAATTCAATCATCAATGGATGACTTGAATGACCTACAAGTCTCACGACTAAACAAACATAAACCCTAGCTCTCTCTCTATATTTCGCTCAGTCTTGGTTGTGTGTTCAAACAGGTTTTCTAAGTCCCTTTTTATAGAAGCTTTCAGCTGGGCTTGGACATCTTGAAAACCCTAAATCTATTTTCCAATCAAATCTTTTTATAACAGCTGGTTAGATCTCCTTGGAAAATAAGTGAATCTGGTTGTAATCCATGATTGAATGCGCCAGCTAATCAGATCTTCAATCATACAAAGATTGCATTTAATTGTGCAATCACAAAACACCAGACATTCATACTAAATGTTCTGTGTACAGGATGTCATGACATCGGGTCTGACATCCTGGAAAAGTCCTGCATAATCCAATAATTCCTTTTATAACTTCCAGCAGGTACAGCCATATCATATGCCATGACCTTGTGTATGTCATCTGAAACAATCCTGCATGAGCATGTCTTTCATTTAAGCTCCAGCAGGTACATCCAATATCAGAAGCCATGGTAATGTATGTGGCATTCTGAAACAACCCTGCATGAACATGTTCTTGAACTCCAGCAGGTACATAGGATATCTCATGTTAAGACATCACACATAACATCTTGTGAACACTCTTTGTTTTACCAAAATTGCTGCCAACACTTAGAATCAACAAACTCCCCCTTTGGCAAATTTTGGCTAAAACATATATCTGTCCTTTTTGTTCACAAGGTAAACTATCAGCAGTTAAACGACTTAACAGTAGTTTAATGAGCAACAGAAGCAAAATAATTACTAGCTATGGCTACTAGTAATACACACATGCACAAGGGTACTTCTCCTCCCCCTAAATCTGTCCAACATAAACATAATTACTAGTTATGGATGCCACTAGTAAGACACACAAATACAATGCACAAGGGTACTCCTTCTCCCCCTAAACCTGTGCAAGCAACAAATAACAGCTACTGTAACTCCAGCACCTGTACCAGCCAGAATGTCATTCTGACATCTGCTTCAACAACAACACCTGTGCACCATATCAGACATCCTCTTTGACATCTGTAAACAGAATAGCATTCTATTTTAACACCTCCTGTGCACTAATAGCTGTCCTCCAGTCCAGCCACATACATATCACCACTTCCACAACAGCTTCCATATATCCACTTCTCCCCCCTTTTTAGTCAAAATTGATCAAAGGTGACCAATCAGACAAAATAAATGTCTATTAGCCTAGCAGAGAGTGTTAAATCAGATGTTATAACATTAAGCATGTTAAAACATAATATTCAGGAAGAACAAACCATCATTATACACAGTTGTGATAGCTGAGATAATGAACAAATCCAAGGAACCCTTTAAGAGCCCTAAATATTACAAAACAGGCATCAATGAGGACTGCCACACATTACACAATTGCCAAAAAAAAACAAAACAACTTCAGCATCCATACAGCAACAGCAGAACAACTCCACATCAATCTTTCCAACACACCTCACAGACTTCACCTTACCAGTCTTCAACACATGCAGGAACCGTTAATCGGAAGAAGAGGTATCACCTTCACCTTCACTTTCACCTTCAGAGCCTTTAGAACTTACAGAGCTGCCACTGGATTGAGCTTTTGCATCTGAATCCTTCCCAGCCTTCTCTATCTCCTCCTTTTCCAGGCTACAGATAAGAACTTCCAAAGCTTATTTTCTTGCCTTGGCTACTCTTATTCCATTTTCCAGTTCCTTGCAGGTCTCTTTTAGTTGATCAATTAAGCTTCCTTAAGATGCAGGCTCTCTTCTGGCAGATGTCATGACAACATCATTTACATGACTTCCTCCAAACAACTTATATTGAATGGATAGAGGAGTTTTTCTTCTTCTTGGCATGTCATTTGTATTGAGTATGCCTGGTTGTTGACTTAAGATAATACCACAAATAATGGATGGGAAGGCAATGGGTAACTTCACAGCATTTGTGGAGGCATGTCTGATGGTTTGGTCAAACAAAAACTTTCCAAAATCATAGTTTATTTTGGTTCCAATTGCATGAATGATTCTTCCAAGAACAATGGAGATGGTAGAGACATGATTAGTAGGTACCCAATTTGCTGAACCAATCTTGTGCAGGATGGCATATTTGACAGTTAGTTTACTAGCTGATAGGTGTTTCCTGTTAGGCCATTCCTTAACTTGGCCAGCTGTGATAACCCTACAGACCTCATTGTCTGTAGTCTCTAGGTCCACTCCTCCATCAGTTCCTCTTCCTAGGAACTTGTTGATAATACTTTGTGAGAATTTCACACATTTTCCCCTTACAAACACTTTGCAGAACTCCCTGCTGCTCTTTTCATAAATATCCTCAGGGATATTAACAATAAACTCTTTTACCAACCCCTCATAACATTGGGGTAGAGCTACCACAGTCTTCATTAGTCCAGCATTTTTGATTAAATCAATTACTTCCTTTACCTCTACAACCTCTTTTCCAAGCTCTCTTTCAATAGCTACTCTCCTCTGAATGACAAATTTCCATTTTGCTGCACCATCTTCTAAATGGAAGGAGACATTGTCTAGGTGCACAGCAGCAGCTTTGCCAGGAGACTTCTGAACAACCTGCCTTTTTGCAGGGGAGATGTCTGGGACATCGTCTTCGACATCCTCCTCTGAATTAGAACTGTCTCTTTCTTTCCTTTTCTTAACCTCAACCTTGCTCCAGGATTTTGAGGGTCCTACACCAGCAACCTTTTTCACCTTTGCTGTTCTCATTTTAGCCACACTTTTCCCTTTCCTAGTTCTCAGTTTCTCAGCTACACTAGGTTTTACCAGATGGACCAAAGGATCATCCTCTTCTTCAGAGCTTTCTTCCTCTAGGTCAATAACCTTTTCCTGAGACATATTTGGTTTCTTGCTAGGTAGGGTTTTACCTAGAGAGCATAGCCCTTCAGCAGCAACTTCCTTTTCTGATCTAGATGAGTGATCATCTTTATCAGCATGAGGTTCTTCCTCATGAGAGGGGTCCCTTCTGGACAGAGGGGTAGAAACCCCTTCAACTTTATGCCCTTCACTTAGAATCCTAGTGACTAGGTTCCTTATGGCACGATCAGCATAATACATGTCTTTTGGAAGAGAGGAGTTACCAGAGGTATTACCTTGCTTATCTTCAGCCTTGGAGGAGGGACCTGGGGTGTCGCCTGGTATCATGCAAAGTGGAGTAACGTCCATTACGTCTTCATCTACAAACTCCATGGAGGGAGTCTTTGCATGGTGAGAGGATTTTGAACCAGATGATGATGGATGTTGAGACATGTTGTAGGACTTTTGAGAAGAGTTTCTTTGCCCTAGCTGAGCTTCTCTGAGAAGTTGAATGGAAATGGAGATTGCTGAGTTTAGGTAGCGTGTGCTAAGGGAATAGATACTATCTTCAATGCTAGGGAATGATTTGTCATTAATGTGGCTCTTTATTTTAAAAGGGCAGACACTATTTTTATTTCTTTTATTTTTCCATTTTAATTGCCATAATTTCACAAGAGTCCAAATCCCTAATTTTCCTCTCTCATATTCAATTTGAATTTCACCCAAATTCCTTGCAACCCTATCTGCTAGTTCCAGTCCATTCTTTAAACCTCTGAATTTGTCTTCCATGAATTTTCTAATGAAATGATAATAGCAAAAATAGTACTTTGTCCATCTGTGCTGAGTCTGATTTTTGGACCTAGTTTCAGCATTCAGGTTATCATAATACAATGTCATGACATCGTGTGTGACATTGTATGCTATCATCAATAGTTTCATCCAACCCAGTTGAGCCCAACTGCTTCCATCTTATATACTTTTCATATGTGTAGAAGTAGATGTCATTCCAATCTTCTCCACATTGTTCTTGGCCCTTTTGCTTCGAGATAAGCATAAAGTCCCCTGTGGCCTAGTCCCAATAGTTCTATACTGCCTATGACTGGTCATATGTTCACCTATTTGATCTAACCTCTCAGTTTTTTGAGCCATCATAACCTTTTCTCCTCTGAACTTCTGGTGTGACATCTTTGTCTGACATTTCCCACAGACTTGTTTTCCATCACTCTTGAGAGCATCTATACTCATCCAATACTTTAAGGGATAATCCATTTGAGAGCTCCACATGTAGCAGTTGTCTTTGGTCCTGATTCCTTTCATAATCACTTCACTATTTTTGTCAAGGATTAGACATTCAGTTTTGGTGAAGTTAACATTCAGACCTTGATCACATAGTTGACTGATGCTTATTAGATTTGCAGTCAGGCCCTTGACTAGTAGAACCTTGTCAAGTTTAGGAACTCCAGGACAATCAAGCTTACCTGCTCCCTTGATTTCACCTCTTGCTCCATCTCCAAAGGTTACATGGCTTATGGTATGGTGATGCAGATCAGTTAACAGGTCTTGGTTTCCAGTCATGTGTTTGGAACATCCACTATCAAAGTACCATTCTTCTTTGGCAGAGATTCTGAGGGGAATGTGAGCTATCAGACTAGTAACATTAGTCTTAGGAATCCATTGTTTCTTACTTATAGGCCTGTGCTGTTTGGGTCTGGATTGATAGTGATTCTGATGATGAGCAGGCCTAGGATAACCATACAGTTTATAGCAGAACGACTTTAGATGACCAAATTTTCCACAGTGATGGCATCTCCATCTTTGGTGTTTCCCTTTCTGCTGTTTTTTTCTCTGGTGTTGTGACATATGATGTGACATCACAGGTTTATTTTTATTGTGGATGCACTTAGGTTTGGCTTGAGGTTTGACACCAGTGTAGCTGCTCTCAGGCTTTGAGTCATTATATCCAATGCCAGATTTGTCTCCTGCTATTTGTCCAGTTTGGAGAATCTTGTCTAAGGAATCAGATCCATTGCTTAACATCCTTACATACTTGGTCATTTCTTCTAGTTTAGAATTTAGGAACATGACTTCAGTTTTCAGCTTAAAGATAGTTTTCACATGGTCTGCCTTCTCACCTTCCAGCTGAGCTATCTTCTGTCTTTCAGCTTGTGGATTTTCAACTAGCTTGGCATTCAGAACCACTGCTTCTGTTTGTAAATTGGAGATGGTTTCCAAGTATTCTTCCTTCTCATTCTCAAGTTGAGTTATTTCCTTCTTATGGTGTTCAACCTGTTTGCACAGCTCTACACTTTTGATACACAACTCTCTGTAGGTAGATGCCAGTTTTTCAAAGGTTACTTCACCATCACTTGAGTCTTCATCAGATCCCCATCTTCCTGTCAAAGCAGTCACAAGGTTTGCAGCCTCCTTTGTTTCACTTTCATCAGACCAAGTGGCAGCCAGACTCATCTTCTGTTTCCTGAGGTAGGTTCCATATTCAGTCCTGATGTGTCCATACCCATCACATTCATAACATTGTACCTCTTTTCCTTCTTTGGGCTTCTCATCTGATCTTGCTCTTCTTCCAGCATTGTTGGATTTACTGATGTTAGATGAGATGTTCTTGACATTTTTCTTAGATCTTACATCCATCTTTTTCAACAGTTTATTGAACTGTCTTCCCAGCATTGCTACTTCATTGACCAAATATTCATCAACCTCCTGATTCTTTTCCTCTTCTGTGTTTGACATAAAGGTTATGCTCTTTGTTTTCTTTTCAAGGCCATTATTTAATCCCATCTCAAAGGTTTGGAGGGAACCAATTAGCTCATCTACCCTCATGTTGGAAATATCCTGGGATTCTTCTATGGCAGTCACCTTCATTGCAAATCTCTTAGGGAGTGACCTGAGTATCTTCCTTACCAGTTTTTCATCTGTCATCTTCTCTCCCAGAGCTCCTGAAGCATTAGCAATATCAAGGATATTCGTGTGAAATTCATGAATGTTTTCATCTTCTTTCATTCTTAAGTTTTCAAACTTGGAGGTGAGCAGCTGAAGTCTAGACATATTTACCCTAGAGGTGCCTTAATGAGTGGTCTTGAGAATATCCCAAGCATCTTTGGCCACTTCATAGTTGTTTACCAGCCTGAAAATATTCTTGTCTACTCCATTGAATATTGCATTCAAGGCTTTAGAGTTTCCAAGAGTAAGATCATCCTCCTCCTTGGACCATTGTTCTTCAGGCTTCTTCTCAGTAGTGGCTTCTCCTTCTTTAGTAATGACAGGATGCACCCAACCTGTTAGCACAGCTTTCCAAGCCTTGTTATCAAGGGATTTCAAAAACGCTACCATTCGAGGTTTCCAATAGTCATAGTTAGAACCATCCAAAATTGGTGGCCTATGAACATATCCTCCATCTCTCTCCATTGTACCAGAAAGTATTGCCCCTAGATCTCACCCAGAACCAGAGCAGGATGCCTGCTCTGATACCAATTGAAATTCTGGTATCAGATATAAGATGTCGAAGGTAATGTCACGACACTAATATCTGTTAACACACAATGGATAAAAATTACAGAATGGTAAAGCAGATAACACAAGCAATTATTAACCCAGTTCGGTGCAACTCACCTACGTCTGGGGGCTACCAAGCCAGGAAGGAAATTCACTAAAATAGAATTAGTTCAAAGACTCTCCGTACACTTCAACAAGTTACAGTCTTTCTCACCTAATCTCTACCCGTGTAATTTCTACCTAAGCACTCTTAGATATGAGAACCCATTCACTTCCCTACAATCACACACCAGTGATTTTAAACAATAATCCCTTGTGAAAAGAAAATACTTTTCAATTACACACTCTTGATTTTACTTCACAGTTTCAATCAAGAAGACACACTCATGATCTTGCTTAACAGCTTTGATCAAGAAGACACGCACTCTTGCTTAACAGCTTTAGAGTGACAAATTACAACAAATCAGTCCAATTCAATCATCAATGGATGACTTGAATGACCTACAAGTCTCACGACTAAACAGACACAAACCCTAGCTCTCTCTATATTTCGCTCAGTCTTGGTTGTGTGTTCAAACAGGTTTTCTAAGTCCCTTTTTATAGAAGCTTTCAGCTGGGCTTGGACATCTTGAAAACCCTAAATCTATTTTCCAATCAAATCTTTTTATAACAGCTGGTTAGATCTCCTTGGAAAATAAGTGAATCTGGTTGTAATCCATGATTGAATGCGCCAGCTAATCAGATCTTCAATCATACAAAGATTGCATTTAATTGTGCAATCACAAAACACCAGACATTCATACTAAATGTTCTGTGTACAGGATGTCATGACATCGGGTCTGACATCCTGGAAAAATCCTGCATAATCCAATCATTCCTTTTATAACTTCCAGCAGGTACAGTCATATCAGATGCCATGAACTTGTGTATGTCATCTGAAACAATCCTGCATGAACATGTCTTTCATTTAAGCTCCAGCAGGTACATCTAATATCAGAAGCCATGGTAATGTATGTGGCATTCTGAAACAACCCTGCATGAACATGTTCTTGAACTCCAGCAGGTACATAGGATATCTCATGTTAAGACATCACACATAACATCTTGTGAACACTCTTTGTTTTACCAAAATTGCTGCCAACACTTAGAATCAACATCCCTAATGTTTTGATAAAAGGTGAAAAGCGATAGGTAAAACTTGGACAACACTATTGCTGACCACGAGTACCCTCTCCTCCCTGATCTGAACATCGAGGATGATGACTCCTATTACGGTGACAGGCACTCTGTGGAATCTCGAGTTGCTCAACCCGTGTTGTCAGTGTGGTGCTCGACTCTTGAAGTCTTCTGATGTTTCCTAGTATAGAAGCTTTATTCATCTCCACAAGGTTGAAGAGACTGGTCATGTAAGCTTGATGGCGCTACTGTTGAGAAGTAATGGTGTGTTGAGATTCTAGGATGGTCCGTATAGATCACTCAGTCTGTCTCTAAGACTCTCGCATGAAGCCCATCGCATCTTGTTGATGCTCATACATGGCATACAACAGACCATCACGTTCTTCTTCATGAGCTCTTTGCTCTCTCAACATTTCTTCAGTAAAGTAGTGACCATTGGATGTACCTGCAAAAGGGTGAGTAGAAGGTGGTGTATGTATAGGTGATGCATGAGGTGGAAGTACATTATGAACGAGAGATTGGTTCCTCCGCTCATTTTAATTATCGGTTCCATCACCTTCGTCCTTCGGGATGTTTGGTGGTAACTGACCGACAAAGGGTGCAACCTATAGGTCATAAGTCCAGTTTCTTTCAAGTCACACATCGGTACGACGAGAACAGGGTAAAACAACACTCGGGATAGCCACATTATGAACCATGAGGTGATAGCCTCCCTCTTACCTTACCTTGCACAATCGCATGTCTCTTAAAAAATTTAAATTAATTATGTGATGCTGTAAGGGTTCTAATGTAGCTAGCTCAGTGTCTAGCTCTAAAGCTCGTGCAATGGAGGTAATCAAACCTCCAAATGATATGGTCCATTTCTTTTTCACAACAGCACACATGTGTGCTATCAGAAAAGGGACTGAATCCAATCTTCTATGTGTGAGCGCAACCTATAAAAATAGAAATTCTTTGGCATTTAATTTATTTGAATTATCCTGGACGAAAATAGTGCATGCCAACAAAATTCGAAAAACACGTATGGTCGGGTTGTGGATATCTGAGGCCAATTTCCTTCAAAGGAAACAGTTGGAATGCCTCATTTGACCAATTGGAATCTATGAGTGCCTCATAAACAAAACTTTCCCCATGAGAGAATCCTAACAGACATGCTAGATAGTCGGTAGTGTACTCATATTCCACATTAAACATTCTAAATTTCACCGTACCGGCAGTACTAGCAGTGTTAGGACTAATATTATAAATCAGGAAACTCAAGAATTCTCGGGTCAGCCTCTCATAGGTAGGTTCTTTACGCTAAAAAATATCATGCAATCCTAAGTTATCAAGCATGTAGACAATATGGTTAATACCTAAGTTATATAAACAGTTTTCATCGATATACCTCGTAGCAAAAATTTCGTGTGTCTACAACTCTTCAAATTGTCGCCTTTGCCTATTCCCAGCTTTTCCCTTGTGAAAATTAACTTCTCCGTCTCCAATTTATTCCATTGTTGATGTTTGTTGAAGAAAAATGGAAGTTTTACTGAGAGATGGTGAAATGGGGTTTTTGTGGGTTTTGGGTGAAATGCGAGGTTTTTATGGATGGAAAGTGAGTGGGGTAGTGGAAATGGTAATGTGTTAGTGAGTAAATGAGTGTTAATTAGGTTGAATGGGTTTTGAAGTTTGTCAATGGGGGAGGAAATGGGGTTTGGAGAGGTTGAAGATGAAAGGACTTGGGGCAAAAATGATGTTTTTGGAATCTACCTCGATTTTAGGCTCCAGACCCCATGGCGTTCGCCAAGGGGTAGATGGCGTGCGCCATCTTCACAAAATGGCTATTGGGCCATATTTTTCTTATGGATTTAGGGCTTTGGCTTAGTTTGGTTTCTTATCCGGGGATGTATGTAGCATCTTCTGAAGTTTTTCTTTGTAGCTGGTACACGCATGAAACATCAATGACATTTTAACATAATAAAAATGATATTTAATATAAATAATGACACATTTTTTTTTGAATTTTCACCGATAAATGAATATTACTGATATAATTGCATAATAAGTATATTACATGTAAAGTACCGATATAATTGCATGAATATATGTATCTAATATTGAATGCGAGAAATTATATCTAATTTGCAGAAATAAATATAATTTGCGAAAATAAATCTAATCATAATAACGTAAATATGTCTAATAATGGTGAATCAAATAATAGTAATAAAACGACAAATCTCCCTCACACGTAATGTGAGTAGTATCCTCAATGCTTCTAGTAACTCCTCTAAAGTGATTTGCGTCGAGCATCCTATGCCTCTGCTAGCTGGCGTCGAAGACTATAGATTTCCTGATAAAGACAATCTGTCTCCATGGCATGTGTAGCATCTGAGACCTTCATCTGTAATATCAGTTCAGTAAGATCTTCTCGTACGGAAACCATCTCTTTGCGCATAGTGTTGAGCTCAGAGTCAACATCGCACCGCTACAAATTAACATTAGATGAATAAATTGTGGTCCTTTTCAGGAGAGGTGTAGGGTAGTATTCAGGAACAGGAGGGGTCTTGGGTCTATCAGGTGTCTCATCCTGGGCTTCTAAGGAATATGACCAATTTTATTTGTTATGGACATTTGTTCTTGTTGGTGTGGTAAACTAAAGTAGTGGATAGTTTCATTATCTATCAGGAGCTTATAATGGACGGGACTGAAAAAGACTCCTCTAACTAGGCTACCGTCCAAGCAATGGTTTAGGACAATTAGGGTACAACCATAATAGGAGGTCAGGTGAGATAGTTTGCTAATGAGATCTAAGGCATAGGCTATGTGGGCCACTATTCCTCCTACATGTATAGGTCCCTCGGAGGATTTGGCAGTAAGGTTAAGATTATCAATTAGGAAATTTCCAGAGGCTACAGGACGTGACTGGGTGGTATAAAAGAGCATAAAGATCTCCTCAGCACTAACATGGTCATCGGTCTCACTTTTCCCAAAGAAGGTCTGGGATAAGATCATCTGGAAGTATCTAAAAGTTGGGTTATGGATGAGGTTTGAAAGCTGTATGGATGGGTCAGGGCCTCCCCCACCTGTGATATCACTCCAAAACTTATCAAGCTCATCTTGCATGAAATCAGTAATAGGGAGTCAGGCATAACATCATGGCCACACTGAAATCCTAACAGGTTAGCAAAATCCTTATGGTTAAAGGTGTACTCATTTCTAAACAGTCTGAAGTTAATATGACCTCTATTGAATCCTCTACCAATGTAAGGTTCATAGGCAAGTGAGCTAATAAATTCTAGGGTGAGGTGTATGTAGGTAACATTCATGGCATCATAATATTCCTCCCATTGAAGTTGGTGGCAAAGGTATCTCACACTTGCTTCAAGGTCTAAGGCTTCTAGGCGGTTGGGGTCAGGATATCTAGTTGGTAACAATGGTCGCTCAGAAAGGACCACATATCCTTTCCTCTGAGTATCATCTCTAAACACAACATGCATATCGCCGAAGCTCTGCATCCTGAAAAATATGGTTAGTGGAGAATGTGTTATGGAGAGGGATGAATCTGAAACCTGAAACATAAACATCACACAAGTCAGTCCTGTTAAGAAAATAATAAATTAAATAATTCACCTTTTGAAAATAATGGAAAATAATACAAAAATAATAAAGTAATAAATATAAAATGGTCGTGGGTTGCCTCCCTCGCATCGCTTGTTTAACGTTGTTGGCTCGACGACTATAGAACTCACATCATAGAAGTAGATATTGGTGGTTCAATCAGAGTATGGTCATATTAATAGGTAGGGATGTCACCTCCGTTATAGTGTTTCAACCTTTGTCCGTTTAATATGAAAGGACTGCATGAATGGTTTCAGATTTCTACTACCCCCGACTTTAGCATTACGATATAGTTCTTCTAACCTATGGATGTCGAGAATGCGCTTGTCATCAGCTACTAAATAATCCATATTAAGGGCTTTGATGGTCCAATAGGCTTTATGTTCCAACTCAAAGGGTAAGTGACAATATTTTCCGTAAACCAACTTGTATGGAGTTGTTCCTATATGGGTTTTGTAAGCGGTCCTATAAGCCCACAATGCTTCTTGTAGTCTCAGGGACCAATATTTTCTGGATATTGAAATAGTTTTTTCTAAGATTTGCTTAATCTCCCTATTCGGCACTCTACTTGTCCACTAGTTTGTGGATGGTAGGGTGTTGCTACTTTGTGCTTAACTCTGTACTTATTTAGAAGGTTATCAAAGATTCTTGATATGAAGTGCGATCTCTTGTCGCTTATAACGAGGTGAGGTACTCCAAATCTAAGAAATATGTTATTTTTGAATAATTTTATGGCTACACATGTGTCGTTGGTAGGTGAGGCTATAACCTCAATCCACTTAGACACATAGTCAACAACTACTAAGATGTATTTGCTTCCCATTAATGATGGAAGCGGTCCTATGAAATCTATTCCCCAGACATTGAAGAGTTTAACTTCTTGGATATTTCTCAAGGGAATTTCATCACGTCTCGAGACATTCCCAGTGCATTGACATCGGTCACATCTGACAATGTAGGCATGGACATCGCGCCACAATGTTGGCCAAAAGAGGCATGCTTGAAGTATTTTAGCGCAAGTCTTAGATGTGCCTGCATGTACACCGTATGGTGCAAAGTGATAATGTTTAATTATATTTTCTACCTCCTCTTCAGGCACGCACCGATGAAATATGTCGTATGCACCTCTCTTGAATATATGGGGTTCGTCCTAATAAAAGTGGTTCACATTGTGAAATAACTTCTTCTTCTATTGATAGTTAAGGTCAGATGGTATGATACCGACAACTAGGTAATTTACAAAATCGGTGTACCAAGGTACGTTCGTTACTGCTAGAGAATTTTCAATGTTTAATTCTAAATAAAGGTCGATGTCATCACTGTGATTAATTCTGACTGTTGCTATAAGTCTATCATAGGTAAAGTCATCGTTTATGGCATATTCAATGTCGTCTTATCACGGATCTCCAAGTCGAATTCTTGTAGAAAAAGGATCCAGCGAAGTAATCTAGGCTTAACGTCCTTTTTTCTTAACAAATATCGAATGGCTGCTGATCTATGTAAACTATAATTTTGGCTCCGACTAAATAAGATCGGAATTTACCAATAGCGAAAACAACAAAAAGGAGTTCCTTTTCGGTTATGGCATAATTAAGCTGGGCGACATCTAAGGTTCTACTGGCGTAATAAATTACATGTGATCTCTTGTTCTTTCGTTGCCCTAAAACAGTACCAACAGCGTAATCGCTTGCATCACACATAATTTAGAAAGGTTGGTTCCAATCGAGAGGTTGCATAATAGGTGCGGACATTAGTGCATGTTTTAAGTGTTTGAGTGCTTCGATACATTTATCTTCAAAAATAAATTCAACGTCTTTCATTAGAAGGCCAGTTAAAGGTTTGGTTATCTTAGAGAAGTTCTTGATAAAGCGTCGACAGAAACCGACATGTCCAAGAAAACTTCGGACTTCCCTAACTGTGTTAGGTGTTTAGAGGTTTTCTATAAGCTTTATCTTGGCTTTGTCAACCTCAATGCCTCTTTCATATACTATGTGTCCTAACACTATACCTTCAGTGACCATAAAATGACATTTCTCTTAGTTTAGAACGAGGTTCACTGAAGGTAGAGAAAAACAAGAAAGGCGGGTTTGAATTGTTTTCACGGGAATTAAAAACTTTTGCAACACCACACACACAAAATAAATACTAACATCACAAAGAATTTATCCTAGTTCGCTTGAAATTGAAAGCTACTCCAGTCAACCCGACCAAGGTGATTTCGCCTTCAATAAGGACTTAATCCACTAATCTCAACAGATTACAAAATATGTCTAAGAGTTTAACAACCTCTTAGCCCTCTCAAGTCTACAGACTTAAACAAGTCACTTGAGGAATTACAAACAATTTCAGGAATACACGTGCTTGACTAGATGCTTCTAGATAAGCAGTATAAAAGGGGTAGTCATACGCTAGACTATATTTCAGAATGTACCGTACGCTAGGTAGTATCTGAGGGGATGAATATCCAAATGGGTCGTACGCTACACCGTATTGGAACAGTTGGAGGAACCATACGCTAGGCTGAATCAGAATGAGCCGTACGTTAGGCTATATCTGATAATATTTGTATATGTTGTATTTGCAATAAATGTCTAGGATGGGCTTAAAGATGCCATCATTAGGAGGATATCAGAATGCTTGTCAGAATGAATATTCATATGGATTATATCTGAAAGATGTATCTGAATCTTGAATGTAATCGATAAAGATATCCGTCTGAATGAATCTTTATTTTGACTGTATCAGGAGGATAATTAACTTGGAAAAAAAGAGTTAGCCTCATGCCATGTCATGATGCATGAGATGTTTTATGCTTTTGAAAATAAATGCGAACACTGCATGCATGTATATGCTGTGAAATGATGCATGAATGAATTATGCGTCTGCATTTTTTTGCCATGGGAAAATAAATCCCGATATTCTGGTTGGAGATATTTGTATTGATGACCCTTTCTTAGCTGGGGATATTTGATTTCTGTCTGATGGTAGAAATATTCAACAGAACCTGACTGGGGATAAAGGAGATGACCAGCCTGTCTAGTAGTGCCAATTTCTTCTGGGAATAACTGGTTTTACTGGGGAATAAGATTTACAACCGGATTTGTTAGAACGCATGGTTAAACCTTATCCTTGATCCTAAAGTCTTTTAGTAATTGCTATTTCTATTTTATGCATGTATTTTCGGTAAATATCAATCATATTCAAATGCATATATTAATTCGAATTAAATCAATGGACGTTTATGCAAACAAAACGGAGAAAGTAAAACAAAAGTATCTTTTTGGAAATAAAATTGTATTGATTTTGAAAGAGGGCCTATAAACACGCAATTTTAATACAAGGAGACAGAAATCCTAGTAAGAGGAAATTGTCAAGAAAGCAAAGAAAAAACAGCTATGAAAAAAAAAGTCCTATTGATTTTAATTCTACTACTGCTATTATGTCTTCAAGCATCTCATCTCTTGCTGTCGGATAGAAGTGATTGGCTTGTTCAGTCTCTTTGACTTTGGTGAAGCTGACCGAGAACGGGACATAGTCATACGCTTTAATCCCTAATTTTTGCCTGGACCGCCTTTTCATGTTTTCAGTCCACCAGGATACCCTTTTTTGCCCAAGCCGCCTTTTCAGGTTTTCGACTTGCCGGGTGTACATTTTTATATGTTTATCCCTAATTTTTGCCCGAACCCTTTTGGTTCACCGGGATGCCCTTACTTTTGCCTAGATATGTCGACCTAGCGGGTCTCTTTTATGCGTAGTATTTTTTAACTATGTCCGCATTCACGGGATGCGGGAAATCTTCGCCATCCATTGTAGCAAGCATCATGGCTCCACCAGAGAATACCTTCTTAACTACAAATGGCCCTTCGTATGTGGGAGTCCATTTGCCTCTAGGATCACCTTGTGGTAGAATGATACGCTTTATCACCAAGTCGCCAATTTGATACACCTGTCTCTTGACTTTTTTATTAAATTCCTGGGTCATGCGCTTCTGATATATCTGCCCATGACAAACAACCGCAAGTCTCTTTTCATCAATCAAATTTATCTGATTGAGTCGAGTCTGAATCCATTCATCTTCATCTAAGCCTGCATCTTTCATAATTCTTAGAGAGGGAATCTGAACTTCCACTGGTAAAACGGCTTCCATTCCGTAGACTAAAGAGAAAGGAGTTGCCCCTGTCGAAGTGCGTACTGAAGTGCGATAACCATGAAGAGCAAATGGTAACATCTCATGCCAGTCTTTGTATGTTACTGTCATCTTTTGTATAATCTTCTTAATATTCTTATTAGCAGCTTCTACGGCGCCATTCATCTTTGGCCGATACGGAGAAGAGTTATGGTGTTTTATTTTGAACTACGTGCAAAGTTCAGTAATCATCTTGTTGTTCAAATTAGTACCATTATCAGTGATAACTCTTTCAGGGATGCCATACCGACAAATAAGACTATTCTTGATGAACCGTGCCACCACATTCTTGGTGACAGAAGCAAATGAGGCTGCCTATACCCACTTCGTAAAGTAATCAATAGCAACAAGAATGAAACGATGTCCATTAGAAGCAGTAGGTTTAATCTCTCCAATCATATCAATGCCCCACATTGCAAAGGGCCAAGGGGCTATCAACACGTTCAATGGAACAGGAGGTACATGTACTTTGTCCGCATAGATCTGGCACTTGCGACAGGTTCTGGAGTGATGGTGGCAATCAGCTTCCATGGTAGACCAATAATACCCTGATCTCAGAATCTTCTTGGCCATCGTAGGTCCACTAGAATGAGTCCCAAAAATACCGTCATGCATGTCTTCCATAATCTTTTCTGCTTCCTTTTTATCCACACAGCGAAGCAAAGTTGAATCATGATTACGTTTGTATAATACTCCATTACTCAAAAAGAATTTAGCGGAGAACTTCCTCAGAAATTTTCTGTCATTGATGGATGCCCCTTCAGGGTATTCCTGAGTTTCTAAATATCTTTTTACTTCGTGGAACCAAGGTTTCTCTTCTACTTCATCAGCATTAAGTTCATAACAATATGCTGGTTCATCTAATCGTTCAATGGTGATCATGGGAGCTTCATTGTCCCATCTGACTCTGAACATAGACGACATGGTAGCCAATGTGTCTGCCAACTGATTCTCTTCTCGTGGAATATGTTCGAATGTAATCTCTTCAAAGTATGGGATTAATGTCAACACCCGCTCTCGATAAGGGATGAGATTCGGATGTTTAGTGTCCCATTCTCCTTTGATCTGACTGATTACTAAGGCTGAGTCTCCGTACACACTCAAAAACTTGATTCTTAGGCCTATAGCAACTTTGAGTCCCAAAATACATGCTTCATACTCGGCCATATTATTGGTACAATCAAAACATAGTCTAGCAGTGAAAGGCGTATGGCAACCCTTGGGGGAAATAATTACAACCCCAACCCCATTGCCCAATGCATTAGAAGATCCGTCAAAAACCATAGTCCATCGGGATCCCCTTTCGGGTCCTTTATCCGGTCCAGGTTCTTCATAATCAATAACAAGCATGACATCCTCATCTGGGAACTCAAAATTCATAGATTGGTAATCATCAACTGCTTGATGAGCCAAATGATCCGCTAACAAGCTTCCTTTGATTGCTTTCTGGGTAGTATACTGGATATCATACTCTGTTAAAATCATCTGCCATCTTGCTATTCTTCCGGAGAGGGCAGGTTTCTCGAATATATATTTGATAGGATCCATCTTAGAAATCAATAAAGTGGTATGATTCAACATATACTGTCTTAGTCGGCGAGCAGCCCAAGCCAAAGCACAACAAGTTTTCTCGAGCAATGAGTATCTTGTTTCACAGTCGGTAAACTTTTTGCTAAGGTAGTATATGGCATGCTCTTTTCGACCAGACTCATCATGTTGCCCCAACACACACCCCATCGAATTTTCCAACACGGTCAAATACATGATTAGAAGTCTTCCTTCAACTGGTGGCATCAGAATTGGAGGTTCTTGGAGATACTTCTTGATTTTGTCGAAAGCTTCTTGACATTCATCATTCCATATCATCTCTTGATTTTTCCTCAGTAATTTGAAGATGGGTTTGCAAGTAGCGGTCAAATGGGAGATAAATCGGGCAATGTAATTCAAACGTCCCAAGAAACCTATGACTTCTTTATCTGTACGGGGAACTGGCATTTCTCGAATAGCTCTCACCTTGGCCGGGTCAACCTCAATTCCTTTACCACTGACAATAAAGCCCAAGATTTTACCGGATCTTACTCCAAAGGTGCATTTGTTCGGGTTCAATCTCAACTTGTATTTCTTCAACCTCTTAAACAGTTTGTATAAATGATCGAGATGTTCTTCTTCAGTATGAGATCTGGCTATCATGTCATCCACATATACCTCTATTTCATGATGGATCATATCATGGAACAAAACCACCATAGCACGCTGGTATGTTGCCCCTGCATTCTTTAAACCGAATGGCATTACTTTGTAACAGAAAGTGCCCCATTGCGTCACAAACGTAGTTTTCTCCATGTCTTCAGGTGCCATCTTAATCTGGTTATAACCTGAGAATCCATCCATGAATGAGAATACCTTGTGTTGAGCGGTGTTATCTACCAGAACATCAATGTGCGGAAGTGGAAAGTCATCTTTGGGACTTGCTTTATTCAAATCTCTGTAATCTACACACATTCGCACCTTACCATCCTTCTTTGGCACTGGTACCACATTAGCAACCCATTGAGGATAATAAGTTACAGCTAGAAAACCTGCATTAAATTGTTTCATAACCTCAGCTTTAATTTTCTCAGACATTTCAGGACGCATGCGACGAACCTTTTGCTTAACAGGATGACAATCTTCCTTCATCAGCAAACGATGTACTACTATATCAGTATCCAGTCCTGGCATGTCTTCATAAGACCAAGCAAAAATCTCTACATAGTCATGTAACATCTGAATCAATCTTTCTTTGACACTGTTTTCCAAGCCTGCTCCTATTTTGACTTCTTTCTTGTCTACTTCAGTACCCAGATTTACAATTTCAATTGATTCCTCATGCGGCTGTATAGTCTTTTCTTCTTGCAGCAACAGTCTGGCAAGCTCTCCAGGCACTTCGCAATCTTCCTCACTTCCATCCTCGGCTTGGTAGATCGGATTTTTAAAGCCATAATTAACAGTAGTAGAATTATTATCAACAGGATCCAGAGTGGATATGGATCTTCAATTTGTTACGTGAGTGTGTGTAAGAAAACATAGCTTATTTGAAAGATGACAGGAAAGATAAAGAGCGTAATATTTGAATGCAAAAAGTCCATTGATTTATTGAATGTGAATATGCTTATGAAAATGACAAAACCCTTAACAAATCAGCTATTGTGCCCCGGGCATAGACACAATGCTTTAAGAAGTTCAATTGTTCATAATAAAAATTACAAAATTTGAAACACTAAAATAAGAAATAAAAATTAGTCCTGACTAAAGGAAATCGGGATAGTGTCTTCAGCCTTCCAATTATTGAGTCCGTCACCAATTGTTGGGAAAATCCAGCTATCCAAGTCGTAATCGCTATCAGCATCTTCTACAGCGTTAATCTGATCTTTGACTATCTTTTCAGAGCTAAACCCCAGGCCAAATTTATCAGACTTGTACGGTACATCGATCAGTTGACCCCAGCCAGTACGAACACCATCTTCAACCACGGCTTGAGCATCTTTCCGAGAAATCATAGCAGGAGGAGCACGAATAACCTTGGGCACACGGGAAGTTGGCTTAAGGACAAGACTGGTCGGAGGAACTACTTCAAATGACTGAGAAGGAGTCTCAAAGAATTCACCATCCATCTCGACGTATCTGAAGGTATGCACACTACTGACAATATACTCTTCTTCTCCATACACAGTGACAATCTTGCCCTCTATTGGATACCTCAACTTTTGATGGAGAGACGAAGCTACAGCGCTTGCCCCATGGATCCAAGGGCGTCCCAGCGAGCAGGAATAGGCAGGACGAATGTTCATTACATAACAGGTAGTGTTGAAGACTTGAGGTCCTATCTTGATAGGGAGAACCACTTCACCATGGACAACACTCTTCGCACCATCGTAAGCACGCACCACAACGTCACTAGGTTTCAGTTCAATGCTTTTACAGTCAAGCTTATCGAGCACAGATTTCGGTAGCACATTCAAAGAAGAGCCATTGTCGATCAACACATGAGACAAGGTGATCCCCTTACACTCAATGGAGATATGCAGAGCTTTATTGTGATTCTTTCCTGCTGGTGTCAGGTCAGCATCAGAAAAGCCTATGCCATTATCAACAGCCAAGTTAGCAACATAATTTTCTAATTGATCGACAGATGTCTCCTGAGGTACATGAGCGGTCTTCAAGAATTTTATCAACGCATTGGCATGAGATTCAAAAGATAACAACAAGGATAACATCGAAATTTTAGACGGAGTATGCCCCAGCTGTTCTACCACATCAAAATCACTCTTACGGATGATTTTCAGCATTTCTTCCATTTCCTGCTTGGCAACACCTTCGGTAGTAACTTCGACTGGTGTCTTTGACTGAGAAGGATTGATTACTGGTCCCTTTCCTCGAGTTTCAAGGGCGGGAGGTGATATTTCTGGAGAGAAGATCCTTCCACTTCGAGTAATTTTACTAGTCCCAACAATGCCAACGTCATTAGGATTAGCAGAATTATCATCTTGCTTTATGCCGTGGATGTAAACATCACCTCCATAATTCCACGGAATGGCTTTGCTTGAGGAATACGGCACTGGGCCAGGTGCAGTAATAACTAGGGGAGCTACCTTAGGCTCAGCAGTAATCTTCACAGGCACTCTAGTAGCGGTAATCTTCACTGGAACTTTGGACCTAGCAATCACAGATATTTCTTCAATAGGGTTTTCCACCTTAGGAATCTTTTCAAAGAGAATTGTACGATCATCCATCAGCCGTTGAATACCATTCCTCAACTTCAAGCAATCATTGGGTCGGAGTATACAGAGATCGCAACTTTCAGCACAACCTGGAAATAAACCAGCTTGCAATAAATTCTTCTTGATGATCAGGAGAGGAGATGCTAAGTCAGCTACATTAGTAATGTGAGAATTGTCATCCACAACATTAACAGTCTTGTCATGATTAGGCATAGGAGCAGTGATGACATTAGGAGTCTCCTGAGGATCAAATTCAATTTCTCCAGCGTCGATCATATCCTGAATCTTATTCTTCAACAACCAACAATCGTTTGTATCATGCCCGGGGCTATCAGAGTGATATGCACACCTGACATTGGGATTATAACGAGGAGAAGTAGTGTTGGGATTTGCAGGAGGATCTCTGAGGGTAATTAAATTTGCTTTTAGCATACCCTGCAGTGCTTGTGCTAAAGTCATATTGATCTTGGTAAACCGCCTTCTTGGCTTGTCTTGTCTGTGTTAGAAGTTTTGAGATGGCGGTGCTGCAATCGTAACTGCTCCAACAGTATGGTCACGATTTTTCTTGTTATGACCCCTTTGACCGTACACAGCATTTGATTCATTCTTCCCCTGATAGGACTTTTTGGTGCTTGCAGAGGTAGCCGCCTGTATCTTTCCACTTTGAATGCCGCTTTCAACACGTTCACCCGTGAATATAAGTTCAGTGAAACCCGATGAGGAACTTCCCAATAGATGGCTGTAGAATGGGCCAGTCAGTGTACCCACGAACATGTCCACTAATTCTCGATCAGTCATAGGGGGTTTGACTCTGCCAGCCAAATCTCTCCATTTTTGAGCATATTCTTTGAAGCTTTCTTTAGAGCCCATAGTCATATTCTGCAGCTATAGCCGAGTAGGCGCTAATTCAGAATTATACTGGTAGTGCTTGTAGAAAGCTGTCGCTAAATCAGTCCAGGTGCGGATTTTAGAGCTCTCGAGCTGATAATACCACTCTAACTGTGTGCCAGACAGACTCTCTTGAAAGAAATGGATCCATAGCTTCCTATCAGTGGTATACGGCTGGATCTTTCATACATAAGCTCTCAGATACATCTGAGAACAAGACGCCCCATCATACTTAGTGAAAGCGGGGACCTTGAATTTGCGAGGAATGACCACATCAGAGACCAAACCTAAGCTTTCGAAATCCAGACCGGGCGCCTTCTGACCCTCCATAGCTAGCATACGTTCTTCCAGCAACTTATACTTATCATCTTTCGGAGAGTACTGTTCATTTTCATAATTTTCATAGTCGTCCTCAGGGTTGAAGGGATCATCATTCTCATCTTCCGAATCATTTTCTGTCTCATCTTCTTTATCCTTCGGAATTCCAATCTTGACTCCTGGAGCCTGTCCTTTAAGCCTTCTTCCCGGGTTAATGTAACTCACAGATTTCTTGTCTTTCTTCTTCTCGAGCAATAGAGTCTTCAGTTCCTCCTGCCCCTTGGATAAGTTCAAGATCATCTCCTGGAATTGAGCATTCTGAGCCTGGAGATCCTTGACAGTTTGTTCGAGGGCCATTTTTCTGTTTGAGAGGAAGACCGTGAGAACATTGATCCTTTAGAGTACCTGTTATGCAATGTTATGTTATACTATGCAATGTATGAAATGTTTTCAAGGACTTTTGGAATTTAACTTTGCGTAAACCACCAAAAAGGGGAACTTTTATTAATAATTTCTTTAATCAATGTTCATTACAAGAAAAAATGAAAGCTCAAGTCTCCCAGGGACGGCTTCTTTTTGGGCGGAGATATGCATTGAGACTTCGTTCCTCATTAAGTTGGCTGGTGAGCTCTAATACTTTCTTCCTTTCAGCACATAACTGAGCTTCAAAAGTATCCTTTTCCTCTCTTAACTGGATCCAAGATTTCTTTAATTCTTCAACATTGGTAGGCATATCTGGATAAGGAATGATCTGAGGGGTACCTCCTTCAACTTTTGGTTCAACAATCAGAGATCCGATTGCAAGATATGGCATGATAAGCTCACGAGCTCTGGCGTGTACCCATCTGAGATAAGGTTCCATAGGAATAGAGTTTTTCTGTCCTAAAGTACTTCTATTCACCATGCCCCAAGCTCGTACAAACCTTTGACGGAGACCTTGAGAATCGTTGTCATAGTCAAACACAGTGCCTTGGATGATTATTTCATGTGGACCATCTCTTCGAGCATAACCAATCTGACGTAGGGCTAAAGCAGGATTATAAGTAATACCTCCTCTTATCCCCAGGAGTGGTACGTTAGAGAATTCTCCACAACGGTCAATGATGATAACATTTTCTTTGGGTTGGGGACACCAATGGATGTCTGAATGGAAGAGCGACATTATCCTTTGAGACCATTTCAAATTTTGCTCATTCTTCAAGACTGATTGAGGAAGGTGCGAAATAAACCACCTAGATAATAAAGGTACGCAGCACATGAGAGTCCCTTGCCTTTTCATAGTACGAGTGTGAAGGGAATGCAAAATGTCTCCAAGCAAGGTGGGCACAGGGTTATGAGTGAGAAATATCTTAACAACATTCATGTCTATGAATTGATCCGGATTAGGAAATAGCACCAAACCATAGATTAGTAATGCTAGAACATCTTCGAAAGCATGGACACTCATAGCTTTTAGGAATTCTCGATCCTTATTTATCAGAAATTTGGCAAGTAAACCCTTAACTTCACTTCTTGTTACCCAATTAGTTTCAATGTCGGACTTTGTCATGTGTAAAGCCGCGACAACCTCTTCAGACCTCAGAATCTTTTCTAAACCACTGAAAGGTGTTTGATCAAGGATAGGTATCCCAAGCAACCTGGAAAATTCTTATAATGTGGGTACCAACTGATAATCTAGGAAGGTGAAGCAATGATGTTTAGGATCGAAGAACTGGAATAGAACTCTCATCATATCTTCCTTGAAACCGGTGGTAACTAAATTGAGGAGATAACCATGTTTCTTGATGAACTGAGCATGATCGGGAAGTTCTGACACTAAATCCTTGAGTTGAGGAGAAGTCGCTACAAAATTGATCCGGATGGTCCTCCTGGAAGCCATAGCCCTACAAAACAGAGCAAAGTTAAATCCCTAAGTCCTCGAAATGGTTAGTACAATGCCATGATGTCATGATGTTATGATGTTATGATGTCATGATGTTATGATGTTATGATGTCAAGTAAGTAACAATCACAAACAGGTCACACCACAATCATTCCTAGGTTTTAAGGCTTGCATGAGTTCCATAGGTAAGTACCCTCCCCACTGAAGTTTGGGTGGTTCAACCTGTCCTAGAATAGTAACCGAGTTCTAGAAGGATCTCAAATCATTGACCTTTCCTTAAGTCCACTTCAGTGTAACACCAAGCGGTTGACCAAAATTTCCCTAAAGTCCAATCTCAAAGAGTGTAGTATCGAGTATCAACCAACCCCAGTCGGAACCAAAGTCAGTTATCTCATTACTTTCTAATGGCTAGGATGAGTCAATTAGGGTTCTAAAGGTTTGGTTAATGCTTTGATGACACCACGCAGACGCCAAATTTTTCCTCAAGTAAACATGAGGAACATCAGGACATCAAAAGTGTCACATTAACCGTAGCCATCATTTTAACCATTCCAGTATACGCCGGACAGTCGCGATGATCTCTTGCTACTTACCTAAGATACACTAGATCCGGGTGTAGGATCTTTCACTCAAGCATAGAATACCCAAACAATCCCTTAAAAGTAAATCAGACAAAGAAATAATTCGAAAACATAAGTGATCTTATCTTTAAGGTAACCTCTCTTTTTAAGATTCCCCAGCAGAGTCGCCAGTTTTGTGATACGGTGAACTGACTTTGCGTTTTTGCTTTGAAAAGCTATGTTGCGGATAGCAAGAGTCGCCACCGACTTTTCTTTTATCCAATAAGGAAAGGCGGAAAAGAACAGGAAAGACCTTGATTAGATTTTGAGTTCGAGAGGTACATTATACAAAGGGAAGGTGTTAGCACCCTTTGTATCCATGGTTATCCATGGGCTCTTAATTGCTTAACTCACTTATGTTTTCCTTGTTTGAGAAAGTGTTTGAGAAATATGGTGTGTTTAGAAAAATATTTTGAAAGGAGAGTTTAACTTTGTAATGATTCTTGTACGAATGTATACAAAGTGTTTATCTCGTTTGATTTTGAAAGATGTTTAGAAAAATATAACTCGGCGATGATTCTGGTGCGAATGTATACCAAGTGGTGATTTTCTAAAAGATGTTTTGAAAAGTGTGAGGTGTGAAAAGTATTTTAAGCTGTGAGCAAGCATTTAAGAGTTATACCTAACCAAGGTCTTTATAGGTATTTCCTATCATTAGGAGGGTAAAACTGTCCTTACTATTGAGAAGTAAGTAGTCTTATCCTTTGGATGTAAAGGGACATTGTGGGGCCGTCGATTGGTCATTGAAGGCAACATTTATAAGGATACCTTAGCATTCGAAGAAACGATCATCATTTAATCGTAGGCTACAACGAAGAGTCATCGAGGGACAAAGTCATATATTCGAAGGCAACGTTCGAGGGACAAGGTCATATATTCGAAGGCAACGTTCGAGGGACTATGATTTATCTTGTAGGGACATTGACCTTTTGATCGAAGGGACTATGACTTATCTGTTTAGGGATGATGATGATTTAATCGAAAGGGTCTTTGTTAAGGGTATCCCCATATTCGCGGGACATGACCGTAATATCGTAAGGCAACAAAAAGAGGGTTACCCTAGAGGTGCAAGTGTGGAAATGATTGGATTCAGATGTATTATCTTGAATTAATTTATCTAAGTTCGATTATTTATCTTTCCATGCAATCCTATTAGCATACATCTAGACAGTTATATTCACAGTATGGAAAAATTAAAGTGCGAAAAATAAGACTACGCTATTACATGGCTTCGGGATGGGGGTACATAATTTAAAAGGGGATATAAAATATTTAAATCTTAATTAACGAGTACAAAATTAAAAGGGCATACAAAATAATAAAACCTAATTAAACTAAAAAGAAAGAAATAAAAAAATATTTTTTTTATTATGAATTTATGGAAAAACTTAGACTAAATTGATAGAAATTTTAAAAGAAAAAAGAAAAAAAATATAATTAGATTTTTATTATTCAAAATAGCCCATTTTAATTAATTAAGTGATATATGAAAATTTAATTAATAAACTAGATTAAATTATATCCTAGTTTAAATAACTAATATAATATATTAATTAGAAAATTAATTAATGGGTTTTCTTTTAATAATAGAAAAATAGTGGTGAATTAGATACCAACGAGCCATGTTAGTCCATTTGTTATTTATTCACCTTCATTAAAATATATATTAATTCTACATGGATTTTTTTTCCATTTTTGACACAACACCACCATGCATGTTACAGCTTTCTCTCTTACGGCACGCTACTTTATTTTTTCTCATGCTGTTTCTTTCATGTGAATACAACAAACCTGTAACTTCATCTTATATCAAACCACACACATAAAATAAGATCATATGTAATCATCATGCAATAATAAAAATAGCCATGCACAAACCAAGAAGCTTATATTATTTTACTCATGTATTGGTTCTCTTTACTGCAAGTGATAATGATAAAACAAACCTTATACATACATGTTAAAGACAACCAAGGATTTATATTATCACCATTATATCATCATCATTATTATGTAATAACAGCATGTGAAATAAACATAATCATGCTAGAAACAACACTCATATAATAATAATTAAATGGCAGATATAATTCTTTAATCATGCAAACAGAATTTCTCCAACATGCTATGACATATCAAGAACAGATGCATACTTGAATAAAGCAATATCAACATCCACCAAACCATGAATACATCATCTCAATATATATTAAACCAATATTATTCATGCATGTATTAAGGAGTATTGCAAGGTAATCATGCTGGATGCAAATTCCATAATAAACACTTACTGAGGATTTGATTCTTCTAGCTTGCTCATTGTATGTGTGTTGTTCTTATTCAAGTTATTAGTGCTTTATGGTTGCTTCTCTTTTCCCTGCCCGTGAATCTTCTTGCTTCTGCCTTGCCTTGTGTATCTTCTTCTGCTGTATCTCTCCCCCTTTTTTCCTCTTTCCTCTCGCTGCAGCCATATGAAGTATTTATAATGGTGTGGATTAGGGTTTAACCTTGCTAAATATTTGGATCCCTTCCTATATTTTAGGATCTCACCATATAATTTAGGAGAGTTAGCTCTAACATTTTGCATTTAAAAAAAATCAAAATTATTCTTACTTATATCAACTAAAATTATTTTATAATTTATGGGTTTTTTAAAAAAAAATGTTACTCTTATAAATAAATTTTATTAAGTAAAAAACGTGAAATACTAAATAAATACTATTTATAAATAATGAATAAATGGAACATGAGTCACTAAATTATAAAAAATAGTTATTATAATTTAATGAGCTTTAACAAATAAAATTAATTTAAAATTTTAATTATACAATTAAAATTCAAATCTATTTTTATTTATCATTAAATTAAAACTATTTTATTTATATATATAAAATTTATTTATATCATACAGATAACCAAAACTATTATTATTTTTTATATCTGTATCACATAATAAATAAATTAAAATTTATAATTTATATGAGAATGTATGCTAATGAATGAGTGCAAATGTGAAATGAATGTCATGCACGAATCAATTTATCATAAAAATTAATAGGCAAATTTTGGGGTATGACATGTTTCATCAGAGTCATTTTAACTTAGAGTCCTACACAATTAAGAAAATTATTAGGGTACCAAATTGTTTCATTCTTTGTTATCATCAAAACTTAGAGATATATTGCTGAATCAAAAGCTTGTTCTAACAATCTCCCCCTTTTTGATGATGACAAAACTTAGAATTTTGATGAAACAATAAGTACTTTTTAGAGATACTAAATTGAAAATGATCAGAGTCTAACTCTGACTAGTTGTTGTTATTTACGCAAATCTTCCATAGTCTTGATGACTAGAGCAACAAGGTCAATTGTTGATGACTCTCCTTGAGTCATAACAACCTCTGTGGTCTTCTCAGCATCTTCAGTGGCCATTGCTGCTTCAGCTTCAACTTTTGCTCTGGCTGCAGCTTCTGCAACGACTTTCTTAGCTTCCTCCCTGGCAGTAACTTCTGCAGCTGCTTTCTCTGCAACTTCCCTTTCTGCCTTTTCAGCTGCCTCCTTCTCCAGACGAGCCTCCAGCTTCTCCTTAGCACCTCTGATAAAGTCATTTTTGACTTTTTCATATAAGCCCTTCAGCTTTAAGACTTCATAAGTCATCCATCTGATGAACTCGTTCCAGTGAGTCCTTACTTCAGAAGGATTGTCACTGGGGCTGGATTCGTCAGAGAGCTTCTTAAATCTGGAAGCAGAACTTTTTAAGAATTTTGCTAGTGCCTTATCAAAGATAGGTAGAGTGAGGGAAGTTTCAGAGGGTTCGGGAATAGGTTCAGATGTTTCAAGTATGGGTTCAGATGGTTCAAGTATAAAAAGAGTATTTTCAGAGTCAGTTGTGGCCTGAAGGTCTTTAAGGTTTGGGGAATGTGGGTCAGGGTTATCTGAACTAGAGTGTTCAAAGTTAGAACTGAGGTCATAATAAGGAGGGGAGTTAGGGTGGAGGAGGGTGATGATGATAAGGGTTCATTAAACATCAAGGCTTTAGAGTGAGGGATGAATGTGGTTTGGAGGTTGAAGAGAGGTAAGGGAGATGGTTTGGAGGTTTGAAGGTGTGATGGTTCTGAGAGGGATGAGGTTAGATGTTGTGGGTTCTGACGGGTTTGGTTCAAAAAGGATGGGTATAGAAGGTGTTAGTTCAGATGAGGAAGGGAGTGATGTAGTTTGTTGTTGAGATTTGGATTTTGCTCTGAGAGCTATAGTATGTGTGAAAGGTGAGGTGGATGATGTTGTAATAGTGGTTGAGAGTGTGAGGGGTGGAAGAGGGAGTGATGAGGCAAGTTGCCTAGAACTAGAAGTAAATGGGGCTTCTGAGATAGGTGACTTACATGAAGGTGCTGAAGAGCTCAGAGGCATTGGCTTCTTCTGAGTCGCTGAAGACTCTCCCAGCTTGAGACTCTTCTTCTTCTTCTTTTGAGAAGGTCCCCTCTTTCTCTTTAGGAAGTTGGGGGGTTGATCTGGGAGTCAGTCCAAGCTGAAGCCAGAGATGTCGTATCCTTGAGCTTTCAGATCTTGCAAGTAACAAGCAATGACTCTTGGAGGGTCAATTTTTGTGAAGAGATACATCTCATTAGCTTTCTCGGTCTGGTCCTTCAGTTCTTCCCAGGAGGGGTTTCTTGTGGGTTTGACTCTGACCTTGTTAATCTGACCCATGCTTTTCAGATTCCTCCCATTGAGAGGCTTCCTAACGTCCATAATGACGTCTTCCATCAGATTCAGAGAGATGAGATGGTTCACCACACCACTCTCTATCAGAACTTCTGGCATTAATCTGCCTAGAGGGATATATTTCCTAGGCTTCATGTTGTTCCTTGTGTCTCTGACAGAATCTCTGAGATATTTGAAGAGGAGACAAGGAAGGTTGAGTTTCAGACCTTTATATGGACAATAGAGGATGCACTTCTGATCTATGTTGACGTAGTCAGAAGAGATGGATGAAGACTGGTGGTGAATGTATCTCAGAATGATCTTGAGCCACACTCTCAAATGTTTTTGAAGCTCTTGATTCTTGGATATTCTTCCTTCTGGGTTCTAAGAGAAGATGGCGGGGATAACTTCCTGGGACATGTACTTGGCCCTAGGGTTTATGTTGTAGATTCTTCTTCCCTTAACCTTTTCCATATTTAGAAGCGTAGTTATGGATTTCTTAGTGATGATCATTTTGATTCCCAAAACGTGAGACACAATATAATGGTCATCGTAGTCAGCGAATATCCAAAATTCCTTCGCCAGGTTAGTGTAGATGGGGGCCATAGAGACGGTTGAAATAAGTGAGCCACCCTTGATTCTTTAGTTCTGGTGTTAGGTCCATGACATTTTCCTTGAGGTTGTCAAAATTCACCAGTAATTCACAAAGAACTTAAAGTTATTCAAAGGGAGTTGAAAGGTTTATGTGGGTAGGACGATCAAGAACATGGGGTTCTTGATAGGAAGATGTTGTTGGAGCAGCAATAGAGGTTGAAACTTTTTGTGGAGCTTCAACCTTTTGTTCAGTGGCGTTCGTTTGTTGAGAGAATTCAAAAACATTTTGTTCTTAAGCATTCATGATGGTTATAGTGAAGTAGTAGTGAAGGAGATGAAGAGAAGTTATAGAGAAAGTTGGAGGTTTTGGGTTTGTGTAAGTTGTGAGTAGTGAAAGTGTGAATGTGGGAGTGTATAAACACAAGTTCAAATACTTCAAAAATGACAGCATTAACTGAGAGGGAACATAACAATTTATTATTGCTAAAAATGAGTTTTGACAAACGTGGGAAGAATTAAATGTAGCTAATGATGTGTGTCTAATCTCAAGATTTACACACTGCTCGAGGGGATCTTAATAGTTTGACCCTTGAGTTTTGAGCTATACAGATCCAGAGCCACACGTTTGAGGGACCACATGTTGATGTTTTTGGAGTCAAGAATACCAAAAGGTTTATGACTAGAGAGGTTTCTGATAGGGATATCTTCTAACTTGTAGAAGTATCAGAATCAGAATCAGATAAACAACATAAGCTTGAGTCATAGTCTAATTTTACATCAGAGATGAAAATCACAGATTTAGAGTCAATCTGGGCAATCTTCCATATTTAAAATTTTCAGAATGAAGAGAAATCTATCTTTAGCTAAGGGTTTTGTAAAGATATCAGCCCATTGATGGTCTGTATCTATAAATTTTAAAATAATTGTCCCTTTCTGAACATAATCTCTAATAAAGTGGTGTTTAATTTCTTTGTGGTTCGCTCTAGAATGTAAAATTGGATTCTTACTTAAGTAGGTAACATTAATATTATCATAAAAGATAGAAATGTTACTCTCATATATCTGAAAGTCCTCAAGCTGATTCTTCATCTAGAGCATCTGAGTGCTGCAAAGTGAGACTGAGATATGGTCTGCTTCTGCAGTTGACAGTGCAATGATTGATTGTCTTTTGCTTGCCAATGAGATGAGGTTTCCTCCCAGAAACTGACAGTTCTCAGATGTGCTTTTGCATTCTAACCAATCTCCAGCATAATCTGCATCACAATACCCATAAAGCTTGTACTTTGATGTTTTCTTATACATCAAGCCGAGATGAGGTGTTCCTTTCAGATACCTAAGGATTCTCTTAACAACAGTTAAGTGAGATTCCCTTGGATCTAACTAAAATCTAACACACAAACATACACTAAATAATATATCAAGACGAGAAGTAGTCAGATAAAGGAGAGAGCCTATCATACCACGATAGATTTAGCGACAAACCTTTTGACTTACCTCTTCCTTCTCTAGAATGCAAGTAGGATGCATGAGAGTCTTGGTTGGCTTGCTTTCTGACATGTCAAATTTCTTCAGAAGATCTTTTATGTATTTTCTTTTATAGACATATGTGGCTTCTGATGTTTGATTGATTTGGATGCCCAGAAAGAACTTTAGTTTTTGCATTAAGCTCATCTCAAGTTCTGCCTGCATTAACTCAGAAAATTCTTGGCAAACAGAGGGTTTAGCAGAGCCAAATATTATATCATCAACATAGATCTGAAAAATCATAAGATCATTTCTGATGTTTTTTCATAAGAGAGTGGAGTCCACTTTGCCTCTGATAAAATCATTTTCTAGAAGAAATGAACTAAGTTTTTCATACCAAGCTCAAGGAGCTTGTTTTAGACCGGTGAGTGGAGTCCACTTTGCCTAATATTCATTTTTCACTTTTGAATAGAAACTGGTGAACACAGAATGTGACTCATTCTTGCGCCTTAAGAATTTCACCCATGTCCAACGACTCTAGTCATCAGCAATGACAAGTCCATACTTCTTACTATTGACTGATGTTGTATCAATAGGTCCAAAAAGATCAATGTGTAGAAGTGTATACATGCGTTTTTGATGCCATGAAATTAACAGTTTAGTTGATAAGTGTTTCGACACTTCGACAGATCGTTGGTTTGACATTTCGACAGAAGAGAATGTCTACAGATGAAAAGACGCCTTTGACAAACATGGATGATGTTGTGATAGTCTAGACAATTCGACAAGTCTGAGTAGACGCGTTGTTTCGACACAAAGTGAAAGTTCAAATTCAGAAAATTCTAACGTTTGGCAGAAGACGCGTGGAAGCATCTGGCGAAGGAAAGTCATGCAGAAGGGCCAAATGTCATAGTTTTAAGATTTATCTGTTAGTAACAGTTATTTTGTTTGTATATAAATAGGATAGTTGTTATCAGAAAAGGGGTGAAAACTTGTACAAAAATCCTGCAAAATACTCAAAGTACCCGTGTGAGAGAAAAGAGTCTTATCTGGAAAATGTACGTGTGAACAAACACCATTTCTTTAAAGTTTTATCTTATAAATTCCAAAGTTCTTTACCAATTTTCCTTTACATTTATCAGTTATTTATCTTTTGCATTTACTTTATGCAATCTATTCTTCGCCGTTTACTTTTCGCCATTTTATCTTAGTCTTGTTAAGTTTATCTTTATTTAAGCACTTTTAGTCAATATCTTTCGTACATGGAAAACTTAGTAAACCAAATAAAAGATACAAAGGTTGTTCTAAAGAATTACAAAGTTATTTAAATTTGCACATGTCCTAGGATTTGTATGGTTGATCCTGCAAGTAACCCAATTCGACAAATTTGGAAAACCAGAGGTTGTTCGCCAAAATCTACAGCGAACAAATTGGCACGCCCAGTGGGACAGTGCAAAAATCTAAAACCTAGATAGTCTTTAGTCAAGGTTTCTTCTTTGTTGTATGAGACTAAGAAGCGGTAAATTAGCCGTATCTGACGTAGAAAGAACTAAAAGAACAAGAGTAAGGAAAATGGCGAATCAGCCAAATAATCCAAATAATCCTAATCCAAATGAAACCATCCTAGTATCCAACCATATCCCTTCGACAGGAGGAAATGTGGGATCAGTCCCTGTATCAGAGGCCGTGCCTTCGTTAATAGGGTCAATACCAGCGGTTTCAATATCACAAAACGCGCCTAATTCGTCAATTAGGGCGCAACAAATGCCTGTTGGGACACCTCCTCCTATAGGGAACGCTTCCAGGCCTTTTTTGACAAATTTCACCATGCCTCTGCCTGGTAGGGAACAACCATTTGGAATGCCAACTTCGGTAATGGCAAATTTACACAATCCGTCGGTATTATATTCTGATTCTATGGCCAATATGTCTTCACCATTACAAGGGTCAGGATATGGCGGAAACATGAGTAGACTAAATCAACAACCACTTTACGTGCCGCCAATAACAAATAATTATGCGCAAGTAATTAGACAACAAATGGACGAGAGTAATCATGATATGGTCCAAATGTTGACTCAACAAATGGGGGCGGTGTTTAATCCTCTAATACAAAACACCACCCAAACAAACCAATTGTTGGCAGCGCAAATGACGCGCATTGCTGATTTTTTTGGAGTCCCTCAAACTCGACACAGAGAACAAATGGTTCAGGACCCAGTGGTGGTGGTCCAAGAAGAGCCTACAATAAATCAAATACCTTTAGATAATCACCGGGAAAACGTTAGAAACCAAGAGGAAGTAGTCAAACAACCTCGTGTCGAAATTCCTGTTCCACAGGAGCCTAGAAGGATAGTGGTCCAGAGAGGCCAAGACGCTGATGCTGTGTTGCAACAACGAATCCGGTATAATAATTTGCCTGTCGAAAACAACTTAACAGCCATGGTCGAAACGATAATGGCACAAAATGGGGTAAACGTAGGATTACAAAGGCCTAGTTATGCTTCCCCACTGTCGGAATACATTCTGCAAGAAGAATTGCCCCCAAGATGGAAAGTTCCTAAGTTCACCAAATTCTCAGGGGATACTAGTGAATCCACCATAGAACATGTAGCACGTTATCTGATTGAGGCAGGAGAAATAGCCCGTAATGAAAGTTTGAAAATAAAATACTTTCCTAGTTCCTTGACGAAAAACGCGTTCACTTGGTTTACATCCTTGCCTGCAAACTCAGTGCATACGTGGACCCAATTAGAGAGGTTATTCCATGAGCAATTCTACATGGGGCAAACCAAAATAAGTATGAAGGAATTAGCCAGTATTAAGAGAAACTACTCAGAACCAATAGATGATTATTTAAATAGGATCAGGTTACTAAAGGCTAGGTGTTTTACTCGGGTGCCAGAACATGTGTTAGTCGAAATGGCCGCAGGGGGTCTAGATTATTCTATAAGAAAGAAACTAGACACTCAGTATTTAAGGGATATGGCACAATTAGCAGATAGAGTGAGACAAGTCGAAAGGTTGAGGGACGAAAAATTTAGAGCAAATAAAAATAAAAAGGAAAGGGTGGCCTATGTAGGGATACGCCAAGATGATGAATATGACGAAAACGAGCCAAATAACGTCGACGAACAAGAAATTGACTTAGCAGAACTGAAGCAAGGCCCACCATATTCATGTAAAGTACTAACTCCGTCGAACGGAAATCCAGTCGAAACCGATGATAAGTTTCCTAAAAGAACTTATACTTTCGACATCACAAAATGTGACGAGATTTTCGACTTGTTGGTTAAAGACGGTCAATTAATAAAACCACCAGGCGTTAAAGAACCGCTTGTGGAACAACAGAAAAAGAGAGGTTTTTGTAAATACCATAACTTTCTGGGCCATAAAACGTCTCATTGTTTCCTTTTCAGGGATCTCGTTCAAAATGCTATCCGTGACGGAAGGCTGAAGTTTGGTGATAAGCCAAAACAACAGATGAGGATTGATTCGAATCCCATGCAGCCAGTCGAAGCCCATTATGCTGAACCATCCATTGTGAATATGGTGGAGGTCGAAGTTGCTTCTGACAGCAGTTTTGAAATGGTGAAAGCTGCTGAAGGCTTCGACACTAATATCAACATGGTTGAGATTGCTGATGATCTTACAAACCAGAATAAAGTTGAAGTCATTGAAGGCTTCGATGACCAGAAAAAGGTGGAAACTACTGAGGATTTCGACAAAAAAGGAAATGGCAATATTGCTGAAGATGTTGTAGACAGACAAGGAGCAAATTGGGATTGTTTAGGACAACCAAGTGGGAAGTACGATTATCTCGCGAAATACATTGCGCCTGCAAGTTCTCACATCAACATCGACGCAGTCCAACCAACTGGGTGGGGAGATTTGCCTTTGAGCAACAATGAAAAAACAACTGAGACAACTGACAATCTCCCTATCATAAAAAAGAAGGTTACTGAAGACCTCACTATTGAAAACAAGGCCATTGAAGGCCTTAATCTTGACCAAATGAGGATAGTTGAGGTCGAAAATTGCGTCAACACTATGGGACCTTTCACTAAAGAGGTCACAAGAATCAAAGCAGAAGCTGTGAATGGCCCTATTAAACCTGTGACCAATGGAATCCTACGTAGGATAATGGAAGACCCCAAAAGAAATTCGAACAAATGTTGCTGCAAACATGGTCCCAGGAATATATCTTGTTGTTGCTGCCCAGAAAAGGAGTTCGACCAGATACAAAGAAGTGTTGAAGTCGAAGAAGAAAGACTTATTAAAAAAATGAACAAATTAAGCATTGTTGACGGACGAAATGTTGGGGTAAATATGGTGGAAGTATCTCAGAAAAACATGGCAGAAGTGGATGAAGATCACCATCGAGAGGAACACCAAAGGATGGCGTATCCTAAAGAAGAGGAAGATCTAGTGGAGTTCATCAAGAGGTGCCAAAAGATGGGGACTGAAGTGATGTTATGCCCACGTTGCAGTGCAGTCTTCGACAGAAAGGCAACAATCAATCTGGAAGTAGTGGATAAAGCCAGGAAAAAAGGAAATTGGGGGGCAACAGGGTATGACCCAAGGAAAACTGATCATCACCAATGGAGGCATGGAGAAATACACCATAGCACTTACAAACCACCCAACAAAGCAACGGATGACAAATGGGTTCAACCCATTAGAGATGCTCAAGGACAGAAAAAATGGAGAAATTTTGAAGTTCAGAGAGGTACTTCGATGGAAGGCAAGAAGAAGGTGGAGAAGCACAAGCCAAGACCATACCCTTTAGAAAACTACAAAGGTAAAAACCCTATGTCAAGATCCCAATGGAGAAGATTCCAGAGGCAAAAGAGGGCAGAAAAAGAAGCTGCAGAAAAAAGCGTGATTGGAAAAGATGCTGGCAGCAGAGATAAAGCAGAATCCAGTAACAATACTCAGATAGTAGGCAGAAAAGAGACTTCCCACCAGATGAATCCTGGCAGCATGGTCGAACCTGTGGTGTCGAAAGAGAAGGTTTAAGAAGACGACGAAATAACTGACAACTTCGAATCTGACTCAGAAGCGTCCTTTAATGTGATTTGTAATGTGGTTTCTGTCCTCCCTAGAGATTATGATAGAATCATGGAGGTCGAAGACGAGGAAGATGAGATGGAAGAGGAAACAATGGTACATAGGCCCGTTTGCTACTACGTCATGAACAATGGTTGTGTCGAAGAGCAGAATGCTTTCTTCGAAAGGCCAGATAATTCCATGAAGGCACATTTAAAACCTTTGTTCATAAAAGGAAAGGTTGAGAATGTTGGTGTAAACAAGATACTGGTGGATGGCGGAGCAACAGTAAATTTGATGCCTCATTTCATGCTAAAGAAGATTGGGAAGGATGATTCAGACGTAAAACCCCACAACATGGTGCTGTCGAACTATGAAGGAAAAGTGGAAACCACTATGGGCGTTATACAAGTGAATTTAACTGTTGGAACCATAACAAGGCCAACAAGGTTCATGGTCATTGCTTCAAGGGCAAATTACAACTTACTGCTTGGAAGGGAGTGGAATCATGGTGTAGGAGCCGTACCTTCTTCAATGCATCAGCGAATAGCCATTTGGAGACCAGACGGGATTGTCGAAAACATCAAAGCGGATCAAAGTTATTTCATGACAGAAGTAGACAATGTCAATAGTCGAAGTTTCGACAAGAACCTTGCTCACATACCTCCGTGCAACCTAGCCGAGTTCGACCTAAAAGCAACAGACAACGCCTACTGCTCCATGTACCTTCATCCTACGCATGGTTTTCAGTGGGACAAAGAAGTGATTGGCGAATCAAGCTACATGTGGGGAACTACTCATATAGCGCCAACAGGATGGGGAAGCGAATTTGATGATGATGAGTAAAGAATCAGCGCTCGAAAGAATTACGGCTTACATAGCCGAAAACAAACTCAAAGAGGCCCTTGAGGCTGAAGTAAAATATATGGCTGTCGAAGCCAACAAAGAAAATTCCAACGAACAATGTCCCAAAAGAGACGTTGCAGAAGATTATGATAACAACCAAATGGGTGAATGGCAACACCAAAAGCTTGACGCCATTTATGATGACGAACCTCTGGGGTTCGAAAAAGACCCAGTGTCAACTAACGTGAAGATGGTGGCGCAGGATCCATTAGAAGAAATAAATTTAGGACTGGGGGCAGAAAGTAGACCAACCTACATAAGCGCAAAGATGGACCCCCAGTTTAAAATCAAAATAGTCCAGTTGCTGAAAGAGTTCAAAGACTGCTTCGCATGGGATTACGACGAGATGCCTGGTTTAGACAGAAGTTTGGTCGAACTGCAGCTGCCAATAATAGAAGGAAAGAAGCCAGTAAAGCAAACTCCAAGACGCTTCGCGCCAGAGATTCTGTCGAAAATAAAAGAGGAGGTCGAAAGACTTCTAAAATGCAAGTTCATCCGCACAACCAGGTATGTCGAATGGATTGCCAATATAGTGCCTGTAATTAAGAAAAATGGCAAACTTAGGGTATGCATTGATTTTCGAGACTTAAATTCAGCTACCCCAAAGGATGAATATCTTATTCCAGTGGCAGAAATGCTTTTAGATTCTGGAGCAGGCCATGAGTATCTAAGTATGCTAGACGGATACTCTGGCTATAATCAAATTTTTATTGCTGAGGAAGATGTTCCTAAAACAGCTTTCCATTATCCTGGAGCAATAGGAACGTACAAATGGGTAGTGATGCCCTTTGGCCTAAAAAATGCTGGAGCAACTTACCAACGGGCTATGAATTCCATTTTTCATGACTTTATTGAAACTTTCATTCAAGTGTACATTGATGATATTATGATCAAGTCTGTGTCAGGGAAAAGTCATATAGACCACCTTCGACAATCCTTTGAAAGAATGAGGAAGTTTGGTTTAAAAATGAATCCCCTTAAATGTGCTTTTGGTGTGCAGGCGGGTGATTTTTTAGGTTTTGTGGTCCACAAGAAGGGGATCGAAATAAATGAAAACAAAGCCAAAGCCATAATGGAAGCGAAAGCGCCATCAACGAAAAAGGGGTTGCAGTCCCTGCTGGGAAAAATCAACTTTCTCAGAAGGTTTATCTCCAACCTTAGTGGAAAGACGCAAGCTTTCTCTCCTCTACTTCGACTGAAAAAAGGGGATTTTGTATGGGGGCAAGAACAACAGGCTGCTTTCGACGAAATCAAGGAATACCTGGCTAGTCCTCCAATTCTAATATCTCCCTGTAGAAAAAGAAGTATGAGATTGTACATTTCGGCATCAGACAAAACATTAGGAAGTATGTTGTGCCAAGAAGATGAGAATGGCGTCGAAAGGGCCATCTACTATCTCAGCAGTGTCCTAAATGATGCTGAAACTAGATATAGTATTATAGAAAGACTATGTTTGTGTGTATATTTCTCTTGTATGAAATTAAAGCATTATATAAAGCTTGTTGATGTGTACATTTCTTCTCATTTCGACGTAATAAAATATATGTTATCTAAGTCTATTTTACATAGTCGAATCGGAAAATGGGCCTTAGCATTGACAGAATATTTCTTGAAATATTTGCCTTTAAAGGCTGTGAAAGGACAAGTGGTTGCTGATTTTATAGCTGACCACTCTATAAATGAAAATGTAGAGTATGTCGAATTAGAACCATGGAAACTGTATTTCGACGGTTCCAGCCATAAGAACGGAACTGGCGTCGGGATGTTGATTATTTCTCCTGACAAAATTCCAACAAAATTCAAGTACAAAGTTGAAAGCTCTGTTCAAATAATGAAGCAGAATATGAAGCTCTGATTGCTGGACTTGAAATATTGTTGAAATTGGGGGCAACAAGAGTCGAAATAATGGGTGACTCTGAACTGGTGATAAAGCAGTTGACTAAAGAATATAAATGCGTGAAAGAAAATTTAATCATGTACTTTGTAATAGCCAACAGACTTCTCAAGGAATTCGACAATGTGGCCTTTAGGCACATTCCCAGAGTGGAGAATCAAGAGGCAAATGACCTGGCTCAACTTGCGTCTGGTTACAAAGTGTCGAAGGAAAAGTTAGAAGAAGCTATTGAAGCCAGAGGAAGAGTCATATCTACCAAATTGTCCCCATCAGATCTGGAGTCAATAAGATTAGGATATGGTGACGAAGAAAATTTTGAGATATTCAATATAGATAATTCAGGGATTGAAGACTGGAGAAAGCCCATCAAGGATTATCTACAAGACCCAAATCAGAAAGTCGAAAGAAAGGTAAAATACAGAGCTTTAAGTTATGTACTTTTTGGAAACGAATTGTTCAAAAAGACTGTAGAAGGAGTCTTGTTGAAATGCTTGGGTGAAGATGAAGCTTACATAGCTTTGTCGAATGTGCACAGTGGAACATGTGGCGCACACCAAGCAGGTCATAAAATGAAATGGTTATTATTTCGACAAGGAATGTATTGGCCAACAATGTTGAAGGACTGTGTCGAATTTGCAAAAGGTTGTCAGGAATGTCAAGTACACGCAGGCATACCACATGTTCCTGCAAGTGAATTACATTCAATTATCAAGCCTTGGCCATTTAGAGGTTGGGCTTTAGACTTGATTGGTGAAATTCGACCAGCCTCTTCAAAAGGGCAAAAATACATTTTGGTTGGAATAAACTATTTTACTAAGTGGATTGAAGCCATACCATTGGTAAATGCGGATCAAGAAGCAATTATAGATTTTATCCAAAAGCACATAATTTATAGATTTGGGATACCAAAAACAATAACAACAGATCAAGGATCTGTGTTCATTGGTAAAAATGTGCAGAAATTTGCACAAGAAACAGGATTTAAACTCCTTACTTCGACACCTTACTACGCTCAAGCCAATGGACAAGTCGAAGCAGCCAACAAGGTAGTGATAAATTTGATCAAAAAGCATGTGGGGAAAAAACCTAAAAACTGGCATAAAACTTTAGATCAAGTTTTGTGGGCTTGTCGAACATCTCTAAAAGAAGCGACAAATTCGACTCCATTTAAGTTGACTTATGGACATGATGCAGTTTTACCAGTCGAAATATATTTGCAATCAGTAAGAATTCAAAGGCATCATGAAATTCCATCAGATATATATTGGAGCATGATGATGGACGAATTAGTCGATTTAGACGAAGAAAGGTTGCATGCGCTGGATATAATAAAGAGACAGAAAGAAAGAGTCGAAAAGTTTTACAATAAGAAGGTAAGATTCAAAACCTTTTTAATTGGTGATCTTGTTTGGAAAGTAATCCTCCTTATGGATCGAAAAGATAGATTGATGGGAAAATGGTCTCCTAAGTGGGAAGGACCTTTCCAGGTTTTGAAAAGTTTTTCAAATGGTGCGTATGAGATTGAAGAGATAGGAAAAGACGAGAGAATCCTAAAGATAAATGGCAAGTATTTAAAAAAATATAAGTCAACATTGCAAGAAGTAAAAATAGTAGTAGAATAATAGCAAATATAGTTATGATAGCTTGGCCAAATAAAAATGGCACCAAAGTCATTACAGAGAAAGCCTTAAAGGGCTGAAAATTGCTAAAACTATTTTGACTATAATTCGATGCTGGCAAAATTCTCTTTCAATGTGGCAAACTTCTTCTTCTGAAACTGGAGTCGATGATCACAAAGACTTTTGTGGGTGGAGAGAGTCTCAATCTCTTGACTAAGTTGTTGAGCCCTTTTTGCATGTCGAATTCCCACCTTCAGTTCGTCATCAATCTCATATTGCTTAGGTTGCTGTATGGATGCTCTGCGTTTTTTCTCTTGGGAGATTTTTTCTTGAAGAGCAGCTATTTGTTTCTCCCACTTCTGGATATTATCATCACAAGTAGCAGTTTCTTGGATATAAGTTTCAGAAAGCTGTTGCAGCTTCGAAACTTTGTCGGTCGAAGTAGCAACAGCATCCCATTCAGCAGCCTGAGTCTCAGATTTTGTGGAGATTTGTTGGGAAAGATCTCTTTGACGATAAAAATCCGCAGTCGCCAAGTCAATAAGGGTCATTAACTCCATCACAGAATTGCTAACCTCAGCAGGAGTTTCCAAGATGTTTATTTGTTTCAAAATTTTCTTGAATTCAATAGGAGCAGTGGCGCTTTCTTCTAAAACTTTGAACAAATCAACATCAAGGATCTTCATTTTGATCTTGATCAAGATGTTGTCAAGAGATTGCACTTCTGAAGTGGCCCCAGAGGTAGTCGAACTGCTGTGTGAAGAATCTTGGAAATTGAAACGAGCGCTAAGCATAGCCTTCAGATACTCTAAGGGCTTCTGCACTTTGAGATTCTCAAGCTCTTAGCGAGAGAAACTAGTCGAACTAGTTGATTTGGCACTTCCTTGGATATGGTCAGGAGCAGTTTGAGTGTTTCGCCCTGAAGTTTGCCCAGCATCGGGTTGTTTCGACTGGTCATCTCCGTCTCTAGCAGTTTCGTCTTCATGGTCCTCTTCGAACCCAACTTCCATGTCAGTATCGTCGCCTTGATTTGCAGCATTTAATCCTGGATGAGGAGGAGATTCGTCTTCAGAAGCTTCGCCTATTGTAGCGTCGAATTCTGCTACAGTCTGCCTGTCATGATCACTTATGGGGATGTTTGCTTCTGGGACTGTCTGTTCCAGAGATTTCTCAGGTTGTTCTTCGACAGACAATTGTTTCTGAAAATAATTTTAAGTTAGCAGAAAGAAATGCAATGAGGTTGAACATAGATAGTCGAATTAAGGATTTACCTCAGGAATCTCAGTGTTAAAACTAGATTTCCCACTCTCTGCGTCCTTCGACTGAAGTTTGGCAGTTGGAGTACTGGCAGAATCCTTTCTAGCTGATTTAACAATGGATCTTTGGGAAGAAACCCTATTGACTTTCGCCTTTTTCTGAGGAGGAGGGTTTGGCTCTGGAGATTCATCACCGGATTCTTCATTGGAAACTTTATCTTTTTCTTTCTCCTTTTCTTTCTCCTCTTTATTCTTTCTTTTTTGGACTGGCAGGGGTTTTCGACTTACCTAGCCATACAAACCAAAGCTGGTTAATTTATTTAAAAGAAAAGAATAAATAAAAGGGTAAAGTTTATACCTTTGTCGAAGGCTTCTTGGCAGCACCTAGTGACATTTCAACGAAAGTTTTCTTGGTGGGGATCCTTATGGCTAAGAAAAGAAAAGAAATTTAGAAGCAATATAAGAAATACATGATAATAAGTTAGAATAACAAAGGAAAAATCATGTTTTTTCTGGTGAACACCTTCAAGAATGGGATCTTCCACGCAAACGTGTTATATTCCAATATGAAGGTGTCCTGGGTAATTGTCCAGATGATACTTAGTCGGAACCACACGCTCAACAAGTTTTTTATAATGTTGACGAAGAATTCTCATATAGTTCCCACAAACGAACCAATCTAGAAATGGAGGGCTAAATGCCACGCCAAACTCTGCAGTTGGTAAAGGAGGAAATTTTGGCGGATGACAGCTGAAAGCCAGGTCATAACGCGCTTCTGGTCGAACATGCGAAGGCAATGACAATTTTTCAAATTTCTCCGTCAATTTTTGTTTTAAAGTTACTGCTGCTTCGCGTATGGTTCGACTAAGATTATCAGGTCTATACTCAGTTTCAAAATATTTTTGAAATTTTTGTATTTCTTTAATATGTCTTTGAATACCTTTTTTGGTCCGATCCTGCACGAAAGCAAAAGCATTTGTTAAATGCGTGTTGAAAGCTGATACGTCAAAAAATTTGGTAGAATAATAATCCTTCCACCACTCATCAAACTCAGGAGTATAGAGAAAAGATGGTCGAAAGATCACTGGTCGAATATCAAGAGAGTCATCAGTCAGCTTCTTCGACAGTTCTATGCTTTCCTTTTCATTATAAATGGAATTGTAAAAAATAATAGACCCTTTCTTTGGGAAGATGGGTCGAGGTTTTATTTGGATCAGGCCAAACTGTCTTGCAACTAGATTAGGTTGATAGACTATCAAAGCTATTTGGGTTTTGGTGGCGTTACGATGGGAAAGAAGGAGTCTGGGGGTTAAGAATGATTCCCAAACATTTAAAAATATATTTTCATCCTTCTGCATTTCCAATGGCAGCTGTTGGGTAAACCATTCAGGTCCAATTTTCCTGCTAGCAAAGGGTGCCATGGTCGAAGTAAAATGATACCTTTTGGCAAACATCATGACATAACTTTTGAAAGCCTGTCGAAGGCTAATTCCTTCATCAGTTGGCGTTAGTAGCACCAACCTAGGCCATTCAACAGTTCTGTTCTTCACCTGTTCTTCGTCCACTTCTTGTTCTACAGGAAGAGAAGCTTCAAAGGTAGCATTGAGCCATAGTTGTAAAAGCCAGAAAGGTCCTGACAAATTGATCTTACCTTGGTCTTTGATGGTTTTCAAAATATGTGCACTCTCACTCAAGGATTCGTAAAGATTCGCCAAAATCATTTCCCTTAAGCATAGTTTGTTGCCTGCGTGAAGCTGATTAGCCATGGTGATGAATCTCTTGGCAACTTGAAGGGAACGAGAGCAAAACACATATTTTGATAGCCACAGAGTCAAAAAGGCTATATGTTCGACATCTGAGACTTCTGTGGTGTCCTCGTCATGGTAATGGGACATGAATAAAGAATATAGAGCAAAGCTAGTGTCGAAGGCTATAGTATCTTCATTTAAATTGGTGGGGTTAAAATCTATCCCATTAGGTGAAGGCCAACTATAGCTGCTGCGTCGAAGAGAGTAGGCGTAACCATCCCACAAGGAAGGTGAAAAGTGTTATAGGTACTGTCCCAAAAATATAGGGAAGCTAAAAGCATATTGGGGCAAATATTAGGTCCTACTCTTGACAATTGAATAAGGTCGAAAATAACTACTTCTTTCCAGAAATCCCCTTTAATTTTTTCAACTTTGTCCAGCCAAGATAAGTAGTCTGAAGGATCTTTCGACCATGGACAAGTTCTAAGGATCCTAGACAAATAAGTTAAGTTCAACTCTCCATCATCAGTCGAGCTTAGTGGGTCATTTGGTTCTACAGTTTTCTCTTTAGGTTGAGGTCTCACTCCAGCACCTATGGGTTTAGTATGGAAATAGGTGGGGAAAAATTCTTTTAAACGATCTGGCTTAATATCTGGATTGGGGAGTGGACCTAACATAGCATGACAAATTCTAGAAACAAGAACAAGAATTAATACCTGGGATTTATAGATACATTCCTTCTCTTTCTCATTGGGAGGTTCAGGAACATATTGTTGGTTTCCAATAGTCATTGGTCCCTTCAAATCATGCACAGGGGGAAGAGTAAATCTTGAGCCTTCTTAGATTGCTTGCTACTGGAAGATTTTGGAGGCGCCATTGTTGAAAGGAATAAAGAAACTTTTTCTCAGGAAATTTGAAAGCTTAAAAATGGGTATGAAGAAAGAAGTTCTGGAGCGTTAAAAAGTTCAGAGAAAAGTAAGTTATGGGTATTTATAGGAGGAAGATGATAAAGATGCTTTAAAGTTTTAATGATGATCGTGGGACACGTGGCTTATTTTTATGGTGTTGATGAAGAGGTGGAAGTTGAAAGAGGCCATGATGTTAGGTTTAGGAAATGATGGAGGTAAGGCCTAAACCGTGGGCTAGACGTGACGTTTTGAAGAAAGTGAAATGATGAATCTGTATGGGAAATTGAGATTACAAATGCTGGGGAATAATGAAATTAAATGACATGGCACCAAAATATTGGTTGACAACAAATGATTGTTTCTCCAAAACAGTCGAAACATCTTTGCTGGGGGGCAATTTGTATACATGCGTTTTTAATGCCATGAAATTAACAGTTTAGTTGATAAGTGTTTCGACACTTCGATAGATCGTTGGTTTGACATTTCGATAGAAGAGAATGTCTACAGATGAAAAGACGCCTTTGACAAACATGGATGATGTTGTGATAGGCTAGACAATTCGACAAGTCTGAGTAGACGCGTTGTTTCGATACAAAGTGAAAGTTCAAATTCAGAAAATTCTAACATTTGGCAGAAGACGCGTGGAAGCATCTGGCGAAGGGAAGTCATGCAGAAGGGCCAAATGTCATAGTTTTAAGATTTATCTGTTAGTAACAGTTATTTTGTTTGTATATAAATAGGATAGTTGTTATCAGAAAAAGGGGTGAAAACTTGTACAAAAATCCTGCAAAATACTCAAAGTACCCGTGTGAGAAAAAGAGTCTTATCTGGAAAATATACGTGTGAACAAGCACCATTTCTTTAAAGTTTTATCTTATAAATTCCAAAGTTCTTTACCAATTTTCCTTTACATTTATCAGTCATTTATCTTTAGCATTTACTTTATGCAATCTATTCTTCGTCGTTTACTTTTCGCCATTTTATCTTAGTCTTGTTAAGTTTATCTTTATTTAAGCACTTTTAGTCAATATCTTTCGTACATGGAAAACTTAGTAAACCAAATAAAAGATACAAAGGTTGTTCTAAAGAATTACAAAGTTATTTAAATTTGCACATGTCCTAGGATTTGTATGGTTGATCCTGCAAGTAACCCAATTCGACAAATTTGGAAAACCAGAGGTTGTTCGCCAAAATCTACAGCGAACAAGAAGTTCCAGCGATTTAGAGGTGGAAACAACATTTTTGGTTTTGAAAGTGGTTTTAGAAAATTTCCCTTTCTGACATGCTTCACAAAGAGTATCTGAAGAAAACTTCATCTTAGGCAGGCCTCTGACTAACTCAAGTTTATTTAGTTGAGAATTCCTCCTCAAGCTAATATGACCCAAGCGTCCATGCCACACCCATTGCTCTTCATTAACAGACATCAAGCATTTTATGTTTTGGTTTTTCAAATATGAAATTTTCATTTTATAAATGTTGTTTTTCCTCTTTCCAGTGAAAAGGACTGTTCTATTTTTCTGATTGACAACCTTGCATGTTTTTTTATTAAAAATAATATCATAACCATTATCACTTAATTTACTTATGGATAACAAATAGTACATTAATCCCTCAACATAAAGGACATCAGAAATAGAGGGAAGAAATCTGTTACCAACTATTCCAGATCCTCTGATTCTTCCTTTCTGATTTCCTCCAAAGCCTATGAAACCAACATCTTTAAGTTCCAAGTCTTGGAACATATGCTTTCTTCCCGTCATGTGTCGCGAGCATCCAGAGTCCAGGTACCATGACTGGTGTTTTAACTCTGTTGCATAGGATATCTTCAACATATACTATTTTATCTTTTGGTACCTAGAATCTTTTGGATCCTTTAGGATTAGTTCTCCCAGAGTTTCTGAAAACTTTGGGTTTTCCAGCGTTACTGAACTTCTGTGTCCGTGCAAGTTTATTATGGTAAGAAAAAGGAGATTTTGGTTTGTTTTCTATAGTAGGTTTCTGATCATCGTCATCAGAGTCGTAACTAATTCCTCTTTTTCTATTATGACTTACACCATAGATCATAGAAGCCATTTTTCTTCTTTCTAGGTCGTTGTTCAGAAATTTCAGAAAAGCTTTATCATATTTGTACATGATAGTGTCAGAAATAGGTGGAGCTTAAGAAAGAGTTTCCTCAAGTTTTGAACATTTCTTAGTTGAAAATTCTTTTTGTCTTTCAAGAATAAAATTATTTTCTTTGAGTTCATAAATTTCTTTCTCAAGCTTATCACACTCTTTAACAATCTCTTCATGAACCTTTTCAGGTTCTTGAATTTCTGTCAAAGCTTCTGATACAAGCTCAGAGATTCTGACAAACAGGCTTCCAGATCAGAGCGAGAAAATTTGGAGAATACCTCTTCAGAGTCAGACTCTGTTTCAAATAAACTTCCAGAGTTAGTGGCCATGAATGCTATGTTTGCTTGCCCCTCTTCAGAATCAGATTCTGAAGCTTCAGATTCAGAGTCGTCCCATGTTGCCAAGAGTCCTTTCTTCTTTGCTTTGAATGAGTTCTTCTTGAATATTTCCTTTCTGGAGCTATTCTTCTTTAGCTTTGGACATTCATTTCTGTAGTGTCCAGGCTCTTTGCATTCATAACACGTTACTTCCTTGTTGGGTCTGCCTCTGGAGGTTGAATCTGGACGGTTTCCCTTCTGTCTGGGTGTTCTGAAGTTCTTTTTATCTTTTTCTCCAGAGCTGTTTGATTCTTCTAGAAAGAAGAGATAATTCTTCTTCATCATCAGAATCTTCATTCTCAGAAGCACCAACTTCTTCCTCTTTAGCTTGAAAGGCTTTGTTCCTTTTTGGCTTTCTTCTTTCTGATCTAGACTTTAAAGCAACATATTTGCTTTTCTTTTGAGGTTCATCTTCTTCTATCTCTATTTCATGACTTTTGAGGGAGATGATAAGTTCTTCAAGACTTATGTTGTTAAGATCATTGGATAACTTCAGAGCAATAACTATAGGTCTCTACTTCTTTGGAAAACTTTTGATTATCTTCTTAACGTGATCTGCTGTAGTATATCCTTTGTCCAGAACTTTGAGTCCTACAACCAAGGTTTGGAACCTTGAGAATATTACTTCAACAACTTCATCATCTTCCATTCTGAAGGCTTCATACTTTTGAATTAAGGCCAGAGCCTTAGTCTCTTTAATTTGATTGTTGCCTTCGTGCGACATCTTCAATGAGTCAAAAATATCTTTGTCTATTTCCCTGTTGGTTATCTTCTCGTACTCCTTGTAGGAAATAATGTTTAACATAATGGTTCTTGCTTTATTATTATTCTTGAAATCACGCTTCTGATCGTCACTCATTCTGCTTCTTGGAATAGGAATACCAATAGCAGAGATGGGTGGTTCATAACCATTTATAACCATATCCCAGAGATTAGCATTGTAGCTTAGGAAGAATCTTTCAATTTTGTCCTTCCAGTAGTCAATTTTTTCTCCATAAAAAACTGGAGGTTTTGCATTGTAGCTATCTCTTTCGTTTATGTTAGCCATGAATTTTTCTCATCCTGGGTCTCTCTACATGGTTAAGTGTTTGATTCAATAATCAATAACATAGTTGAAGCTCTGATACCAATTGAAGGTAGAGAAAAACAAGAAAGGGGGGGGGGGGTTGAATTGTTTTCACAAGAATTAAAAACTTTTGCAACACCATACACACAAAATAAATATTAAAAACACAAAGAATTTATCCATGTTCGCTTGAAATTCAAAGCTACTCCAGTCCATCCGGCCAAGGTGATTTCGCCTTCAATAAGGACTTAATCCACTAATCTCAACAGATTACAAAATACGTATGAGAGTTTAACAACCTCTAAGCCCTCTCAAGTCTACAGAGTTAAACAAGTCACTTGAGGAATTACAAACAATTTCAGAAATGCAAGTGTTTGACTAGATGCTTCTACATAAGCAATATAAACACACTTTAAGAACGATGAAACACAACCACTCAATATTGAGCAACAACTCTTGTATGGAAAATATTTCTTACAACAATGATAGTGAAAATATTTAGAGTATGAGAATGTTGTTGTGTCAAAGTTATCTCATTGTATGTGAAGTTATTATTTTCAGCAAGTTGTAAGGAGGCCTTTATATAGTACTTGAGATGATACTGTTAGGGGGAAATCAATGGAGATTTTGTGCCAGCTGTGGGAGTTAAAGGTAGTAAATTTCTTGTCCTTTCATAGTAGTCTTAGAGCGTAATCCATTGTTTCCTTAAAAATAATTGTACTACAAGTTGAATACTTCAGGTGTAAGTTTCTGATATGGTGATATTTAATGGAGTGTTGAGCATGTATTAGAGTGAGCATGATCAGAGTCTTCAAAGTTAGAGTCTTCAGATGTCTCTTGCAGAGTCTTCAAAATATCTCTTGCAGTCTTCAGATATCTCTTGGCAGATTCTTCAGATGTCTCTTGCAGAGTCTTCAGATATCTCTTGCAGTCTTTAGATATCTCTGTAGTCTTTAGATATAGAGCTTGAACTTCAGAGTCAAATTCTTCAATTGATTCCCCTTCAGATGTATTTTATTCAGAGTTAGATACAAATTCTCTTTGTGTTGGGTTAGCGTTTATGGACTAATGAAGATTCCATATATTCGTTTCATCAGAGTCATTTTAACTTAGAATCCTGCACACTTAAGAAAATTATTAGGGTACCAAATTGTTTCATTCTTTGTTATCATAAAAACTTAGAGATATATTGAAGAATCAAAATCTTGTTCTAACATTCACTTCCACGCATCGCTCTAGAATTCTTTCAAGGTTAGCTAGGCAGTTTTTAAAACTGGATCTGCATACCGAGAAATCATCCATAAATACTTCCATGATCTCGTTAAGGAAATCTGCGAAGATCGACATCATACAACGTTGAAAGGTAGCTAGAGAGTTACAAATTCCGAATGGTATTCATCTATAGGCAAACGTTCCATAAGGGCATCTAAAGGTTATTTTCTCTTGATCATCGGGGTGAATAAGAATTTGGAAAAATCTAGAGAATCCATCTAAATAACAAAAGTAAGAATGTCTAGCTAGACATTCAAGCATTTGGTCAATAAATGGAAGAGGGAAATGGTCTTTCCTAGTTACTTTATTAAGTTTTCTATAATCGACGCACATATGCCAACCGTTTTCTATACGTTTAACTACTTGTTCTCCTCTCTTGTTTTGCACGACTGTGACACCTCCCTTTTTAGGTACCACATGTACAGGACTTACCCACTTACTATCAGAAATTTGATAAATTATTCCAGCCTCTAGTAATTTCATCACTCTATTTTTACCACATCAATCATTATAGGGGTTATCCTTCTTTGATGTTCTCTAGAGGGTTTAGAATCTTCCTCTAACATTATCTGGTGCATGCACACAAATGGACTTATCCCTTTGAGATCTGAAATGTTATAACCTAGAGTTGTGGGATACTTTCTCAAGACTTATAAGAGTTGATTGGCCTCATCACCATTTAAGGCAGCGCTAAGTATGATTGGACAATTTAGTTCTTCATCCAAAAACTCATATCTCAGATTCTTAGGTAGTTCCTTAAGCTCTATTGATGGTTTCTTAGGACATGACATATGGTCTAGGGTGAGTGCTAAGCATTCATAAAGACTGTCATCTATATAAGGTTCCATTAATATTTTAAATATGTCGTCCTCCATTATGGGGGTCGAGGGTAATTTAATCATTTCAGTGGGTTCTTCTTGGTCTAATTCTCTTATGCACTCATCAATGATATCGATGGCATAACATGAGTCATCTATGGTTGGTGCCATTAGGAATTTGGATAGTATAAATTCTACTTTTTCATCACCTACTTCAAAAGTCATCTTTCATCTCTTGACATCTATTATGACTCCAGTTATTGATAAGAATGGTCTACCTAGGAGGATTGGGATTTCTTTGTCTTCTTTAATGTCTATGACAACAAAATCTGTTGGAATATAGAGTTGGCTAATCCTAACTGGAATATCTTCTAATATGCCTATTGGATATTTAACAGATCTATCGGCTAATTGAAAGGACATCCTAGTTGGTTGCATTTCTCCTAGGTTTAATCTATTACAAACGGCTAAAGGTATTAAGCTTACACTGGCTCCTAAGTCCAGAAGCGCTTTATTGATAACATGATTTTCTAAAACACAAGGCATATAAAAACTTCCGGGGTCTTTCTCCTTTTTAGCAAGTTTGTTTTCAGCAATAGAGTTGCATTCTAAGGGTTTAGGTTCATCAAGTCTACGTTTGTTGGTTAAGATGTCTTTAAGGAATTTAGCATAAGATGATATTTGGGTAATAGCTTCAGTAAATGGAACCTCAACATGGAGTTTCTCAATCACTTTTATGAACTTTTATATTGGTTATCTAATTTGGTTTGTTTTAGTCTTTATGGATATGGAATTGGTGGTTTATAAGGAGGGGGTGGTACATATGCTTTGTTATACTTCACTCCTTCCTTATCTTTAGCTTCTTCATCTTTTTGTTTCTCAGGCTATACTGGTTCCTCTACTTGTTTCTCAGGTGTAGTCACAACATTTTTCTTTAGGGGTTCTGGTTTATTCAACCTAGGGTTTACAGGTTCATCATAAGTGGTTCTACCCTATAGGGCAATAGCGTTAGCGTGCCCCTTGGGGTTGGGTTGAGGTTGTCCAGGAAATTGTCCTCCTGGTGCAGCTTGAGCAGCTTGTTAATGTGCCACTTGAGAGATTTGGGACTGAAGCATCTTATTGTGGGTAATCACAAAATCGACCTTGAGGCCTAATTGTGTAATCAGTCCATTTATATGAATGTTTTGGTTCATGAATTCTTTGTTTTCCTGAGTTTAGGCTGTAATAAAGCTCTCCATAATTTTCTCAAGATTTGATTTATGAGGAGCATCTTGCATAGGCTGGTTTGGTCTCTGGGCTTAGAAACCTGGTGTTCTTTGAGGTGTAGAGTTCTGAGTAGGGTTGTTATTCTTATAGGAAACGTTCAGGTGATTCCTCCATCCAGGGTTATAAGTGTTTGAATAAGAGTTTCCTTGGGCATAATTGACCTGATTTGGCTTTGATACAGCTAAAAGATTTCATTCAGCTGTGATGTGTCCTTGGGTTCCACAAATTTTGCATCTGGGTTGAACTGCAACTATGGTAGCCGTAGGGTTAGCAAATAAACTTTCGATTTTTTGGGCTATGGCGTCCATTTTGGCATTCATATGGTCTAGGCAACTAACTTCGTAAATACCTCATTTGGTTTCTTTCTTTTCTACTGATCCTCGTTCCATTCCCCATTGGTAATCATTTTGTGCCATATCTTCAATGGGAGTGTAAGCTTCGGGGTATGGTTTGTTCATCAGCGCACCACCGGCGGTAGCGTCGATGGTCATCTTTGTGTTATAGATAAGTTTGTTATAAAAGGTATGAAAAATAAGCCATTATTCTAAACCATGGTGGGACAAGCTCTTAATAGTTCTTTATATCTCTCCCAAGCGTCGAAAAGTGATTCTCCATCTTGTTGAGTGAATCTAGTTATTTGGTTTTGTAGGACAACGGTCTTACTCAATGGAAAGTATCTAGAAAGGAATACTTTCTTTAGGTCATTCCAAGTGGTTATTGAATTTGCTGGAAGGGAATATAACCATGATCGTGCTCTACCTCTGAGGGAAAAGGGAAATAGTCTTAGACATATTTCCTCAGGAGAAGCACCATTGGTTTTTAAGGTATCAGCTAATTGGATGAAAACTTTTAAATGTTAGTTCAGGTTCTTAGTAGGGATACCTGCGAACGGGTTTTGTTGCACTATTTGCAAAAAAGAGGGTTTTAATTCAAAGTTATTAGTTGGAATAGCAGGGTTTACAATACTAGAATGAGGCTCTTCATTAGAAGGCAGGGCGAAGTCTTTAAGAGGTCTTTTGTTTTGTTCTTCGGCCATTTCTCTTCTAATCTTTTTGAGCAAAAGACGAGTGCGAGCGTATCTTTCAGGCTCTTCTACTGGATCTACTAAATTTCTGGTACTGTGAGTTCTTTGCATTGACCGACAAAAAGGGGCTCCTTAATTTAGACGGTGTAACAACGGGGTACGGAATTTGACGTAATTGGTCCCCGACAATAGCGCCAAAAACTTGACGCGTGCTTTCCGTAAGTATATGGAATACGTCAGAGTAATATAAAAGATTATCGATCCCACAAAGACCAGTGTCAATCTATCGATTACTATCGTTACGGTGATTTGCCATCTTATTGAGTGAATCTAGTTATTTGGTTTCGTAGGACAACGATCTTACTCTGTGGAAAGTATCTAGCAAGGAATACTTTCTTTAGGTCATTCCAAGTGGTTATTGAATTTTCCAGAAGGGAATCTAACCATGATCATGCTCTATCTCTGAGGGAAAAGGCAAATAGTCTTAGACATATTGCCTCAGGAGAAGCACCATTGATTTTTAAGGTATCAGCTAATTGGATGAAAACTTTTAAATGTTGGTTCGAGTTCTCAGCAGAGAGACCTACAAACTGGTTTTGTTGCACTATTTGCAACAAAGAGGGTTTTAATTCAAAGTTATTAGCTGGAATAGCGGGGTTTATAATACTAGATTGGGGTTCTTCGTTAGAAAGCATGGAAAAGTCTTTAAGAGGTCTTTGGTTTTGTTCTCCGACCATTGCTTTTCTAATCTTTTGGAGCAAAAGATGAGCGTGAGTGTATCTTTCGGGTTCTTCTACTGGATCTACTAAATTTCCGGTACTGCGTGTTCTTCGCATTGACCGGCAAAAGGGGTGCCTTAATCTAAACAGTGTAACAACAGGGTATGAAATTTAACGTAATTGATCCCCGACAATGGCTCCAAAAACTTGATGCGTACTTTCCGCAAGTATACGGAATACGTCATAGTAGTATAAAAGATTATCAATCCCATAGAGACCAATGTCAATCTATCAATTACTATTGTTATGGTGTTTATCTAAGGCTAATCAAACCGGTGTATATTATGCACAAGAATTAAAAATAGTGAAGATAAATTCAGATAAAATGATGCTGGAATGTAATTCACATCGATTAAACAATACTCCTATTGTTCCTAAATAGAATTACTTATGGGGAAATATTTTCATCCTTGAAAAAGAGTTAATTAAAAAGGAACTGTCGCATTAGCGTAGTCGGAACCGGACCTAACCTTTAATCTATACTAGCCGCTCACGCTGCACCGGTCGCGTATTGTGTTAAAGTGAAAAATCCTTTTTTATATAATTACCTCTAAGACTCAGTTGAAAATTACTTTTGATTGGAAACTTTTAACATAAAAAGGTTTCCGGCATATGCTCGGCCAACCAGATACTAAACCTATAAAAGCGTCCGAAAATAGTTTTAAAATCACTTTCTAATAATATTAAAACCTCCTAATTAATTTAAAAAGTGCTTTCACTGTTTTTATCAATTAAAAACTAACCAAGTTTTATCTCAAATGTCAGACGACTTTCGATCTTACCCGACTTAATCACAGACCTACTTTCGTAGTAACCAATCAAATTAAATACATAAAATTGGTATTAAAATTAAAATAACCCCTAAAGTATTCCTACAAATACAACATGCAAAGTACCGTCGAAACGAAGGTCCTCACATTTCAACACTAAGGATTTAGCTGGATATGGTTACGTTAAACAACATAACATATAATTGATTCATGGAATAAGTAATTTAGGGAAATAAATTGCTAAGTGTGCAAATGGTTTTAAAAGTGAACAACGGGAATGATACGTTCAAAGTATGGTTTGAAAACTTATGATGATAAAATAAATCTGACAAGTAATCGTGCAAGGAAAATAAATAAGATAAAGCAGAGTAATGAAGTAAGCAGATTAAAGACAGTTCGAGGAAATAAACAATTTAAAAGTGAAGCGATAAATAAATAATAATAATGTGAATTGTATTAAAAACCTTCTCCAAATTGGAGACTTGAATCTGGTACAAACTTGAAATAAATCTGACTTGAAAGTAAAATGACGGCAAGATTAACTTCTACTCTACGGTGTTCCAAACCCGATTACAACAATGGTGCAATAATCCTTCGATGTGAAGAATTATTGCTTTAACAGTGTGATTCAATGGTTTATGCTGCAACTAGACTTGGATGCCTACAACTAAAGATATAAGTCCTATTTATAGTGTAATAATGCCTTGGAAGTTACATAGCATCTTCAAAATTCGTGTGGAGGAAATGTCTCTAGTCATGGCCACTTTCTACAACCGTCCTTGACTGGGCGCAAAATGGGAAGATGGCGCCCGCCATCTAGGCATGGCGTCTGCCATGTGTACAAGGGGTGAAAGACGTGGTCTTGTGACCGTTAGAATGTGGGTAAGTGCTTACACATCATGGCTACCCCCAAGGCCAACGCCATGTGAAACGTCATATGTGAATTTTCCATTGAAAATCTTTGATTCTTGATCTTTTCGCTTCCTTTTTCCATGAAAGGCTTTATTTAGAAAATGTACCTGAAAACAAGACAAAAGACAAGCATAACGCAAGAAAATAACAATAAAACTATAATAATCATGTGTAATCCGAGCCAAATACGCAGTGTGTTTCAGTGTTATTACTCTTGTGTTTGCATGTTAATTTCTTTCAAACCATTAAATAATTGCATATGCATAGTCTCTTATTCATTAGTCACGAATAAGTTATTATGAGTCATCAAAAATCATTTCAAAGTCATAAATGTGAAGTTTTGTCTAGCATTGTCTATCATGCATCGACACATGGTCACATAGGTCGACACATAAATTGATTTTATTTTTGTGTCAAAAATGCTTCAGCATGTGTTGACACATACGTGGATAGGTTGACCTATAGAGTTAATTTTCTATTCTTGATTAAACGTTTCCGTATGTGCCGATACATAACCTTAATTGGTCGACACATTAACTTAGAGGTTGACTCATATTCCACCATTTTGGTAAAAAAAAATCATTTCACATTCATGCACCAAAATCTCTCAAGTTTTCAAGCTTTATCTCATCTCATAAAAGTCATTCATTTTAGTCAAATATTGTTTGTCTATATTAGCCCATTTCACCTTCCTTCACACCTTCATCAAATCTCCTACATTCCTCTTATTTTTCTTCTTCCTCTTTCAAAAATCCTCTTTTCATCCTTAGTCACAAAAAGCTTCAGATTTTCACTTGTTTTTGGATTATTTTCTCATTATTCTGTGTTGTTGTGATTGTATGTCCTACTTGAGGGTGAAGGTATTCAAAAATATTTCATTCTCATTCATTGTTCATTCAAACTTTTCATCAAACACCTGGTGTGCATACCTCTAATTCAATTTTCTTTATGGATTCAAAGATATTTAAGTCCAAGAGTGATGCAAAGGGTAAAAGCAAGGCTACTACTGCTGCTGGAAATCCATTCACTTTGGTTTCCAAGAAGTATGTCAAGAATTTTGAGTTAAAGCATCAAAACTGTCTTGTGGTGAAACAATTCATGTGGAAGCAGATTATGGTTGTCTATTTGGATATACATGATGTTGTTAAGCTCGTTGAGCATCAACAAATTGACTATTTCCTACAACTTTCTCAGGATTACAATGAGGATTTTATTCATGTATTCTACTAAGGTCTACATGAAGAACAAGGTTCTTGCTTCAAGTTTTCGATTGGTAACAAAGTTTATCAGTTGATTTGTGGAAAACTCTATTTGGAATTATTATGGGTGATGTTGATGAGGCTGGCGAGGTTGATCCATTGGTAACAGATCTTTACACTCACATAAACTTTAATTATAATGTTCATTTGAATGAGATACTCGAGGCCCCTCATGCCGAGGACTGTTATGATCCCATTACCACCGTTCATTTGAAGATTGTGCCAAGCATTATGCTATGGGTGGTGTCTCATATGTTGCGACCAAAGAATGGCGGGTTTTCCATAATTGACTATGCTAAGATTCATTTGGTATACATTTTGTTGCACAAGGTCAAAATCAATTGGCCTCACTATTTTGTATCTCGTATGTTCTCTATCAAAAAATGCAACAAGGGCATTTCTTTCTGCTATCCCTCTATGATTGATAAGACTCTAAACTACTTTGACATTGGTTTACCAAATCTCACCTACAAATCTCATGGTTGTTCTCAAGAATTCTCTCACCGCACACTAGTTAACATGAACTACTTTTGGGATGTAAATCGTCGTGTGTACTATTTACGCTTAAGTAAGCATGAAAGGAAGGTGTACAACTTTGATGATCCCATTGAGTATGGTGATGACACAACCGAATCTCCCATGAATGATGAGAAACCTATATCGGTTCATCATAATGTTACGAAAGGAGATGTTGTAATGCATGATGCTCCTAGTGGTGATGATCATGATACATGTTTTGGTACTAACGATCCTGATACTGCCTCTATTGTGACGATGCGTTAGGATATGAAGTTGAAACAAGATGAGAGATATGATGAGGAGTGCAAGTGGCGAGAATCCTTTGAAAGTGCACAAATGGAGAAGTTCCGTCTGATGCAGCAACACATGTCTACTCAGGATTCCAACTTTGAGGCATTTGCTTCATAAGTGACTGAGGCATTGGTGTCCTTATGTACTGACATGGATGAAAATCATGAAGTCATTTTGGCTAAGATTAATCACATTATTTATGCACATGAAGATGACTTTCATCGGTATGAGTGTTTCTACAGGAAGATATATGAGCTTATAGATTCTCAATACCGTAATGAAGGACAAGGCTGGCAAAAGGTTGCACCAAAAGGACGTGGGAGAAGATATATTGATGTTTAAATGATGTGTTGTGAGATTGGTCTGGTGGTGTCCGTTTATGTGTGGTGTCTTGTGTCCTTCTGCATTTTGTTAATTCATGTTTAGTGTCTTTATGCATGTGCCTTTTAGATTATAGTTTATCTGGCTCTTGGTTTATGTATTAACAGTGACTCTTTAACTGTTTGGATTTAGACTATCGTTATTGTATTAAGTACTTAGGGTCGTTGTTATTGTTATGTTGTTTATTTGATTTTTGTGTTATCATATATGTTGTTTACATGTGAGCACATTTCTTGTCTTTGAAAATTGCATATGTATTCTCTACAATGTATATGCGATTCTTCTAATTATGTGTTTGGTCTCTTTTTGATATTGTCAAAGGGGGAGAAGTATGATGCACACATTCAGGGGGAACTTTCCATGAACAAGACCACATTTCCTCAAGTTTTTCCATCATAAAAAAGGGGGAGTATGTGAGTGCATTCTTCCGTTTAGATATATTTTGCATGATATCAAAACTAGGAAGTAGAATTTATGTACATTGGACGGTATCATCCAGTCTAGATGTGCATTTTAGCGTTCTTGCATTAGGAAACATGTCAACATTATTGGAAATGGTCTAGAAAATATTTGTGCATTAAAATAGTGTGTTGTGCATAAGAAACTTGTTTAAAGTGAAAAATCCTCATTATAGGTTGACACAAACGACTACAGGTCGACCTATAGATGGATTTTTAAAGATTCAGGTCGACACATAGATGGTATAAGTCGACATGTACGCTACAGTATTAAAGCCTGCAGCTTCTGTCTCATGTGTCGGGCCTTCAGTTCAACCTGTGGGAAGCACATAACCTTACAGGTCGACACATGCTTCCAACAGGTCGACACATGATTCATATTGGTCGACCTATTGGTTAAATTTTTTGAAAAATTACATTTGTTTTCATTCCTTTTGCCTCTTATGAGTCTCACATATATAAATACATATACATGCATCATTCTCTAGTAAGGTTTCTAGAGTGAATAAAACCTACATGAATCCAGGATTTCAAAGCATCTCATCATCTTCAATTCAATCTATGCATACACACAATCAAACTACACATAATCATTTTTTGATTGGGTGGCATCTTGATTAGGATTGATAACGTCCAATTAGGTTTGCTGTACTGAGAATATTGAGTTGCGATCTTTGAGGGGTTTAAATAATAAAACCGGTTAGGGGTTTTCCTTCAAGATCTTTAGGATTTGAAGCTTTTTATCAAGATTGTGCAATTCAGATCCGATCGAGTGAAAGCCTTGAGACTAGGTGTGTCGACAAGGGAGTAGCTTGAAATGGTGGATCGTATTAACAAATCTTGGGTTCAAGAAGTGTATGCTTGAGATTAATTCATCCGGGTGAAAGCCTTAAGACAAGGAGGTCGTGGAAGGAAGTAGCAACAACATGTGAATTGAAGCGGCATTGTTGGTGACTTGATTAAGCTTTGATCAAGGTTTTTGGAGGTGCTAGAGTCAAGAACAAACCTATGATTTGTGAGATTTGATTTCTCATCTCTTGTATTGATACTTTTGCAAAGTAAGATTTATTATATTAATATCTCAATTCAAATTCGAATTGAGGGAAGACGTACCCATAGCAAGGCCGATTGGGGAACTACCTAAACAAATCCTTGCATACTCTCTCTCTCTCTGTGTGTGTGTGTGTGTGTGTGTGTGTGTATATATATATATATATATATATATATATATATATATATATATATCGTTTATTTTTCGGCTCACAAATTATTAATTACTTTGATCTCTTGATCAACATTATTTGGATAATGACTTTTGAATTCTTTGTTAAATTGTGTTTTTTTAGTAATCACTTACCATTTGATAGTGATTTACTTTTAAAAACTAAAAACACTATACTAATATCCAAACTTTGTTGATTGCACGCAAAATGTTTGACGAATTATGTCAACTAGTCTTTAATATGTTGTTGACATTGAAGATAGATAGTTACTATAATAAAGTATTCAATTTAGTGCTTGAAGTATTGATAAATCAACTTAAGAATTATTATCATACCATTGGTACTCAAATGCATATTCGAGTTTTTCAATAGAAGGTTCGGTTAGACTATTTTGGATCCGGGAAATATTTTAAACTTGCTTTCGCGCCATAAATTTTTCTAAATCGAAATTTTGAATAAAATTTTAATTTGGGATCTATTCACCCCCTATAGATCTATGTCTATCGTCTAACAAAAGAATATTTGTTACATACGGTTAGTATCAATTTCTTAGTTATCTGTTTAAGATTATTTAGTTGAAAATTTTATATGGTGTTCTTGCAGAGATGAAATTGCATCGGGTGTTATGATTTTAAGGTTCTCAGTATTATCTTGTGTTCATGCGTCAATGAAATGTTAGGGTTTTTTGGTGTTACAATTTTAGAGTTTTCAATGTTATCTTGTGTTCATTCATTAATGAAATGTTAGGGTTTTCTGGTGTTATGAGTTTAGGGTTTTCAATGTTACCTTGTATTTATGCATCAATGAAATATTATGATTTTTATGGTGTTAGAATTTTAGAGTTTTCATCTTCTTTTCTAATTTTAAATTTGTTGGGCTTATGTAGAAATGGATGAATACTTAAATTTGAAAATTCATTATAGTGGCGAGTTTATGGATAATGAATAAGTTGTGTATGAAGGAGGAACATGTGATGAATTATAAATTGATGTTGATAAGTGGGTTTACTTTGAGTTGGTAGATTACTGAAGGAACTACATTATAGTTAAGTAGATATAATCTATTATAAATACCCCACTTTTGGGATGAATATTTTGAATGATGACAAAAGTGCATTAGTCATTGTTGATCTTTATAGGGTGAATTTAAGTGTTAATGTTTATATACAATATACATTGTCCCAGTATGAGTATTTTGAGGACCCTCTTACTAAAGAAGAAGATTTAAATGATGAGGACATAGTAAATCTTGAGGAAGCAAATTTTATATCTAAACTTTATGATGAAGTACTTAGGGGGATTCTAAAATGAATAGTGGCGAGGGCAAAATAGATAATGTGTTGGATAATAGTCATGGTGGTGGTGTTAATGTTAGTGAGGGGAAGAATGACGATGAGGTGCATGATGGTCTGGAGACTGATGTTAGTGAGGGGTTGGATGATTATGAGGTGCATGATGACCTAGATACTGATGTTGGTGAGGGGAAAATGATGATAAGGTGCATGGTAGTCTGAAGACTGATGTTGGTGAGGTACATGGTTTTTGTGGAAGACATGCCATTGGTGTTGTGGATGCTTCTTAAAGGGTCTTTGTGGTGGAAAAATTTTGGCAGCAATTAGTAGAGATCCTAATGATCATATGCTACCAATAGATTTTACTATTGTGGAGGGGGAAATAAAAGATAGTTGATAATGGTTTTTGGAGCTTCTAATTGATGAAGGAATGAATGTCTTTCCTACACATTCATTTTTTTATCAGTGAAAGGTATGTTGTATTTATGTTAAATTTTCATATCTGTTATTTATGTCATTTTTGGTTGACTAATGTGATTACCTTATATATGTATTCCATGGTCTATTACCTGCAATGGATGAACTACTACCTGATGTTGAACAAAGATTTTGTGTGAGGCATCTGTAT